>NC_140568.1:38487665-39087665 GCF_057381845.1 Rhamphochromis longiceps | reverse complement strand
TAATGTCATCCTACACCATGTGACACAATTCACAGCAGCCACCAGACCTTGGTGCAACAAGACACTGCTGAAAGCCTTACCCTGAAAAACCTGCTGTACCAATCCTTGTTTTATGTGGAAAGACTGAGTAAATATCCTGTCCTGTTGCCTTAGACCTAAGTGAATTGGCTTTTGCTTCTAAAAGCTACACAGTTTCATCCCGTATCTGTCTTGTACACCTTCAAGTTGACTTGTAATCTGAAGACCGCCCATTAACATAAGCTCAGATGCTACTGAATGACTCAGACACACACATCTTAACAATTAGAGGTTAATAGGCAATTTAGCATGACTTTGACTCTAATGCAATCTATAGGGCATCAGTGATCCCCCCCCCCCGCCGTTTGTATTGAGGCAACTCCATTTAATGGTACAGTTTGAAGAAAGCCTGGGTATAATTGGGCGAAGGTCACGGGTGACTTTTGTATATTTCAGTAGCATGTTCCTTGAGTGTTTGTGTACATTTGTGTTTCTGAACACGTGTATATGTTGTGCGCACTTGCAGGACAGCGAGGCAGCCAGCTGTAAGATGAACAGCCTGGGCAGCAACCACTCTATTCCCAGCACCTCGGTTAGCACGGGTAGCCAGAGCAGCAGCGTGAACAGCATGCAGGAGGTGTTGGATGACAGCTGCTCTGATATGACCATGATGCATCCCCAAGACTACAGCAGCACCCTGGACTCCTCCCCACACACCAAGAAGGTAAAAATTAAGGGTGAAGACGGGATGGTGATTAAGGCTGAAAGTTTGAAACCACTATTGGGAGTTCTTATTGTTCCCAAAGCCTTTTAACTGAGCATCAGCCATCATACTCAAACAGTGTTAATCTCATTTTTTTTTTAAACTAAATACAATTTAAAATATTAATTAATTAAAAAATATATAAAACTGGAGACAGTTTTGTGACAGCCGGAGACTATGAAATAATTAAAGAATAATTTCAACAACTACTAGCAACAACCGTCCAAACAACCACTGAAATACTGAGTTCATCTAAGATCAGCTACTGCAGTGACAACCAGAGGGTGTGAAGGATACTCGATTCATATATAACCAAGTGGGAAATATGTAGGTGGCACGGTGGTTAGCACTGTTGCCGCACAGCAAGAAGGTCCTGAGTTCAATTCCACCATCAGGCCGGGATCTTTCTGTGTGGAGTTTGCATGTTCTCCCCGTGTTTTGCGTGGGTTCTCTCCGGGTACTCCGGCTTCCTCCCACCATCCAAAGACATGCAGCTTGTGGGGATAGGTTAATTGGATAATCCAAATTGCCACTAGGTGTGAATGTGCGAGTGAATGTGAGTGTGAATGGTTGTCTGTCCTTGTGTGTTAGCCCTGCGACAGACTGGCGACCTGTCCAGGGTGTACCCTGCCTCTCGCCCTATGACAGCTGGGATAGGCTCCAGCGCCCCCCGCGACCCTGAAAAGGATAAGCGGAAGCGGATGGATGGATGGATGGATGGAAATATGTAGTGCAAGTTGGTGCCGTGTACAAACAGACCCTGAAATGTGCCATACAACCAGTTGTCGACTACAAAGTGTTCATCACTTTAAATCTAGATGGAGAGTGTTACAACTTGACAGCCATCTTGGAATTGATTAGGGGTTATCTTGAGGCCCCTATTTAAATGAATGGAAAGAGAGCCATGGCTTTCATTTCAGTGGTCACCGAGACATAAAAAAGAAAATCTATAGCATCACCATCAATTTAATTAAAAAAAAAAAAAAGTTAAAACTTTTGGAAACTTGCCATCATTTTAGCTTATTTTAGCTAAAGTTTTCTTTAATCTACAAGTTACTTCAGCTGTGTATGCACATATGTCACAACATTACAGCTCCATTAATTGCTCAATCCAGAGTGCTGACATAAACATCATCCTAGTGCACTCTTCCAATGGGAGGAACAAACAAATATGAACTCAGCAAGCCAAGTTTATAAATTACACATAGCCACACCTTTGCTTTGGGTATTGATTAGAGAGCTATTCCTGCCACCACACCGCTTTAACTTGATGAGTATGTTTTTTATTTCATGGATTTTGGGGGCAAGGGTAACAAAACTGCAACATTTAGTTTTAGAGACATGTCTCTTCCTTCTACAATATCTCTTGCGTAAGTCATTGATACCTGTACAGTACTTCAGAGTTATCGTTTTACTGCTACAAAATAAAGAAGATTATAAAGTCTGAGAAATCCAAGTCACAACAAAGGTCAAATCAGATTTGTAGTCTGTTTTCTGAGATGCCCCACTGAAAGAGAGACAAAAAAGTCAAGCCAAGTGGAATTAAGCACAAGGACAACTTTGTACCTAACATTTTTCCTGTCTTTTGAAATGGTATTAGTAAACAGTCTTAAACACTTTTCCCAGAGTTCAGTGCATGGAAGAAGAAACAAAGACTGTTACTGGTTGACTCACTTCTTTTCTGGGTTGATAACTGTCTCACTTAACAAATGAAAAGGAAACATGGCTCTGTGCAAACATCCTTTGGTGTCTCGCACCGTTCAAGAGTATGCATAAACCCCTCCCCCCAAAACCATGGAAACCATTGACAGTCCTCACTGTTTGCAGATTGCTTCAAGTTCATCACTGACACCGTTCACACTTTGAGAACAAAGGCCGTGTATACATGTGAACTAGCAGCAGAGCAAATTCCCCTTGCACATGTGGCATCCTGTGTACACACACACACACACACACACACACACACACACACACACACACACACACACACACACACACACACACACAGAGGGCTGTCACTTCTGTCATTCTCTTTCTTCATTTGCTCTTTGTATTTTGACAGAGCTTGAATAAGGTTGTCACTTTATGAACAGACAACCAGTGTGCTGTTTCAAGTTCAGGGGCTGTGATGAGAACAATTAAAAATGACACACATTGTTTTCTGATGGCGGTGAATTTCCCTCCACGCATAAAAGCACTCGTTGGTCCCTGGGCCTCCCTGCATGTTTGTCAGTCAGATTTTATTGGGGGTGCTGGGTGTTGATGTTTCATCATGACATGCAAGCTTACAGTTGACACAGTTTTATCAAATGATGAAGAATCTTTGTGAAGTGTAGAAGTTGTATGGGTTAAATCAGTGGGGAGTATTTCTTTTGTAAGTCACAGAATTATGGTGACGAATTTCAATACTGGCACAGTTTTAATAAGTTAAAAAAAAAAAAGTTGAGTGCCCTGCAGTGCAACATAGTTTACACTATCATTTTTTTTTAACTTTGATCACTTGGTTGTTATTTATTCTGTTTTCTTTTAGTATTTACCAGTCCTAAATTTCTCTCCTTTGTTTTCAAACAGGACCATCAATACAACTGGGACGACGGGATCCACAGGGACCATCGGCCAGAGCCGACGCCAGCTTCCTTTGATAAGAGCAGCCAGGCTCAAAACTACAAAAACCAGGGCCGCTTTGCCACCATTAAGTCTGCCTCACTGGTAAGAACCTAAAACTTTCTTCTTTCTATTGGTGTTTTCTTTTCAAGGTCCTAAAGCATGTTTTCTGCATGCTGTAAATGTTTCAGTGTCATTAATTTGTTCTACTTATTTGACTTAAAAGTTGCGCTGTTTGGAAGGCCAAACAAATTTTTAAAAAATTACTTCTTGAAGAAGCTCAAATCTCTGTTTCATGTTCACACCACAGCTCTATGAGGGCATTAAAGGGCATTTTTTTGTTTGTCTTTGTTAAAAAGCTTACTGTGAATGTGGTGCGTGAATGACCCCAGTCTCAGTGGGTAATGTTATTGTATGTCTCCATGTTTAGATGTTTTTGAAATATTTATTTCCCATCTTTTGGTCTTCACTTTGTTTGGATCGTTGTCTACTATATTATTTCTCTGCTGTTTTTTCCATTCATTCACCCCACTCCTTTTGTTTTCTCCTCTTGTACTACGCCTCGCATTACCACTCCCATCCTCCCACCCTCTCCTTTATTTCTTCCTGGCCTCCATTTGATAATACATCATTCTCAGATCTGACTCAATATTCTGAGTTGAAGGGGGTGGAATACTCTCTCTCTCCCTCTCTCTCTCTTTTTCTCTCTCTTGCGCTTTCTTTCTTTCTATGACTCTCTTTCTCTCTCCCTCCCTGTCTGTTGTCATGGAAACCGGCTCTAGTAACTAGAAAGTAGTTGTGTGTGTGTGTGTGTGTGTGTGTGTGTGTGTGTGTGTGTGTGTGTGTTTACCCAACCATGACCCACTGGTTTTAATTGTGAGTTCCCCTCTGCTGCCAGGTCTTAAACCAGAAATCTTGTCACATACAAGAGAATGTAAGCAAAGAAGTGTGTGTGTGTTTGTGTTTGTGTGCACAAGAAACTGTGTGTCCTCATATTGTCCTTGAAGAGAGCACGAACCAGTGACCGTCCGATGCTGTGTGTGTTTTCTGTTGACCGCAACCGTAGTTCCCCGGCACTGAAGGTTACATGATTTTGTTTTTGATTTTTTTTTTCTATGTCATATGTTTATGGGCTCTGTTGATTTGCAGATGATTAACAGATGATAATGATACATGGTATATGTAAGACTGCAGTTGGGAACTGTAGTTTGAAAACCCTCACGCATAACTGTGAACTGATGTAGTCTTCCGACTGCTGCTGACCATGGATCGCAGTATGTGGGTGACGTTTCAGCCTAGGAAAAATGCATCATCAACTGTTTAGGTCTGCTGTTTTTACCTTTTTAAAACCAAAGAGTTGCTTGGGAAGAGTTATTGTCACTTTCACAGCATTGGAAAGTAGTTTCTTGCAAAACCGTAGGTCAATCTATTCTTGTTGAGGTTTTTTGTTTTGTTTTTTTAGTACACACATTATGCAGAAAATTAGGAGCAAGTAATATTTTGATTTGTAACTAATGTGATTTCTGAATTTAGGAAACCCCTACAGTACTGCATTAGAAGGAAATATAACAATGTGATTTACAAACTGATCATGCCTTGCTTAATATCATTTAATCACATATAATTTAAAAAAATAAATAAATAAAAAAACACTTTTTAAAGTCCTCCCTTTATGGCACTTAGGGAAAGAAATTGATGTATACATAAACAACCTCACATGTTCTCCCACTGACATGAAAGATTACAGTGGCAATAAGCCTGCTGTTTTTTTACCTCCTCACAAGATGATGAGATGCCTTTTTCATCAGAAAACAGGGATTGTGGAGTTTATAGATATTTGTTCTTAGCCACAAAAGATGGAAAATTGTATCCTGGATCATTTTCTCACTTAAATTTACCATAAAACGGAAAAAAAGTATTCCTTCCTCACCTTAACTCTTTGTTAATTGTTTTTCTACCATTTATCCTTTAAAGAAACACTTCTAATCATACTTGAAAATACTTTTGATCTAATGCATATTGCGGTGGATTAAACTTGTAGATAATGGCAGCTGAGATTACACATTGTTTAACTGAAAAAAGGCAGCCTCTCTGTAGTGTAACAGTGCCGATCCTGCCCACCGGCACTGGAAGAGATTACATCATCTTTTTCTTCCAAGCACAGACATCCTCACATTGGCCTCGACTCACTGAGACTGGAAGCAGGTAGACAAAGAGGGAGAGGTAGGACAGTATGGGGGGGTCCAGATGGCAAGGGGTAATTGATAGCCAGATAGGAAGATGGAGAGCAACACAAGCGAGAAAACATAAACAATTAAGAATGGTTTAAATAGGGGGGAATTATTAGCTAAAATCAAAATAATTAGAAACTATTATTTTATAAAGAAAAGTCATGGTGATTTGAGGGAAAAGGCAAGGGATTAAAGATTTAGTGAACTGAAAGAGAAAGTAAAGGCATCATAGAGGACACTGGCAGATATTGGGGAGATAAGAAGGGCAGAGAAAAGGATAGGAAAACAAAGGTGAGACTTAAGAGCAGTGCTGATTGAAATCTTAACTGACAAAAAAACCCAAAGAACATCACATTTACTGGTGAAATGAAGTGTGGAGTCTGAATAAATGTAGCAGTGGGGAAACAAGAGAAGAAAGGGGTAAAACCAAAGACATGAGAGGTATTGTGGAAAAGGCATGAAAAGAAGGTGAAGGAGAGCAGGATGTAAAATTATCCAGGGATGCGTGGAAAAGGAAAAATGATGAGGGGACAGGAAAACTGGAAAGACATGGATGCAAAGTGAGAAGGTGAACGAATGTGAGACAGTGAGTGAGAGCGAGGGCAGGGGTTATTATAGGTTAGATGAAGCCACTGACTGACGTGTAAGCTGGTGTGAGAGACAACATTGTTGTAAAATATTTCACTTCATCTATTCTTTAGCTGCTGGTTGCAGTTTGTAACCTGACAGCATAAACGCTGATGGGAAATTAAAGTGTAGTGTAAGGCATATCAAAATGTGCTCCTCCCCCATCAGTTTTCTTGCAACTTGCAGAATTAAGGTTGTACTTGTTAACTTTCATGTTATGCAGTTATATATATTAAGATGTTTGTTCTTTACAGGTCAGTGTCAGAATTGAATAAGCTAGATGGACATCTTTTGCATTTGAGTCCTATTTTTTGTGATCAGACTTGAGAAGGGAGATCTCCTCACATTTGGCAGGAAAAAGGCATGCTATACAAAGGTCTGAGGCCTTTTGCTTCCTCCTGTAAACCAGATGTCTTTGCTACATGCTACTATACATCTGCAGTAACATTCAAACTACAACCATGCTTTTTCTATGTGGTACCTACCAGGGTTGAAATGTGTTTTCCTTAATGTAATAAGGAAGCGATAAAGAAGAATCATGGAGGTTTGACAAGGGGATAGTCTTCTTCTGTTGCCTACCAGGAGCATTAATATTTACTTGGATTTCGGCGTTTTGAGGCTCTTGATATCGATGCAGGTCTGGCTCTTGCCCTCGATGTTGTGTTATCATAAAGTCACAATTGTGATATTGCATATTCACTGACGCTAAATGCCTTGCAAACACAGAGATCAAACTAAGTGGACTGTTGTAGTTATAATTTATTGCAAACAAAAATGCATCAGTCACCACCAGCAATAATTCTATTTAAGTAGGCTTGCACGTTCACACAAGTTAAACTCTGTGAAGACGGATCATCTTGAACTGCAAAATAAGCAAAAATTAAAGTTTGGGCGCTTAATTCTCACTCACTCTAACATTCACCTTTAGCCTGCATGCCTTCCCTCCCTCCTCTCCCTGAATATGATCTCCTTTCCAGTCCCAAAGCCTTGAGTGAAAGAAGCCGTCACATGACTTGACTTGGCCCTTTGTGGCTGTATGCATGGTGGCAGCGAAGCAAGTGACTAGGATTGGGAGGTTCTATTACAGTAGAGGTATTGATTCAGAGCAGATTAAGGAGAAGGGGAGCTCAGCCTCCACATATTTCCACCCCATTTCCCCCCACCCTGTTTTTTTTTTTTTTTTTTTTTTTTCTCCATGTAGATGCTCTTATTTTACTGCTGATTATTTCTATTTTTCCTGTTTAACTCTCTCCCAGCGACTCTCCATCTGCTGTTTCTCCTTTGCAATCACCCTCCCTCCCCTCATCTCTCGGCCTGCTCCTCTCTAACACCCCCCTCCAACTTCTCTCAGTCTTTCTCAATGAGGTATTCATGTGACCCACCTGCTGTCCGCCGCTTAGCGTTAGCCTGACTAAAGAGCCGCTCTGTGCTCTTGTTGGCCCGTGGTGTCCAACTGCCTCATTCACAGTTCACACGTCTGCCTTGGCCGCTGCGTGCCCAGGGCGCGAACCAAGGAGAGGGAGGGGGCTCAACGTCCAGTAAAGTGTGTCGGGGGGGGGGGGGGGGGTCTCAGGGTGGCATCGGAGCTCAGGCAGGGTTCTGTCGGGCATAGGATGCTGCACAAGGTTCCTGGATGCTGGTGCACTTGGCTAAAGTTGCCATCATGTTTGGCCTGAGGAGTTCAGGTGGAAGTTATGAGAAGATGCGGAGCGAGTACTACCTAGATGTGGAGAACCCTTTTTGTCCTCAGGTTGGTGGGTCAGGTCAAGGTTTGGGTTAAAAGCAAGAATAAGTGAAAGTGTTAAGAAATACCAGTAAGGTCATTGCCTCAGGTTAAATTTAGTCATACAGTAGATGTTTATTGTCTTTACAGCATTTTTGTTTTCTTTCCCACGCTCTGACTTGAATACATTTGAGGAACTTTGAAGTCGGCTATTCTGTGCAGTGTCTGCGAATCTGAGATTGTCAGATGAAAGAGCTTTTGTTCAGCTGAAGTGGTGGATTTCAAATTATTTGCTTCTTGATGTCATTATTTTCATATCACATGTTGAACATTCTTTCTTGTACATGTAAAACTAGCAAGTAATGTAGTCTGATTACAACAGGTGAACGGTTTTGTTTTGTAACGTTTTTGTTTGAGGTTCTTCTCGTAAATGAACCGAGATACTTTGATCATATCGAATTAATCAGTTAGGCATTACTGTTTGGGGTTTTTCTTTTTGTTTTTTTTTGTTTTTTTTTTGTGAAGTAATTTGATTTGCATCTTCTAACTTTTCTCTCACCACAGGTGACCAAACAGATTCATGAGCATGAGCAGGAAAGTGAGCTGCGAGAACAGATGTCCGGCTACAAGCGCATGCGGCGGCAGCACCAGAAGCAGCTGATCGCCCTGGAGAACAAGCTAAAGGCCGAGATGGACGAGCATCGGCTCAAGCTGCAGAAAGAGGTGGAGACGCAGGCCAACAACGCCTACATTGAACTGGAGAAGCTGGCAAAACGGCATGCTGTGCATTCTGAGAAAGAGGTGGGACTTTTGATGGGGTTACAGGACATTATGAATAAGTGCAGTAACTGTTAGGTTATTTCACAAATGATCGCACTGACTTACATGTACAATGCAACAGTTGGCTGGTGGACCTGGTCAGCTTTGAAAAAATGGGAATAATATTGAAGCTGTGACATTTCTAATGCTGCTGAAGAAAAACACGTCAAAAAGTTCTATTCTTTTCTAAAGTGTTGCTATTTTAAAGCCGTTCAGTGTTGCAATGAGTAATGAGGACGTTTTTGTTAGAACTTAACCCACTGCTGCCACCCAATGATACATGTGATGAAACACAGGGGCAGAACTGGGTCACAGAGTGTCACGCTCTGAAAAACACATTGTATATCTTTGTGATTAGCACCCAGCGTGCGTGCTGCAACAGTCAAGGAGATAGTTTATCTGTTTATGTAGACGAGTCTGTACATCTAAACGGTGTCATGAATAGGTGACATGTGGCTGTCACAAACCAACATGTTACTAGATATTTACATAGAATTCTATAACTATAACTGCAATGTCTCTTTTCTTTAAAAAAAAAAAAAAAGGTTGTTTCATCATCTAGAAGAACAAATGTTATGGCAATTTTATCTGAATTAGAATTGAAGTGCAGACTAGAATTTTTAACTGGTCATATTATAATTAAGCAGGACATTGTTTGTGTTAGAATTTTAATCAACCAACTTATTGTCTTCAAATATACTTTTGTTAATATATGTTAATATACTTTAATGTTCTTATATAGGTTTGTGCATGAATGTATTTGTCCACAGTTTGGTGGCGTGTTGTCTGTTGCTGGTCAGGGGCATCTAACCATGCTCTTGTCCTTGTCTATTCTGCCCAGATGAAGACGGCGCTAGCAGACGAGAAGAAGTTCCAGCAGCAGATCGTGGCCCAGCAGAAGAAGGAGCTAACCACGTTTCTGGATAATCAGAAAAAGCAGTACAAACTCTGCAAGGAGAAGATTAAGGAGGTATGCTGGGCTCGTTGGTTTCCTCTTTTCTTCTCAGGCGCGCTCCTTCGCACGCCTTCTCATGGGTGACACGTGACCTTCTGCGCTCTGTGCTGAAGAATCAGGCTCCCACACACAAACATACACTTCCACTTCAGCATGGTCTTTTGGAAGTTGTGTTGAGTCACTCAGCCTACCAACTGTGTACCTACACATGTATGTACACACAAACAAGAAAAGTCAGAAATCCATACGCTCACCGGAGCACTTGTGAACCACCACAACCTTGTAAAAGAATCCAGAGAATACTCTTGTGGGCTGGCAGTGTGATACACTGTGTTTTCAGTTACATGATAAGTGACCAAAATTAGGTCAGCACAGTTAGGAGAAAGCATCGCTGGCAGAGAGAGATATTTCCCACCAACTGAGGGCTATAACGGAATTAGACACCACAGAGAGCAGGGATCAGGCTCATGTGTTAAGTGCATTAGCGCGAGTTGTAGATTGCGCATGAAAGAGAAAGAAAATTCCTTTATTTAGAAGAAAAAGATTTTCTTTTTCTTCCTTTGGCTTTAAAAGTAAACTGTTGTTCAAAATAAAAGGTCACCTTGAGTTGACCAAATGGTCTTACTAAAAATATTTGATGAAGTTGATTTGAATAGAGGTTCTATTTTATTCCCCAGCAAAAAATGGCTTACAAATAGCTTGTTTAGGCAACATTTGTTTTTCACATATCCATTAACATCCCAAACTACACAGTTCACCACTGACTGCTTACAATGAAGGCTTTACTAGTAATACTTTTATCTTCTGTCTTGTGTATGTTAACACAATCTCCTTTCTCTATTCCCCCTTCTACTTGGAATTTCCACCTCTCATCAGGAGATGAACGAGGACCACAGCACACCCAAGAAGGAGAAACAGGAGCGTCTGTCCAAGCACAAGGAGAACATGCAACATTCCCAGGCCGAGGAGGAGGCCCATCTGCTGTCCCAGCAGAGGGTCTTTTACGACAGGAACTGCCGCGCCTTCAAGCGCAAAGTCATGATCAAGAGGCACGATTTGGAACAGGAACAGATCAGAGAGGTGTGGAGGACATACAAGTTTCTAAAACTCGTGTGCAAGTTGTAAATCTATAAATGTTTTGCTTTTGGATAACTTTACTACTGTAAACTTCTGACTGAATTGATCAAACCATATATGCCCACATCGCGAGTTTGAATACTAAACCCTTGTTTAGTGTTTATGATCTTGGTGTACAAAAGTCCCACAAATGTTTTCACAGCAGACAGTAGTGTGTTATTTAGATCTGTCAGGTGTTTTATATTAACTGTAAGCAGGATTAATCCACAACAAAACAAGCCAACAATGCCATAATCTGAAAAGCTGTTGAGTGAGTTTAAGGAAATCCAAAAACTTTCTGTGGGAAAATGCTCCAAAATCAATGTGATTAAACTAGAAGCAAGAGGGGGGGAAAGTAAATATGTGATGTTTATTGATTTTTTTTCTTCCTTTTTCCTCTCAGCTGTTACTAGTTGCAATCAATGCTGTAAGCACAAAACAGTAAAATTGATTTCTGCAAGGGAATATGTTGATGTAAAATTGATGCTCATCAATAGTACTTGCTGAGATTCATCCTTTTATTCCCTTGCTGTAACCTCCATGTCTCCTTGTGGCCCGCCTAGGAGCTGAACAAGAAGAAGACCCAGAAAGAGATGGAGCATGCCATGCTGATCCGCCACGATGAGTCCACGCAGGAACTGGAGCAGAGGCAGCTGAAGACCCTGCAGAAGCTGCGTATGGACCTCATCCGCCTGCAGCACCAGACGGAGCTGGAGAACCAGATTGAGTACAACAACAGACGTGAGCGTGAACTTCATCGCAAGCATGTGTTGGAGCTCCGGCAGCAACCCAAGAATCTCAAAGTGAGTCAGCGCAGAGACCAGTCGAT
Organism: Rhamphochromis longiceps; assembly: GCF_057381845.1. Classification (NCBI taxonomy): domain Eukaryota; kingdom Metazoa; phylum Chordata; class Actinopteri; order Cichliformes; family Cichlidae; genus Rhamphochromis; species Rhamphochromis longiceps. The sequence continues at coordinate 39,075,980 of NC_140568.1, read as the reverse complement.
CTAATATCTTAAATTTTGTTTGATGGATTGATATATAAGTGCTTGAAATATTTCAAATCCCTTTTTCCCATCATCCTTAAAAGGAAAAAAATCCCTTGCCTTTGGGATCCACTTCTAAGATTGTGCAAGTGATGAGCAACATCTAGTTTTTGATAAAACTGTGATGCAATATGAATGTAACAAATTAATTAATTTCGGGGAAATGGTGTAAGAATATCCAAAATATGTCACCTATGAATTTCATTTTAATTTGCCTTTAAGGTATCAAAGCCTCGAACTGTGCCTTTTGATTGGGACATTAGACCTCTAACCTTTCAAAAATGTGCTCTATTTAACTCTTGATTTCATTCTCACTGTCACCGTTTTTCTGGCCCATCCTTCAGGTTTTGGAGCTGCAGATCAAGAAGCAGTTTCAGGACACATGTAAGGTGCAGACCAAACAGTACAAAGCCCTACGCCACCACCAGATGGAAGTTACGCCTAAGGCCGAGCACAAGACTGTTCTCAAGGCCCTGAAGGATGAGCAGACACGCAAGCTGGCCATTCTGGCTGAGCAGTATGAGCAGAGCATCAACGAAATGATGGCTTCACAGGCGGTGAGCAGAGAGACGTTCATTTCATATTTCATCATATTTGCTAAACAAGAATTTCTCTTTACTAAAGTGCAGGTGGTCACGTTAAATGAATGAAGTATATGAAGCCTTTCTTTCCACCTGTTGCTTATGTTCTTGTATTTTTCTCCTGTTTGTTTGTCTCGTGTTTTGTCTTTCTCCGTCGTATCACACCCTTTTTTTTTTTTCTTTTTTTTTTTTTTTTTTTTTTACTCCTTTACTATCTCCCTTCATGTCTTACTCCAACCTTCCCTCCTCCCGCCCCTTTCCACTGGCTTTCCTTGCCCTGTCTGTCCCCATTGCCCTTCTACTATCTTCCATCCCTCCGTCACCACCTCCCCGCCTTATTTCATCTCTGTGTCTTCTTTCCCCGCTCTCTCTCTACTCTCTCCTTGTGTGTTCCTTGTCCGTGTAACCCCCGCCCCCAACTTCTCTCTCTCTGTGTCTTTGTACCTCTCTCTCCCGTGTTGCCGCCCATGGTCGGCTGTGTCAGCTGCGTCTGGATGAGGCCCAGGAAGCGGAGTGCCAGGCCCTGAGGCAGCAGCTGCAGCAGGAGATGGAGCTGCTCAATGCCTACCAGAGCAAGATCAAGATGCAGACCGAGGCGCAGCATGAGCGTGAGCAGCAGAAGCTGGAGCAGAAGGTGTCGCTGCGCCGAGCACACCTGGAACAAAAGGTGTTGTGAAATAAACACTTTATTTTAAATGAGAGCTATACATTTGGGGTTTTTCAAGCCTTCATAGAGCATGCTTTATAATCCTGTTCATTCATAATTGGTCAGTTTAGTAACCATAAATGAAACGCACAAGGAGAACATCTTTTGTACTGTCTTTAAAACAGAGAATGAATTCTTCAAACACTTCAAGACAAACTCTAATAAATAAAACACCATCACTGACATGGCAATAGGGATGTGCTATTTCCCCTCACATTTAGAACAAATTAGCTTTTGGCCTCAGTCTATTGATCAACTTAAAGTATCCCCACTGCTTCAACAAATAGAGAATATTTGCATCAATTTAATTAAATCTGTGACTTTCATCATCAAAGAAAATACAATTTACCTAATGTGCTTTTTCAGTACAGAGCTGGAACATAAGCAAGACTAGAACAAACGAAAAGTTGTATTACTGACAGCCTGTAAGACAACAACTGCTCCAGTGCAACATAAGGCTTCAGAAAGAAAGAATTAAAAATACAGTTGGGTTAATGCAGAGTAAAAGTATGATGTTGCAAGTTAGTTGGAGCCCGCCATAGTTCAAATGTTTTGCACTGTATTAAGTGCCTTTTAAATTGGGGGAAAAAAAGTTTTTGCTCTTATCGCTATTTCTCCTGTAAAATCTTATAAAGACCTAAATAGTGATGATTGTCCAGACATCATCTAACTTTTCCATAGACGTTATATAAAAGATTCCAGGTCTGAAAATTGAAGCCAGTGCAGAAGCGCTTTAATTCGTTATTCTTTCTCATTGCCAATAGGGGGCAACTACTCATACTGGCAAAAATAGTATCTCAATCAATAGTTTTAAATGTTCTTTAATAAAATATAAGGTTCTTTTTTCTAATTATGATCCAAGTTGGTATTAGCAGTTTTTCTAATGCATCACACCTAGTTTCAAACATGAGAAAGCAACAAAAAATCTCAGTTTCAGACTTCAAAGACCTGACTTTGCAAATCAAGAAACTCTGTGTCCATTTTTTATATACAGCCTAGTCTGATATGCAGCGTAGCATGCCGTCTTTTATTAGAAGGAACAAAACATGAAAAAATAAGATATAAAGCAAACAGAAGTCAGTTTCTTTGACTGATACTGCATTGCTTTTAAGTTTTGAATAAATTTTTTCTACATCCTTCTTTGACGTCACTCCTATTAATCCATGAAGGAAGGAGACTTTTTAAAGCTTCGTCTAGAGGCGATAATCTGCTGAAAAGCAACTAGTTCACCTGAAGCTTAAGCAAACAGATTGGGGTATTCATTTGCATCCACATCAGCAAGCAGCATGGGCATTAAAGGTGACCCCGACAGACATACACAAGTTCACACGGACACACAGATTTCCCTCACCATAGGTGGTGATGACAGTGGCATGGCTTCCTGCGGGGCGCGGACAACCATTTCTTTCCCACACACTCGTAATGATGGTGAAATCTCTAGACAACAGTATTGAGCCCTTATTACAGCATCATCCTCTATTTTTAACAGCTAACAGTTTATGTGGTGTAGCTTATTATTAAGCTTGTTCATGATAGGTTGCTGTATGCGTTCAGTCTAAAGTGCCTAAAACGTGTGCAACCTGCTCTCACCTGTGATATCAGCAGCTGTCATGGGGCTTTATCACCTTTGTTATAATTTTCCAAACATTTGATAGTTGTACCAGTCTTTGTCCCGTAATGTGATGCAAGACACTCCTGATAGACATCTGCTGTCTTTAACGTGAGCCTTTATACAACCTGTATGGTATAGCAATGACATGTAATAAGATGAGAGTATGCCTCCTTCAAAAGTGGCCTACGTCATCGATACAGTCTAGTAGACAGCACTCCGACAACAAAGAAAGGGACCTTCGAAATGCCGCCTGCCATCCAGTGTAGCCGGTGCAGGCTGTGGTGGTCTGTTGCCATCTCCTGGCAGCATCCAGATCTGCACTTCGAGACGGATGATGTCATGGTTTTAGAAGCACTATTGTCCTCCGGTTCGGTTCATGGTCAGAGTCTGGAGTTTTCTGTGCATGCTCAGTAGTTGGCAAGATTGCCGTATTGCGCCACACACTGCTTTGTCCTCACCTGTGGACGTGTGTGCTGAGTTGTGTTTGTGGTGAGTACAACTTGACAGACTTGCACCTTTGAGGTAATGAAAGCAGTTCATGAAGTGTGCCTGCAGTTATACTCATTGTAATGTTGTGAGGATATTTAAAAAAAAAAATGCCCAGCATGAACAGCTCTGCAGTTGTCATTCTCACTTAAGACACATTTGATCAAGGAAGCAAAGTACCTCATGCTCACTGTCTAGACTTAAAAAAAAGAATCTTGGGTATGCATATTAAAAATATCAACTAAAAACAAAAAGGTCTGCCCCAGTGATCGAGTAGTGAACAATCTAACAATAAAAAATAACCCAAGAATAATGTTGAAAAATATTGTTGCAAATCTCTGCTTTTCTTGCATAAATTAACTGGTTTCACCAGTTACTCAGAGGTCCTGCATTACATCACCAGAAAACTATTCTCAGCTCTGCGAACAGGCATTATTGATGTCATTAATGCTTCCACGCCATTTCTGCTTTTACAAGTCGAGCTATGACAAAACTCAAATACACTATACTTAAAGAAAAACTGATTTTTTTAATGAATAACTAAGGTGCATAGGTCACGTTTTATAGTGTCACCCAGTTTAGGTTTTTCCTTGCCTGAAAATAATCACTGGAGTATGTTTATTATATTTATATTTTAATTGTATATATTGGTAAATTAAGCACTCAAAGAGATTTTTACTACAAGCATTACCCCCTCAGTCACACACATCCATGCAATGTGTCATATATCGCTTCAACTCTCACACTGATGGATGCATCGGGCACCTGATACGCTGTTTGGAGTATCAGTCGAGCATTTTGCCCAAGGACACTTGCTGATATGTGGGTTGGATTGAACCCATCAACCTTCTGATTAGTAGTTGACCCTATCTACCTCCTCAGCCACGGCCATCCCACATTGCCCTCTATTATTTTCTAAAGCACTGAACATTCAAAGTTGTATTTGTTTTTGTTTTTTGTTGTTTTTTTTTTAAGTGCAGTGTTGAAGATGCTTTATATCTGTTTCAGGCTTACAAAAAAGTTTTTAATATTTAAACTGGAGGGAAAATCAAAACCTAATGATCATCAAGAACAGACAAATGTATCTTAGAAATGAGTAAACTACATTTAACTTTGAATATTTCTTGTTCCCATGTCACCTGCAGATTGAAGAGGAGCTGGTTTCCCTTCAGAAGGAGCGAACCGACCGCATCAAACACCTGCTGGAACGCCAGGAGCGGGAGATCGACACTTTTGACATGGAAAGCATGCGTCTGGGCTTCAACAACCTGGGCACCTTGGACTTTCCCAAGGACGACTACAGATGAGGGGCCGTTGTTTCTGCCGCCGCCATCTTCATGTAGTCCCCCTGGGGCAACCGTCTGCCTCAGAACACCCCACCTCTCCTTTGACCTGACCTGACAGTGCAGGTGTTCACAGCTGCTGATGCCCTTCCTCAAACACACTTTAAAAAATGAAAAGAGAAAAAAAAGAAAGAAAGAAACTGCTTCGAGATCAGCTCTGGTGTGTTCTCTGGGCCAGTCAGTCAGGGTCGATGGCAGGTTTGAGTGTCCCCCCACCCTTCCCTGACAAACCAACCTATACTCCCTCCCCCTCCTTGCCTCTGTGGTGTCACAAGATGACAAAAAAATATGCTGGATAACTTCCTGTGGTTGTCATGTTTTTGTAAGAATAACATAGTCACAGTGTTTCTTGTTTCTTGTGCAATGATGACACTTTTGGTGTGACTAAAAGTGGAAATTGAGAAAAAGGAGGGAGACAAAATTGAAGGTCGTAGGATGAGCAAAAATCGCTTCAAAACCATGCTTTTTCAGAGGCGATAAATATATTTGTTACTTTGTTTTTTGGTCTCGAGCAGCGCAAAAAAAAATCTCTCAAAGCGAAAAATCAAACCGATCCTTCCGCAGCTGTTCGTCTGGGCTGCTTCTTTGGTATTTATTCACGCAGACATTTTTAGGACCAATTTAAATAATTTGATACTTTGACGAAAAACTCACAATGTGCATACAGGTACACTTATAGTATATGTGATTCCTTCATGTGATTACTGCAGGGTGGGTGAATCATGGTACTCAACATGTGTATTGTACTGATTTCTCTGCACTGGCAGCCAATGTGAAATATAATACACGTGAGATGTGAACTCCCAGCTAGCACAAAGGGCTTCATGGGGAGGGCAGGGGGACTTGTACTTTGTGTATAGAAGGATTTATGGAGAGCTTTTACTTATTTTCGTATTGTATTTTAACTGTCACTTAAATCAGAAAAATAATTTTTAAAAGCGCTTTCCCCCCCCCTCCCCCTCTCTTCAGATAGTATTCCAAATCCAGGTATCTATCAATGGATTTTTCAGTTCATTTTCCCCCCCACTTCTTGCTTTACACAACTCTAGAGCTGTGTAGTTTCTTATAAACCAGACCAGTATGATGCTTTATTATTGCATGCACTTTAATTTTTTTTTCCAGGTTAAAATAAAGGCATGAATCTGTCAGAGCTTTTAATTATATTTGTAAATAAAGTGCTCATCACACAAACTGAAAAGGTGTTTTACATGTCTAAGGTATGGTCTGGGAATTTACTGTGAAAAAGCATGGAAAAAAGATTAGATGTGGAAAAAACTCAGTTTAATCATATTGTTTAATTTTGCAACCACCTGGACGTTTGGCGTTTTACCTGAGGAGTGCACTGAAGATTTGAACTCAAATCTCAGGCCTTAAAAAACCAAGTTGGGCTGAATTAAACCAACCATGTCTACAACTTTAATATTCTACCTTAAGCTTCATCTGCATGGTCCAGCGGGAACTACTACTGTAGTTGTTTACATGGACAAAGGTCACTAAAAGCCTGGTGATCTTTTTTTGTTTTTGTTTTTTTTTTCAAAATTCATGGTAATCACTTTCTCCTCGCTGTAAATAAATTACTAAATCTAGTTAAACTCTCAAAATGAAACTTTTATAGAACACTTTAGGTCTCAAAGGAAAATTCCTAAAATGATTTATTGCATTTACATTTAAAAAAATGTTCGAACAGAAATGCATCCTTTACCCAAGCCTTACATTCCTGGCACAAACCAAATTATTAGTAGAGGCATTTTGTGGGCATGGTCAAAATATTTTATTTCAGCTTAGAAATATCAACATTGTATTTTCAAAATCTAAAGGTCTTTATTTTTTTTGGTTAGAAGTAGGAATGATTTTATCAATTCATTCCTTTTCTTGGTGGCGCCCTCTGCTGCCCCTTCAGCTAAAAAAAAAAAAAAAATGGCTCCTTAAATCAGCTGTAAAGATTTGAGAGCTTCCTCTGAAATTTGTCCTGGTAGTTTTGGCATAATCTTGCTGACTGACAGACAGCAAGGTGTTCTAGATCTCACAGAAAACATTTCTCCAAGGAACACAACCATTTTTTGTCCATCAGATTTATTGCAGCTGAGTACAGGTCAGGTTTATGCCAAGGAGTTTTTTTTTTTTTTTTTCACAGCATGAGTAGGCAACAGTGGGAAAATAATGGTTTTTAATAATGCTGCTGGGGTGATTCTGTTGAGTCCTTTTTGGGGGTTTTTATTTTCCAGACAGCTGCTCGTACAGTTTAGGGACATAGTCATCCCACTCAGCCTGGTAGCAAGTTCCTGCCACTGGTGCTCCCAGGCTGTATTTCTCCCTGAAGCTCTGGATCTTGAATTTGCCGCGGTTGTCTCCGCAGCGGTTGGTGAGGTCAGGCTCGCTGCAGGACAGGGTGCCTGACTGCTCATACACCAGCCACACATACCTATGGAGACCTGAGTTGGACAAGCACACAGGATTTTAAACGTTGAATTACACACTAAGAAAGAAAAAATTAGTTTATTTTAAACTCCAAAGAGCGTGAGCAGCAGATACCATGAAAAGAAAATTGCATGTCTAAACCTTTTCCCCACATTTCACACAAGAGAACATTAACTTTGTGCCCTCTCCTGCCTGGCAGCTTTTACCAGTAAGAATTGTGATCTGTATGCAAAATTGTGCCAAACACATTTTGCTTATACAAGACGAGCTCTACAAATTACCTATAGACTCCACTTGTTCATGTGTTCCGTTTACTTATTTATTAATTTCCATTTGTGTCATTTCTGTTATCACAGTGCATGTGCATCAGGGCATCATTGGTGTTTTGAAATCTAATTTCACACATGCACCACAGCTATGAGCCTTCTGCTAAAATTTAAGAGCGAGTCAGATTGAATATTAATGGACGTTTTTGTGGCAGTTGCCACCTGGGAAACTTTGATTCTCCCAGCACTGTCCAAAGGTTCATTAGAGTAAAACTTCATTCATTCTTACCTGTGCCATTAGGAGGACCAGAGCCCACATAGTCAGACTTGACGCAGCCAGAGGACACATCGTTTCCTTTCATGTTGACTACCAGAAAGTGGTGCCACTCCCTTTAGTGAAAGAAAAGATAATCAGTTTGATATTGAAAATCTGAACTGTACAGAAACTGTTCGAGCTGTCATTACCCTCGTGCAAAAAAAAAATGTAGCTATGAAACTGTGTTTTTGAACATGATCAAGAGTCAAATGTAAGCGGCACAAATGAAAAGCCTAGGCCCACTTCAGTGGCCTCCCAGTAGGTCCTGTCTGTGCTCCATTAACATGCTCCTTTCACCTGAATTTGGGGTTCTTCCTGCTGGGAGCGTCAGGGTCGGTCAAGGCCAAAGTGTACAGTTTACTGGAGTCACATCCTTCCCATTCGATGCAAGTGGGTCGATTCTGCACCTGCAGCAACACGCGGACAAAAGTGCGTCAACTTTCACTTTTATGCCGGAGTTTGAGGCCGTTTGGGGGCGCTAAAAGCCATCGACTAAGGGCATACTACCAGGGAGCATTATGTAACCCAATTAATTTGTGGTAGACGGTTACAATACTTACTAATCTTACCAATCCCACGTAATCATTTATAATGCAGTGTTAGTTTAGAGAAATGCAGTACAGTACTTTAAACAGCATTTAAACGCATCACCAAGAAGCGACGCTAGTAGCTACACTTGCTAACAGACAGTGGTTAGCTGACAAACCTGTGTTGGAGTAAGCACTTTTCCCAGCTCATCTATTTCCACAGATCCGTATTTTACAGTCAGGGGCTTTGCAGGCTTTTCCTCGACCTCCTGCAGGGCAAGAGACCCGGTCCACTGGCTCAAATCTACAGGCATTTTGAGGCGTTTGCTTTGCAGACGATTCAAACTGAAACGCTACTTGCAGATGTACGAGAACTGCCAACGGTGCTGCATTCATGGACCAGCAGAAGATGTGCGACATGGAACGACTCCGCGTGTTTAAGAGTTAGAATTAAAAAAAAAAAAAAACACTTAAACAGTTCAAAAAGAAAAATATTCCGTTTTTAAAAATTTGAAATAACCCTTAACAAACATAAATTTCAAAAACTATAATTACTATAATTACTGTACTCTTTTGTCAATCATCCTTTTCTATTAGCTCCTGGTATTGGTACTTTAATATTATGAAAAATGTTGCCCATTTGCACATACTATTGATAAATATATGGTGCTCAATGCCGGCATTTCTCCAGCATATGGCCCTTATTTGAGGCGTGAATTAACATATTATTATTATTTTCTATATTTGGCTCTTCATGATGAATCATGGTTTTCCCAGTAATCTGATTCCAATTTGAAGGGCACAAACAAAAACCTACAGGAAACGCCGCCAGAGGGCGCAGTCCCCGTTACTCTTTTGTGGATTGTGATTTGCTAAAGTTTCCGTCAATCACATCACCCGTCCTGAGCTCCTCCCTTCTCCACCTTACGTGCTCCATTAACAAACTTAATGTTTCCAGACTTTTCCATCTTTAAGACGTTGACATTATACACTGTTTTAAACAATGGGCGTTAACGTTTTCTCAAGACACTTGAGCAAAAGAAAGAAATTATTATTATTATTATTATTATTATTATTATTATTAAAGTTATGGGTAGTGGTAGGAGGGTATGTTTTGTTTTTGGTATGTTGTTGTTGTTGTTGTTGTTGTGGGGTTTTTTTGGGTTTTTTTTTTTGTCTTTTCAGGAATAAGCACATCCTACAGTCAGCCCTCCTTAAAATTTTAGCAGTCTGCAGATAATGACAAAAAAACAGAGCATGCATTGACTTTAACGACAGTCTGACAGTCCAGTCCTAGTATTTGTAAAGGGTAGGAAAGTGCATTTCAGATCAAATGAGTTTAATAAATGAAAAGAAAAAAATGAAAATGAAACACACTGAAACAATGAGTAAGCATATGTTAAATGCTTAGCCTTCTGACTCCAGACAATTTTAAATTAGGTTAGAGTATGGTTGTAGCTTAGGCTGTGTTGATTTGTGAGGTGTAAGACTCCCGTGAAAGCTCTCTCTCCCTTTCTTCACAGGCAATACTCCTATTCCTGCAGGCCAAACTTTTTTTAGTATCCTTATGCAAGCTCATGATTGTAATTAGGTTGTTATTTTAGTCTGTGTGACATTACAGCTGCACCAGATAGTAGTCCTACTGAGAACCACAATCTGCCTAGAATAAAAAATCTGGGACTGTAATCACATAAAGTAGTTACAATATACAATAAGGCTGTGTAGTGTTTTCACGAATCCAACAAATTTTGCTTATCCATAAAGTCATTAGGAGAATGAACTCTGCCCTATATTATTAATATTATTAATATTGGAAAAAGGCACAACATTGGCAGCTCGCCCCCTTCAGATGATTCATGCAGAGAGAAGCATACTTTGTTGTGTATTTGTAGAGTTTGAGGCATCATTTTGGTTGCTCGTGGAGTTACTCGGGGAACTGAATGGAAATGAAATCAAAGGCCATCATAAATGCAAAGGCTTGGCTTATGAAAAACATTTCATGAAAACAGATGTATTTTTAAAATAGTAATTACCTAATAAGATTATAAAAACAACTGAAAACTGAATTTTTAAGAGAAAGAAGTAGAAATAGATACATTGTTTCCTAAAAATACAGAATTTTAACCAAATAAACGGTTGACAACTGATATCTATGATATCTATCAGTGATATCTATGTTTTTAGTATTATCTTAGCCCTATTTATAATGTCCGTTTGTTACAATGACAGCCTGACATCCATCTTTTCTGACTACAATCTCTTTTACTACCTTTAAAAAAGGCAAGAAAATGAGCTAATTTATTACCTGCGATAAGAAAAAAGAAAAGTAAAACAAATGGCTGTGGTGTTACTGCACCTTTAAGAAGGTGAGGTCAGGGTGTGGTTTCTGTCCTGGTAAAGTTTCCGGCTTGGCATGCTCATGTAAACAGAGCACCTCTACCAAATCTTGGTGAAGCCTAAGAGAAGGACAGAAGTCGGATCATGTCAGACCGCTGCCATCTGCCGACACTGGGTTCCGTGTGCTGTGGTGTGTAATGGGCAGACCGGTGCCCGGTGTGTTGCTGCGTATCACCGAGGTGCTCCCGCAGGTGGACTAGTCAGACAGGTTTGACCTAGAAGTCGCAACTGTTCACTCATTTCTGAAGGCAATGTAGGAAAGTTATCATGAAGGTAGTAGCAACGTTAGCGCTTCTGCAGTTGTATATTTCTGCAACAGGTGAGTTCGGATCGACTCGGAAAACACAGGTGAGTGTAAAAACCCCGCTTCAATCTTTTTTTTTTCTTTTCCTTTCAGCTGATCTCGTTACAGCGGAAGTTTCGGGTAATGTCTCAAGCGAAACGGCCCTGTCAGCTTCACCGGGTGACATCGTTGTACTTCCGTGTTACTCGGCAGGTAAAGTAACACCCGTGGTAACGACATGGACCAAAAATGGACGGGAAATCGTTACAGGCGGAGATCCCACTCGGCGCCTCATCGTGAACCCTGATGGGAGTTTGAACATCAGCGCGACGATGCCTGGAGATGAGGGGATTTACCTGTGCAACTCCACACTATCTGACAACAGCTCCTTCCTGGCACGTGTGCTGCTTCAAGTAACAAGTAAGTGTATGCGCACATTTTGAACAATGAGCTCTTCACGGTGAGGTAATGTAGGTGTTGCTTGCCTGAATTCTTGGAACATTTCTAGCAAATGCAAACTGGTTCATCTACATAACATGTGGGCCAGTTCTCGACAGCGGCTGACTTTTGTAGATGGGTCTAAATGTGCTATGTGGAGTTTGCCAGGCCTTCACTTTGCTGCATGCTTCTCTCAGAATATTCTAGCTTCCTTCCACAGTCCAAAGACATACATACTGTTTATTTAGTGTGTCTAAATTAGCCATAGGTGTGAATGTAAGTGAACATGAATGTAAGTGTGTCTTCATGTGTTTGCCCTGTCATGTACTGCTGACGTGTCAGGGGTGTACCTGGCCTTATGGACAGCGACAAATGAGACTGTTTCCCACGGCCCTGTGACCCTGAATTTGAGGTTAAGAAGATGGATGGGTCTATTTGTAAAGCGCTTATAGCTACACTTTGAGAAGGCGGCTACGGTCATCGTTCTTTGATCTTTAAGGTCTTTATCAGCTAACCACTCAGTGGAGTACTGCAATACCTGATCAGTCTTCTTAATAATAACAATAATGATGGATTGGATTTATATAGCGCTTTTCAAGGCACCCAAAGCACTTTACAATGCCACTATTCATTCACTCTCGCATTCACACACTGGTGGAGGCAGCTACAGTTGTAGCCACAGCTGCCCTGGGGCAGACTGACAGAAGCGAGGCTGCCATATTCATCGGCCCCTCTGGCCAACACCAGTAGGCGGTAGGGTAAAGTGTCTTGCCCAAGGACACAACGACCAGGACAGAGAGCCCGGGGATCGAACCGGCAACCTTCCGGTTACAGATACGCTTCCCAACCCCCCTGAGCCACGGTCGCCCACGACATTCTTGAAAAATGCAGACTTTTTCCTCTATTGCTGCTTGAAGAAAGATTCTGAAAACTGTCAGTAGGCGTGGGTGCTCATTTCAAGTCCATTTTCATCCAAAAAAAAAAAAAGATCCAACTAGCTCACCTTTAAAACATCAGCCCACACCAGTACCCTACCTGCAGGTTCCTGGTGCCTGATTCAAAGTGGAGCTGTTTACTGGTCCAGCTGTGGCTCGCTCATCTAGTCCATCAAGAGTCACACACCATCTCATTGGTCCACAAAAAGCTCAAAAATCTGTCTTGAGATATTTCTTGGTCCTGAATACACTGAATACCTTGTACTTCTGGGTATATGTAGGTTGCAGTCAGAGATGGGCAGTTACAAGTAATGCGTTACTATAATCCGATTACATTTTTGAGTAACGAGTAAAGTAAGGGATTACTATTACAAAAAAGGTAATTAGATTACTGTTACTTTCCCGTAAGCACGCTGCGTTACTCCGTTACTAAAACCGTGATTTTCTTCTTTTTTTTTTTTTTCTTTTTTTTTCTTTTTTTTTGCGAGAGTGTCTCATGACCAGTGTTGGTCAAGTTACTTGAAAAAAGCAATCAGTAACTAATTACTGATTACTTCCCCAAAAAGTATTTTCAAAAGTAATTAGTTACATAGTTACTTTTTTAAAAAATGATTTACAACCTGAGTAGGTAATAAAGCGATAGATCTTTCAGCCCAATTCTATTTTTTCTGCATAATCCATCATATAAAATGTAATCAAATGAAAAAGTCTCTTTTTGAAACTAGTTTTATTAGCTTTAATCTTTTAACTTCACGCATGAGGCAAATATTAAATTATATGCAACATTCTCTGACTGGAAGAAATTTGTTTAACATTTAAACCTATTTTCTGCATATTCCAGCATATAAAATAAAATAGTTTTTTGTGTTTACACTCACCTTTCAAATAGATGCACGTAAAACACAGAAGTTAAAAGATTAAAACTAATAAAAGTTTTAAAAAGAGACTTTTTCATTTGATTACATTTTATATGATGGATTATGCAGAAAAAGTAGAATTGGGCTGAAAGATCTCTCTCTATTCCGGGATAAATCATGTTTTAAAAAGTAACTAAGTAACTAATTACTTCTGAAAATAAGTAATCAGTAAAGTAACAGGATTACTTTTTTCGGGAAGTAATCAGTAATTAGTTACTGATTACTTTTTTCAAGTAACTTGACCAACACTGGTTGCTGTTATGGACAGCAGTGGTGGATGATTGGTTTCTGGCAGGTCAGCGTTTGATTCGCAGTTAATTAGCAATTAGTTTTTCTCAGGTTTCTTTTGACACTGTTGGCTATTGGCAACAAAACATTTGATGGTTCTGTGATCACGCGTCGATATATTAGAAATTTCAAGAGTGTGACATCATTCAGAAAAGAGAGTAACAGCTGAAGTGTTAAGTAGTAATGGGAGCCAGTTAACATCTGTGCTCTGAAGCTTACTAGATAGAATCATGGTTGGACATCAGGCTACTTGATTATGGAAGAGAATCGTCATCATGCTGAGTTTGGCAAATGTAGTTTATTTAATATGATTACTTGTTGAGTTGTTTGGTTTTCCATATCTGTCTGAGAAAACACTCCTTTCACAGCCTTATGAGGAGTAAGTTTGGACTTTAAGGAATGGGTGTGTACAAATGTTAAAGACAAGGGGTGTGGTGGAGGTGTAACACAAAGTACAAGAGATTCTCTGTGAAACAGACTGTAACAGTCATTGTTTTATCTTGATTTTCTGGTTTTCATAATTGATTGCAAACCTAAAATCCATATTTAAACGGTACTGCTCTAGGCTAAAATTGAAAATAAGGGTAGGTTTTCTTAGGGCTGGGCGATATGATCCAAAATTCATATCTCGATATTTTTTAGCTGCATGGCGATATAAGATATATATCTCAATATTTTTTTTAAAAAAGCCATAAGTTAAGAACAAAAAGAGAGTTCTTAGTCACACTGTGTCCCAGATGTCACACGGGCATTTTCTTTACATACAGCGTAGATGTACATGAAGAAATTACTCATAAATAAATTATCAGCATTTATTAAATAATCATGGTCCATAAATAAAAGAAAACAATGTTGTTTTTGTGCATAACAAAAAGCTCACAATTGTGCAGTCAAAATGTAAACTAATAGAAGCTGAGCATAATAACAAAGAGACAGATTTCACAGCTGCATCACGTCTCTGAACAGGTGCCATTTGTGGTCCTTATACACACACAGTACGGTAATATTACGTTGAAGCACAGTACGTATCACTCCGCGAGGCGGCTCCATCAAGCGGTGCAGCTCCTTAGCTTAGCAAAGTCATATTAAAACATTTTTTGACAGATTGCTGAGCGCTGTGCACCACATAAAATCGGTTCGCGGTCAGTAAGCACAACCAGAATTCATACATAAGGCGCACTGTCGAGTTTTGAGAAAATGAAAGGATTTTAGGCCGTGCAGCCCCTTCGGGGCTGCGTGGGGCTGGACGTTGACGCCGTCCAGCCCCACGCACGGGGCGATCCGCGGTAACTCGCTAACGGAGATTTTCCGCTTTCATCTTGTCATTGCCTGCAGGTGAAGCTATGGGGGAGGCGGAGTTGTGTTCAGTGAAGGAGAGGCGAGGCCGAGTAATGTTTCGTAGAGACAAAAGTGGACGAAAGAGAGGCAAACCTGCGGCTCCACAACGTAACATAGACTATATCGATATAAACAATATTGTCACATCTTATATCTCGTATGAAAATATATCGATATTTTTAAAAAACTCGATATATCGCCCAGCCCTAGGTTTTCTTTCTAATACCAAATGAAACCACTGCAGGACAAGTTTGCTAAAGAGAACCTTGACACTCCACTCTTCTGCCAGGAAAATGTTTTGTGAACAAAGTGAAGCTCAATTATTCAGAAATAACATCCACTTTGTGTGTCTTGGGCACCAGCATGAAAACATCATCCAAAGGGTGAAGTGTGATTGGTTGCTGTTTTTGCTGCTTCTCTCCTGAATAGTTTTGGCGGGCAAAATGTGTTTATCAAGGAATCTTGCAGGATAATTTCAAGGTGTCTGCACCTTTCTACAGCGGGACATTAAACTGAAACATCAAAGTAAATGTGCTGCAGAATGGCTCGGATCAAAATCTGAAATTAGCTTGAGTATTTTTGTTTTATATGCCAAAGACAACCTCAGAACACATTGTATAATAAGACAGACAGATCCACTGAATGCGTTTTTCCTGCTTTTATTGGTTCATAATGACACTTGTTATGTTTTCCTCTACAAACATATCTTTAAAGTTGCTTACAGTATTTACTGATCTCATAAATTTAGAAGTTACTCTAAGTTTTAATGCACTGTATGCATTTCTCTCAGGTGGACCAGAAAATGTGTCTACATCCATCAGTCCTGCCACTGCACTGTCCAATGGGACCCTTTACACAGATCGGGGTTCATCCGTTACTTTAAGGTGCTCCGGCTCCTCCTACCCGTCTCAGCACCTGACCTGGGCCTTCAGCGGTGACTCGTCAAGCAACGACTCGCTGGTTTCAGGCTCTGGATCGTCCCTGGAATTCACCATACAAAACATTCAGCCCAGCGCTCAAGGAGTTTACAGCTGCATGGCCCACAACCCTGTTTCAAATGTGACAGTAATCAGTCGCACGGAGCTGCTAGTGTACTGTAAGTATCACAAACAGGATAATCTGCTGTGACTGTAAGCTTGACAGTGTAAAGTGGGATTTTATGTATGTTTATGTATGTTTGAATCAAAGACTGAGCTTTGGTTTAATGGCAAAGACTGCAGCAGGGCTGAATACTGTATAACTTTAAGTTTGTTGACATGCAGGCCTGAGTTTTAGTACTGATATTAATGTGATAATTTTCATATAAACACACCCACTGTTTATGCATTCTCCCCTTTCATTTAAAAAACACATCCTTCACTTTAGCATGCCTACCTATAAAGTGGTGTCATTATTTAGCAGAGGAAACAAAAGGAAAATCTTGAAGATTGCATGTGACAATTTAGCCAGAGAGTGGAGCTGAAACACTCCTGGGTGCTGTAAGCTTCACCAAAACCTGTTTTTTTTTTTATTTTTATTTTTTTTTATTTATACATTAATGGGTTATATTGCTTAAAAGCAGAAAACATTTCATAATTTAAATTTTTAATATGTGTTTTAGATACATTTTTGTTTATAATTCACTCAGTGGGAATAAAAAAAAAACTAAATGGCTCTTCAAGTACAACTTGAGGTCAAATCCACAAAAAGAAACTTAGTACAGTGTTTTAGGTTTATAATGAATGTTAGTCAGTAAGCTACAAAACTGTAGACATGTTGAAATGTTTGCACGGAGACATTCCTGGACAGAAAAGCTGAATAAAATATTTAGTTATTCACAGTTTTATTAGTAAAACTGCTAGCTAAGCATTAAAAGATAATCCAGTCCAGTTCAGAGTGGCGTGGGGACTACTTTTTCCCTCTTAACCTCTTGCTGTACTACAAGAGAGAATATGATAGAGGGCAAGCAAGGCTGTGGAGGGAACAAAAAATGCATACTGAGAGATGTTTTGATGGGCTGAAAAAAAGCTGAGTCAGTACCCACCAGCAGCTGAGATGAGGGAAAATGAATGCCAGGAAAGGTCAAAACATGCTATCCAGGCCTCACTGAAAATATTACACTCAAACACTGTGAATGTCATGATTAATCGTGGTGTAACTGTGGAATGATTTTATCTATGTGGCTTCTGTTACGAGGAAAAAAAATACTATATTATGTGCAGGGTAAGGAGGCTGTGGCGGTTTATTGAGTCACTGCGATAACAATACATTGAATTGACTTCCTGAAATGTTTGCACGCAGCTTGTTCCCTGTTTTCGCTGACTTCCTGTAGCTCGCTTTTCAACACGGAAAAATCAAATCCATTTTTACTGAATGTTTGGAAATAATAGGCCTGTTTTATATGTCAGGTAACACTTTGTTTTACAGTTCCAGTGTTTTCTTAAAATTTGTTTGAGCACAATTGTTATGTAAATGTGTTGACAGCACAGACAGAGGTAAACTAATATACATCCATTTAAGCAAATTATTTCAGTCTTTTCTCAACAGTATGCAAATGTTTACAGGTTTTTATGCTGTGTTTGAAAGAAGAAATTTTCATTAATGAAATCATAATAAATGATTGCTTTGCTTTATATCAAGGTTACACAGGATAACTAAACTCAAACAGCTTTCCCTCTTCTTCCTACTTATAGTGTCAAATCACAACAAAAGTTGCCTCAAGGTGCTTTATATTTTAAGGTAATGTCCCTACAAAAATACAGAGACACCCCCAACAATCATGTGACCACCTATGAGCAAGCACTTTGGTCACAGTGGGAAGGAAAAACTCCCTTGTGACAGGAAGAAACCTCCAGCAGAAGCAGGCTCAGGGAGGACCGGCCACTCAGATGCTTTAAGTTTCACCAGAACATTTAGTAATTAGTGGAAAATATGGCATCAGAGATGGGTTTCTTCTTTATTCAGCTGCTCCCTTTAGGCATCTACTTCCAATCTTATCCCATCTCTATCATTCTCCTCTGTCACACCAACCCTCTGCATGTCCTCCTTCACTACTTGCATGAATCTCCTCTGTTTTCTTCCTCTTATCCTCCTGTCTGGCAACTCCATCTTAAACATCCTTTATCCAGTATATCTGTTCTCATTCTTTGGCAGATATCTAAACTGTCTCAGCCTTGCCTCTCTAATGCTGTCTCCAAACTGCTCAACCTGGGCTGTCTGATGTACTCCTTTCTAATCCTGTTCCTCCTGGTCACTCTCAACAACTCTGCCAACTCCAGCTCGACGTCCACTCTTTTTGTTAGAGCCACTATCTCCATACCATACATCTCATCGGGTCTTACTATTATCTTGTAAATCTTCCCTTTCACTCCTTCTATCAGATTCCCCCTCCCGACACTCGTTTTTACCCACTCCACCCTGCCTACTCTCTCTATTCCCTATCTCGCGCACTGTCTGTTGTTTCGGTTGACCCTAGATCAACCCCAGACATAAGAGTGAAGTATCAAAAGTGAAATTGTTATTCTAAGAAAAGTTAAGCTCTCTTAGTACAAAATCATGGATAGATTGAATGTGCAATGGCACTCTAAACACTTCAGAATTCGTAACAGGATCAGGCAGACCGAAAGTGAGCCCATGATCGAATGATCGATACATAAAAATGTGTTAACTGAATGATAGAAGTGCAGAACTTGATAGTGTTACACCCCGGCCTAGGCAACCGGAGTGCAACACGAAAAAAGTAAAAATAAAGAAAAAAAAAAACACACACAAAAAACCCCCACTAAAGCTCACCACCAAAATCCCAAAACGAAAGTATCGACAAAGCTATTTACAACAAACTATTTATTTACAACAAAACACCAAACTATTTACAACACGGGGGAGATCACGACCATGACCAACTGACACACAGGGCTTAAATACATAGAAGGAGCAATCAGGGAATGGACCACAGGAGGGAAACACAGCTGGGGCAAATTAGACCTGACGAGACAAGGAAAAGTAAACTGAACACACTAAGATAACACAGACTTTCAAAGTAAAGCAGGAAACACATAACAGTCACGCCAAAAACAACACACTGACAACACCGAAACGTAACAATAGCTTGTAGTCTCTAAAGCAGCTTTTCAGATCAGATACAAGCTAACACTTTGTGCTAACACCTCAAAGCTTTTCAAAAACGATTTGAACATCAAAGAACACTAACTGGCATAGACGTACTACGCAGTGACCTGTGATTAACCCTTTATGGGGGATCTTGAGGCCTGATTAAGCCAAGCATTCCTGGCATAACATTCCCGACATCTTTGAATGTCTTTGGACTTAACACATTGTGGGTTAACACATTCCACAAGTTGGAAGCAACTTGTGGCGCTCATGAAGCTCAAGTGCAGCTTTTGTTAAGGAAAACAAGGCAAACCCAATGCGAGGGAATTCTTAAGCGATGAATGTAATATTGTTATATGTAACAAAATATTTTTAGTAAATAAAACATTAAAAAACACTTAAAGGTAAAGGTCTAACAGAAAAATCTCAATTAAAATTTGCTCTTAATTTGAGTTTTGCTTTAAGCAGCTTGAGGTGACTGTTATTGTGATTTGGCTCCACGTAAATAAAATGGAACTGAAATGATCTGAATATCCTTTCCTGAACATTCAGGAGTGCATTCCTACTGCTCATTACTGATGCTTTTATTTTTATTTCTTTTTCTCCTAATTAGATGTCTCAGACAGACACCCTGAGTGTAAATGGACACTGACACAGAACATCTCTCTAGTCCAGTTCACCTGCACTTGGTTAGAAGTTTATCCCACCCCAAACCTACGTTGGGATATGGGACCATTCCAGGTGGCGGACAGCCTCAATGTTACGATGAGCCGCTCCACGCTGTCAGACGGGCAGACCGTGAACTGCACAGCCCAGCCCCAGCACCTCGGCCCAGAAAAAGAGAAGTCGTGTTCGTTTACCCTCGGTAAGCTTGTTGTAGGGAAATGAGCCTCTTAACGATCCTGAGATGTGCAAATGCTGAATCTTTAATGTACTTTTGACTTAAGAAGCCACAGTGACACTCGCTGCTGTCAATCACTGTTTGTAGTTCTGACATCACATTTATGTCATGGTTGAGCTTCTGTGCAGGTAGTATATTTGATTACTCAGAATCACAATAGTTTATTATTCTCAGCGAGGAAGTTACTTTGTGACAATAAAAAAAAAGGCCACTCAGAGAGCGCAAAAAGTGTGACCTTGACTCAATTTACACCAAAATCAAATCAGCTCAAGCTGTTACTGGTATCTACTATCAACAAAATTTCAACATGATAGCTTGAAAACTGTGGACACTATAATGCTAACAAACAAACAAACAAATAGAATCAATTACATACTCTCTCCCTTTGGACGAAGAACAAACTATGAAAAAGAATAGTGCATGAAGTACAAATAAAAATAAATAAACACTGTAGTATTTAAAAATATACACTCAAAGCAAAATAAAAGTTAAACAATATCACGTGCAACATTTACTAGATGATGACAAGTGAAAATAATTCGGGCATCGGTCTGTAATCACTGATTAGTCATAGGATTCGTCCATAACTTGAACACCATCCTCCTTTCTCACACTGACTCCACAGAGTGAAGCGCCACACCCACAACGTCACCAGCCTTCCAGATCAGTGTGAGCCTGTTGGTGTACACCACCCTCTGCTTCCCCAGCACACCAGTGGATGGCACTGGCCACCACAGACTCCTCAAATTAAAAACAAAAAACAAATTAGTGCAGGTCTACACCCAGATTATTTTGTCTCAAGTTTTTTAAAATTGTAAAATGCAAAGTGCATTGTGGGTATTTTGTCAGATGATCTTTCAATTTAAAAGTCCAATTAAATCTGATGAAACAGCTATATGGTACAGCCCTATAAAATTACATGGTTCTTAACAGGAACATTACCTATAGTTGAATAATATTTTCAAAATAAGAGTGTGTGAAAAAAGTCTTAGAAGATATCACACACAATGTCACTTTTGTCTAACATACAGTTTTTCCTTCAGGGACAGAGTTTCTGTAAAAACGTCACAGTAAACTGAAACCATCCGCATGATCAGATATCATGTGACGTATGTGAGGAAAAATATGTGCTGCAGGAGTAGGAACTATGTGAGCAATGCTTATTTGACTTAGAGAATGATGGCACCCTCCCTTGAAGCCAACAGGTCAAAAATTTCTGGTCACAATGTGAGAGAGTCACAACCCAGGAAAACTGATTATGTTTAGCATTACTCCAGAAATATGGCTAACATTGCCATGCTCGTCATAAATGTAAAAGTAACTTGATTGGGACTAATCCTAATTATTGGGTATTGTTTTTAATATTCATATGAAGTACCATAATATTTATTCGATTAAGCTTTCCAGCCCTGACAAGAATAACACTTGGCAGTGTGCTCATGAGAACACAACACAGGGCATGTGGGCAGTTAGTGAGTCACCCAGTTGTGTAAAGGTTATCATCACATGAATGCCTTATTCAAACAATGAGTTGATGCAACAGGATGTGAGTTGCTGTTCTCTGATCAGCCTTCTTCTGTGAATCAGAAACACTGAACAAAAATGACATTTTGTCAAACAAAATGAGTAAAATTCCAAAATATTCTTATTTATTTACAAATTGCAATTGATATTTACTGAACAAACAAAGCAATAGTCCAACCAGTTTGGAGGTCATGAAAAAGTATGAACAATGTCAGGTTTAGAGCTGGAGTGATTGGTTGATATATCAAATAGCGGATATTAGTGTTTTTGAAATGTAAAAAAGTACAATTTTAAAACAAGAAAAGGTGTGGAAAAGTGTCAAAATACTGAAAACACATTTATTTTGAAGTTGGAATTCATCCAAAATACAAACAAACCTTCAGCTTTTGCATGAAAACAACACAGTGATATTATTGCAGTACCAAAACTGTCACCAGAGGGGAAGAAGAAGCTATAAAATTCCACTTCTGAGCTTAGCCATGTAGCAAGCTATTTTGGTGTATTTTTGTCCTCATCAGCCAGCATGACTCATAGAAAGGGACTGTTTGGTCTTAATAACAGACCAAAAAACCCCAAACATATTGTGTTAATTTATCTTTTTTTTTTTTCTTTTTTTTTTTAAAAGCAGCATTTTTGTTTTTACTGAAAACATATGATCAGTATGATCATAAGCTCTTTTGCTCTCTTGGTAAGAGTTGGATAAGAAGACGAGAAGATCAACAGCTTTCATGTCTGTACAGTATATGTAAGGTTTCTGCAAGAAGACAGCTTATTTCCAGTGTTTATTTATCGATCTTGGCTCAAACCTCAGTAAACCACAAAATGCTAGTTTTGAAAGTAAGGGTTAATTAGAGAGCTGAAATTGTTTTTAAGTGTGGTCAGGCCTGGTTTTTGGTCTTCATTTTAATTTACAGTGTTAATGTTGTGCTGAAATGTTTCCTGGCCACAACTTGGTGTTTTCTGCTCAGAAATATTTGTCCCCTCTTGATTGTTATTCTTCTTTTTTTGCATATTTATCACACTTGCATGTTTCAGATCAGAAACCCAGGTAAATACAAAGTGCAGCTTTCACTCCTCGGCCTTAAAACTTGGGTGATGTGGACACCCAAGTTTGTGAATGTGATAACTCAAGGATGAAGCTAAAAAGCTATCCAAACTACCTGACTATTGTGAAAAAGTTGTTAAATCACAAATTAACTTTGATTAACCACATTTTTTTTTTTTGGAAAGCTGAGTTAAATTTCATTACACAACCATTCCTCATTACTGCCAAACCTAAATCACCAAACAGAGCCTGTCTGACATAGTGAAGTAGACTAAAAGATCTTAAAGAGCAACACATCATGTCATGATCCAAAGAAACTCAAGAACAGATGAAAAACAAAGTTATTGAAAGTCTGGAAAGGG
The DNA here is from genome assembly GCF_057381845.1 of Rhamphochromis longiceps. Lineage (NCBI taxonomy): Eukaryota > Metazoa > Chordata > Actinopteri > Cichliformes > Cichlidae > Rhamphochromis > Rhamphochromis longiceps. The sequence goes on along the minus strand of NC_140568.1, from coordinate 39,053,169 downwards.
TTACAGGGCTATTTCTAAGGCTTTGGGAGTCCGGTGAACCACAGTTGCAGCTATTAAGTGCAAATGGAGAAAACTTGGAAGAGTGGTGAACCTTTCCCAGGAGTGGCTGGCATACCAAAATTACTCAAAGAACACATTGATGACTCAACGGGAAGTTACAAAATAACACAGAACAACATCTAAAGAACTACAAGCCTTACTCGCCTCACTTAGGTTCAGCAGAGGTGTTCATGATTCAACAATAAGAAAGAGAAAGAAATATTCTGTGGACTGATGAGACAAAAGTTAACTTCCTGCAAGGTTGTGTCCCATTACATCTGGCATTCATATAAAGGACATCGTACCTGCAGACAAACATATTGATGGTAGTGCGATGGTGCTTCAGTGGCTAGACAACTTGGTGTAATTAATGGAAGCATGAATTCTGCTACCAGAAAATTGTGAAGAAGAATGTCCAGCCTTCGGTTGTACACTGAAGTTCAAGCGTACTCGTGATTATGCAGCAGGAAAATGATCTGAAACACACCAGCAAGTCCGTCTCTGAATGGTTCAGTAAAGGCAAAATGAAGGCTTTTAGACTTGAATCAGATTGAGATGCTTTGGCAAGACCTTAAAAAGGCCGTTCGTGCTCGATGTGGCTCAATTAAAACTATTCTGGAAAGGAGAGTGGGCCAGAATTCCTCCACAGCAATGCAATCAGTTACAGTTCTTGCATCCAAGGGTAGTAGAAACAGTTAGGTTTGGGGAGCGATTACTTTTTCCACATAGGCCAGGTCGGCTTGGAAATTATTTAACCCAAGTAAAGTGCAGTTGTTATCTTTGTCTAATATCAAAACTTGTTTGATGATCTGAAACATTTAAGTGTGACAAATGTGCAAAAAATAGGAATTTGGGAGTGGGGCAAATACTTTTCAAGTAAGATTCCTCATATGCTTTATATCCCACATAAATCAAGTTTTGTAAATGTAAATACATTTGACTTTTTTAAAAAATATCTGACTGAAATGATAAAGTATCTGATTTTTATTTTTATTTTTCCTCCTCTCTCACTCTGTCAGAGCTTCCCTTCCCTGAAGGCGAACCAATGGTCTCTGCTCTGGAGGCAAGCAATGTAACACTCACATGCACTGAGACCACGTCCAAGCCCCCTGCAATTACCACATGGAGAAAGGGATTACAACTGGACTACATTGAATCTGGATCAAAGTACATCCTGTCTTTGGAAGGCCCGGTCTTCAAGCTGACCATAGTAAACGTCACTAAAGAGGACGAAGGCTTCTATTTCTGCCACAGTGAGAACCCGCTCGGACTACGCGAGCTAGAAGTGGAGCTCACTGTGAAGAGTTGAGTTTTGAATAAGAGGAATATCCTGGCATTAGTAGTTTTACAGAATAGATCATTTGCATGTCTTTGCATTTTTTTCAATGTCTGCGTGAGATAACGAATAGACATTAAGCAGAAGTGTAAACAGCATGCTAGTCACTACAGGTGTTGACTCCGCCTCTGGAATCCAGATAAACCTGCTGCTCCACCCTTTTTTGTACTTCATAAGCTTCTCCTGTTGCCTTTTTTGGTTTCAGCAGCCTCTTCCGCGTACACAGGAGCAGTCATCGGCATATTTATAGCAGCACTGATTATGGGGTCAGCTGTCATCATAGCCAAAATTGTCTACAACAGCAGAGACCGGATTTGCCTGGGTAATTTTTTTTTTTCTTTTCATAAATAAATTTTGCATCAATAATAGCGTCAGCCTCTGATCAATAACAATCCACATGCTGTATCTGCATTTTAAATTAATAGGAACTGTATTAAACATGAAAATCTACTAATACTGATGCCATTCTTTGTGTTTGTGTTTTTGTGTCAATAGGTGGCTTTGGGTGAGTATTTCATATTTGCTTTTGTCATATATACTAAATGCTTACTTTAGTTGCACAGTCCATATAGATTGAGTTAAAGTACTTTATGCACATCTGTGTTGCATTTGAAATGCATTGTTTTTTCCATTTAAAAGCAAGCCAATCATCAAGTAGTACCATTATTTTCTAGGAGTTCTTTTTACCCCTCGGCTGTAAAAGGCAGTTGGGATGTTGTGGTCACACTGCCTGATGGGAAGGTGGGCAGGTCATTTGTACACCCAACTTTATGAATGTGATAACTCAAGAACGACGCGAAATAGGAGTATCGAGTTCATACCATAGGTGTATCTACTAAAAGTTTCAGACAAGTTCCAATCTCAGTGACCTCATTCTCAGGTCAAGGTCAGAGGTCAATCTTGTAATTGTAATAACTCGAGCACGAGGCAATGTAGGATTTTGAAGTTGACACCATAGATGTATCTATTAAAAATCTTACCATTATTTTCTTTTTAAGTTAGATTACAAGGAATCTAAAATTCTGAGCATCTGTGCTTTTACAAATATGGAAGGATCTCAGAGAAAGGACAAAAAGTAAATCCTACCATCTATACATCTTCAGCACCCTTAAGAGTAATTCCACCTCTGAGCAGTAGACGATATCTTGATACCATGCTCAGCCTGCACACACTTGCTGCTGCTTTTACAAGCTGCTTTGCAAATCACCTCTACTTGCAGCTGCTCCATTTCATAGAGCTTCTAACTGATTTTTGCTGTCACTGATGTCTGCCCACACATTTTAGCTTGCACAGAGGGGGTCAAACTCCAGTTTTGTGATTGAAAGTGTGCTCCGCTTCTGGCGCCTCAATCTTGTTTAAAAACAAAATGCTTCTTTAAAACTCTTCACCTTACATGGCAGAACTGCGTAAAACACGTTTTTCAGCTAAATTGTCGCAGTTGTTTAGTTGGAGGACTAGCACATATAAAACTTAATTTGCTAAACTGAAGAATTTTAGCTTGTGGTCTTTATGATGATCATTCACATTAAACACATTTCTCCAAAGGATTTTTAGTGGCCAAAAATTCCAAAATGGTGACTTTGGTTTTGGTCAAAGCCATCTCTGGAATGTGAACTGAACAAAACTGTCTAACAAATACTTGGCGAAGATCAGTTTTAAAGATCTGGCTGCACGTGTGCGCCCGTGTCATACTATTCTCACCTCTGCAGGCAAGTGGATGACGACAGTGGAGACGTTCTGAGTCTGGTGGAGTCGGATGACGAACAAGTCTTCCAAGATGCAGTTCCCCGGCTGCCTCCAATAACCAACGGACATCACACAACACTTGTGCAGATACATCGAATCCCATCGAGTAGGACTTCATCACAGCAATTTATAAGTTTTCTAATTTCAGTGTAAAAATATTTTGTAATATAAAAATGTCCCTCTTTTTATTCAGGTGATCACGAGGATGCAGAAACTGCTGACACAAGTCCACAGCAGCAGGAGGATACCGTACAGACGGAAGAGCCAGTGCAACTTGTAGAATTTTAGGTATTGGGGAATTTTTTAGAGCAATGTTTAGTTTTAGGTAAATTTACTCCTGAAGAGAATGTGAACAGAATCGGTGGCAGAAACCTTTTTGTCCTTCCTTTCTATTGTTTTTTTTTTTTTTTTTTTTTTTAAGATTCTATATTTTTTGTAAATTTATTTTGATTGATTTGTTTATACAGTATGTAAAAATAAATAAATGTAATACAGTAAATGTGTTTGAACAAATATTCTTTGCATGTTTTTATGAGTTTTGTATTTTTAAAGGTGTTCACTATGTACACTATGCAGACCAATATATGTGACCTTTGACTATCTCGGTCTAGAATGCGACTCTGCTGCAGAACTATTTTTATTTATTTATTTATTTAAATGCAGCAGAGTCAGTTCGTCACTCATCTGAGATTCATGCTACGTGTGAAACAAACTTGACTCACTCACTTGAAAATATTTACACGAGATCTACGTGAGAGGGAAAACTGAAATTAAAAACTCTAAAGGGTTTGACAAAAAATTTGTTGATTTAAACAAAATTATTCAATATTATTAGAATTTATTATTAGTGTCCTTTTAATGCAAAAGTACAATTGAGTATCTCAAGTCACCTCAGTTTTTATAAAGAAGATTTTACTGGATAATTAATAGTCTAAATAATTCACTGTGTAAAACCATCAAAATCATATAAAAAATGTAGTGCTGTTGTGTTTCTTTTAAAGGAGACAGATGGATCATTTGAATGGCACTTTAAATCCAAACAGTCTGCAGGCTTTAATAATGCATTAGGCTGTTAAAGGGAGATCCAGCCTCACACGTAACAGTCTGGAAATAGGTGCTCTGATATATTAATAATTCATGGTACATATTTAAGATGATGTGTACACAGTACAGAGACTTTTTCACTGCTTTTGAGGCAGCTATAATGTTATTCTACGGCTATGATCACATCAAGTTTGTATATTTTTCTTTTACATTAAAACAAACCTTAATAGTCACACATGGACACCAACTGAAGAAGAATTTACCGGTTAGAAAAACAACAGGAGACAATGCGACATGAAATGAACATGTATATAAAAAAAAATATGTTATGGATCATCAGGTATTTAAACTGTTTTCATGCACTTGTATAGAAAGTTGTTCTGAATGGGTTTTTTGTTATTGTACAGATATTTGATACATGATTTGCAGGGCAGAACCAAAAGGGGAAATAAAGGATAAAAACATAAGCAAATATTTTGTGAATATTTGTGTACGTCTACAGAAATATTACATTACTGTACTCTATATCAGTGAGAAACATTTTACTCTAGTATAAAATTTGGGTGCAAAATTCTTTCTTTAAAGATTTTTGCACCCAAACACCCAAAGGCGATCACTGTATGCTAAAGAGACTCTTTTTCAAAAAGGAATAGATAAAACACAATCTACATGAACAAGAAATAACCCACTAATTGTATTTTTCAATGGCACAAATTAATTCACAAATTTAGAAGTCCCTGTTGTTACTAGATCAATACTCATTCCCTGTAATTCAGTTTGAACAATTTTATGTCCTTAAAAAGTCAAAAATATTCAGAGTGATCTCAACTAATAATGATAATATTGTTTATCACAGCGAGAAAAAAACAAGCAAGCAAAGTACAGTAGGCCAAAGTACAGTAGGCCAAAAATAATCATGCATGATGCAAGAGAGCAAAGCTTGCAAATGAACTTCACATGAAGGCTCAGTTTTCACAGCTTTTTAACTTTGTAGTTTTGCACATTTTCTGTTGCTCTGGGTGAAATAAAAAAAACTAAACATTGTTTATGAATATTTTAGTGAGAAATTTTCATATTAAATGTGAACTTCAACCCAAACAGTTGACCAAAGGTACCAGGGTATTTTCCACTATCATAAGAGGGGCGTGTCAGTGTGTGTGTGTGTGTGTGTCAGTGTGTGTGTGTGTAAGAGAGAGAGAGACCCCACTAACAAAAAAAAGTCGCTCCACGTCCCTGAATCACTGACTTTGGGTATAATAAAGCCAACTCTCGTTATAACGAGTGGATACGGTGTAAGGAACAAGCTGGATTGTTGTTTAATCTCATGGGGGGTGTGGTTTAAGGGTTATAATAAGGTTACGTCATGAAAGGAGACGTGATCACGTTGGGCAATGGTACAAATGAGTCAGATAACAGGAACTCACTGAACATTTCGTTTCTTCTTGTCACGTTATCTCTGACAGACAGCACTCTGTCGCCGAGCCCCTGCCCTCTGCGGACGTACAAAGTGTGAGCTCCTTTAGTTTAAATGCTGCGGTCAACCGGGGAGGGCACGTTCAGGAAGTCGGTCACAAAGCGAAGAATGTGAAAAGCGAAAGGATGTGCTCCACGGAAAACAACCCAGAGCTGCAGCCGACATGTAAGTGAATATTTGCGACTGTCGTCCGAGCTCGGTGAGTACGTTGTCATCGCAACGATCAGAAACTAGGCAGCGGTTACTTGGAGATGGCCTTAAACCTCCAGAGGCACCGTATACAACCGAGCAGGGGACGCTGGTGGGTTAAGAGTTGCAAGCGCTGTCAGAGGATGAACGTGCCAAACGTTGATTATGTGGTGTCTTTCTATCCTCCTTCAGCGTCCGACCCGGCTCTTCTCCTGGAGCTGAAGACCAGGCGACCTCCGTCCTTGGTGGAGAGAGCTGGACGTGAAACCTGGAGTGTTGACTTCTCTCCGGATGGAGCTTGGTTCGCCTGGTCCATGGGACACGGGATCGTCTGGGTCGTTGCCTGGCCTCTCGACTCCGAGTAGGTTTTACTGTATATTTAATCCGCACGTGATGCATTCAGGTCGCCCTCGAATATTCTGGTTTCCGTGGAAGGTGGTGGTGGCAGGTCCTGCACGGGCTTTTCGAATGATTGATTGATTTTTATTTTTTATTTTTGATTAATTGTGGCACAGAGGCGCCCGCAGGTAACAAGAACACTTGATTCGAAATGAATACAGTGACGGAAATACCGGGGACACTCAAGTGCAGCCCTGTTCCTTCTACAGAGGCTACTACACAAAAAGTGTAAACATCTTTTTATATACAGTAACTGTTATGCAAAGTGACGGAATCTTTACTTAATCCAAAATATATCGGTAAGTCTAATAGTATTAAAAATATATTTTATTTTTACCTAAAGTAAAATGTGTGTAGTTTTATCTGTAGTAATACCGAACAATATGTGTCAGTTACTCTACAAAATCTACAAAATAAATAACTGAAGCGTTAAAACAAGTACTATACTCGCATCAAAAAGACGAATAACATAGGTACATTAAAAGTGTACTCGAGTAAATGTCCAAACTGCTCTTATACAATGACTTTGTAAGATTAACAGTAGCACGGGTGGGGTGGGGTGGGGATGGTGGTGGACAATCAGATTTAACCCCTTGTTTTCTCTTTTAATACACGCCTGTATTTATGTAAGAAATCAAGCCACCTGGGAAAAAGTATTACTTCATGTTCGGCTAGATCAAGTAAACAGTTAAAATGTAACCTTATGATAATATCCTTTGGCTTCTATAACCCGTCTCTGTCTTGCACAACTCCACAATAATGATCACAGTCCATTTCTGCACTGGCTTTTGTATTATAAAGATCCAGTGTTTAGTGTTATGTGTGGTTATGAAAGTTAATCAGTATGTGAAAATATCCTCATGCAACTGAGCAGTATTTTGGAAATAAGGCATGAATGCGATAAAAACTCCAGAAAATAAGCATTAAAAGCATCTATTGTTTAAAGTAAGACCAGATATAGATTTTAAAAATAGCTTTAAGTAATGTCATTTATTCCTTTTTTCATTTATTTATTTATTAAAAATTCTAATTTTTCTGTATTTAATATTAAACTTTTGGGTCTTGCTGTTATGCCCTACACCCCCACACCTCTAAATTAGGCCCCTGAAATTATAGTATTTTTCTGTCTAGTGCCCACAAAGAATTTCCCTTCGGCTCAGCAGTGTTCATTAGTGCCAATTTGTTTGAAAAATGCTCAGCACTGCTGCCAATACCACACAAAATAACAAAACAGTACTCTTTATTTTTTTCTTTATATTTTTGTTGCAGTAAAGAATTGTTGCTCCATGAACAATGTTTGAATTTGCCTAAATAATTAAATAAGGCAAAAAAAATGTGACTTACAACTTTAAATACTCAGTAGATTTTGTTGGTACATTTGATAAAACATATGGAAGGAGGCAGAAGAATGCAAGTGGATGTATTCATTCCAGCTATTATTTTAGATTAACGTGAAAGAAAAAAGCAAAACATGAAGACTCAAATTTCAGCTCTCAGTTTACCGTTTAGTTGTTTAGATCTGCTGTGACCAGCAACACTTGAAAGCTGCATCATTTAATCACCAACTCTAGCTTCACACCGCCTACACTGGAGTTTTTTATGGCATCTGCACTCTTGGTGCTCCTCTCACCCACAGAGAAAGTCAAAATGGAGAGACTGACAGAGGAGACAAAAGCTTCAGTTGTGGTCACCCAGTGTGGGGGCTCGCCTTCGGGCCCAGACCTCCAAAATCAAATGCAACAGCGTGTCCGGCTAAAGCACGATCAGAAGGGAAAAACAGCCTGCTTCTGGCCACGGGCTTGGAGAACGGGGTGATCAAAATCTGGAACGTTTTAACAGGTGAGATTTTTATTTTTCTGTGACTGTTAGTTTTGCTTGGCTGAATTAAATGGATTTTCAAATCGCTTGTTTTTTCTTTTCCTTTCCTCTAGGCAGTGCTGTTTTTGATCTCCACGGCCACGAAGGGGTTGTAAGGGACCTGGTGTTTCCTCAGAATGGGACGCTCACACTCATATCATCCTCTCGGGACAAAACTTTGAGGATATGGGACCTGGCTCATAAAGGTATTTTTCAGATATTTATGAGAAATACCTGTGAGTAGCAGTCACAACTGTCTTATTTTTAAAAAATGTTTTGGACAAAATATAATCTACATATTTGGTGCGTCCTTTTTACTTGGGCTCAAATTGTTTTCTTGCAGATAACCTTAGAACTGCAAGGCTTTTCAGCTGAATTTTCAAATGTCAAAGTACACCTCGAGCTTGCCTGATCACCCATTTAAAAAAAACTGTTAAATATTAACTGTCACGTGTCACCAAACAACTCTGGAGGCTTTGCAGACAGGGTCTTAATGACTGAAGCTGTCTATTCATTACTTCACCCCTGTTTAATCTTGTGAAACTCAGCTGAAATAAACCTTCTGTTCTAATGTAAGAGGTTAAAGCTAGCAGATGGCTGTGCTTACACATTCAGGAATCAGGAGCTGAGATGTACTGTCATTTTAAAAAATAAAGTAAAAATAATGAGGCTTTGTAGTCTCTCGTCTACATTTACATCCATGTTTTTCCTGTCTGTTTTAGGGAAAAAGGTGCAGGTGCTTTATGGCCATAAAGACTGGATTAGTTCCTGCTGCGTATCATCTGACTGTAGCATGATTGCATCTGTCGGGAGATTTGACAGGGTGAGGTGTTTCATTGCAAAAGTACCGTATTAGGTCATATTCATAAAGTACTGAGCACTGTAAAAGATAACTTAAGTAATTTGTTTGTGCATGTAAAACTCAAACACTTGTAAATGCTTAATGTCTCTAAGCTTGCTGAATGTGTCCTTTTGTCCTTCTTTTTATCAGTTTTTAATGAACATTATCAACATGGATTTGGGCGACCCTGTTCATTCAACTCTGTGTCAAATTTAATGTTGTTTGTCCACAAGTCTAATCAGGAGAATGGCTCAAAGTGTGTGATATAAATTGTCTAAAAGGGCAGCTTTAAATGCAATCCTGCATCACGTTAGTTTTTCTAGGACAATGAAATTAGTTTGAAGGTATATTCAAATATTTTCCTATTTGAATTCTTGCTCCTAACAAGTTTGTTGATATTTGCTTATGTAAAGTATTTAATCTTCTGCAAACTTCAGTTATTTTAGTGGTGTTTTCTTTTGACAGCTACCAGTATTGATGGATATGAGTTGCATACGTCCTGGACAAATTATAGGAAAAACCTGAATGCTTGATCTCTCCACTGAGCGTGGCTCTGTTATGCTGTGGGGCTATTTTAGGACATGTTGTTTTGAGTAATCATCTTTATCTGGTGATGAAACAGTTCTGTCCTCATGGGGGTGGTCTCTCACAGGATGACAATATCACTATCTAAAGGCTCTGGTTGGTTTGAGTATGAAAATACAGAGACTTATATTTTATGTCTTTAGCCAGCTGACACCAACCCAGTTAAACACCTATAGGAGATATCCATTTTCAGTGAAATTATCTGCTAGTGGGTGCTTCTGAATATCAATTGTAGTGGTCTGTTTTACCTGCTCCTGCTATTAAAATGTTTTTAGGCCATTTAGCATTTTCTAGAAACTTCTGGAGCACCAGGAAGTCTTAACACTCCAGTCAAACTGGCAATTTCACATATTCTCATTTTCAAAGGAAAGCAGACAGCATAACGTTGTGTAATATTAGACTTTAAGAGCATAGTCACTCGCTGCTGCGTGGTTCAGGGTGTCCTGCTGACACCAAGCAAGTACATCACTGACAAATTACTAGCTTTTGTAAAAAAAAATTTCAGTTCTGCAGCAATTAATTACCCCAGGGACAAGCTACTTTGAGCGTCGACTAAACCTACATTAATTTTCCAAATTAAAAACAGCCCTTCCAGCAAGGTATAAAGTCTCATTAACCCTGCATGATTATACTTTGATCAGATGGTGTGTCTGTGGAGTCTACGTTCATATACATTCATCAGGAACCTGACAGGAGGGGCCCACAAGACCGTGTACCTCCTGTCTTCTTGTGACTTCTCTCCTGACGGGGCAATTCTCGCCACTGCAGCCTTCAGCGGCTCCAGTTGGTGGATCGACCTCTGGGACCCATACACAGCAGAGAAACTGGCCACTCTGGCGTGAGTTTGTACAACTTTGAGGGTTAAAATTGTGCACAAAGACTCCATTCTATGGGTTACATAAGAAGACCGCAAATTACTCAAATAAACGGGTTGTTACCACTGAGTTTAAGTACAGAAGCTTAAATCTGTGAACCAAACAGCCCACACTGTCATTATCTCTGTTTGCGTATGACACGGCATGTGAAAGTATGTCCTAGTGTCCTTGTCTTTTGCAATCTGTTTTCTATGTATACTATGTGGAGCGTCTGACTTTGACTTGGTGCAGTTCAAAGTCATCGCTCTTTCTCTTCTGCACAGTGACTACTTTGAAGATTATGGGCAAAACCAAATATCAGCAATACAGTTCTCTCCAAACGGTCTGCACTTGACACTTGTGACAGACGACAGGTCAGTTATCTGAAAATGCTATATTATATAACTTAAATGTTTTACACACTGGAAAGATGCTTTCAGACAGATGTGTTGCGTTTGCAGAGCTCTTAGGATTTGGGAGCTGGGGGAGAAAGGGATGGTGATGGAGACGAAAAGAGACAGAGACTCTAATGGACTGTGCTGCAAGTACCATCCACAAGGGGGAGTTGTTGCTACGGGGTAAGGATGCTTTCATTTCAGCATAGATTCACAATATTACAGAGGGTGGTCGATAGACATTATATGCCAAAATTCAGTTTACCCCACTTCCTAGCTTTATTTATTTTATTTTATTATAAAGTATATTTATACAGCTAAACTTATCCATGAAATTAGGCTCTCATATCATTCATTTTTAGTCAAAAAACCCCCAGTTATTAAGCTGTTAAATATAATATATTGGTGGGGGGATCAGATATGCAGATCCATCTAGTGCAGTGGCTCCTTTGAAAATACAAAAGTGGCTGAAAGCAATTCAGTATCTAAAACTCTGTTCTAATACATAATGTTGGTAAATTACAAGCAACGATTTTGTCTTTTCGAGTACTAATAGTCAAAGCTACCTGTCGGTACCATGGTAACATCAATCTTAGGCTTGAGATAGTACGGAAGTTTGATTCATTTAAAGGTGAAAATGAGACCTGTCTTTACATTATTGACACCATCTGATTTGCATTAGACGCATTAAATCTACAAGCAAAATTAGGACCATCCCTGAACACACCAGTCTAAAGTATCTTTGTGAAAACTGGCCCCTGAATAAACATGCAAATGTGTCTCTTTTGGCAGAACCAGAGATGGCCACGTGAGGTTCTGGAGGGCACCCAGTGCGGTGCCCAGCTTGTGCCACCTGTGTCGATCTATCCTGCGCCACTCTATCTCCACGCACCAGATTGAGGCGCTGCCCCTCCCCAAGAGGATCCTCGAGTACCTCACATACAAAAACATCCCCGAACGCCTCAAGTCCTGCTGCTCCTCAGATGAAGAGGAGTGGGAAAGTTAAATAGGAACTTTAAAAATAAATAACTGACATTTTCAGCGATTAACTATGATCCTAAAAACGCCTTGTATTTTCTGATAACAAATGCTTTGAAAGCTTGATGAAGCAGATTAAGCATATTTTAAGATACTTTAGATGCAACATTCCTGCACTAAGATTTCATTTATTGCACTACTGCGGTACTACAAAGCATACATTCAGTGTTCACATTGTTGACTTGAATAACAGTTTTATACTATTAATTTATTGTGTAAATATCAGATATATATACTTTCTAATTCCTGTGTTTACCATTATATGCACTGCTAATGTACTGGCACATTAATATTGCAGCAACTGGACTTATAAGAAAGGGTTTTATTAAACTGATTAAAACATACACATGTTCAATGACTTTTTTTTGGACAATGAACTGATTACCTGGTTGCAGTGATACTAAACTGAAAATAGGATTTTTCAAGTCCACCTTTTAAATCAAAAGTGCCAAAAGGATCTTTTGTTTCGTTTTTCCACTGTGCTGATCGACTTCCATCTTGGTTCTGTATGCAGATGTGAGTGAGTCAGATAGCTGCTAGCATTGTTCCAGACATCTTTTACACTGCCGCGCCCCCACCCCCCCCCACCCCCCCACCCCACTGTGGAAAAAGACCATCGTTGCATTACTGTATCTAAGGTGCTTCGCTGACCACGAGCTCTCTCACTGCCTGGAAAGCTGCAACCATGGAGCTCAGCTGGATCTTCTCGCTGGTTCCCGATGCAAGCCGATGTCTGAAGAGATGAAACATGAGCAATAATGGAAATAAAAAAATTTGCCACAACGTGTGGAAATCAACATGTTGGTGTCTTTATTATATTAACATGACTTGTTACATTGTAAATATTTTTTTAAAAAGCATCACACTTACTCTACGTCGGCCAACTTGATGAGCAGACTAATCCGAATAGCGGGAGGAAAATCCACTTTAAAGAAAAAACATTTTTAAAAATTAGATACTTTGCTTTTGATAGTAAAAACAGAAAAACTTTCATTAATGCACAAACTTGTGAGCTTAAAACTTTAACACTGAACACGTCACTAACCGCCAACCTTTCAGTGGGTTTTAAAGTGGCCCCATTGCGTGTTTTCTTTAACATGTGCTGTTACTATGGTTGACACTCATGTTACACGTGGCCAAAGACTGCTCCAAATACTTTATGGTTAGGGCTGGTCTGTGAGCACAGCAACCCCATCCACCTGTTCAAACCTTATGTTTGCGAGAGGCAGCCAATCAAATGTTGGCATAAAAGGAGGGTGGCTTTTGTGCTGGGGTGCTTAAATTAAAGAAAGAAATAAAAACGTGTGATTTTTTCCCCCCCTTGCATGTTCCTTACCTCTGTGTACAAGCAGATGAACCTCAGTGAGAATATCATGCAAAGCCAAACCTTTCAGAGTCTTCAGCTCAAGGATTTCTTTCATCCATGTGTTAAAGAAATGCAAGATCATAAACTGTACTACTAATATGAATTTTTGTTCGTTAACCCACCATTCAAAAAAAAGTCACCGAATCTTTAAAAACATTTGCAAAGCATTTAGGTACAGCTACCTTCTATTAACCTAAAGTTTTATTTGCAAGAAAGAAATGTTCTTTCTTGGAATATGCTAAACTTCATAAGAAATGTTCAAAGTATAAAATGGCATAGTCAAAAACAAGAAATGTGCAGCTTTCATAGAACTTAAATATAGGATACGGTTGTACGCTGAAGTAAAGTCTTTGTTGAGGCACCAGTCGAGGATGTTGGCTATATCTGAGCGGAGGGGGTGCCCTGTGCAGGTGTACACTGTGTCTTCTGTGACCTTCCCATAGGCCATACTGGTGCTCTGAAATCACAGAGATGGATGACATGCAGTACAGTCTACCCATCTGCAGTTTGGATATATAACATATACTACTCATTGGCCACTTCATTAGATATGCCTGTTTGAATTCTTGTTAATGCAAATACAATCACATGCTAGCAACTCAATGCATTACGGCATGTAGACATGGTCAAGACAACCTGAAGAAGTTCAAACGGAGTATCAGAACGGGGAAGAAACGTAACCAGAAACTGCTGGTCTACTGGGACTTTCCCACACAATTGTCTCTGGGGTTTACAGAGAATGGTGCAAAAAAAAAAAAAAAAGGAGGAAATATCCAGTATGTGGTTATTCTCTGGGAGAAAATGCGCTGTTGGATGTTAGAGAAGAACGTGCAGCTTAACGGAAAGCAATTTGTGCTGTAACACTGTGATGACAGGGTCAGAATCTGGCTTGAACACATTGAAAGCATGGATTTATTCTGCTTTGTATCAACAGTTCAGGCTGGCGATGGTGTAATGTGTGGGAGATATTTTCTTGGTACACTCTGTGTCACAAAGCTCAAATCATCTCAGACTGGTTTCCTGAACATGACAATAAATGTATTGTACCTAAATGGCCTCCACACTCACCAAATCTCAATCCAATAGAGCCTTTGGGATATATTGGATGCGAAATGTAGTGGAGATTTACATCCTGAATGTGGAGCAGAAAAATCTGAAGCAACTGTGTGATTCAATCATCTCAATATGGATCAACACCTCAAAGGAATGGTACAAAGAAATAAGGCAGCTCTGAAAGCAAAAGGGGGGACGCAACTAATGAAGTGGCCAGTGGCTATATTTTCGCTGTTTAAAAACGGCCACACTGAATATGACATCCACATCTTAAACAACGCTGATGAAGAACTTCTGGCCATACCTGCAGTATGTTGAGCGATCTTCTCATGTCACCTGTTGATAAGGTCACAATAGCCTTCATTCCATCTGGCGTGATGTCAATACTGTCACAAAAAGTAATGACATAATCAACTATTTTTAAATCATATCAACGTTAAATTAAAACTTGCGACATGAACACATAATTGATGACATTTAATAAATAGAGCAATCAAAAATAATTCCAAGTCTGTTCATTAATTTCTTCTATCTCAAGTTGCATATAGCAATAAATGTGAAACAATGAGAACATTTATTTCCTATTGTGGCATTTGTTGGTTTTTCAGGGCCTGGTACAGTTGAGAGGCCAGGGTTGATGTTGCACCCTGATTTAAACTGTTTTCAAACACACACAGAGAAGCCCTAAACTTCTAAACATTACCCAACAGAAACGTAACATAAGAACAAAGACTCTGGATTTTAAACAATCTTTAATGTGGTTGGTATTATGTTTGTCTCTATTAAAATTAAACTACCATAAAAATTTGAGAATGCTCACTTACAAGGAAATGAACAAAATTATAAATTCAGCAGGGGATCAAATAGTTATTTCTCTCACTATACGCAAATTAGCGGAGCCCAGGGAGGCCAACAGGTACAAATACATTTGGCAAGTTCATTAGCAATTCTGGGAATAATTCAATGAGATGTAAAACAACAACAACAACAACAACAACAGTAAGTGGAGAGAAAGCATTCACACATTAACTCACTTCTCCTGCTGGATAACGTGCTCCAACCGAGGGATCATCTGGTCTGGCGAAAGCGGACCAAAGCGGAACCTGGTGCAGCGAGATTGCAGGGCGGGGATGATCTTGGAAAGGTAGTTGCAAATGAGACAGAATCGAGTGTTTTCTGTGAACTTCTCAATGACTAAGACAGAGAGCAAGGGTGGGATGAAAGCAGGGAAACAAGTTTAAAATGTAAATTCTGGCAACATCTTAGTAAATAAAAAAAAACCTCCACTTTTTTGAATAATCTATCCTAAGGACTTGCTTAATGTTGCTAAGATTGTAAACCACCTCACTGAGAATTTAGAATTGACAGTAATATACCAATAATATCATCCACTCTTCCTTCACCATGCATCTATTTAGAAATATAAAACGGCACTGAGCAGCAATAGATGCTTTATAAATGAAATATGGAAACATTATTAGAAAAACACAGGTTGGACTAAATTTACAAAATATCTCATAGTTAAATTCAATAATTATTTCCACTCTTCTGCAAAGTAAAGCTTTTTAAATAAATATCCAGGTTTAAAAGTAGATACACTGTAAGTCAGCAGCAGCCAAATTGCCTGCTCACTGAGCCGTGTGCCTCACAGTGGGTAATGCCTGAACGAACAGATGGCTTACCTCGACGCAATGCATTCTGGGCATCCTGGGTCATGGCATCGGCCTCGTCCAGTATCACCAACTTGAAGCCCTTCCTGAAGGACAAGATATATAAAAAAAGCAAAGGCAGCAGCTTACATTTCCATTGCACTTCTTAACTGCACATAAAAGTATTGAGAACACTTATTTCTGGTCAAAATCTCTACAAGTGTTTTAGTCTTACTTGAAGATGGTCCTGGTGCTGGCAAAACTCAGAATGGGACCTCGTACTACATCAATACCTCTGTCATCAGATGCATTGAGCTATAAACCAAAATTAGTTATATTTTAATGTAAAATGGCAGAGTTACAAGTTCAAAAACCTTTACAATTCAGCAAATCCAAATCTTCTAATGAGGAGTTGTAACATACCTCCAACACCATAGAGTTGAACTCCTTCTCTTTGTACAGCTGCCTGGCAGAAGCGAGTATGGTTGAGGTTTTTCCTGTTCCAGGTGGGCCATAGAACAAAAGGTGTGGAAGCTTGTCCTCACTGATAAACTTTTGGACTGGAAATAAAAAGAACAAATGAAAATCTGTTTAAATACAAGTAACCAACATTTCTATAACAATCCACATATGCACCCCCCTTGAATAGTTTGAAACATAAAAGTTTTAAGCCAGCTGACTTAGTACCATGACTCATTAATGACAGTGACGGTATAACCACAGTAAACAAGCTCAAGAGTCAAAAACACTGGCAGATAGCATTGAGTTTATCAGTTTATTACGTTTTAAAAGTAGTTTGATTATCCATAAGTGTCATGTTATACAGTTTTATAGTATTGTTATTCTGGCAGTCCACATACTTACTAGTGCTCAGAATATCTTTGTGTGAAATCAGATCATCAAGTGTCTGTGGTCTGTATTTTTCAACCCTGAAACAGGAAAACGCACACACACGCATTCATACTTGCAATAACTACTGCGTTTACAGCAAGGCAAATAAGCAACCTCGAAAGAATTTTAAAGAAAATTATTGAAACGTTTACGGACACATATGATAAGCGCTGACAAACGTTGACATATCACATTACATATGGCCACTTTTTAGTTCCGCATCCATATTTTTTTTCGTAACATCACCCTTTATTATAAACAAAACGTCAACCTTACAGTACTTTCACCGCAGTCAGAAGCTGCAGGTTTTCGGTTAACCTGTTGCTGAAGTGGCACCATGTTAATGCTTGATGGACTGATAAGATTTACGTAAGCCGAACTGAAGACAAGCTAATTTCCTTCCATGTTACAACTATGCGTAATAACTAACGTCATTTATTATATGTATATAAAGCTAGCAATTCACAGAATGCATCAGTCTACTCAGTGCAGCGAGCAGCTAGCTTGACAGTAGGCATGTTAGCTAGCTAGCAATAACTTTTTGAACCATTCTGTGATAAACAGCGAGTTTCAGCTCACCATGGTAAATTTCTGGTCTGTAGCGGCGCTTTACTTGTAGAAGCCATGTATCCTACCAAGCATGAATATTACGCCAAGCTGAGCAAAAGGGTTCCAGAGTTTAAGCCACTGCGATTACTACTGTTGATGGCCCTGTTTGGCGCGCTCCGCAAACAAAACGTACGTCACACGTCACCACGTACAACCAATGGAATCACATTGTCATTTTCATGGGCGGAGTATCGGTGACTTGTTCTCTGCTGTAAAAAAATAATAATAACGGGATTTAGAAATTGTAACAATAAAAGATACACAATATCAAACATCATAACAACGAAGATATATATCTCCTCTTTCATTTTTAAATATTGTCTCTCCCATTTTGAACAATTCCTTGCCCTAATCAGTGAAAATTAAAATCAAACTCAGGAGTAGGTTTTTTTCCCAACAGCAAGAACTACAAGTCTTTAAAGTCCTAATCACCAAAATAAAAGAAAAAAAGTGTTCTGGCTATCTTGATTTTTTAAATAAATGTCACGTGTCACTAAACGTCTTGTTAAATTTAAAAAAAAGAAAGTCTACACCTTTCCTTCTTAGATGTAGTTTGTTCACTTTTATACGACACTGACATCTTAATCTCATTATAGTTTATCTTTGTAAGTGTTAATATTTAAGCATCTTAACACATGACAAAGAGTGTCACAAATGTTTTCTACATGTTTTTGCATTTATTTTCTGTTCTGGTAATGGTGCTGACAATAAAATACACATATCTGTCCATATGTCAAAAAAGTGCAGTGTGCCCATATATTTATCTAGAGCCTGAATTTGAAATATCACCTAACCTATACTTTACACGACAGGTTTCTCTGAAACATTTTCTTGATCATCATAGGTTAGTGAAAAAAAGTTGTGAGCAGTAAAGTACACAAGATTTTGTTTACCATCTCCTATCTCTTTAATCAGCTTGACTTCTCAGATTTGTTGCTGGCAACCTCCAAAGCATCTTGATTCCCAGGCTGCATTATACTGCATCAGTCAAGGATAACAATTTAATATCACAGCCTGCATTTTGACAGCATTCAATCCTTAATGTTTGGTTTATTTTTTTTTTCCCTGCAACTGCTGTTTTTGAACAATCCAGTTTCTATTTGTAATGTCTGCGTTATAACCTATATTCTAACTGAGGAGCCTCACTGTGATCAAGATCTCTTCTGCAAATTAAACCTGAGCACAGAGGAAGAAGAAATGAGATAAGGCACACAATAAAAAACAGAAGATTCTACTCACATACAAACATCAACAGGCATAGTACAGAGTTGTCTCACTAGGCCAAAATTAAATGTCTCACATGAATCAGTGGAAAAGAATATTTGTTTTTCCATTTAACTTTAAAGCATATTTAAATCATTCTCTAGAAATATTTTGAAGGGGTGTGTGTGGCTGTGGACTGCAGGCTATATAAGTGTGCACACAGCATGAGCCTGTAGTAAACTAATAGATATCATACATATTCAGTAAAAGGACATCTTTGTTTCAAACATGTAAAAAGGGATAGTTTTGTCTCTAACCTCTAGCCTGGCGTTTCAAGCATAGTAAGCTCTCTACTCTGCTCTGTAATCTCGCGAGAACGGCCCCTCACGGTGGTGCCTGGGCGATGCGATGCTGTTGCTGTGGGTTTGATTGACAGGAAACATGTCGGTGTGGTGGGAGAGAACCGGGATGCAGCTGCTGCCTAGGGAGACAGGGAGTACCTGCATCCAGTCCGCACATCAGCACCTTTAAAACCAGCAGGCTTTTCCCCGATGCGTCTACTTATGGTGCGCTGAACAGCTTCTTCTTGTTCTTTTCTTTTTTTCCCCCCCAAACATACATTTGAAAGAAGTGGAACCCAATGGATGCAGACCGCGTAGTCCCGCTTGGTATCTTCATACTGTGTTTGATTTAGCCCACAACCAGAGACACCTTGATGAAACAGCAGGAACTACGAGGACTGTTGTTGCAATGGAGTCGATTCTCTCACGGCTCAAAGCCCGTCTCTAAACCTTCAACATCTCGTTTCATGGCGTTTTGCAGGTTGCTCCGTTCCGTGGGTTTCACCACGCTCTTTTCCTGAATAATCATCAATATTTTTCCCCCTTGTTTTTGAATTAATTCATTCCTTTTTTGTTAAGTGCAACGGAAAAATAACGTCCACTGTTCACAAAACTATGAACGAGGAGATGACAAAAAGCGAGGAGCAGCATCTTAGTTTGCAGAAAGCCTTGCAGCAGTGCGAGTTGGTGCAAAATATGATAGACATAAGCATTTCTAGTTTGGAGGGTTTACGGACCAAATGTGCCACATCCAACGACTTGACACAAAAAGAGATACGAACGCTTGAGGTAAGCACCCTTTGAGCGGAATCATCGGATTTCTGCTGTGCATCTACATTCAAATCAATACGGGGGGGTGGGGGGCTGCCGCCGTTTGTTATTTATTTCAAGGCCACTATGCATAATTTTTATGTGTCTTTTCTACGGCAGACTGCTTTTCTGCTGCCACTGCATAAATATATAATGATTTCAGCTAAAGCCCACTGCTATCTGTTTTGTGCAGTGCAATAAATCAAGAGGCCACGGGGCTGCAGTGGGCTGTTATAGACTTGCGCATTCTGCAGGTGGCGGGGAGAGAAGGTGGCTCTTCTCCACCAGAATAATATCTGAGGCAGCCGAGGCCTATAGGCAGCCCGTGTTTACAATCCATTAGCAATATGCCAGCCTGCGCATCTGTTCTCGCAGCCAGGCCCTGCCGTTATGCAAGGCTGGCAGATTACTGAAATTGTTACAAAATATCGTTATCCGTTAATTGGCCCGTGGGGTATTCCGTAAACTGCGTTACGTAATGGTCATGTTGTGTGTTGAGATATCAGGCTGCCCTTTTTGAGACTACTTAGACCAGTCGAACAAACCCCTGTTACAGGATATAAAGATGCAATAAAGTGCGATAAGCTCACTGAAAACTCACTGTAGACTATTGAGCACTGCAGACACAGCACGGCATTTAGGGCCTGTAAGAATGTTATTGTGATGTCTCATGAGATTGAAACAAATACCATTAAGTGATAAGGTCTCCATAAACTCACCACTGAGTCTTTGTGTGCGCCATCAACAGACTTTAAGTCCTAGTGGGAAAATAATTAAGATACTATGTTAACAAAATACCAAGAAATCACTTGTGAGTGGCACATACTTAATCTCATCCCCACAGGAATATGAGACTGTGCATAACACATAAACATATTGCAAAGTATCGATGTCTGAGCTGTTAAACGGAGTTTGCAAGTGCTGGACAGGGGACAGGAATGTAATCCAAGTGATTACATATATAAAGTGCAAATGCTCTGCCAGCAATGAGCAGGCTACACTGTGAAGATAAATGTTCACTATGTTCCCTGCATGCTTTGCAAGGCGTTTTGGATTACTAGTTATAAGCATTATGGGGGTATTATTTTTATTTCACCAGTAAAATTAGCCTGACAAATTTTTGTGAATGGATTTATCAGAATGGTTTTATTGATTGTGTCATAGTTTGACCTATTTCTCCAAACTTAAGAAGGGTAGGGATATCCTTTTAATTTGCCTAAACCAAAAGTTAGGATATACCCAAGCTATGTGTTCAGTTCTTTTCAGAAAATTTTGGCATACATTATTAGCATGTTTGTAGCAACTGTGCTGCATGGCTAATACCTGTATAAAACGGACACGTTGGTTGAAGGAAAAATAATCTTCTCTCAGTAGCCGAGTTAAAGGATTGTATTTGGAGTGCGAGGAGCACCGCTTTCTCTGTCATTTTAAAATTATGCTTAACTTCAGTCTTCCACAGGTTGTTAGACAGGTTGTTACATTACAAAGACAGAGGTTTTTCATATTGACACTGAATTTGAGAGACATTATCCTTTAAAACAAGAGTTTTCAAAGTGCAGCTTGCTGTAAAGCATGCACAAACTTACATTCCCACCTTAAAGGGATCTTGCAAATTTTTAAACATTACTGGTGCTACACACTGTTTCCATGCTGTTGCTTTGTTAGTGTAGTTTGTATCACTTGTTCTACTCAACAGGAATGCAACAAGCAACAGGGGTAGTGTAAGCCATTTCTGCATGGCGTTGTAATCCAAGGAAAATTTAGGCTAAAAAAAAGACAAGAAGGTGGTTACAATGCAGGTTCAAAACATTCACTTATTATTCTGTTTGAACTTTGAAGCAAACATTGGTCTGTGGAAACATTTCTTCACAATTTTACTGAACACCTAATACCCTTTACTAGCTTCAATGGAATAAGCCAATCAGAGTTAGCATTTTGAATTTTCAGCAAAAGCTTTGAATAAAAGGAAGTCGCTATCAGTTTTTTATCATTCAAAACTAGGATGAACATTGGAACATAGGAAATCATGGTTGCTGACTTTATAAAGTTTTTAAACCTGAGTCACATTTAAATTGCTCAGCAGAGTTATAGGGAAATTATTATTGATTAAAGTAACATTGATAGCCTTTTCAGTCCATTAAAGCTCTGTCTGTATACATCAACTTCGGAGAAAGAATTTCTACTTCTTTAGCTCATTACACTCAACTATCAGTGGTTGTTGTCACTCCCTTGTTTGCTACAGCCAGAATGTCACACATACATCTTTGGTTAATGTACAGTATGATTATGGATCAAGTTTTCCTGTTGTCCAGCAATAAAAAGTTAGTCTCGTAGATGGTTCATCAATTACTGATGGAAGTAACACATTACAAACTAATGCTTTTCTGCAATCACATGATAGTCATTACTGTTCCTAAATTCACCAATTTTGATATAGTTAACAAACAATTATGTCACTGACTTTAATCAGGATAAGTGGATAATAAAAAGTAACCAAAAGTATTTTTTTATAAGTTCTTGTACAACAGCCTTGTTGTATGTAGGAGACAGAAGAAAAATATCAACGTGACCTGTAGCTTTTGATAGGGAAAGATTAGAGATCATGTGTATGTCCTCTATTGGACAAAAATTTGGGTTGTTATTTGGCTATGTTTTCAAAAGTTTAACATTATACTGTGACCTGTAGTACATAACTGATTTTTAAGTAAGAGCTCTGATGCCAGGTTCAATCTAGTCTTTTTCCATATTAAGTCATAGAACTCGATAGTGGTGATGTCTGGAAGCTTTAAATGAATCGGTTAAAGTAAGTAGTATAGTACAAATTCAGCAGTTTGACAGCCACGAGTTGTAAGTCTGTGTAGATATTTTGGTTTAATGTTGTTGTTGTTTTAACAGAAATTGAATTAATTAGAAAGAAAGACTTTATCATCAGTAAGAAATTATTGCAAATAAAGGGAAACACACTTTTTTTTGCGTTATTTCAGAAAGTTAGTGAAGTGAAGTTAGTGAAGTTAGTGAAGTGAGAACTGTGTGAGCTTCCTGAGATATTCTGAGAATGAATCTATTTCAGTCATATGAAACTAAGTTTGGTCTGTACATAGGCAAGAATCTTCAACAACGTTTTGATTTTCCATCACATCGTTAGAAACATAAAGCTTTAAGCTTGTATACCATCACTTGTTGAGACTCATTTATTGTACTGCAAACTATGTGATGACGCCATTTCTCAAATACACTGATCATATATTCTTGCTTCATATTCTAAAAATTTTTGTTTTTTTATACCTTGGGACATGGTCATTATGTATAATATTAATTATATATATATTATTATTAATATAATATACATAACCCAACATATGACAATACTGACTAATAATATCAGCCAAGTAATTTTTCAGCAAGGCTCTATTTTCTATTTTTTAAAATGAAGGGTGATGCATGCTTGTTAGCATGCCACACAATTACATTTTGCATTTCAACTAGTAGAAATTAGGTCACTAGTGTTATCCATCAATGTTCAAATGTACCAGATGAAAAAAACATTTTAACTTGTTTGTCTGAACATGAAATGTAGCATCAGCTGTTTATTTTTTTTCCTTCAGAGGTGGAACCATGGTGTTTTTATAGAGTCAGATGATTAAATAATATGAAGAACAGTTCAAGCACTGTAGCTTAGAAGGATAAAGACGTCATTATGCTTGAAGCAAACTGTGTCACACCAAGTGTTGACCAGGCGCAACAGAATGAGTATTTATACCTGTTGCAAATGACCACAGAAGACTCTTTTTACCGTGTCAAACTGTATTTCCACTTAATGCTGCCAAACAAAAGGAAAAGGAGGACAGTGTGTCAGAGATGTTATTATCTTTTAAGGTGATAATTCAAACTTGTATGTCCACAGTTGCAAAAAGATGCTTGTATACATTTTTTTTAATTTGGAGAAATCTTTCTTTTCACCTGCATCTACCACATAGACTTCTGCAGTTTAAGCTCACTGTTACAGCCCGCATGTTGTGTGGGTATGTCCTGTTTGCCCCACACATTCAACTGCCACCCATTTCTCTTGAGGTGCCAGTGCACAGCTGTCTCTACTCAGGAATTAGCCTCACCACAGTATAAAAGCAGGTGTAGCACTACTCAGGCTCAGTCTAGGCCAGTTTCAGTGGTGGGGTGTGGACAGGCTAGAACTGCTAGTGAATAGCTGTGTTTCTTGGATGGTGGAGGATTGTGTGCTTTAACAGTATTTGTCAGTTTAGTGGTGTGCTTGACCTACTGGTAAGTAGCTAGTGTCATCTTTCAATAGCTTTCTTTCTTTTCTTTAAAAAAAAAACCCCAAAAAACAAAAAGCTCATGTTTGAAAATTCTTTTTGTTTTATTTTTTGTTACTCAACTCATCCCCTAGCCTCTTTTTAGGGATGCAACACTCCCTTTTTGGTGTGCACCCCCCCCCCCCCCCCCCCCCCCAAAAAAAAAGTAATCACTATAGTTTGTTTTAATATCCTTCATTTGTGTTCCTGTTTTTTCACTGTCTGTTAATACAACAAGAATGGCTCTATTCATATAATTTGTTTTTTTTATGTATATATATATATTTTTTTTCCTTAGACATAGATGGTTGAAAATGTACTACAGTTTGCCAGTGGGCTAAATTCAGCATTACAAGTTCAGCAATTTTGCATTTCAAAAAAAAGAAAAAAAAAAAAAAAAGGTCTGAAATTGCACCACTCTTTCTTATGCAGTTGGATATGCTTAAATTATAGTGCTTGGCATTTATAATGCTGGAAAGTACTGGACTCTAGTTAAGGAGATTAGATAAAGCTGGTGTGGAAGTTACACTCTGCTGTAACTTCATCAAGTGTTCTAGTTCATCTGGATTAACGGTATAGCAGTTGTGAAGAGATCAGTGCAGCTCATGTCTCTAATGGGAATAGCATGATATAGGCTCATCTGATTAAAGAGCACTTCATTTTAGCAGCTATGTTGGTTTAGTCGTTTTAGCCAAAATTATATTGCTTTCGAAAAATTCTGTTTTACCACAGCTGATCATTATAGTTTAGAGGCCTCTGCTGTGCAGCTATCTGGTGCTATCATATATCAGCTAGTGTTTTAAAAATAAATAAATAAATAAATAAATAAAAAGAGAGAAAAGAAAAGAAAAAAACCCCGCCAGCTTTATGAAGCTTAAAGAATGTTAGTTTATGCTAATGCGAGCAGCTTGCTTCACTTCAGAAACTAATTCAGTAAAGCTGATGGTAGCTATTGTAAACCTTATGACCTTTCCAATCTGAGCCTTAGCGATGCACTGATGTCCAGGTACTTTGAAAATATAAGCAGCACTAACAGAAGATTTAAACTTGTTTAGCAATATGTGCAGAAAGCAGACAGAAGGGGGGGGGGAAAAAGAGAAGTGTTAAAATCCAAGATAATTTTCAGTTTGTGGCGTGCTATTGTTAGTCCGCTAGACCAAGTAGCTTATGCTTGTGCACCTGCTGTACAGTATGCTGTCCATTCTTGTTATTAGTTTAGTTTGCCAAATGTGCTCAGACTGCGACTTTATGATAGTTATGAGTCTTTGTAATATTTTAAATAATAAGCCAGAAACATTAAAGAGATGTAACAAGGTGTATTGAGGGTCCTGCTTGAATGCACAAACTAAACAAAACTCTTCATTTTGAACAATAAATCTTACACTGTAGAGTTAAATAGTTATATTTTCTCTTACTGTTTTGTTACCTAGCTGTATGTGGAGTCACTAACAACCAGTACCCCTCACCAAAATCAAACTGAGTATTTCTAGTGGTGATAATGCGTTTGTGACAGCACAAGGTTATGAAATAGTTTAATTAGTGCTTTGGCCCTTAAACTCACTATTCCCACTATAGTTAGGGCAGCCAAAAGTTGTCACCAACACCACCTTGGGATTTTCACCCAAGGAAATGAGTAAAAACACCAGTGAGGTACACGGGTTCATTCCACTAAAGAGGAGACAGGAGATGTGGTTCAAAAATGCAAAACTTTCCATTTATTTTTTCTTTAAAAAGGAAAAAAGACATTTTTAAAATTCTACACATTCAACCATGCAGGGAATCGGGGTTAGGAGTGTTCAGGAATGAGGCTCACCAACAGAGGAGAATAGTCAACATGAAGGGGAGACAGACTCAACAAATAAAAATGAACATAAGTGGATCACCTCAGGCACTTGTGAACATGCAGTCAATCGTGAAGGGAACCCGCACCAACCACACACAACACAGGAACAAGCCCCTCCATCATCTTCAGCTCTCAGCCTGGACACAAAGGGAATGAAATCAGAGCAAAATTGAGTATTTTGGTCTAAATAACCCAAAATGTGATGTCCACATAGGTGGACGCCAGGTCCCAGGAGGTTAAAGTAACTTTAAATAAGCAAAATGTTTTAACAACAAAACAAAAAATACACAAGTTAAATAATGCAGGATCAAATAAACATAATCCAAAGCTAACCCCACTTCAGACATGTACACACACATTAAAATTATTAGGGCCCCAATTAAGGAGTTGCAAAGCGGTGCGCAAAGCAACGCTGAATGCAGCTGACCCAAACGATGCCAATGAACAAAACAGAGAAACAAAATAGCAGGGCATCCCGCAGAGCGGCACCAGCTTATCTGAAAAATGACAAATTGCTTTTAATAAATCGGCAATTTAAATTCAAAGCCAAATGCAGAGGAAAGGGCAGCTTATATACCAGACCTCCTGAACTACTCCACCTTGACAGGAGAGGAGCACTTCCTGACCCAGTGGCAACAGATGGCACAACATCCCAGTAACTTCTACCGTGCAAGCAGTACTTTGAAATGTTGGTAGTTTTTGGACCAAAAAACTACCAACACTATATTATGCTTGCCTGGGGAGTAGTGGTAAACTTCACACCACAAACAGGAGATGCCACAAGCAAGAGGCTTTTAAGTCCACAGCTTCTGTGGAACAGGCAGAATGTACATGCTGCATCAGTGGACCTATACACATGCAGCAGGCGGACAAAGACGCCAGGTAATGTGACCATCGGTGGACCATAAACAAGCAGGTGACAGAGCCTCCTTATATACAGCGGCACTGCCAGCAATAAATCAGCAGATTCAAAACGGGCATAATTAATCATCGAGAGCAGGCTTAAATCATCCTGCTACACATGCGAGAAAGGGTAATTTCATGCAATGCTCTGACTTGATTTTCCTGACATTGCCTAGAGTTTATGTACATTACCTAAAAGAAGTCATGTTACATTATACTTCCAGTCCATCTGATATACTTGTTTCTAGTCTCAGATTGGACAAAATTAGGGATAAATATATCAGAGAGACAGCCCAGCTTGAATGTTTTGGAGACAAAATTAGAGGCAAGGCTGAGATGATTTTGACATGTGCAGAGGAGAGGCAGCTGATATGTTGGACAAAGGATGTTGAAGATGACACTCCCAGGCAGGAAAAGAGGAAGACCACAGAGAAGATTTGTGGATTATGTGAAGTCGAACACGCACAGGTTGGCGTGACAGAGGAGGATGCTAGAGATAGGAGAAGATGGAAGCAAATGATCGGGTGTGGTGGCCCTAAAGGGAGCAGTCAAAAGAAGAAGCTGGTTCAAGTCAAACCTTAATTTTAGATTAATAATGAGATAAATCAGTGAGTATTAATCATATATCTGTTTAAAGAGATTATTTAAAAAGCAAAGTTCGGGTAAAGCTGATGGGATGTTATTAGATTAGCATGTGTTTACAACCAAAATATTGATCACAGCAAAGTATAGCCTATACTGCATCCCAAGGGGAACAATAATTAATAAATAAATAAATAATACATCTATTATTCACAGAAATTTCTCAGCCTAGGTCAAAGTGGAAATGAATGACAGCTCAACAAACTCGCATTCAAGATTCCAACACATGGGATAATGTTCATTGGTTACTTAACGCTGCTGTATGTTGTTCAAAAATAAGCTCACCAACTTATTGATATATTTTCTGACATACAGTAAACTATTAACTGATTTAGCCAGGGTACATGTGTGTTTCTTTGTAAGTGTGGACTGTTCAGTTTCTTTATCAGGCAGTGTTAGCAGCCGTGGGCAGCTGCTGTAGGGTTTTCTGCATTCAGAGGTGACTTGCTGGTCCCTCCTCCACTGGTTTCTACTTTGGTATGCACTGATGTAGGACAGAACTCTCTAATTTCTAGCAGTCATTTTGTAGGTGTACTTTTGGAATGGGGCCATCTACATGCATCACCCTTAAGTCTTCAAGCATCACGTCACCCACTGTTTCAGCTCGAAACTGCGTAGTAACAAAGATGCTTGTATGTCCCGCTTTCAGTAGTGTGAGGCTTTATGCAGCCCGATAGAGTCAGAACAAAGTGTCTCACAGCAGAGTCTGGAATGAGGGAAAATATCTCATTCCAGAGATGTTTGCATCTAAATGATTATCCTTTTCTTTATTTTGCGCTTTCCTTTAACCTTCAAGTGACCAATTAGGGTGATTTATATCCCCGAGTCTTATGTTTCTATATGTGACACTGTCATATTTTTTTAAAATCATAAAAATGTTGAATATAATAATAATAATAATAATAATAATAATAATAATGGATTGGATTTATATAGCGCTTTTCAAGGCACCCAAAGCGCTTTACAATACCACTATTCATTCACTCTCACATTCATACACTGGTGAATGATGAATGTATTGATCTACTTCTTCTTTTAGCATCTTGGGTAATGGAAAAATCACTTGTGGGTCAAACAGTCACTAGCCACTTTAGTTACATCTTGCTAGTACGAGGTTGGACTCTTTTGCCCTCAGAACTGCACTAACTCTTCAGGCACAGATACAACAAGGTGGAAGAAATATTCCTCAGAGATCTGGTCCATATTGACATGATGGTTTAACATCTTACTAACATCTTTCTCCTGATAAGAGTGGTACCCAGTGTGGTCTTCTGCTGTTGTACCTCATCTGCTTCAATGTTCTTGTGGATTCACAGATGCTCTTCTGCCTAATTTGGGTGTTTATTAGAGTTTCTATTGCGTTACTGTCAACGTGAAGCAGTCTGACCATTCTCCTCTGGCCTCTGTCACTTTAAGCATTTTCACCTAAAGAACTGACACTCACATGATATTTCCTCTTCTTCAGATCTATCTCTGTAAGCCCTAGAGATGATTGTGTGGGAATATCTCAGTAGAACAGCATTTTCTGAAATACTTATACAGCCCATCTGGCATCAACATCATGCCACATTCAAGATAATTTAAATCAGCTTTCTTGCCCATTCTGATGGTCGGTTTGAATTTCAAGTATTCATGGCCATGTCTGCTTGGCTACATGCACTGCTGTCATGTAATTGGCTGAATAAATGTCTGTGTTATTGATCAACTCAATGGGTGTACTTAATAAAGTGGCTGGTGAGTGCATATCACACTGGAAATATATTTTTCAGAGGTATTACTTTTATTGTAATTTGTTGGTAATTAGTCCAAATGTAAACATTCTGATGGTAACCATTTTCAGATATTTCATTAATCTGCAAAGGTGTTTTGAATATTTTAAATATTACACATCTAAAAAAATAAGATGTTTGTTTAGGTTTTGTTTTAAACAGAAACATGGAAGTAGCAAATGATGGACATATACCCAATATCACGACTTCACTGTAACTTCCTGATATGTAGTATTTTTGGAGTCACCAGAACAGCTACATCTTAGTGATAAGATGATCCCAGTATATTATACAGAACTTTAGTTTTAAGTATCTAAATGAATGTTGTTTTGTTCATTTTTTTAATGTAAAATTGATTGAAAACCAGAAATAATATTAGAACATTTGAACATATCTGTCATATATGAAGAAAAAGCATGTATTTGACAAATAGTTTATCAAATATGTATTCCGATTTTTTTACAAGAATTATGCAATGCTTCCTTCGACTGCGCTTTTATGCTGTTACATTTGAAAAAATGTATTTATATTTTTGCTGGTTTTTAAAAAAGAAAGGAAAAAAGAAAAGAGAAAGCAAAAAAAACCCCCCCAAAAAACCCGAGTAAACCACAAAACTATAGAGCCAGCTTTTTGAATAGTTGCCTGTATATCTTAGAGATTTGTGTGCACAGCTAAAATAAAAGTGTAGTGATCTAACTGTGATAAATCACACAACTTTCAAAATGACAGACGGAACTCACTATGGATGCAAATTTCTTGCTGTCGCTAAATAACATGCTTGCATCTGACCCATGAGTGAACTTGTGTTAAATAATATTTTCAGTGTAGAGTTCCCTGCAGGGAGAGGGCACTCTTTATACATGACTGTAAACTGCTTTAATTTGGACAAGCACTCAACTTAGCAGTGTAGTTTAGTTAATAATAAGTAAGTAAATAAGGATGTTTTAAAGTGAATACTGTCACCAATGTATTGAATAAATGTTATGCTTACTTGCAAATACATAGGCTCTTAAATATAAAACTGCTTCTTGATTGAGCATTTGTAAAACATTTTTAGAAAAATAGAATAGTTCAGTCAAAATTTTGCTTTTTAGTGTTATTTACTGTAAGTTGGATTAATGAGACCACAGACAAGTAGCTGCATTTATTTAACCCCCCCCCAAGTTTGCTTAGAGCCTGCTTGGAGCCTATATACGTGGTTAGCATGTTATAGTGTTTTATGTGTGTGAATGTTTGCACAGAGCCTTTTGGCTCACCATTTGATGACAAATTGTAGGTCACTCGGACCCAAGTGGATTGTGGTATACTGGCAGACATGGCAAATATAACACTGGCACTGCTGTTCTTTACATTGCCACAACTTCTTTGTTGGCTGTTTGGTGTTGACCACTGGTTTTGAGTGGAGTAATATGAAATCAGGAGCAAGGTGTGAATAGAGCTACCTGTTTGTCATCAGGTGCATTTGATATGTTAGGTGAACCTGTAAAATTGGCTAAAAACTACACAGCTAAAAATGTAACAATTAAAAATCAACCAGTATAATATTTACTTATTTATTTATAGCTATTTTAGATTTAGATTTGTGTAGATATTGATATAAATTTATGGTGTGAGAGTGAGCTACAGAATTCACTTGGAATCAAACTGTAAATAAATTTGATAAACATCCATCCAACCATTCTCTTCCGCTTATCCTTTTCGGGGTTGCGGGGGGCTGGAGCCCATCCCAGATACCATAAGGCAAGAGGTGGGGCACACCCCGGACAGGTCGCCAGCCTGACACAGAGAGGCAGACAATCACTCACATTCACACTTATGGGCAATGTAGATTCTCCAATTAACCTAACACCACCAATTACATATCTTTGGTCTGTGGGAGGAAGCGGGAGTACCCGGAGAGATCCCACACAAGCACAGGGAGAAAATGCAGACTTCTATTTTGATAAACAGTCAATTTAAATTATACAATTTAAAAAAACGAACTGTATTATTTTTTTGTTTTTTTTGCTGTATGTTGTCTTACAAAAATATACAACATCACATGCAAAGTTATTACAATTTATTGCAGCGCTATCGCCAATTGATGATTTATTATTTTTGCAAATGACATCCTCCTTCACTAACAAGCCACGTGTCTGTGGCAGGAAGAATGACTTCTAACAAAGGAAAAGCCTGCATGCATCTGCCCACTTGTATGTGTCTTTGTATCAGCACCATTTTTCAGTTTAGAGGAGGTTTCTGATATAATCACAGCTTTCAACCAATAATCACTCAGCAGCGAGTTGAAGAGGGGTTAAATGATGAAACAGTGTTTCATTTGCTTTGCCTGAGCTGATTAACCAGGCTGTCCTGGAATTTCTGTGACACCAGAGGCTCTTCCTAACTGACTGATAGGATATTACCATGACTATGGTACTGGCATGACCTTATGTGACTGCTTTGATTTCTGGGATTTTTCAACAACAGGCTAAAAATATAATTAAAATCTTTTTTTCCTGCACATTTAAACATATTAGGATTATTTAATAGGATTTAAAAACACATGATTTGTTTTTAAAATGTAAAGTTTGCTTTTGTTTTATAAAGCACTACACCGGGCAGGATTTTTGCAAAACTGACACAAACTGTTGACCTGTTCAGGATATACCTTGCCTTTAACCCATTACAGCTGAGGTAGGTTCCACTCTTCCAGTGGTTTCGGAGTAATATTAAAACAATTTCCATTGTTTTATTTGTGCTTTAGTTTTAAAGGAATTTTATAGAAAACAAAGGAAAGAGAAACCGAGAGGTGAAACGTACTTTTTCAGCACAGAGAATTACTTTTGTATGTAGATATGTTAAAAATGTGAAAGTAGTTTGGTCAGGAGAAGCATCGTCTCACTGTTTTTGTCTTTCTTCCTCCTAGGGGAAGTTGGTAAAGTACTTCAGCCGCCAGCTGTCCTGTAAGTGCAAAGTGGCCTTAGAGGAACGCAGTGCCGAGCTGGAGGACTTTCCTCGCCTCGGCCACTGGTTCCGCATTGTCAACTTGAGGAAAGAGGTCACACAGGTAAGCCGTGATACCACGTAGTAACCATTTTTTACACTCAAAATACATCTCATGATCATTGCTTCAAAGTCAAAATTTCAGATGATATTTTTCTGATTTGTGTATTTGACAAACTGTTCCAAGAACTTTTTAACACATTGCCTTTTTCTGCCTTCTCTCATTTTAAAAAAAATATGTTTTGTACAGATTTGAATAAAGTTTTTATACTTAACATTTAAACATTTCACTGTCACTATCAGATTGTAGCTTTTAGCAGTTGAGGTTTCCATACTGGTGACTGAGAGCGAAATCTGACAGCTCATATCACCCTCTGGCTAAAAGCTTACTAAAATGCTGTAAATGCCATAGCACTGAGTTTCGAAGTTTTCGTGTACTAGTGGAGTCTCTATGCATCTCATACTGGGCCTTTGTGTATCACCTCAGCTCACCCACTGGCAGAAAGGAGCTATTTTAGCCCCTTTCTTTATTGCTTTAAGCAGGAGGTTTTAGCAGTATGTGCGGTGTCGGAGATGTCCATATAAACATATGCACTGTGATTGACATCGTGGAGAGTCATGAGTGGAAACAACTGATGTTGAGCTGATATAGATCAATTGTTTCATGAGGATTTGGTTTACAGGGATTACTTGTAAGTTTGATGGCCTCATTATAGAAAATCCTGATCATCCTTAATGTTGTTACACTGTATAATAAAGAAAATTATCTATTACGGTAACTTATTCCATTAAATGTATATCTAAATATCTAGGTTTTTGAGCTAGATGTGTATTTGTGGTGGTCTTTAAGCTGCATGCATGTTGCATGTGTATATTTGATAGGAAATGAGTCCAGGTGAGGTGACCCTGGAGGGCTTGCTGGAGATGAGCGAGGAGCAGGTGTGTGAGCTGCTGCAAAAGTTTGGTGCCAGTGAAGAGGAGTGTGCCCGTCTCAACGCTTCCCTCTCCTGCCTCAGAAAGGCCCACCAGCTCGGTGAGAGTCCACTCAAAACACTCACAGATGAGCTCATACGCTCACACACATGGAAAATACTAATCTTTATATAACGTTATCACTGTTTGTGTTCACTAGAAATTAGGATATTTGTGTCTAACCAATGAAATAAACTATGAATTATTTTCTGTGCACACTAAGAAAGTTCACTTATAGTGCGTTCAGACTGTATGGGTGCATACTGAATATATGGTATTTTTAAAAATTTTCAATTTTTCTTTTATAGCTTTTATAACTACACCCAGATTAAATATTCTTTTTATATACTCTCCGAGCATATATTTCTGTTTTCCAGACAAAAGGAGTTGTCTGGAAAACTTGATTTGTGATTTGCTTGAGTTGGATGATACATCTTGGGGAGCAAATGTTCACCTTTAGTTATGTTGAATTGCTTGTTGATTGGTTTGTTAGGAACTCGTGCATTATAGAGGGCGTTAGGCACATAGAGAGGGGGTGACATACATAATAATACTTGTCCACATTCACAATAGACTGCTGATTTTACAGTAAATTCATGACTTTTCTCAGACATATAACAGATCAATAAAAACTACTTTTAATGTGCTCTCACTACACAAATTACGACATATCACTTACAGTACTGAATTGCTGACTTCTAAAATTATTGATATTGATCTATAAACCTATACTGGTGTTATTAGGTCAATCTGTTCCACCCTGGAGGTCCCATTGTTTTTAAGGTTATCAAGGATAGGGGCAATGCCTGAAGTGACAAACCAGAGCTTTTGTGCACAATTATTAGAGCAATGTTATTATAATCAGCATTTGCTGACTAAATGGCTCATGGCTGCAATTTACGCTTTTATTTGCAGTGTAGATTAGGAGTTATTTTTTTCAAATCTCACTTTGGACTGATAATGATGAGGACATTTATCCAAAGAATGCAAATGTTGTTCACGCTGACCATAAAATTCTGATGCTTTTACTGACATTTAGGATTTATGGGGTTAAATATTAAGAGATTTTAATGAATTAATTAAATGATTGCAAATTACATGAGATAAAGATAAGACAATATGGTAATTTGTAATCATTTATTCACTGAATAAAAAAAAAATCTGTTACAGTTTTTGTTGTTGTTGTTGTTGTTTTTTAAGATTTGTTTTTATATTTTTTCCCATTTACAGTGGGGCAAAAAAGTATTTAGTCAGCCACCGATTGTGCAAGTTCCCCCACTTAAAATGATGACAGAGGTCAGTAATTTGCACCAGAGGTACACTTCAACTGTGAGAGACAGAATGTGAAAAAAAAATCCATGAATCCACATGGTAGGATTTGTAAAGAATTTATTTGTAAATTAGGGTGGAAAATAAGTATTTGGTCACCTCAAACAAGGAAAATCTCTGGCTCTCACAGACCTGTAACGTCTTCTGTAAGAAGCTTTTCTGTCCCCCACTCGTTACCTGTATGAATGGCACCTGTTTGAACTCATCATCTGTATAAAAGACACCTGTCCACAGCCTCAAACAGTCAGACTCCAAACTCCGCCATAGCCAAGACCAAAGAGCTTTCGAAGGACACCAGGAAAAGTATTGTAGACCTGCACCAGACTGGGAAGAGTGAATCTACAATAGGCAAGCAGCTTGGTGTGAAAAAATCAACTGTGGGAGCAATCATCAGAAAATGGAAGACATACAAGACCACTGATAATCTCCCTCGATCTGGGGCTCCACACAAGATCTCATCCCGTGGGGTCAAAATGATCATGAGAACGGTGAGCAAAGATCCCAGAACCACACGGGGGGACCTGGTGAATGACCTGCAGAGAGCTGGGACCAAAGTAACAAAGGTCACCATCAGTAACACACTACAACGGCAGGGAATCAAATCCCGCAGTGCCAGACGTGTTCCGCTGCTGAAGCCAGTGCATGTCCAGGCCCGTCTGAAGTTTGCCAGAGAGCACATGGATGATACAGCAGAGGATTGGGAGAATGTCATGTGGTCAGATGAAACCAAAGTAGAACTTTTTGGTATAAACTCAACTCGTCGTGTTTGGAGGAAGAAGAATACTGAGTTGCATCCCAAGAACACCATACCTACTGTGAAGCATGGGGGTGGAAACATCATGCTATGGGGCTGTTTTTCTGCCAAGGGGACAGGACGACTGATCCGTGTTAAGGACAGAATGAATGGGGCCATGTATCGTGAGATTTTGAGCCAAAACCTCCTTCCATCAGTGAGAACTTTGAAGATGAAACGAGGCTGGGTCTTCCAACATGACAATGATCCAAAACACACCGCCCGGGCAACAAAGGAGTGGCTCCGTAAGAAGCATTTGAAAGTCCTGGAGTGGCCTAGCCAGTCTCCAGACCTCAACCCCATAGAAAATCTGTGGCGGGAGTTGAAAGTCCGTGTTGCTCGGCGACAGCCCCAAAACATCACTGCTCTCGAGAAGATCTGCATGGAGGAATGGGCCAAAATACCAGCTACTGTGTGTGCAAACCTGGTAAAGACCTATAGTAAACGTTTGACCTCTGTTATTGCCAACAAAGGTTATGTTACAAAGTATTGAGTTGTATTTTTGTTATTGACCAAATACTTATTTTCCACCCTGATTTACAAATAAATTCTTTACAAATCCTACCATGTGGATTCATGGATTTTTTTTTCACATTCTGTCTCTCACAGTTGAAGTGTACCTCTGGTGCAAATTACTGACCTCTGTCATCATTTTAGGTGGGGGAACTTGCACAATCGGTGGCTGACTAAATACTTTTTTGCCCCACTGTATATATTTTTTTCCAAAACAGATTTTCACATTAATTTTTTTAAATCTTTCATTCCATATTTTCAGTTGTCATCAGTTTCAAACGTTAGTTTTTGTATGTTAACTGTCAAGCAGCAAAACATAAGAAGGTCAGAACAGGTATTATAATACAAACATTATTAAGACAGTAAAAATATTCACCAAAGCTTCCTCAGATTGGTTGTGTTGACAAATTTCACTTAAATAACAATGGAAAGGTTTACTGTATGTTTTATTTTTATTTTTGCCAACACCCAGTATTATTTCATTTTTAAGTATAGTTTTTATTAGTATTTCCATTGAATATAATACATTTTCACATATCGTTTTAATTTAGTTTATTTGTATTGAACTTAATATCCTGGGTAGTGAGGTGTTTCATGGGGTGATGATGAAAAGCTGTTTTTGTGAATGGGAAACGTATTACTTATTAAAAGTAAACTCACTTATGAAGTGACATTCAAGCCTCAATATATTTAGTGAAATTGCTGTTGTTTCTATAGGTGGTGCTGTTTTCTTTTGTTCACTACCAACAGATCTGCCTTTCCTCTCAGCCTCTTCTTAATTTATTCATAGCACAATGAACTAAAACACTACATATACAATACAACACCATCCCTGCTTCTATGCTACATCCAGTGAGTGAATGTGTGTGTGACTGGATGTGTAAAGCGCTTTGGGTCCTTAGTCCTTAGGGACTAGTAAAGCGCTATACAAATACAGGCCATTTACCATTTACAACTGTTTTCAGAAAGACATGATAGATATGATAGATAACATGATAAGACATTCTGACTCAAAATATTTAGAATAACAATTTTTCTGAAATGTATAAACAATATGGTATTCCTGTAAATTATCAATACAGAGAGCAGTGTGTTCTTGTCCTTTAGTCATGTGCAACATTAATTTGGTAAAATGCTTATGTCTTTATTTTCTGTTCTCAGCGGGGCCAGGCTGTCAAAAATGAAACAGGAAGTCAGATGTGTATCATTGCTTTGTGGTATTAACATATCATACACTGTCAGTAAATATGCAAAATTACTGCACTGATGCATTTGTTTAAAATAGCTGTTTTTAAGAACTGGTTCCCATGGTTCATCCACTTGTTCTAATTTGTTATTAGAAATGGAAGTGCATATTTCTTAGCAGAGCATATTGTGATAGCATATTGCCTCCAGCTGAGCAATAGAAAAATGAAATCTCAAAGTCAAACCCTTGTATTAAATGTCATTTTGTGCATTACATTATTACTGCGGCCTCACATACCTTTAACAATGATAAATCTATGCAATTATGGTTAAAATTATAAAGATATTTTTAAAAGAATATTTTTTTAATCTCCCATTTTGGAGAGACATTTTGTAAAAATTGTAGTTGTCTCAGTAATATAAACTGATTCTATATTTTTTTCCCCCTTTTTATTTATTTATTTATTTATTTATTTATTTATTAATTTTAAAATCAAATGTGGCTGTTGGTAACAGAATTACATGCATAGGTATGTGCTGTGATGCAACAAGTGTGTTTGGTTTGTTACATGGTTGGCCCCCAGATGGCATAAACGGACCACATTTTGTTTTCAGTCATAACTATGACTTTTGCAATGATTCAGCTGAACCAGAAGGGGGCAGTAGAGTATCACTAAAATTAGGGTGGACGTTTTAGTAACAACCTTTAGTACACCCGTTAACATAGCATATCTGGTTCTCTTCGACTCCCACTCACACACAGAGCCACACACACCCACACATACACCCACATACCAGTAAGAACATACGCGCACACACACACACACACACACACACACACACACACACACACACACACACACACACACACACACACACACACACACACACACACACACACTCTGTTTTGTAACAGATGTCCTTTCAGACAGAAGACTCTGCTGAATAATTAAGCAAATTAACTTGATGAGTAGTTTTACTTCAGTGTGCCCTAAGCAAAACTGTACTTCATTAAAAGAGTGTTTTATTAGAGGAGGTGTAACATTCAGTTGCTGTTGACATTCAGACGAACAGGTCTTTTACTGCACAGTCTGAAAATCAGGCTCTTTGTTAGGCTGCTGGTGCTTGGCTGTCCTCTCGAAATATTCATGCTCTCTGCTTGTTTTTCAGTCAGTCTGCTGCTCTTGCCCACCTTCCTGTGTGCTTCTCAAACTTCTCTTTTTCCCTCATCAGTTCGACTGGGTACCGGGAAAGATAATATCCAGAAAGGCAAACAGGCCAACCCCGTCTCATAGCAAGCAGTAATGCCTATGCTGTACCACACTGCAAAACACGTGAATTTTCCATAAAGGCTGATAAATTGTAACTTGTGTTTTCTGGCCTGTTGTTTTCTATTAGCTGGTTGCAGTGTCACATGATTCCCGAGTGTTACATTTAAAGTCCCATTACTAGATGTTGCTTCGTTTTTATGTGTTTAAATTAGTTTTTATTAGCTATGTCAATTTTTTTTGCCTTTTTCTTTTTGGTATGTTTATGCCGACTTTGATTTGAACTCTTTCTTCATTTAGGTTGGCACCAAAACTAGAGTTTGTGCTGTAGACCATTACATATTTTACTTGAAGACTGTCAACTCCAGTTTCAGAGCAGTGGAACCGCCTGATGGCAGAATCCATCAGGGGGTTCCACTCAGCGATGCCTCAGTCCTTCACGGTTCACACCGACAAGGCTTTAAACATCACTGGAGACCATGGAGACCAACTCACCTTTGTCATAACTGTCTATGACACTTCCTTCAATCTGATTTTGAATAAATGCAAAAGTTGAGGAAGCTGGGCTGCATTCATAGCCAGGATACATGTGGAACATTGATGATAACACAATTTAATGACGATTTCCACATAAAATGTTATAACTGGGGAATAGTGTAACCTAACAATAGCTGTGTAAAAGTACATATGAAGGCTACAAAGTACACATACTTTTGAAACAGATGGCATAGATCCAAGTGTTAGTCCACTGTGTGAAAAGCCATTCCTGACCTTTGTTTAGTGTCATCCATTACAAGATGACTATTGCCAGGCAGGAGATGTTTGTCTGGCTGCAAATATCTTCTGTCCTAAAAATAAACAATTATTTGATTATTTAAAAAAAAAAAGGGGGGGGGGGGACACACAAATAAAGCTCAGCAATGTTTTTACACATTTACTTTCTTTGAGAAATCTTTGAATAAAAACCTGCTTTTGATAAAAATCAAACGAAGCCATAACAGAAAACATCCTTAATTGAAGGTCGGCTGTCTTCTTTGTCTGGTCACACATGAAGTATTCAGTACAGCTGCTGCTCCTCTCTACTGAGGGTGTTGCTTTGTACCAGTAGTCCCCTTAATGTCTTAAATGGTTTGTACAAAGTTTGACTAAAACACCCTGGTGTCGCTGGGATAATTATAGTGTTTCCCACTGATTTATCAGTATCTCTTCTGGCCTTTCTTTTTGTGTTTTGGAACTCTTTCACAGGAAACTTGTCTCCAACTTTTTTTATTTGTTTTACCCAAACAAACCTAAAACTGGGAGTTCCACTAAATGATAACAAAAAACACCTCAAAAAGTTGATTCTGTTCATCTGGATGTAGCTCTTTCTTTCTTTCTTTCTTTCTTTCTTTTTTTTTTTTTTTTTTTTTTTTTTTTTTTTTTTTTTTTACAGCTTAAAAAAATGAAACCAGGAATGTCATTGATTTAACTTTATCCGACTAATATTATTTCAGCAGAGAAAATAAAATTGGTGCATAACTTTAAAAAATGGTATGATAGGTTCAGTCTTATTTTTCTCATATAAAATGTAATACCAGTTTCAAAAGCAGAAGCACTAAACCTGAAAACCCGAGCAAATCTTTGAGCACTGATAGAAATTTCCCCACCAGATGTCACATGACCGAAGTCTATTATGACGATTTAGATGATCTTTGTTTATATCGTCAACATCTTTTCCTTTGTCTTCCATATTTTATCCTCATTCTTTTCTTTGCCTTTTTCTTTTTTTTCATTTGGTCCATTGCTTCCACCTCCCTCCACTTCCCCCACTGCCTCTCCCTGGCTCTCCAAAGACAAGCTCTGGCCACACAGAGCCACTAATGGACTCTCTAACAGGGGGGCAAGCTAAAGATGTGTGAATGCGCAGCAGCAACTCCACCACCACTACCACACAAAGTGGTGAGAGGCACTTTGGGCTGAGAGAAAAACCTGGTTTTACACAAGCGTTCTTCATATTCTTGCTGAGAATACGAGCTGAGAGAAGGAGATGTGTCATAGCTTCAGAACACTGCCACATTTGCGCATCTGTATTTGTTTCTGTATTTTAATGGTATTGTGCAAGTACCTGTTTGTCAGAACATCTGTATAAATAGAGCACATGCAAAAGCTTTTTAAGGGTTAATGAGCCCCATGAGAACATTTAGCACACGAGGCAAGAAGTGGAGGATGCTCTTACGTGTTTTTTAATAGTTATATATTTCTTCTAAAAATCTGTAGGCTGTTGCAAAAATCCATATAAATATATATATTTATTCAACTGCCATGAATGAAAGCAGAAAAAAAAATATGTTGCTCCAGTTTGTGAGTCATCAGGAATTATGTTAAAATTGGCAGGCACGGACATTAATATACTTTACAGTCTTGCCAGCTTATATATCACATAACCAGACAAGTACAAAACATACCAAGTGAATGTATGTTCCTCTGCAATGTGGTGTTGAAGGAAGGAAACTAATGCAAGTTAATAGAATATTTCACTACTGGCTCTTGGGATTGCAGTCCACGAGCTGCAATGAGGATGAGTCATACAATTTGAAGGCAGCCGGTCAGTCGTTTGTGCTGCAATATACACACATTATCCAGCCCACCCCTCCAGACAAGTCCACACACACACACAAACTCTCGTACACGTGAAGAATTTTTTTTTGAATTCGTGTCCTTGTGTTGAGCAGCTATACTGCTGATCTTTGCTCAGCACGACAGGTTTCCTCTGTGCTTTTTCTCTGTAATCTTTGACATCTGAAAGGAATGTCCTCATGCCCTGTCTTCAGACAGCTTTACATGCATAAAAACACCTAATTGGCTTCAAATGCCATCAGCAAGAAAAAGAGATGAGTAAAAGCAGTGGATAGGGAGGCACAGAAGATGCGAGATAAGGAATCGGAGGTGGACAGGAAAGTGAAGAGGGTATGTATGGGGATGGGGGTGCGCGTGCAATATCAGGAGAGAAAATTAGGGCGAGACATAGGTGATGACAACGGGAGGTGAAGAAGAAGCGTCTTCATGTTGCGAAGAAAAAAAGCAGACACATCGGGAAAGGAAAGCGACCAGAAGATGCAACCCCCCACCCCC
The DNA here is from genome assembly GCF_057381845.1 of Rhamphochromis longiceps. NCBI lineage: Eukaryota > Metazoa > Chordata > Actinopteri > Cichliformes > Cichlidae > Rhamphochromis > Rhamphochromis longiceps. The sequence continues at coordinate 39,011,830 of NC_140568.1, read as the reverse complement.
AACACCTGTCTTCCTGCACACCCATAGGTGGTCCCTATTGGCTGTTAACTAATTAGCAGACTCTAACTTTGAGTCCCACTGATTACACTGCAAGAACATCCACAAACCCCCAATTCAAAAGAGTCAAGATTAAAAAGGGAGACTGCATATATTGAACTCAGCCATTGCCCTTTTCACCAAATCCTGTTTACAGTGGCGGTGAGATAGACCAGCTACTGTCCCAGTGGCATTTCATTGCCATTTAGCCTAAAGAAGCAACACATTTAGAGGTAATTAGTCCAATTATGAGGCTGTTATCTGCATTTCTCAAAGCCTCGCCACGTGTTAAGCTCGCACCATTAATGGTGTTGGGGCGTGCTATTTGCATTAATCACTGCAGTTTCTCGACAGTTGATGTGGAGATGCAGGGTTATTCAGGTGAGAGCAGAGAATGGAAGATTGATGATGATGTGGCTCCAGAATTACATCTGAAGTTATGCATAAACATGGCCAACATCTGCTAATAAAAGGGGTGAAACACAGAAAGGGCTCATTAAACTAAAGGCCTGACCATAAAGAAAGTTTTGTTTTTTGTTTGTTTGTTTTTTTTTAAACCCGAGAAGGTTATGGAATCTTATGGAAGAGCCTTTTGTCTTTTTATGCATTTACATACACCTTTTAGGAATTTGTTATCTATAAATAGCAATTCTGAGGCAAGATATAACGAGAAAGGGAGGAAGAAAAACTGAATACACTGAACACGAGACAAGGGACTATCAAAATAAAACCGGAAACATGAGACACGACCTGACAGAATACAAGGAATAGAGGGAGTGAGAGACACGACTGGAACACGGATGAATAAACATTCAGACAGAACTTATCCTACGTGATAGACATGACAGACCAAATACAAAGAACGCAGGAAGGAGACAGAGAGACATCAAAAGTGGAAATGCAAAAGGACCTAAACGATCTAATCAGAGCTTGTAAGCACAAGAAAACTAAACATAAGTCACTCAGAGTATAACTAAACTCAGAATTCAGAACTTCAACCAGATTCAAACTGTCCAAATACTGAACCACTGGGTTACAGATCCAGCATCATGACAGGTATTGGGTCTGATGAGCACTGGCCGATTGGCAGTGTTCAATTAACAAAATCTGAGCTTGATTTAAAGACTTTAATCTGTAGCTTTTCATTGGAATTTTAAATATAAGATATAAAGAGTCAGAGGCTGATAAAACAAAATAAACCTGTCAGATGTATCAAAGCAGTGGCCAAATCAACAGTATAAGACAGTCTTAAAAAATAATAAACTGGCCAACTCTACAACAGTGAAAGGCCTGAAAGACCATTGAAGACAGCTAAAGTGCATAATGACAGAATTATTCACAACGTCTAACCAAGTAAAGCACATGCTTGAAGAGGCTGGCTTGTTACTATCACAATCTACAATCAAGAGATGTCTTCATGAATGTAATTACAAATAGTTTGCTACAAGGTGCAAAGAACAAGAAGACCACCCAAGAAAAAGATCAGATTTTATCAGAAAGCATCGAAAAAGACCTGCACAGTTTTGAAAAAATAATTTGAAGGACCAAGATTGACTTGTACCAGAATGAGGGGAAGAGAGCAGCATCTCAAGAAATGAAACAGAGCATTTAGGGGTGTCCATGGATTGCTAGGGATTTTCATCCATATATCAAAGACAATTCTTGAGTTTAAATTTGTCCAGTAAGCTTGTCCAGTTAATTTTGAGCTCATGAAAATGGGGCCACGTGTACTAGAAAAAAACCCTTTTTATTCTATGGTAAAACATTTTTTTACTCACACTGTATAATCTTATCATCTAGTGCCACTAACAACCTGCACTTATAAGTCTATACTCTCCTTAGTATTATTACAGTGCGAGAATGTGCACCATGTAAAAACAAAAGAACCAGGAAGAGAATTATTAATTAGCTTTAGAGTTTCCAATCAAATCACATTTAAAACTTACCCTGGTTTTGTTTGCCTCAAATGAAAGAGAATATCTGATCTCATTATGACATTCAGAGCTAATGAAAGCAGAAATCAACCAGGACTGTCTCTCATATTATAAGATGGCTTAAGAATTGGACACTGATTTATTGCTCAGATCATCATCATCAATTCATTTTCATCAATTGGGAATCAAAAGTGGCTCAAAGTATATTTTGATCATTTTACAGTTTCACACAGTTAATATAGTTTTGTTTAGTAATAAAATAATAAAAAACCCATAAAATAATGCAGTTTTAAGGGCACTGGAAGAAAGCCTCAGCAGAAAAACGATTGAATAGCAAAGCATTGATGTCAGCAGGTTATTGTCTTGTTGATATGCCTTTTGCCCCATGAAGTTAGGGTTATTTAAATTATTAATTACATATTATATAAAGAGCATTTTTAATATCAAAACTCTCCATGAAATGCAACTTCAAAAATGTACTGTCTAACGAGCACAAGACACACAAATTAACTTAAATCACAGATCTCAAAGGGGTTACGCTCAGTATGTGTTCTTCATCTAATTTAGCAGCGAGCTGTTTTTGATTTGCCTCAGGCTTTTGCTTAGGTGAGATGATCTGAAACAAGAAATTCATCAGTCAGCTCCTGTTACTATTTTGCTAAAGCTGTTGCTAAGATACTAGTGTGCTTCATGGACTGAATCAGGACTTGAAGCAACAGTTTTATTAGTGTGATTCAAGTTCATTGCTTCTCATGCAGAGAAATTTCACTTGGGTATCAGCTTAATAAACACTGTCAAAAGTATTTTTTAAGTGAGGCAGGCTTACACAAGAGTATAACTGCCAAAAGGAATATTGTAATTTAAATCATCGATGTTGGCATATCCAAAAGCTACCTATTTGGTAATTGGACAGTCCGAAGGTATTAAACACCCTTCAATCAGCCCCAGTCTGCTATCTAATGTCTCTCACCCGTAAGCTATAAAACCTATCGGTGGTCTTTGATTATTCATGTTGGGTCAAGCAGAATTTTTACACTTCTGAGTGGCTTGTCATGGTTTTATTTCTGCTAATAAAGAAGGGATGATTGAGGAACATCTGTGGATGAGCACTCCTTTACAGCCTGTCTTTCTAAAGGATTTTGCAGCTATGAATTCTGGCTTTAGATATATGTAAGCGTGATCTTCAGGCAGCCTCACTGAGGGCAGAAAGGCAGCTACAGCATGATAAATATTCTGATCATAGTTTTGGATTTGCCATTGTTCTCGGAAACATATTCTGTGCAGGAGATGCATAACCACGTGCCAGGCAGTGCTGACAACCAATTGGTTTCTATGACAACCAAGACAATACCAGGTTCCCTGATTATAATTGTCAGCCAGAGAGCAGGAACTAATCAGGGACACTGTTTTTTTTAAATATAATATAAAATTATTATTTATTATATATATATATATATTCATATTACTGGTTGTTTAGCCTTTACCTTCTGTTATCTCCAGTTTAATTGGTTAAAATAACTATGAATGAACGAGAACAGTAACAATCCAGGTTATTTTTTCTGTGCAGAATTTTAGTTCTTTTGATTTAAAGCACTATGCTGAGAGTCTAAATAGCAGTAGTAGTAAAGCACGCAACGGCTAAAAAAATATTGACCAATAAAAAGTAAAAGAGAGATCTTTAGAACTGATTCAGTCTATGCAAGGATTGTCAGAACTCTGAAACTGTGAAAAAGAAAACTATATATGTGTAACATGGCTATTGTGTTTATAGTATACAGACTGAGAGCGATCTACACAAGAATTCCATTTGCCTTGACTGAGGGTTTTATGCACAAATGGCAAATAAAGAACCTTGAACTTTGTATTGTGAACAAGCAAGATACAACCAATAACTGTTATTTCCATCCGCCTCTCCATGACATGTAGTTATATTTCTAAAAAGGGACCTCAGTGCGTGGTAACATGAAAGAAGTGGCACTGGTGGCATCTGACCAATCCATACAAATGTAGATCTATATTTTTATCAAATCAGCTGATTTTGCAGAAGAAGATAAAACTATATTGTATGAAAAATATGAAAAGATAACACAAATAATATAGATGGAAAGCAACACCAACACAGCTCCTGCAGACAAAGCAGTGGCATGAATGTGTGCAGCAGTTTACTGTTAAAAGTGCTGCAAGAATGTGTTTTCTTCAGTACGACCGCTAAAGATCTACTATAGTAAAGTCTAGCCCATTCAAAGCCAAAAAAAAAAGGCTGGCTGGTTATTTAACAGACTTACTGTATCAATATCACAGTATTATCATTCAAACACAGGAGAAAATTGTTTTGTTTTTTTTCACCTGCAGCTTTGGTGGTGTTTAACAGTTTGAGAGAAAGTAAAACAATAAATCTAAAAAACAGAATTCAAATGTTTCCTTAGTCTCAATGTAAATTTGATGTAAGATCAGCAAGTACATATAGGTGTCCTGTTTTAGGACCAAAGATGAATCTTTATAGAACAATACAATTTTTATAAAGTTGTTTACAGTTAACAGTAAAAAACAGTTTCAGCTATATTTATCACCAAAGTTCATTAGGGAAACATAAAGACTTTGGGTGCTATTAAAAAACTTTCCGGCTGTCCATACACAGAAGTCCAAGGGATTTTCCTCGAATGGTGAAGCTATTTTACAGCGATTTGATTGGTCAGCGATTTAATACCTGTTGGTCACTAATCTAGAAGATAATCATGCTCAAAATGTAATTAACTGGACTTTTGGTCCAAAAGTTTTCATACCAGAGGCATGGCAACAATCATTCACTCTAACTTATTAATCAACCAAAGACCCAGACAGAGTTTTAATTCATTTGAAAGCCTGACTTTGAGCCTTGTCCACTGTAACTGGAAAACTTAAAAAACAGTTTTATTTGTTGTTATGTATTGTTGACCTGGTGCTTACTCAGAGTTTTTAATCTGATTTCTCAGAGTTTTTATCTGATTTAGGGGTCAGCTCAGATAAACACATTATTGTCTGTGATTTTAACATCCATCTAGATAGTCATCTTTCAAAATTTAAAAGAAGCCACCCATAACTTTAATCCCGCTCTAGATCTTGTTCTGAGATATGGCATAGAAACTGAAAAGTTAACAGTATTCCCAGAAAATCTGCTTTTGTCTGATCATTTCCTAATAACATGTACATTTACAATAATGGATTACTCAGCAATGGGATATAAATTTCGCCACAGCAGATGTTTCTTAAAGTGTGTAACTAAGTTTATAGATATAATTTCCTTCAAACATATAATTCTCAAACACACACCTTAAAGCAGATAACTCATAATCTGGAGAGGAAATGGTGTCTCACTATTTTAGAAGATCTCCATTAAGCCTGGTAAAATTGTCATGGTCCCTGTGCCTCCCCGGCCAGCCCAGTGTGGCCACAAGTGTTTGTTGTTTTTCTCTCACTCTGTCTCTCCTACCTGTCTGCCTGGGCGGAGCTCTGATTGGGCTCCTGCCCTTGGCCCACGCACCTGCAGCTGATCTCGAGCGGATTGCAGTTCTCTGGCTCTTAAGGCTGGGGCTCTGAGCTGTTCGTCGCTGGAATATTGAGTAACTCTCGTTAGTATTGCCTGGCTTCCTTGCGATTCTACTGTTCCCGTGTTTGCCTTCGACTTACCCTCGTCTGTGTAAACAGGTTTACCTGGATCAGCCCTTTTGTGACCCCTGGACCCCGTGAGTAGGAGAGTGAGCTGAGCTGCTTGTGTGGAGACTGTTTGGACGAGGAGCAGAGCGAGTGCGAAGAAGTGTGTCTCCCCAGCCAAGTGATCCCCGGGACCCTGGTGTTTCCCCCCCCTTCACGTGTATATAGTGCACCAGTGTGATTAATAAAGTGTCGTTGAACTGTGCTACCTCAGTCTGCGCCTGAGTCCGTTCCATTCCCGTGACAAAAATAGTTTGTTGCTCTATAAAAAAGCCATGTGTAAAGCCAGAACATCTCACTATTCATCATTGATTGAAGAAAAAAGAACAACTCCAGGTTTCTCTTTAGCCAGGCTGACAAAAGGTCAGAGCACAGTTGAGCCAACCATTCCTTTAACGTTAACTAGTAATGACCTCATGAATTTTTTCACAAATAAGGTTTTAACCATAAAAAAAAACAACTGGTAATCATTAAAGCATCTAAGTAATCATTAAAGCATCGAACAAATCATTAGCAGGGGAGTTTTTTTTGGGGGGGGGAGTTTCAATCAGGGTTCACAGCTCATTACAATAGGGAAACGGCATTAACGCCATGGGGATTATAGGCACAGTGATGCTGTGGTTTGAATCATATCTATCTAACACACTCTTCACACACAAAGGTTAACTATAGAGCTCCATAGGGTTCTGTACTGGGACCTATTCTTTTTACATCATACATGCTTTCCTTTGATACCGTCATTAAAAGCCATAGCATACATTTTCACTGCTATGCAGATGACATCTAACTTTATCTATCTATGAAGCCAGATAACACACCTCAATTTATTAAACTGCAGGGATGTCTTAAAGACATGAGGACCTGGATGACCTCTAATTTTTCTGCTTCTAAATTTAGATAAAACTGAGGTTATTGTACTCACCCCTAAAAATCTTATCTAACCAGATTTTTACTCTGGATCGCTGCTGGTTTACTTGCCGTTTCTTGGGTACTGGTATTTAAGAGTTGAATAGGAGGAAGAGCCTTTATCTTCCAGATCCCTCTCCTGTGGAACCAGCTCTCTGTAGGGTGGTGATGTGTTAGCAACTATTAAAAATTCTCAGATGCAGAACAAATGAAAATATTTAAAGAAAAAAAATGACACCCTTGAAACTTGCCATATATCAGGACTCTTGTGTCTTCAGTTGTCTCTTCCCATAACTCATCATTTCTTCCAGCATCTTCTTCATAACATTATAGAAAAGCTGCTCACTACCCCCATCGCCCCCACCCTCCTCTAACTTTTGCAATTCTTCTGGGACTTTTTATTGCTGATATTTTCATGGTTCATTTGATGTTGCCATTGTGAAAGTGTGTGCATTTGCATTGCTTATAGTTCCTTAGAGACAATGTCAGATGGAAGAAAAAAAAAAAAGGCACACAAAAAGAAGAGAGTATGGGGTTGTTGACAGAAAATTTGCATTAATGGTGGCTTGACGGTCAAAAACATTTTTTTAAAACTGTGAGGTCAAGTTTGTGCACACTCAGTCATGCATGAGATGCTGCATCTGCTTCGATGTACCCAAGATCAATTGTACTTTATGTTTTGTTTTTCTAAATAGCCTTTTGGTTGTGCATTTGGTTGTGTAGATAGACGGATAGAATACTGCACACTATTTCAGTCGTTTCTCTTCCAGATCAATAAACACATTCCTTTTTTGTTTCTTTCTGAAGAACAACTTGAGGAGGATAAATTGCACAATAATGGAGGTAAAGTATTGTCATCTGAACTCAAAAACACTCATTTTGGCTGCTCACTTTCAAGTATTTTTTTCTCTGTTGATCTTTCTCTGTCATTCAGCTGAAAGTTTAGTTTTAGTAAAAGTCAGCTTGTGTTTTAACTCATGCAGCTTTGCCCTGTTCTGTTCTTGAGCACTTTTCCATTTCTCATTCTCTTCCTCCATCAAGCGATGCTTAATCTGCTCCACGCCAGTATATTTGAACACCACTGCTGCTCGTGTGCTCACATCAGATAATGGAAAAAATGTATTTTTCATTGCTCAGATTAATGCAGTTAACTTGTTGTAAATATATTCTTTGCCCTAGGACTTCATCAAATGCTTCAATTAAGACAAAAAATGCTTATGGATATTTTAGTATTACACACACACGAAGAACGTGCTTAGTTTAACTGCACCATTTTATTGCAAAATGCTCAAATTACAAAAAAATAACTTCTTCCTTTAATCTAAGTTGTGTCTTGATATACAGACAGTTTTAGTTTTGGGTTCATTTAAAAAAAATGTAAGTATTTTTTGTTTTGCAGAGCAATGTTGCATTTTAGTTTTTCATGGGTAGTCTTTTACAAAGCTGTGAGAAACATGAACAGAATTCCATTTATTATTCCATGTAAAATATATTGCACACAGTACTATGCAAAAGTCATGAGTCACCCCTCAAACCTTTGTTTTTTCCATGGAGTTTTTAGTGATTTTTAAGAATGGTCTTAAGCTATAGTTATTCAGGGTCTTTTTTTTTTTGAAGATCTTTAAATTGGCTGTTTTTTTCACTCATTTTCAGCGAAGTTCTTGTACTTAAGTACACAAAAGTACATACAGTCATGTAAGGAAATAGGAAAAAATCCAGGAAAGCACAAGACCTGACAGAGTCATCAGTTCAGTGGCAACAGAATTTGAACACGTTAACTCAAATTGTTAGAGGTACAGAGCGAGTCAAGAAAGAGGTACAAGAGTGAGTGTCTACAGCCGTCTATAAACATGTTGGAGACTCTGTCATGGTTTGGGGCTGCGTTTCAGCCAGTGGTGTATTTAATGTTTTTTGGAATTATGAATGCGGAAAGTACATTCAGATTTTGAGCCAACATGCAGTACCTTCTGAACATGGCCTTAGAGCTGTTATATATCAGCTTTATTTTTCATCATAACAGTGATCCCAAACATACTGCCGAAGCAGTAAAAGCATACCTGGATAGAAATACACACAATGGAACATTATCAGACATGGATTGGCCTCTCCAGAGCCCAGAGCTCAACATTACTGAAGAAGTGTGAGAGTGGAGCAAAAAGCAGTCACCATCCACAAAAGAGCTTTGAATGTCCTTCAAGAAGCCTGGAGAACTATTCCTGAAGACTAACTGCTTAAGAGAGTTCAGGCTGGGTTGAAGAATGAACATGAAGCTTGTTTTATTTGTACAAACTCTGTTTTTGCCTTATATCTTTTGATGTTCGTTGTTGGATGAGTCAATGAATCACTGCACCTATTCCACTTTTTCCCAGCAAAAAATAAAGAATTGAGGGACGGCTCAAGACTTTCGTACAGTACTGTAGGTGGATATTGAATTGTAGACGGATATCTCCACACCTGGACAAACGAAACCAAAACTATTTGCATGAGTTGAAACCACTACGTGCAGCTAAAATATGTTATTTTGTTATTTTTGTAAAATTGTGAAAAATGTATTTTAGCAACATGTTACAACCAGATGTTTGTCTCTGTCTTTGTGGACTTTCAACAGGGAGCCAGACCAAACAGGACTGGTCCATTCAGTGGCCCACATCAGAATCTGGCAAAGAAAACACTCCGGTGTGCCAGCCAGAGGCCAGTCAGTGGATTCGGTTCCAGCTCTCTCAAAGCCCCAAAGTCCAGTCCAAGTACAACCAGCACATGTGCCACAGCCCACAGGCCCTGGCCCCCCCTTTGTATGCCGATCGACTCACTGTCGACAGCCCCTCTTCAGGGCTCTTCCCTCCCTTGGACTCTGGTCATCGCTCCCTGCCCCCATCACCCCGCCAGAGGCATTTTGGTCACACCCCTCCTCGGACTCATTTGGTGGTCAACACCATGACCCCACCTGGCACTCCTCCCATGCGGCGAAGGAATAAGGTGAAGGCCCCAGGAACACCACCTCCGCCAAGCCGCAAACTTATCCATCTTTTGCCAGGCTTCACCGCTCTGCACCGCAGCAAATCCCATGAGTTCCAGCTGGGGAACCGCTTGGATGACACACAGACACCAAAGTAAGTTTTGTGCTTCTCTGGATTTTTAATGGCAAATAGTGGCAGCCATTTTGGAGCACTGTGTGTGTTTTTGAGTGAATACAGAGGTTATTTTACTTCTAGGCTTCAGAAGTTGGTATTTACGTTTATCATTCCCAAACCATGGGAAAAAACAAATTAAATGTTATTAATGTATTCCAAAGTGTTTTTTTGGAATGTTTGCAAATGAGCCTCTATATGGAAGTTTTGGGCATTAGAACCAAGGATTAAATATCATTTAAAGAATTCTGTGACTAAACAATAAACAATTAAGGGCTGATTTATGTCAAGTTAATCCACTGAATGAAAGTATTATTAAATATATAATTTTTGCCTGTGACTTTACTTTAGACACTATAGTTTACCCTAATAAAAATAAGAAAGTAGCAGAAACAACATAAAGACAATAACAAAATGTAACCATCTGTGATTAAAACACAAATAGGCAATTCCTTTATGAGTTATTATTACCACATTTATGGAATGAATCACTGTATTTTTCGGACCATAAGGCGCACTGGATTAGAAGACGCACTGTTTTCATACATAAGGCGCACCGCATTATAAGGCACATTAAGCGAAACAAAACAGTCAGATAAGTCAAATTTTACTCAACTCATTCTTCTTGCTCCCTCCACTTCCGTACCATTGATTCATTAATGTTGAATTCTCTCGCAGCTGCTCTATTCCCATGTTGTTGCAGTATATTAATGACTAACCTCGTATTGTGGATGGATTATCTCACTTGTTCTCTTGACTGAAGTTTGGTCCGTTTACAGCATCCTGCCATGCGATTGCATTTGTTCCTGACCATCGGGAACCCTCACGTTAACTTTTATTGAGTGGAAAAAAGTTAGCATTATTCCTCCAGCTTCACTGTTTATGTTATGCTAACATAGCTGTGTGCGAGCGATCATGTAGCACATCATTATATACCAGCTAGTCCAATTTCAGTAACCCTACAAACATCACTGCTGTTTAGTTTTCTGTCTTCATGTATGTTGGAAGTGATAGCAGAGCTGTACGTTTTAATTTTTTCAGAAATCTCTCAGTGAGATCATGTTTAGGTGCACAGCAAAATCTCCAGTGTTAAATTAACACTGGAGAGTGTCTATATGGGTCCACACCTCTGAGTGTTAAATACAACACTGTTGAGTGTTAAATTAACACTTTTGACAGTGTTATATGTTTAAAAGTAACCTAGTCAGTTTTGAAGATTAGCAAAGACTAACACTGAGCAGTGCTGATTTTCTAACACTGGAAAATAACTCAAAATGTTAGAAATATTCCAGTGTTAGAAAATCAGCACTGCTCAGTGTTAGTCTTTGCTAATCTTCAAAACTGACTAGGTTACTTTTAAACATATAACACTGTCAAAAGTGTTAATTTAACACTCAACAGTGTTGTATTTAACACTCAGAGGTGTGGACCCATATAGACACTCTCCAGTGTTAATTTAACACTGGAGATTTTGCTGTATGGAAACTAGCGAGTTAACTTTCTGCTAACTTCTAACGCCGTTAAATTTAATAAATTCTGTTTTCATGGATGCCTGGATGTTAAACTTCATTGTTACACCTGGTAAAGCAGCAACACTGATCATTTTATTAAAGATGAAATAATTTAGACAGTATTTAACTCTCAGTGATGCCACTGCTCGTTTAACTTTGGGACCTGAAGCAGACTGAGTTTTGGACCCAGATTACTCTGCGAGGCTCTTGACTATGGAGCCGTAATGCTCCGACAATCCATCAAGCGGTGCAGCTTCGTAACTTCCCAAAGTCATACTAAAACATTTTTTGACAGAATGTGTACCACATAAAATCGGTTCGAGGTCTGTAAGCATAGAATTCATACATAAGGCTCACCGGATTATAAGGTGCACTGTCGATCTTTTGTTGTTGAGAAAATTAAAGGATTTTAAGTGCGCCTTATAGTGCGGAAAATACGGTAATTGAAACTTTTACACAACAGTTTTCAGCACAGCATGAAAAGAAGGGACTTTACACCTAGTATACACTTGCAGCTGCTGCACACTGCATTTTGGTGTTGTTTTGGTTTGTCATGCACTTCTTGATTTTTGTTACCTTCATGAAGCAATATGAGTCTATGACTTGCTTTGCTTTGTGTTGACTTCTTCTGCTGCTATTTTTTGTTTCCGAGTAGCAACACCTATCATTCAGGGGAAGAGTCCAGTGTGCCCTGTGCGCCAGTTTAAATGCTTATGAGGCTGTGGTGAAGTCACAGTTGGCGCATCCAAACCTATATACTAAGCTTACTAGTCAAAAACATATGGATTGCAGCTGTCTATCTTGAAAGTCTGACCAAGATCCTACATGTGTCATTATATGGCACCTGAAGTGTTTTCAGTATTTTTTTTTGTATGTTTGTCAGACTTAAATGTTTCAGATAATCAAACAAATGTAAATATTATACAAAGATAACACGAGTAAACACAAAATGCAGTTTCTAAATGAAGACGTTTATTTAGTAAGGGGGGAAATAAATCCAAACCTACATGGCCCTTTGTTTGCAAGAACTGACAATGAGTCTTTTACAGCGCTGTGGAGGAATTTTGGCCCACTCATCTTTGCAGAATTGCTGTAAATTATTGTATCTCTCATTTCTTCCTGAATTTCCTTTGACCCCGCCATAATGTCTGGCTTTTGAGTATCTTTTAGTCTACTTCACTTGGTCCTATTTCAATGATTTCTTGATTGTCAGATATAATTCACAGATACAAATGATATGGGTTTCAAAACTATATTATGCTGTTTTATAGACAGTCAAAATTTGAAGCTGTATGATACCATAGGAGATAAAAGAATTGATAATGTTGCATATTCACACATCTACTTAAACTGATAAAGGCAGAGGGGCAGTGTTACATCTAAGCCATTTAAAAGTATTTATTTTCACAAATGTGAAAACCTGTGATAGGGTTTTAGGGATTTAATCAGTACCAGGAGAGGAATGTTAATATTATATTTTGTTTGCAAGGCAGATGATGATGGATCAAATGCAGAATTAGGTAAGGCTTTGTTTTAATTTAGGTTTGAAGCTTCATGGCTTCTATTTCACCAAATTGTTTCAGTGTAAAAATGATCTCAGTGATAATAGTCTAAGGTAGCGGTGGTCAGTTAATTTCAGTTGAAGCCCTGCCTGAAGCAAACATTCAGAGATGCAGTCCTGTCCTCCCTCTGCTCTGTACAAAGTCTCAAAATGTAATTCATTCTGATCCAAGAAAGGAATGGCTTAGAAGGGAGGTTAGGACCATACCTTTCCTTTAGCAGTTTTACTGGAACTTAATCTTCCACCAGACCCCAATCAGATTAATTCCTGGGAGGACATCATTGCCTATAAAGGACCACCGGCCTGTCGGTAGAGATAAGGGGCCTTCGGGCTGAGTTCCTGACTGGCCTTCCCTATGTCTGGTGCTATGCTGATCAGATTTGGTCACAAACAGGGTCCACCACTGCTTGGTAATCAGGAACCAGAGTCTGCCTCAGGAGAGCTGCACTCATTTTGATAATACCATTAGATGACAGTGCCCCATCACTGCTACACTTGGTAAGTTAATATTTTAGAGCTGTCCTCTGCTTTTATGATGGCCATCTGGGTTATATGTGGTGTGGGCCTGGATGTACACAGGGCTACATCCACAATATCAGTGGGCATGGCTGTGTGTATGTGTGTATCTGCTTGGTGACGACTGGATCATAGCTCCAGTGAATAGGCTCAAACGGCATTAGAGAATTGATTACCGGTCCCAAAGCAGTGATAAACTGCAGACTGTGAATTGAGCCACTCTAATCAATGGAAAATGTATGCCTGGAAATGTTGCAACTCATTGAGACAGGGCAGATTTGCTGGCTTCTCTGATAGCTTAGTACCTCTCCTAATACATCATAATTGGATGCAGAATGGTGCTGGCAAGCATCAGGTTGGTTTTTCGTCTCTGGCGTCTCTTGTTTCTTTTATGTCTGTGCAAGGAAGTAGTAGGTGTCAGTTTGTTTTTCTCTTCCTTGATGCAAAGGAGACTGAAGACTGAATCATACAGTTTGATTATTTCTTAAATGCTGCATCACGATTCGTCATGTGGTTTTTCACTTAAAGATTTGGGAAGATGAGAATCTTACAAATATTCCACCAGAGGGAAAAACCTTGATAAAAATACGTAAAATATCACAGAAGTTTTTTGGGTTTTTTTTTAAGCTAAATAAAAAGCTTTTTGCTATGCTCTTTCCATACTTCCCACATTGCCCCCTGTTACTAGGATTTTAATAAGTGCATAGTGCTCCTTGGGTTCTCATTTTCTTGTGCTTAATTGCCTGGCAATGTGGCCAGGACGCAATAGGCAGGGATTACCCTCTGACCCCAAGAGACATTATTCTCCCTTCATCTTAATGAGATATGGGCTAATTTCTCATTATCTAATTTCTGATTATCACTGCACAAAGACAGTGCAGCTGAATGTGCAAGACTGCCCCCCCCCCCCATACTTTGTTGAAAGAAAACTCGAGTTTGGTTTTGACAGATACGATATGATAGATAAGGGGGGTTTCAATGTGTGAAAATGTGAAGAGTTCCTCTTGCTATCTTTTTTTAAATTTTTTATCTTGGATGCAATCAACTATGACCATTAACTCAGAGATAAAGATTTTAAAAAGGAGATAAAACATGGATATGAATGGAAAGTAATCATATTCGGCTTTCAGCATTTTTCCACTCATGTTCATGGTGTGTTGTCGTCATCACAGTGTGAAAGCAAAGTTATATTAATATCTGAGTGCTTTCAATTTCAAGATATGTTTAGTGTTATTCTTTTTTGGCATATATATCATCTAAAATCATTTAGAAATGTTTTTGCATTGTACACGTTCTCTAAAGTTGGCTTTCGAAGCATCTTCATATCCTTTCTAATGTATATTAGCCTCCATTTCCACGTTTTTTATTTTTTCACACGATAGGTTTGAGATACTGACATTTTTGCAATCATGGCTTGAAAATTGATTCCGAATGCTTTTTTTCATCGAAAAGCTCAGCAAATACTGTGGTCTGCTGGTGTGGACGCTCGTCTTCTGCTTGATAGCTTTGTCCTTCTTGGTTTAATGTGTTTGTCTGTGTGATAATGTGTTTTCCTTTCAGCTTGCAGTGAACCACAGGATGGTTTCTATCCCTCCATAGAAATAATGAGCAAATTGCCTCCTTACCGATGTGTATCTATGAATTCAAGAAACTCTCACCCTGGAATGAAACCGCTGCCAATTTTGCAAGTCATAATGCATGAGAGAGGGAAACTTTCTCCTTTTGGGGAAATT
Organism: Rhamphochromis longiceps; assembly: GCF_057381845.1. Lineage (NCBI taxonomy): Eukaryota > Metazoa > Chordata > Actinopteri > Cichliformes > Cichlidae > Rhamphochromis > Rhamphochromis longiceps. The sequence continues at coordinate 38,996,815 of NC_140568.1, read as the reverse complement.
GGAGTCTTCTTTCTCACCACCTGTCAAGTGCTAGTCCAAATATATTCAGTCTTGTGTAGAAGTGATTTTGTCCTGTGTCTCTTGATGCAGATAGCTTGCTAGCTGCTCACTGCCTTTACTTGTAGGCGTTTTCAACTGGTAATAAGGTCATTTTTGGCAGCTTAAAAAACAGAAAGCTCTAAGGATGCTAATGAGGTGTCGATTCAAAGCAGAATTATTAGAAAACCAACTCATTAACATTACAGAGAATCGTTTTGCTAAGAGGTATGGCTCAACAGTGATATAAACATTACCTTCCAAGAAGAATTAAGGATGGAAAATAAGTGTTTTGCATTTTAACAGATTCAACACTTTTGCATTCCGCAGACAGTTTTTCAGCTAATAGGCCATTAGATCAAAAAATGTGTGCCGTTCATGGACAAACAACAATGTTGTGTCTTTAAATATGGCTGCAGCTGTTGTCTCCAAGAAGAGACTTTTGTTTTGCAAAAGGAAGCCACAAAATGAAAAAGCGTGTATCAAAAACAGGCAGATGTGTTAATGTGTAAATGATATCAAGCTAAATAGAAACACGTCTTAATTAAGGTAATAATTTCATTATGCAAATAAAAGACTAGGGAGGCACTGCTCACAGACATTTAATAATTGTTCTGTGAATACAAAGAACTTCCTCCAACTACTAAAGCTTTTTTGAGAAAAAAAAGCCTTTATATTATTTATTTAAAACAAACAAACAAACAAGCACAAAAAAACCCCAATTAAATGCTGCATTGAAAATGTTTAAAATACATCACTAAATTCAGTTCAAACCAGTCTTTTGGCATCATGCAGTGACACTAAGATGACATTGTAGTTGCATTTAAATAAGTCTTTCCGATAAGTTGCACTTCATAAAAGCAATCAAATGGAACTCCCACACACTGTCTCGCTTACTGCTAGAGTATTAATTAAATTACGTTTCGGTCTGTCTGACCTTCAGTCAGGTGCCCAAAGATTTTGTATCAGATCTGCAGTGAAGCAAAAGCCCATGTTTCAAACTAATTTTGTCACAGTCTACGGCAGGGAGGTAACTGAGCGATCAAACTCTTTTCCAGGCACAGGGTAGAGAAAAGGACACAGATGTGGATTACTTCTTTGTATTTTCACCTGTATTGCTGCTTCGTTTGAATGAAAATTCAATTACTGTGGTGATTAAATACTAAAAAGTGACTTGCTCATGTTTTTCTTCTTCGAGGTTTTTTAGTAAATGACAGATTATGAGACCTAAGAGTTGAATTGAAACCAGGGACTGGTTGAACAAATTAAAGTTTGAATATTTTAGGACTATGTATGTTTGATTTTTTTTCAGTATTTATCATAAAATAGGGGGTGCTGAGTGGTACCAGCAGCCCAAATAGACTGTATGTTACTCCCATTTGAGAAACACTGCTTTAATGGAAAATGAAGACACAATGAAAATCATGTAATGTCTCTTCACATCTTTGGAGACAGATGTTGAACAGATACCTTTTCTTCTTTTGTATCTACGGCTACGGCTCTGTTTTATCAGTGTAATGTACAAATAGATCTTCAGGCATGAATTTAACAAGTAGAATAATCATGACAGTTAATGCATGATAAGCATGGTACTTAAAAAGAAGTGACCTTTCTATTACCGTGAAAAAGTTCAGATCTACATTGACATCATATTTAGCCCTAAAACATTTTTTGCATTTGTTTCACTTTTTGAAAACAGATATCTTAGTGAGCAAACCAAAACAGTTGTTCAAGCTGAAAACAATCGCCCGAAGCAAGAAGAGTTCAAGTAGATATATTAGTTTTACAGTAAACTCTCCTGTTTACAGCTTTTTTTTCTCTTCTATATTAATTTGTGATGACTACAAAGTAGCAAAACGTATTCCCTCTCCAATAATTAATGAGTTTATTCTTAGCATAAAAAAATATGCTGAGTCCAGGGATGGTGCCAAGTTTAGGGGGATTAGGGAAGTAATTAGTTTGAAATTTGTCGGAGTCATTCAGTGTACACTATGTACAACAGTGTACAATAAATATGCATATAGAGTAGAAGAATACAGTGCTAATATTAATTTTCATTTGTTATGCTGCTTTTTATCATCACGAGCAGATGTTTCCTTGCAAGTTTCTTGCTTTAGACATGACATAAATAAATAAATGATCAAAATACAAAATGAATTAACCTCCCAGCTAGATACATTACCAGTTTAAAAACTTTGGGACTTGTGTAAAATGTAAATAAAAACTGAACAATGCAATGATTTGCATATCTCATAAACCCATGTTCTATGTTCAAAAAAATAGTTTTGAAGATGTAAGGTCCTAATTTAAAGGAGCACACTTGGTTAAAAGATCAGAATGATAGGGAGATGCTAACCCATTTAGTCACTTAAAAATGTTAAAATCTATTCAAAAACACACTGGGAGCCAGTGTAAAAGGGCCAAAATATTGTATTGTTTGCCTGTGGCTGTCAGGAGTCGAGCTGCCACATTTTGAACAAACTGTGGACAAGAGGCTATTCCAATAAGCAAGGGTGGATGAAGTGAAGTAAGCAGAGGAGAGAAACTTCTTATCCTTCACAATTTATATTAAACAGCATTTCTTTGTTTTTCAAATGTGAAACAGCTGTGAAAAAGCAGCCTCACACCCTTGCAAGGATGTTTGGGAATTTTCCAGAGTGAAGTTCAGAAGGTCTGAATAGAGTACCCCTTCTGTTTTTCACTGATTCACATTTAAAAAATGTAACAGCATCCACAATTTTATGTCAGTGAGACAGTCCAGCAAGACATTTTGAAATCAATGGAAGTAACACATCTGCAAAAAGTTGGGTCATGGCCATATTTACACCTATGTAGCATCCTCTGTTCTTTCAGATTGTTTGAACATCTGGGATATGAAGAGACCAGTGGACTTTTGCGAAAGGAATATTATCCCATTCTTTACTGATAGAGAATTTTCACTGCTCAGTCCTGAGTCTTCTTTGCTGTATTTTTTGTTTTGTGATATGCAAACAGTTTTAATTTGGTAAAAGGTTTGGACTGCAAGCAGACCATTTTAGCATGTGGACCCTTCCACTATTAAGCCATGCTGTTGTAATAGATGTAGTATGTGGTTTAGCATTGTCTTGCTGAAACATGCAAGACATATAGTATATGTTATGCAAGGCCTTCCCCCTACTATCTGGATTAAAGCATATGTTGCTGTAAAACCTGTATATAACTTTCAGCAGTGGTGATTTTTGGAAGAGCTCCTGAGCCTATCCACTGATTTCCATGACAGAACCGTGCCCATTTTTATGCAGTGCAGCCTGAGGGCCCCAATGTGTTGTTTGAGACGTATCGCTCTCTTCAAATTCAATATGTGCTAATATTTTTAATGAAAGAGTAAAATGTCTCAGTTTAAACATTTAATGTATTCTGTGTTCCTTTATGTTTAAAATATGAATTTATGAGGTTTGTAAATCATTTCATTCTGTTTTTATTGACATTGTTCTTCATGCCCTAACTTCTTTTTTTTTTTTTTTTTTAGCTTTGGGGTTGTAGAAACCATAATATGCTGCCTGTCTGTCAAATAATGTGTACTTGATGTCAACACATGCAGCTTGGAAACCCATTTTTCAAGACAGAATTTTCCACGGAGAGGGTTAAAGAGCACCGCTGTATCAATACAGTGGCAATATTACTGTTTGTTTTGCTGTGATAACTGAAATGACTCCTAGTGTTGCTGGTAAATTGCCATCAAACCACTGTTAACCTTACGTGACATGATTGAATATGTGCAGCATCAAAATCAATTTTAAATTACATATCAAAAAGAGTGGCTCACCAGAGGTTTCTGAATTTTCTTTTTCAATCGGCCTCGTCGTGCACATATATCCTTGAGAGACAGACATAGATAATTACATTTTTCGTGTTAGCATACTTAACATCTTGTCAGCTAGGTAATCATTTTTAATGACTCCATCATTTGCCCCTTCATATACAAATCTGACTTTGAAATGTGAGAGCTGGTTTTTACAATCAGTTTCTACTGACCTGACTGAAAACACAGACTTCCACAAACATTGTAGGTGATGCTTACACACACATCTCAAGTGTTCTAATCACTATTTAATGTCTTTTACCTGGATCTTCTTGTTGTCACTGTTAAATTGAGACACCTAAATTGTTACCGCTATCAAATAATAATGATTTAAAGATAATATAGATTATATTTTATAGTATCTTTGCATTTATTACAAAGAGATACTGGATAAAAGGGGGAATGTGGGAAAATACCCTTTTTTGCCTTCAGAACTGCTCAGTTCTTTGTGACAGAGATTCAACAAGTCACAGTAAACAGTTCTCAGAGATTTTCATCCATACTGGTATGTTAACATCACAGAGTTGATTGATATGTTTTTGGCTGTGCATCCATGATGCCAGTCTCCTGTTTCCAAAGGTGTGTTGCTGCAGCAGACCCCACCCCCCGGCCCATGGACCGGTACCGGTCCGTGAATCATTTGGTACTGGGTCACGAGAGTTGAGGCTTCGGTGTGAAATTTATGGTTTTCAGGGTTTGTATCGTTATTTTGTTATCGTGTTTTATCGTTAACTCGGTTTCCTTGGGTCTTTTCCCGTGTGTTATGAATAAATCTTTTTTTGGTAGTTTTACTTTGTTGCATTAATCCGCGACACCTTAAAGGCTGATCTGTGAAAATATTCTCGGACATAAAATGGTCTGTGGCGCAAAAGTGGTTGGGGACCGCTGCTTTACTGGACTGACATCTAGTGACTGTAGAGGCCATTTGACTACAGTAAACTAAATTGTCACTATTCAATATAGTGAAATGACTCAGAGATGATTTAAGCTTTGTGATGTGGTACATTGGTTGGGTCCACTGTGGTCATAAAATGATGGAACTGGTCTATAACAATATTCCTGAAGACTCTGGCATTTAACCAGTGTTCTGTTGGCATTAAGGGTCCCAAAGTGTGCCAAGAAAACATCTCCCACAACAATACTCCACCATCAGCAGCTTGAGCAAGGCAGGATAGATACACACACACAAATATTGAACCTACCATATGAATTTTGCAGCAGAAATTGAGACTCATCAATTTTTTCCCATGTGTATTGTCCAGTTTTGATTATTATGAATTGTAGCCTAGTTTCCTGCTGTTAGCTGAACTCATGTGATATTCTACTGCTGTAGCCCCATGTGTCGTGCATTCACAGATCCTCTTCTGCAAACCTTGGTTTTACATTAAGTGGCTAGTTGATTTGCTGTCGCCTACCTATCAGCTTGAAGCAGTTTGACCATTTCTCCCTAGTGTCTGGCATCAACAGACACATTTTTGCCCAGAGTACTGCTGCTCACTGGATGCTTTCGCTTTTTTAGACCATTCTCTGTAAACCCTAGAGATGGTTCAAGGATATCTGTCAAGGAGGAATTCTTTATACAGCCAGATCACACACACATCAAGCAAAATGCAATAAACAAGTGGTAAATATAGACCAAAAAACAACATTAATATTGAGAACATAATGAGTTATTCAAGTAACTTTGGAAGTTGGGACAAATGAGCTTTTGAGTCTGTCCTGTGCATTGGCATACAAGTATCTGCAACAAGGTGGAAGGAAAAGGTTTTTTTGTTTGTTTGTTTGTTTTTTGTTTTTTTATAAGGGTGCCTAGGAAAGCCAGAAACAATGGACCTTCTTCAAGGTGTCAGCCTTGTACAGATGAGGAAGATCATTCAGGTTCACATGTGCGATTTTACGATACATTGTAACTATATCTTGAAGTCTGTTTTTGTTCTTTAGGTTCAGCGACCAGTATGACAGTTGTGTGGACAAATCCCACAACCTCAGCGGCTTCTACTCAGCTACTGAGTAGCTACTCAGAGCAGCACGTCAAGCACACCACGTTCAAAGTAACTGAAATAAACCTCTTACCTATTCTGATACTTGATTTGAAGTTCAGGAGGTCGTTGTACCTAACAAAGTTTGTTGTCGAGTGTATGACCATGAGCTGTTATTAGAGCCTGACCTAAATTTCTGCTAAAATGTTATGTGAAGATCATTACAGTTTTGCTTGAGCTTTTTTAACCCTTGTGTGGTGTTCGTATTTTTGTTACTCAGCCAGTGTTCATGGGTCTGGTGGACCCGCTAGAGTTTTGGCTTTCCAAATTAACACTATCAAACAATTTTATGTTAAATTACTCAACAGATGTTTACTTCATCCCAATTACAAGACATATGAACAGCAAACATGGTTAATTTCTTCCCTTTACCTTTGTTAGATCACATTTATGAATTAATGTGCTTCTCGTTTTTCTTTTATATAAAATGTTATAAATAAATCAGTTATAATCAAGTGGAGTGAGTGGAAAGACACAACACATTTACACGTGAAAAAATAATTAATTGTTTAATTTTTCTTTTGACAAAAACTGAACACGGGTCTCACAGACCCGAACACCATACAAGGGTTAAAAGTCTTTTTCAGCTATTGAGTAAGTCGACTAAAGTATTTTGCTTCTACTGTATGAAGGTTTCAACAGTCTTGATGCCGATGTTTGAGCACTTTAATAGTGTTGTTTCAATCATTAAGGCCAGAACAGGAATTATTTTGGGTCCAAGAGCAAATGACTTATTCTTATTTATTCTTATTTATCTCCCTTACTGTTTGTGAAATACATATAAAAAGTTTCTGAGATTCTGTAAGAGTTCTTGGGTTCCTGCTCTGACAGGGTTTTTTTTTTTTTTTTGAAAAGATAGTGTCTTGGGAGCATTGAGAGAGACTTGAGAGATTACAAAACACTTTTAAAAATTAGTTTCTTACTTTTTGCCAAATTATGTTGTTTTTTTTTGTCTAGGGTTCTAATTATTCATGTCTGCAAATCCTTTGGTAAACAATGAAAGTACCAGTTGAGAGGAAAATACACTTTCTTACAAAACACCTCCTGAAAGAAATTGTTTATATCTCACCACGTAAATGTACGTGCTCGTGGAATACTTTTTTGAGAGTTCTTTGAGACTTGTTAATAGTTTTACTTAGAAAACATAAGTGTGCCGGATATCCAGGACCACTTAAACTTTAATTTCTATGCAGGAGTGCAACAGCAATTTCATTTTGCTTATGTAGCACCCTGTCTATCTCTCTTCCTCTCCTCACAGTTATTTTACAGCATCCCCCCTCTCCCTCTCTCCCCCCCTCTCCATGCCCTTTCAAAGCAGAGAGGCTCTTTGGGCTGGAGTGTCAATTAATGAACCTCGTTGTCTATGTTAATGAGTAGTAACATTCGTGCGTGGAAAAGGCCAAGTGAGTTGTTCGTCTGTCACAGTCCCACTTGGCGCGTCATACTAAGATCACTCTGGAAAGTGGGTGTGTTTGTTTTTTCCAATGTCTCTTGTCTTGCCTTCCCACTGCCAGTAGAAATGGTAATATCCTATAGTTAATGCCACCTTATGAGACTTCCACAGCTTTTTGAATGTTAAGCACTTTCTTATTGAATTGGATGTTTGCTAATAAATCACATGGTGCCGGGGGTTGGCATGATTCACCCTCTGCTCAGGGTAATTCTACCATGCAACACTCAGGGGAAGCAAATTTGCATCCTTTCCATGACTAATTTAGCTGTTTGCTTTCACTGAACTGGTGTACACACCATATATTTCGCTCCCCTTTCCTTTCCCCTTTCGTTCTCTGTTTCCTTTTCTTTCTCTCTTCACCCCTTTCATTATGGTTCCCTTTTGAACCGCTGTCAATGTGTTATTTTTCAGCCATCCATAACATGTACCAATCCTGTCACAAAATAATGTTTTATTGGGTTGAGTTCTATCTGCAGTTCAAAGGAAACTGCAGTATAGTTGTGATGATCAAGTGTTGAACATTAAAAGCTTTTTTCATTCATGAACTCCTGAAAATGTTATGAGAATTAGGAGGGGATGTGTCCAAAGTTGTCCTTTCTCACTTGTTGCACACTACCTTGGGTAACGGCAGAGATGAGATCTAGAAAGCCTAATGTACATGAAGATGCCACCTAGGTAAGGCATGCAGGAGAAAAGACATGTACTACTCACTCACTCACTCACTCACTCACTCACTCACTCACTCACTCACTCACGTAACTGTTATATTCTACCCTGGCTTCTATACTGGGCATTTCACAGACTCTATTCTGGTAAACTGGTAGGATTTTTTAATGTCCAGAGCAGCTGAGTTGGACATTTAAGCTCCCTTTTGCGGCACCACCAGCTCTGTGAACAAATAACCCCTGCAGAGGGCTCAAATATAATCTTTCTTTCAAACTGATATTCAGGTCAGGCTCAGGTTATACAACTGCGTGAACCTCAATTGTATTACCTGAGCCAAAACATTATGATCTCCTCTGGTGTGGTTGCAATTTAATGGATTTAAAGTCAGAATGATATTCATAGAATGGAACTTCATTGACAGAAAACCTACACTCTTTATTAATTCATTTATTATTTATGAAGTCAGGCCAACATCATGCGCTATTGGATTTTGAGATTATTTTATAATATTGAAGTTAAGTGGCTTACATTATGGAAAGGTGCAGTGGAAAACCAAGGGTTGAAATTGCATTAAAACTTTTAAATTGATGTGTTTCCTTGTACCCACATTAAGAGGAAATGACAAACTGGACTGAGAATAGTGCACAAATTAATTAGTTACATTTAAAAGAGGTCAAATATTCTTGCAAATTAAATTATTACATTTAAAATACTTTTACAGAAATTGTCATGCTCCAAGCTCTCTGATCCTGTATTTTGAATTTTGTTTTTGGTAATGTTTCGTTCTTTTGGATTTAAGTGTTTATGTTATGTAGTTGCTTGAGTTTAGTATTTTTTAGAGCCATGTAGTTTTATTATTGATATATATAGTTCTTGGTTTATTGCTTGATTATGATATGGTGTTTTGTTGCCATTGTTTCATTTCCATGTCCTGTCATCAGTGTCTCCATATTTGTTTACCTTCTGTCTCTGTTTCCGTGGTTGTCCGGTTTCCCTGTCTTGTCAAATTCAGTCATCTCTAGTTCTGGTCCCTGTGTTTATTCCTTCTGTTTTTTATCCTGACATGTCTTAGTGTGGGCCTCAGTGAATGTGTTACTTCCCATTTTATTTTGATAGTCTGTTTCATGCGTGCGATGTTCAGTTTTGCTTCCCCTGTCTCGTCCGTCAAATTCTATTCCTCAGAATGTGTGTTTTGTGTGTTGTGCTGTGTTCCCCAGTTGTGTCCATTCTGCCGTATCTCCTCTTGTGTATATCTCCCTCTGTTCTATCTCTGTGTGCTCCCACATGGTGCTTGTAGCCTCCATCAGGCTGTTCTGTTAGTCTGTTCTAACCCAGCTTAGCTATTTTACTTGCTTTTTGTTTGCTTCACCTTTTTTCGGTAATAGTGCCTTGACTTTTATATCTAAATTCTTTTAATGACAGGAGCAACATTATTCATCCCACTTGCAGGCATCGTAATCTGTAGGACCACTATGGTTCCTGAATTGTTCTGATGGAGGAAAGTTTTAAAAATATTCCCGTCTCTGATGCTTTTTTTCTCCCCACAAATTGCACCCTGCCTTTGTCGTTTACCATTAAAACAGCTGGAACGTGCCAGTGCATGAACTTTGATGTTAATATAGTGATTGTTTTTGTCTTTTTTATAGCATCCGTCCCCAAATTTAAGTTTTGCTCAGCTGAATTCTCTGAAATACAATGACAACAAATCTAAAATCTCAGATCTGCTTTCATGCTGAGAGTTCATATAAACCATTGTCAATTAAATAGGAACACTCCATGAGTTCAGTCATTAAAAAACGAAATCAACTAAGTTTCCAGAGTTGGTATACCTGGAAGTTGGATTAACAAAGCCAATTTATATTGCTTTGTTAATCTCTTGCTTGCTACCCAGCAAAGTGACACTTCCATTCGCAATCTTTGCCTGCTAAGCTGTGACTGGTCAGCTGATTCTCCGAATGAAAGAGCCGTCATTGGGCACAACATCAGAGCTGCTACACGAACCGTAAATGTGGGTGATGGTTCAGAGGTCTGGAACCAGGCTAATCTGGTAATACAGATTGAGGCAGAAGTGCCACTTTTTATGGTTACCTGTAGTTTAATACATCTTGTGCACTGATCTGAAATGGAGGTTATACCACTGACTAGAACTGTGCTTGAACTGTCCAATATGGGATTAGACAACCAATCAGGAACAAAAGTGTATGGTATGTAGCTATGATGTAATTATATGGTCTGTTAGGAATTTTGGATTTGTCTGCTCACATGTTAAACCACAACACTCTTACTGCAGCAGCAACTCCAGTGGTACAAAAAGTACAGCACCTCACAATTAAGGCAGAAACCTTACTGCTTTGGTAATTGAAGTGAAATTATCCCCTGTTACTGCTTTGTTTCATGGGTTGATCTGTTACAATGAAGACAATTTTATTGCTTTTACTTTAAGAATACATTTTGGAGTGTTCCCTGAAACTTAAGCTCAGATCGAATCAATGCAGCTGGTCTCCACGTGATCCAATAAGAAATCCAGAACACAGCAATAGCCAATTACCTCTGACCCCGGAGGATTATTGGCCCTGCATTTTCTCCGGCGAGTGACGTTCACTGTGGTGTCAAGTGTACTCCACAAGGCTATATATATGTCACTGCTGTGAAATAAAATATGTATGTGTGTGGAATAAGGGTGAAGATGCTTTTCTCTGTGGACAAAACCTCATCCATGTTAATCAGGTCTTTGGCACCTTGGCCATTAATGATAATTCAGGTGAGAGGGGATGTCACCACCAAGCTGTTAAAAGCTAGACGCCCCCACCCATCCCTTCCATCCATTCGCACGTCTATTGGCAATAATGAGTGCTCACCCCAGCCTCGCCCAGCGGCCAGAAATTGGAGTCATGATTATGAATTTATATGAGTGTTTAGGAGTGGAGGTGAGCCTAAATGCCACCGTTGCTTGTGGAAAATGGATTTATTTAGGCTAATAGTTTTTCTGTGGCGATTTGTGAACGTGTGGGAGCTTGTTGGGGCGGATAACAGGATTGAAGTAGGCGATTAGAAGTTATCCTTAAAAGTAATTCTTTTCTAAGATGAGGAAAAATCATATGTGAGAAATTACCTCATTGTAACAAAGGAAAGATTTATTGCAGTTGCGCTGTGCTCAAGGCATTTAGTTAATTTTGTGGGAATCTTGTTTCGCTTTTCCTTTCATTACATGAAGTTTCCTGACATGATCATTAAAGTCTCATTTCAATCTGTTATATGGGAAGATCTAATACTAAGTTTGTTGTGCGGAAATTATGTCAAACATCACTCTGACAGAGACAAAGCAACTAGTGCAGGGTGAATTGACAGCTGCTTTCTGATTTATTAAATAGCAGAGTATGACTGCTTTAGTGCCCAACAACCATAAAGGAAGTTATTACCATCATTTATCATTCTAACCATCAAGTGAAGGCTTTCATATCAGTTTTGCTCTCTGATGTTAAAGACGAAACTGATAATATCTGCTGCAGGTCCCACATTGCCCTTGACCCCTCTTACTTTTTAGTGTTGCTGCCCTTTACAGCTCTCTGTTTTTCAGAAATACCACTTAACCTGCACAGCTGTTGTCCAGCTGTCGTTCAGCTGTCGTGCATCTTGCACTGTTTCTTTCATACCTGTATCACAAAGTTTAGAGTTTGATCTATGGTTTCATTTTGTCTGAATTAAGAAAATAAATTCTGATTAAATTCAAAGCTGAAATAAATATACACAGCATGCTTACACACACAGCCCTGTTGGCGAGCAGGTAATGAGGAGGAGAACAGAACACTGTCCTGACTTCTCACGGAAAAGTTTTGCCTTTTTGTAGGTGTCATGTCAGTAGTTTTCACTATATTAAAAAAACAAAACATTTACACTTTATTAAAGTTATTTAAAGTTCAGACCCAAGTTAGATGAAATAAAGCAGTTGACTGTAAGTTTTCTGAATGTGTGAGCAATGAAAAATATGTCAAGACTGTTCTCCCAAGATGAAAAATGAGGTGAAACTGTTATAGTAATCATTAACAGAATTAAACTCTGAAGTTCTGCGAGGAAATTATGTCTATATTTCTTCCATTACATCTCAGGAAGCACAGTGCAATGAGAGATACTGCTCGGCTGCTCTGCCACCACTGACATGAAAATGAGTATACTTTAAAAGGCTTCATAAACTGCTAACAACAAAGTGATCTAATTGCATTGCATTAATGAAAAATGTTATTAATCATAAAATTATTTACTGATGTTATTTTTCAATCAGTCATTCTGTGCATTTGAATTCTAAAAATTTGTTCAGATCAACTTTTAATGTGCCAATTCACAGAAAAGCTCCTTACTATATTTTAAACAGAAACCCAAAATTTGCTTACTACATGGACAATAGGAAAAAACCCTCCCTTTTAAGAAAAGACAAAGTGAGAACCGATTGGCATATAAGTGAGGGGGAAAGGGAGAAGATTGAAAGAGAGGTGATCAGTGCATCACAAGTCCATAGCATTAAAATTATATTTCAGAGCCAGACCTAGCTATAAAAAGAAATGCACATTTTAAGCTAAAGTTTAAAGGTGTCTATGCTGAAGGCTCTGCCTCCTATTGTACTTCTAACATATGATGAAAGGCACTATGAGGTCTTTAAGATATGATAGGGCATGATTGTTTAAGGCTTTACATGTGAAGGATTAGGAATTTAATAGGGAGACAATGAAGACAAAAATAAAAACTCCTCCTAGTCTTTATTGCCATCACCTTAGAGTTTTTAAAACTAGACTAGGTGAAAGAAGGCAGGCTTTCACCTGCATGAGGAGAATGTGTGATTTTAATGATAGTGTACACTAAAATTACTCAAAGATTCTTGTAGGTCTAGTCAATTTGTTTCTGAGGTTTTCATAGCCAAATCCAACTTAAGGGTTTTAAGGCTTTAAGTTCAAACAACTCATTTGTTTCATCCGGCTGCATAGATAATTATAGCTGATTGTCATCTGCATAATGGCTAATAGACATGTATGCAGTTCTTTTTAAATATATTACCTCAGGGAAATATGACATACTACAACAGTGCTATGGACAATTCTAATTACATAAGATTGCAGTTTCTTTGAGTTGTGAAAATGCAGGATACACAGAAAGTGTTGTAATTTCTGTTGTGTGCAAATCAAGGACGTGCTTGCAAATCAGACAGGAAATATTCCAGCAATATAAAACTGTGATTACTTTTTGAGGACAGCTTGTACACCTGTTTACATCTTACAGCTCCAGAGAATAAAGTTGCATTTAATTCCTATTTATCCCAAACAATTTGGTGGCAAATGAGACACACTTAGAGAGAATTTGGATGTACAAAAGACAGGAGGACAGTTTTTGAATCCAGGCCATTAGTGGAAAACATCCAAAAGTTGAGCGCCAGGAATATTTAATTAGTATTGAATATTGAAACTTTCAGCACATGAGAATTACTATTTGGTTTTTGTCATTCTGAGCTGTTCTATCTGTTCAATATAGGCTCTTCTGTAGAACCACAAAATGTCTCTTGAAGCAGCAAATTATTTCCAGGTGTCAGACAAGCGATGGTTGAAAAAGTAATGCTAAATTGAAGATTTAAATAATTTGTACATCACGTACTATTGCCACGTAGCTGTTTTGAGAAAAAAAAATAACTTCACAACTAGAAAACTGAAAGTCTCTCAGTTTCATCTTATTGAAAAACTTTGTCCACTGTGATCACCTATGTTCTTTGTCTCTTCTTCTCCTTCCTGTATTTTTATGCTTGGTCTTCTGTTCCATTAGTTGGAACTGTATTTTAGTGCATCCTACAAAGAGCAACAATGAGTGTTACAGTAAGATCGAGAGGCTTTTTTCTATTGTTATAGAGACAGGATGACACTGCTAAGACTTGGCCTTGAAAAATGGATGTTATAGAGTACTAGTAATGTTAAAAGAAAGGGATTGAAGATTGCAGAAATTAAATGGAATGAAAGATGCCAGGTTTAGGGAAAATATCCTACCCCTAGCTTAGAAAAAGGAACAGCGAGCCACTTTGAAACAACTATATGGACAACAGTCTGGAGGCAAACTTAGAGAGGCAAGGCTGATATAGTCTGGACATGTGTAGAGGAAGGATAGTTCATATATTCATCAATGGATGCTGAATATGAAGCTACCACGCTGGAGGAAATGAGGTGGACCACAGAGAAGATTTATGGATGTAGTGAAGGAGGGTTGGTGTGACTGAGGAAGATGCATGAATAGGGTGAGATGGAGACAAATGATCCACTGTGGTGATCCCTAAAAGAACCAGCAGAAAGAAGAAAGAAGCATCATGTCATGACCATCTGTTATGCTTACAGAGATGTTAGATTATTAATGCAGACAAACTTTTGTTTAACTGGTATGGCAGCAGATAAGCTTGTATAAGGAAAAATAAGCAACATTTAATATCATGCTTTCGTGTGTTACGGCCCTAGCAGGGCCTCCTCCTGAAGGTGCCTGTGTGGGCGTGTCCCACTACCTCCTACCTGAGATGCCACCTTTCCCTCCTGTACAGCTGACTCCCATCAGCAATTAAAGGTATTTAAGCCCAGAGCAGGGTGAGCTCTGGGCCAGAGTGCCATTTGTGTGGGTACAGCTAGTGAGCTGAGTGTTTTTGCGGTGTTTCTAGCTGGTGAGCTGTGTCTTGTGGTGTTTCCAGCTAGTGAGCTGTGTTTGTGGTTTCCAGCTGGTGAGCTGTGCTTTCCTTTTGACTTTTTGCTTTATTTGACCAACGCCTGAGTTTTGTTTGTGTTTCTTTTATGGTGATAACGGCTTGTCCGTCTCTTTTAGTTGAATAACTTCAATAAAACTGTTTTATTTAACTGTTTTGCCTCCCTGACTCCTTTTTCTGACCCGGTCACTTTTGTTGCTTCCCCCTTAACGCCTAGACCCCCCCCCCCCCAGGGGAACGTAACACGTGATACTACCACATGCAGAAATAGCACATTTTAACCAGAAAATATCTGCTCTGTCATTGTGTACCAAAATGCATTCCTGATGAGCTGCTGAGAAGACAATCTCACGGTCCACCTTCCTGTCAGCTTTTCTCTCTTGTCATTTGGCAACTGGCTCCTGAATTCTCTCTTCCTCCTGCTCATTTTCTGTCCTTCACACGGGCTTGCTCTTTTTACGACCCCTTGTTTCTTTCCGCCTTTTTCGCCTTGGGTTTCTTGCTGTCTCTTCAGCTTCATGTTCACGTTCCAACCCAGACCACACACATGACCTTTCTGTCCTGAGAGCACTGTGCTTTCCCTGGCCTTTGACAGTGAAATGACACCCCCTCCCATATCTTAGCAGGAGATGCTGGCAGTTAATGTGGACATAACAAGAGAGGGATTTCAAACACTTGTGCGCTATCATCATCCAACCATTTCAACAGATATTATCAGGTAACTAGAACATAATTTGTGGTCATGCACAACTACACGCATCCGTGCACACACACAAACACACTCATAGCTTCTTTTTGTCCTTGAAAGACTTGTCTTAACATTTGTTAAGTTTAATAATAATGTCTGAAATGAGACCACATGAGTGTCTAGTGATTTCTTCAATAGTGGTAGCACAGTTGTTGATCATCTTTGGGAGAAGGTTTTGCCACCTCACATTTGAAGCTGAGATTGTTCTTAAGGAGAGTTTTCTTTAAATTACTTTAAATTACTGTAACATCAGTGTCTTACGTCCAGCTTCTGCTTTAATAACCAACCAATATTGTGAATTTGGAAAACAATTATCATTTAGTGTTGTTCTTTTCTAATTGTATATTAAGAACATGTCCACTTGTTCTCACTAGCATTGATTTTGGGTTATTAAAATTGAACACGGTTCTCTTGGAACTGTTGTAGTAAAACTTTTTGGGTATGCACACAGGGTATGTTCAATAACAGTGCAAGAGTTTGGATAATAATGTAGTAATGCAGTTCACTTTTGTTTTCTCTTCCACATAAGTTTAGCTAACCTGGGGATATTATTTACCACCCATCTGATCATTTCACCGCTTGATTTTTTTTTTCATTATCTCAGTTATTTTTAGCTGTTTGTTACATTCGCACAGCTTAAACTTTGTGAACTCTTGTTGATGTGAAATCCTACCTCCTCCCTTTCGAAAAAGCAAAACAAAGTCTGTGTTGAATATCACGAAGGCTGTTTTGTTTCCCCTGTACTTACTCTAAAATCAAATAAATCCCTAATATACAAAATAAGTAACATGCATACTTTAAAGTGTAACTGAAATTTGTGCATCATTTTGTGTCTTTTGGTGTTGAGATCATTTAAATCCTTCGTGTACGTGGTGTTTAATCACACGAATTTAAGTCTTTACTGTTTTCAAAATGCATTATTATAATAGAATGTTTCCTACGTCACACTTTGTTGTATAATAACTGTAAATCTTTGTTCTGCTAAGTTTGGACATTGGCTTTGCAACATTTCTTTTAAAAAATATCATGCCAGACTGCCTGCTTTTATTCCACACAAGCCTGACTCTGCAGACGTCTGAAAACAATACAGCCTTCTTAGGATGACTCTAAGGGCTCACAGTAATTCTCTGTTGCAATCATTATTCTAGCCACCTTTATTTCATTTTCCACCAACTTTATTAAAGCAGCAAAGAGCAGTGGTTGCCACAGATATTATTCCACAGCTCCATTTGCATAAAAAGCAACAGGGTGTCGTATGAGTCTCGGCAGAGCTCCCTTGCATATTTCTGATGAATAAAGTGTAGGTATGCAGATGGAACCCTGCAAGTAAATTACCCCTCTAGATGGACACAAGTGTTAATTAGATAGAGCTCAAATGAATTGCAGGATCACAGCATCACTTAGATATATAATTTGTATAGTGAACAACTGCTAGCTAGTTAGGCAGATAGCTCTGCAATATTCTGCATTTTTAAAGCCCTCTTGATATGTCAGAATATAAAGGAAACGTGCCATTTGATGGATCACTGCTCTCCTGCTCTCACCTCTGTCCTTGATCAAATGGAACTTTTGCTTAAAGGTGTCACTGTAATTAGCATCTCTGCAAGTGTGGGGAAAGGGACTGTGGAGGGTGTGGGTGGATGAATGCGTGTGCATGAATGTCAGATTTTTTTTTCCATAGCTTTCATATTATGAAGAGCAAATCACATTTCTAAAACGTGTAAGCAATCAGGGAAATTTAAAGTGAATTTCATAAAAACAAAAAGTTAAAGTATGGCCAAAGTACATTGGATATGTTGTACTGATGAATTTACTTTCTTTTTTACTCTGTGTACTCCAAATGTTACTTGATTACTTTAACTCCCTTTATAGATATGATGACAAAGTCCATTCCATGCATAGTATAAGCAAAAAAAACCCCATTGCGTACAATTTCAGTATCATAATTTGTGATGTCTTTATTAATATGTTAGGGAAGCTTACGATTGCGCTTTCACTCACTTCAAAACACATGCAAATGACCTTTTAATGATCCCAGGGATGGATAATAACAGGATGTAACTGGAAAAAAGTGTGTGAATAAGAAATTAGCAGGTAATAAACATGACACAGACGATAACTTATTCACTACAATATTTTAGGCGAATGGACTGAATGGTACTTGGAAAAAAAAAGCTTTGGCATTCCTGTTTTGTCAGTACAGAGCATCTAGGAGGATTAAGAGACTCAGAAATGCTACCTGAAATGTGACACAAACACGCAGTGATTTCCATCTGTGAGTTATGCGTCACTATGTACAATTGTCGAGAAGATCAAAAGACATCTCAACTATTCACACTGTGGCTGATTTCTCTTGACAGTTGACAAGTAACCCACCTCCTCCTTCTTCTCTGTTTTGTGTATTCTTTCTTTAAGTTTCTCCTTTCTTGAACTTTTCATATGTGAGGCATCTGAATAGATGCATTAACCACCGTAGAGTTAAATTCCTCCCCCTCCTTCTCGCCCGCCTGCCTTCACTGACAAACGTTTTCAAAATGAAAATTGGGAATCCTCTCCCTACTCTTCACATTCATTTTCACTTTTCCCTCACTGAACATCTACATCTTCGGGGAGAGGATAAAGGCATGCATGCAGGGAGATGAATGGTTTAATTTAGATTCAAATTTCATAAAGTGGGCTAATCGGAATAGCTGACAAAAGCTCTGTGACGAAGAAGTGATAACCTGCAGGCTGCTTCCTTATTGCAGGAGATGGGAGTGAAGTGCCGGGCTGGTTTACAGGTCTAATTGCATGACTCAGTGTAGGGAGTGGGAGACTGACATGGGAGGAAATATTCCTGTGGGATTTAACACTTTCCATGATAAGTCAGAACTCAGCATTCATTTTACTACTTTTACAAGTCAGTTTTTCACAGATAGACTCTCCTCATGTCTCCTTTTCTCACCTGTCTCCTTGTGGTCTGTGTTTGTTTGGACACTTAAAATTCATTGTCTTCTATGTGCAAGTGCAACTCTTTTGTTTTGTTTTTGTTGGTTGCGTTTGCTCATCAGTCTGCAACTTCAGTCTCGGTGTCACTTAAAATCCTAAATTTCAGTCTTACATCAAATTTTTACAATTGTGAATCCAATGTCGCTAAAGTAAAATTCCTGAGGATATGTCCGGTTACAGTGTGGTTATTTATGTTTCTGCAGGGATTTATATGGATGGAGATTAGTTGTTTATTTTTACATGACTGTTTCATTTACGTCAGCTCAAGTTCTGCAGTTCTAAAACAGGATTAACATTACTTGAGGATATAAAGAATCACATATTTCCCTTGTTCTTTGGATGAATGAATGGATGGATACTAGAGTAAAAACAGTTACAAAAAGCAGGGACATTTATTATATAAAACATCAACCAACAGAAGCTGAAATTGCCCTGGAGTAATACGTTTTTAAACTAACACTTCATCCTATGAGATGCATAACAGCAGACTGCAGTTTCCCTTGTTTGTTTGTTTTTTGTAATAAATTGGCCATTAAAGATAATGCATTTTTGTATATTCTGCAACCCATACAGGGTGGATGATGAATAACATGACAGTTTATTTAAAATAGCCTAGTAAATTAAAAAAAGACAGTTCTTGTTGCATGGAGAATACAATGAAGGGTGCTGAAACTGTCCTCAGTGATACATTGAAGAGAACTGTGGTACATAGCATCAAGGGGCTTAAGAGTATTGGCAGCAAATTAAAGTAAATTACATCTACATAGAGAAGGACTGGTGCAGTCTTTAACCCACAGTTCTTAAGCCCTGACACACAAACATAAATCTCATATTCATGCCATTTGGTGTTATTTCCTCTTCCTTTGGATATCATTATCTCCAAACTTCATTGTGACCGATAAATCGGCTTAAGAATTTTAGGGGAAAAAAGTCTTTGTTGAACCTGCCTGGCACTTGTCACATTGTTAAAGTAATCCAGGGATTGTTGTTTGTACAGCAGTGAGTACTTTGCAGTCAGGAACTGCTAATAGCTAATATGGCATTCTTTTAATGGTGCTTATTAAAAAACTCTCACTAGTTAGACTCAGTACTTAAAAGAATAGTAGCACCAAAGATGTCTCTGCTTCTGCTGGCTTTAATTATAACAAGAGTGGTTTCCCAAACACACCTACATGCCAGTGTTGGCATTTTCAGAATCATTTTTGTCTTTTTCTAATTTTCTGCTATTTTTTTTTTGACCCACCTACAAATATAAGAATGTCTACTAGACAATATTTAAATTACAGATTGGGGGGAAAAACAGGAAAAAGAGTAATTGAAACTGGAGCAGTAATTATTACTCCAAAATTAGCAACGAGGGGACATTGTGCACTCCTTTTGGAGGGGGCACAGTGGGGTCCCAGGGGGTGGGGGTGTTACTCTGCCTTCTTATGTTAGCAGGTACCTGGCATTAACATATGGCTTGCTTTACTGTACACCAATGAGGTTGTTCATATGAAAGTGAAAAGTTCTCGTTCTTTCATAATATGAGATGAACTATGAAGAAATTTGACTAATTCAGTAACAAACATTTGCATTTCAGTTCACTTAAATTAAGTTCAGTTTCATTTATATAGCATGGAATCACAACAGTTGCCTAAAGGCAGCTGTTATATTAAGGTAAATGGAATATGTAGTATAATGACTTTTTTATATAATATGACTAAACAAATAAAGTAGACCAAGAAATTCTAAAGCTGCTGTATAGTAATCCCAAATATTGAAAGTCTGTGCAAAATTCTTCATTTTGCTTTATATTTACTGTTTCTATGATGTGATGATGGAAATAAAACATTCGTATGAAGATGACTTGTTAGCTGTTTTACTACTACTCTTTCAGAAATTAAAAAAATGTGATGATTGGTCAATAATTGGCTAAGACAGTTGGGTCAAGTGATGGTTTCTAAGTAATGGTTTAATTACCACCACCTCAAAGACATATGGTTTGATCATACCTAAGATCAAATAATTATTAATAGCATGACTTCTTTGAGCAGTCTTTTAAGAATGAGGTCTAACAGACATGTTGATGGTTTGGAAGTATCAAAATATCAAAGCTAACTCAGAAAGATCAGAAGCTTAAAGGGCCTGATTTACCTCTCGGTTCTTTTGTCAGGGTTTTTGGATCCCCCCCCTCCCCCCTTTTCCTACTGTGTCAAGTTCTCCTGTGTCCAGTCTTCCAGTTATTATTTTCCTGTATTGTTTTGGTAATCATGTATCTTCTGGGTCTTGCATTTAATTTTATTTCCTGTCATTGGCTTAATTAGTTTCACCTGTGCTTCATTTCCCCTGCTGTGTCTCATTCCTCCGATTAGCCCTCAGTCTGTTCAAGTGTGTGTTTATAGACTTGCTCTAGTCTTTTGGTCTTTGTCTGAATGCTTCCCTTGTGACTGCCTGCCATTTGGAGTTGGATTTTCTTTGTTGTTTTGCTTCATCCACTTTGTACTTTTAAAAAGACTTTTCTACCATCGTTAAAACGTGTATTTCTGCTATTTCTGTGACAAATATACAATATAAAATTGGTTTTCTGTTAAGTTGTCTGTTCTGTTATGACACATGAATGATTCATAGGTCAGCATTAACAAACAAGCAAACTAAATAAACTCCAAACACGTGTCTCTAAAAATGGTCAGGTAAACAGACTTGTCTAAGAGTTTAGGTGGAAAAAGTAGCCAGTGCCCAAAGAAAAACTATGAAAGACTTTCACAAATAGTTTCACAACTATTGCTCAATACCATTTGGAGAAAGTACAAGAATTCCTGGCTCACTGAACAAAAATGTAAAGACATTTGCACAGTACAGTACATTCTTGCAAAACGGGCAAAATCTTTTCCATAGCCTGAGTAAATTTAGCCTCACATCAAAAAAAGTAGAGAAATTAAAATGAGAAAATATGGCCGATAACGTCTATCACAGCGAATGTTTGCATTTCTAATTTACAGGGAATTAACAGTCTGTGGATTATTTTCTCTAATGAAGGACGACTTTTATTTCCAATTATCCCCACAAAGTCACCTCGTGTTCTCCTGAGCTGCAATAATAACATAAGTTAGTGTATTTAGGATCCTGTAGGAATAATGGTTCATTTTATCAGCCTGACTGAGTACATTAGATAAGAGGCTAATGTGATCGTTTGAAGTTCTAGTGCAGGTTAACCGTGAACCATGCTTTAATATGAGCAATGGCTCCAGACTTTCCAGTGGCTCCACTTTAGAACCCAGATATACCAGTAGCTAGAAAAGTCTGTTTTGCAAGTCACTTGAGATATTTTTAGTTAAATTACACACTTTTCTTGTAATTAGCCCAAACTGTGTAGCTTGTCTCTTAGTTTACTCAGTTCACAGCTGTCTGTCTTTCATATTTCAGGGAATTGTGTACTTACAAGGAATACCTTATTGAAATACACAAAAGTTTTGTTAGAAAAAAAATCATATTGACAGCTGACAAAGACAAATTGCTCTACAAGCTTAATTATTCAGACCTCAGCTCTGAAATGACAAGCTTCCACAGTGGAAGCAGGCTGGCAAACAGAAGTGATCATGGGAAAATTTTGGTGATTTTCACTTTGACTTGATACTCAATACTAGTCAATTAAAAAAGGATGTCTTTCAAGCACCTTACAGGTTTCTATCTGTAACCTATATTTATCGGTTCTTCTCACCCCTTCTGCTATAGCCAAGATGGTAACTTTTATTGCATTGCATGAAGATACTTCACATCAGTTTGAACACACTTACATACTTACGTGGCAAGTGTCCATATGGAGGTGTGCAACTTTAAACAGCAGTACCATAGGGTTTTCCAACATCCACAAATGGTTGAGTCGGAGCCAAACTTTGGAATAAAATCGCAGTAAAAAAAGCTGTTTTTCTTTTTCTTATTAGTGTCTTGTTTAATCTTCTGTTCCTCGATCCTACTTGCTTTTCTGACCCCGACAGCAGTGTGTTTTCTTCTAGCATGACAGCGATGGCTGTGCTATCATGCTATGAAAATGACTCCCAACTTTCCTGACTTTATCATTAATACTAGAGCCCTTAATGTTGCTGATCTGGTATTTCGGTACACCATACTTGCTGTGGCTCAAGATGTTGTCGCACCTCTTTGTTTGTTTATGTGATTGTGCAGAAAATACATATATTTGGTACTTTGCACTGAGTTCTGTTAAGTTAGCAGATTTGTGATGCGGAGAAAAAATATTCTCCAAATTCTGGAGTACAATGAACATACAGTGAAGTTCTAAGTGTTTGTTATTCGGTGTTATAAGTACATTATTGATATTACTCTAATGCATAATACACAATATGCAACGTAAACTAATATATATGCCTTATTTGTACTTGTCCACCTGCATTCTTGTTACGTTCAGGTGTAGGGTGTACATTATATATAGGTGTGAGAATAATAATGATGGTGACTGATAGGTACATTTCATTTCCCTTACTTAATATGCAATATTTCTTGCCACTAAACTGTATTATGTTCTCCATATGTGAACTATTCTGGTGTAGAATTCTGTTTTCTCTTCCATGTGATGGTGACTGCAGTGTTTGTACCTTGGTTGTGACTACAGGAATAGCTATACCCCAAAAACTGTGCAGCCTTCCTGTCCAGCTTTGAAGTTGTGCGTCTTTGCAAAAACAAATAGTCCAGACTGTTTAATTATAGTAAATATCATTTGAACATGTTGGTTTCTTGTTTAGTTTTGCTGCACTCACCTCTAATGTCTCAATTTTATATTTTTCTCTTGTCTGTTGTCCACCAGAGCCAAGAAGAAGACCAAGCCCTTGAACCTTAAGATCCACAGCAGTGTGGGCAGCTGTGAGAACCTGCCCACACAGCGCTCACCCCTCCACACTGAACGATCTCTGCGATCCTTCTTCTTCCCCTCTTTCATCCCTTCTACACCACCTGTTCATGCCGAAACACCCTCTGCAAGTAAGTGAACATCTTTTTTTTAAATATCGCACACTGATTTTTTAAAATGAAATTACATTTTTCTTAATACTTTGAACGTATCCCTTTCATAATCTACTCTACTGCTACTCTGATTATTTAGTTCTCTGGCAATGTTTCATTCCTGGGATGTTGCTCTGCTTTTAGTTGGGTCAAGTCTCAGTTGGTTCATCAGTTTTTTGTCACTATGCCTTGCCACCTGCAGAAACCACTTGCTTTAACTGCTCTTACTTAACTGCTGAAAGTAATTATTTTTGTTAAAAAATGCTTTAGTACAGCTCTGCTGGTAAATGCAATAAATAGACAATCAGGTCGTGACAATAATGACCGGAGGTTGTGTGTTGCTGCACACTGGCAGCCTTATTGGCTGATACATTAAGACATTCTGCGGAAGCCATTAGATTGAGGAGATGGGGATGGGGGAAATGCAGGGAAACAAAGTAATGGAAGTCTTGTCAATGAAACGGGTGATGAATGGATAACACTCAGTGTTCGGAATCCATGCAAAACTTCACTAACTGGTATAAGGGACAAAGCTGTGCATACTTGTTGGTTGAGGCATGACATGGAATAATCACACATTTAGAAAAAGAAAAAAAGGAGGTGAAAGGTGAAATTGATATATGTGAATTTAATGGCATAGTCTCAAATGCTAATGCATTTAGTATGGCAAAACGGGTACAGATGTCCAAGGTTTGGACCAAAACTATCAGTTATTTAATAACATAAAAAGGACGAAGCTTGTAAAAATCTCTGGTTTAAGGAGGTTCATACTTGATTTCTGATAGAAAATTATTACCGGTAATAAAATATTAATAAGTATGTTATAAGGAAAAACAGTGATGTATGAATTATTATTTCTAATTCAGATTTGTTTTTCCATTAGCTTAATAAGAGATGGAAAACCTGGTGCCTCCATTGTGAGTTATTTACAGATATTTTAAGCCAGAGATGCTGGCTTATACCCACAGATAATATATAAAAGATGCAGTGTTTCTTTTTAAGTAAATAAGTAATTTTCTCACCATGTTGAAGAGTAGGTTTGTCCTGATGATGATTCTAGTCAACTCATCATGCTACCTGAGCAACAGATCTGCTCTCACAGCACATCCTTTTATGCAGCTGGAGAACATTAAAGTGAGCATGCTGTAAACGACTGTGAATACCCACAATAAAAGTATCTTTTTTCACACTGTGCAAATCAGAACTTGCAACGTGAGCTTTAAGCTTGACCAAATAAGAAGTGGTGGCTTCTGTGAGGTGAGCACGGTTTGTAAAAACACAACATAAATCGATCAGAGAATGGATTTACTGTTTTATTCTCATTGAAAATACTTCTATATGTCCCCTCCCGTATGTGTCGTGGGAGTGCGAACTGAAAAACCACCAAACTGCATCGTCCAAGTTAACACGGTCTGCTCTAGGCTATAGCACAAATAAACTTCTTACGTAGATAAAGAGTTTTGGAGTTGGAGGAAGTACACATTGCCTTTTTTTATCCTGTTGTACTAGAAAGCATTATTAGACACGGTGGGTATCACAGCTTGGTTTGGAAACCTGCCTTTATACCCGCAATCCAAAATAAGCGCTCTACTGTGGACAAGTTTGAAGGAGTCGTACAGCTTCATACACCCTTAAGGCTCTTTGGGAGGAGTCATTGAGCTTGCACGCTCTGAAATATCACCTGTGATTTCTCACTTTAATGTGAGCTATTTCCTTGAGGCGTGCTTTGCAGTTTTCCTCAGTACAGCTGACTGTTAGAAAGACTGTTTGTGCCGGTGTCAATTACACTAAATGCTGAAGGGCAACATCCAAGTTCTGTTTTTATGTGGAACTTTATTTATTTATTTACAACTCGAGCACTGACTGCAAAAGAAAAAAAGGGAGTACGTCTATCTGTGTTAAATTAACTGTAAGCTTTTACAAAATCTGCTTAATCTATTTTATCATATTGATAACCAGGTGGAAAAATGTACTTGTTTGATAAAATAACAAACAAAATTTTACACAATAGCTGACACAATGACCGGCATGGCAAAATTGTGCTTAACGAAAAAAGACAGCGTGAATCATCAGATCACTATTTGCTCATTGTGTTTCATTATAAATAACAGAGCAGAGAAAAAACAATGTTTACAAAGTTGCCCAGAGGAATAGTAGTTCAGCAATCTGTTTGTGTGTGTGAACGCTTGAGTGAGCATTTGGGCAAGTATGCAACTGCCAGGTCAGCCAGGCTAAACATCCATCCCGTGTCTATGTTTGGGTTTATGGTATCACAGCCATCTCATACGTCAGGGCCCTCCAGCCAGCAGTGTTATTACTTATCTTGCAAGTCGTTTGAATCAAAACATGCGGAGGAGCTACGAGACTGGCTGAGGTAACCAGGACCAAACGCTGTCTGCCAGGGATGAGTCAGTGCCCAGTTGAAGCTGAGACGTCAGCAGTTTGTTTGGCTTTCCACCTTGAGAAGCTGGTTATGATTACAAATATAATTCCATTACAGTGGTGTATTTCGGCTCAGGCACTCCTTGGCACATTGTTAGGTTCTGGAGACAAGCTGCAGATAGTTTCTCATTTAATCTGCAGCTACTGGTTATTGTGTGTGTTGATCTTTATTCAATTTAAAATAATAAGTCTATTATTCTATCATATTATATCTATTAATCATCTGTCGCTTGCATTTTGACATTTCTACCATTCCTACTGGGTGATTCCAATCGATGCATCACATCTAAGGGAGGATATTTGTAAGCTGAGTTTTTAATGGAGCTATTTGAGTTAAAAAGCCCCAGTAAAAATAATACCATCATGCTATGCACTTCAAATGCACTGCACATGGTAAATCCACACTTGGCTGGGAAATTAAATGACTGTCCTAAATGCGATAAAATTGATTTATCTTACATGTACACGTTGGTGTATCGCATGCAGAACTGTGCAAAAATCTTCAGTCAGACCTAATTTCTTTATATTTTGCTTCCTAGGTGCTGGACTTTCCTTCTCATTTTTAGGAGGCCTTGAGCAATAGTTCTTCTGAAGGACCTTTTCTTCAGACATTGGCAGCTTTTTCATTTATTTTTAGTGTGGTCCTTGTACGTGTGCATTTTTAGAGAAATTTGTTTGAACTTAATTTTAGGATTTGTTTTTGTTTCCTAGCAGCCTGTCACAAAAGCACATAATAAACACATAATATGCTCTAGTTTCTTCAGTTGAATCTCGGAAAAATGCCAAAGATAACACAGTATTTTTGCACAAAAAGGTTGATTCCCAAAGAACTATTAGAAAAAATCGTGGCATCTCAGTATAGCATGTGGTATGTCCTTAACCGCCTAGGACCTGGTGTCCACATATGTGGACATCACATTTTGGGTTATTTAGACCAAAATACTGAATTTTGCTCTACAAGGGCCTGATATCCACTTACGAGGACATTATACTGCTACTGTTCTATCAAAATTTTAAATGAATATCCTCATATGTGGCTCTTATTTTTCTTAGAAACAAAAATCAGGTTAAAAAAAATCTGGTAATTCTTTGTTTTTACACTCATCGGGCCCCAATCAGCCCAAATATCAAAGAAAAATTTAAAATGCATGCTGTGGAAGAGTTCGGGTCTTAGGAGGTTAAAACACTTTTGGAAACTGACTAAGTGGAGGATAAAGAAGAAGTAAGAGGCCTAAAACATGATCTAGAGTAAATATACAGTATCTAAAAGTCACATAATAAAAAAAGGCAAAAATCTAGCAAGGAGGGAGTATAATAGTGTGAGTCTACCACCATCGGTTGAGGCTCTGTAATGGTTTGTGCCTGAATTTCAGCCAGCGGTGCTGAGATCTCATCAAAGTTTATGGGACTATAAACACAGAAAAGTACCATCATATTTTCTCCTGCCATGCAATAACATCTGGAAAGCATCTGATTGGCAGCGGCTTCATTTTTTTTAGCATGACAAGGATCCCAAACAGACTGCCAATACAGTAATAGCATACCTAGTCAGACAAACACACAATGGAACACTATCAGTCATGGACTGGCCTCCTCACAGCCTGGACATCAACACTGAAGCAATGTGGGATCACCTTGACAGAGAACAGAACAAAAGGCAGCCAACATGCAAAGAATAGCTTTGTAGAAGCCTGGAGAACTAGTCCCGAAGACGACTTAAAGAAATTACAAACCGGCTTACCTAAGAGAGTTCAGGCTTTGTTGAAGAATTAAATAATGACATTCAAGCTTTTTTTAATTGTGCAAACTGTTTTTGCCTTATATACTGTATTTATATTTATGTAAAACATAAAGAAATGAGGGATGGCTTGATACTGCACAGTACTCTAAGAGGAGCTATTTTGACTCATCAGAGCATGAATATGGCAGGTGAAATGTTTTTTTTTAAAGCAGTCGGGTTTTAGTAACTGAGTCAGAAAGCAATGCCAACATGGTCATTATTAGGACTCTGGAATTGGCTCACCTAAATGGAAGGCACTCATCATTTATAGTATTAATCACAGCTGTGCTTTTCATGCTATGGTATGCCAAAATGTCTGCTGTGAAAAAGCTCTATTAGCGCATAAACTCCTTTAACCTCACATTATCGCCAGGATAGCTGAACTGCCAACATAACAAACAGCTGTGAAAGTGTAATGTTGGTTCTTTGGACCCGGAGAGCGCAGTGTAAGTGTGATTGCTGGTTTAAAGAACTTTATTTTTTTTATCTTGTTGCAGAAAGTTTTCCTGATGGGGAAAAAAAAAAGATAAAAGTCTGCTTTATTTTTCATTTGAAGTTGTATTGTGATGGGTTCTTTTCATTATCCAGTGAGGTAAATTGCTCTCTATAATGATTTGATGATGAACTAGTTTATCCCGTTCGAAATTATGTCTAATTACTGAAAAGCAAGTGGCTCTTGCCAAGCAAACATTTGTGCCCAGGTTTCTGCAACTTCATTATCCACCGATGCCCCTTCAAAAAAACAGAGAAACAAGAAAAAAAGGGGAAAATTCTTGCTTCTAAAAAGTGAAACTATTTACTGACGTTTTGACACGTACACCACATATAACCAAACACCTACACGCAATAAACATTAGAATGGCTATGCCAGTGAGAGTTCATTTTCTTGAGCTCTCGTTCTCGCTCCAGGTGGTATGATAAGTCATTGTTTGTCCAATCTGAAAAGTTATGATAGCCACAGAGGGACATTTTTGTATGGGCAGCTCACCTCTAGTGCCTCAGGCTGTTTTGAGTTCACACAGTTGGCTTAGATAGACTCCCTAGCTTGTGATGATGCCTTGTGTCCACTTGAAGATCCAGTACAAGCGCTGGCAACGGACCAAAACACACGCCTGCTGCAAAACTGATGTGTGTATTTGTGCGTGAGTAAGATAGAACGAGAGAGGGAGGGATGGAGAGTGTGGGAGTCTGAGAGTGTGTGCTTGTGGATATAAATGGCTTAAATGTTCATGTGCTTGGTACACAACTCACTCTTTTTAATTCTACATGTTTGCCAATGACGTCACCCACTCTGCCTAACCTTGCATAGATGCTTTGCAGTTGCGTGTTGCATCACAGATCTCCTAGCAACCAAATGTGGTACCACAATGGAGGTCCCTTTGAGAATTGGCAAATAGATAAGGGCTCTAAATAACCACTGAAATTAAAACAGCGTGAGGAAAACTGGCTATCTAAGAAGAACGGTTTAGTCGGTCTCAGTTCAGTATTCTAGGAAAGACACACAGCTATTAGTACATAAAACTGAAAAGACAGATGTTGACATGATGACTCAGGCTTGGAGAGTCATCACTTTGTTGCTTTGTGGCTAGTAAAACTTACTAAACCACATTTTTATAACAATTGTTCTTATTCTTGATCAAAACCACAAAATCAGAATACTTTAATAAAAAAAATAAATACAGCATTGAAAGAAGGTAGAGTAGTGCACTGTCCTTTGCCCTAATACATATTTGTTTCCCTGACTGCAATTTTTTTTTTTTTGCATGTGTATGTTCTCTTTGACAGTCTGCAGACATGCAAGGTTAACTGGCAATTCTAAAATTTGCTGTAAGTGTGGATGTGTATCTGTTTTTGGCCTCTCAACCAATGCTCCCCTACTGTTTGTTGTTATTTGTTTGTTTGTTGTTTAACCTCTGGGAGGTCCTAGAAAAATGCATACACTATTGGTCTTAGAGCCACAAATCGACCACGCCATAAAAAGTGCTATAAAAAATTTATATATTAATATTTTTTTCCACTTTAAATTAGCCAATCTTTTAGACCTACTTCTCCTTGAAATATTCATGTCAAGTTTTAATTACATTTCGCGGATTTTAACCCTTTTAATCGCAGTTTAATTACATGAGCGCACCGTTTTTTTTAGCCCCCCAAAACAAAACGAAATATTTTAAAAAAAAAACATTTGAAGTAATATTTGATTGTTATTATAATTAGGCCTTTAGATGGACTAAAGATTGGCACCAACCTTCATTTCGATCGCCTTTTTTTTTTTTTTCAGGACCAGAAAATGGTCTCCAGGCGGCAAATGCTCCTCCTCTAGGCCGAAATCAGTGCATCCTCCCGGGTTAACTCCCGACGATGACCGGGGCATGTTGCGTCGGACCCCTTTTTCCAACACACACGTCCGGTACCACGTCACAACAAATACGTCATTTCCTGTTGATTAAAAAAAAAAAAAAAAAGCACCCTCAAACGGTCCTAGGGGCCGAAAATGGTCCCGCCCGATCAGCGGGCGAAGCCGCTGCTGCACGCCGGAAATGAGGCTTCGTTTCCCGCAGGTCTGTTTAAGCAGCCCGCTGTTTTCCAGCCCGGGGTCAAATGTGGAGCAAGGGCGCCACCCGGTGGACAAATAAAAAAATTACAACTCTAAGGCCAGTACTGCAAACGGAAACGGAAACATAACCGATCACGATCGATTTGACCGTCATTTTTTTGCCGTGAAAAATAGCGTTTATAATGGGTTTCAATGGGGCACAAATCGACCACTAAGACCAATAGTGTAAGTTTGTCTGTAGCTTAGCCACTGAAGCTAATTTCCGGAAGTCATACTGAAATTTTAACAGTAAATGTGACCAAACTTTTTTTTGCAGACTTTCGCTATATTCCATTCAACACAGTGCAAATGGCAGGTAATCAAAATTTGAAAATAGCCACAAATCGACCCAAGACCACCCAGAGGTTAAGACTATATAATAACTTTTCATTTAATTGTCTTGTCCTGTACCATCAGACTACTAAGTAAAAACTGCTTTCCAGACTGTAAAAGTTTGTTAGCAGGACCTAATTTACTTTCAATCTGGCTTAAAACTTTCTCATCGAGGTCTTACCCTGAAACTCTGAAGATGGGTCCATAAACACTGGTTAGTTAGTGTCAGACTGATCCTTGCTTTATATTAGCTCAAAGGTGTTAGAAAGAAATGCCACAAGTCAGAGGAGTCTTTCTTAACACTGTGTGTACAAAAGATCCCACTGACAGCTCAGCTAATCTAAACAAAATGGTTTAATAGACAACTAGCCAGCAGGATAATGTAACAAAAACAACCGATTTTGAGAAATTGACAAAAGCCTCTAAAGTTATCCTAAGTTACAGAGTGATATGTGCACCACAGAAGCATTCCCCTAATTTACTTTGTTTATTCAGTTTTATATAAGATGGAGTGGCACGTGGGGGGGGCATAAGGGCTCACTTTGCTCAGCAAATTTTTGTATTTACTCCAATAAATAGCTGTTGCTGTCAGTGTTTTCCAAAAGCAATGGGCCTTAACATGTGTGCATAGGGACATAAGGTGGAACCTGAAAGCCTTTTGTTGGCTAAGATTTGCCTCACTACTAAAACATGCTGTGCCTGTTGGTTGGGTTGCTTGTCTGCATGCTCCAAGAAGCTCGAGTTCTCCAACTGAGGAAGTCTTTACCGAGCCATAAGACCTCCAGGCATCATCTGTTCTCCCATCCCTCCTCCCTCTGCCTCACTGGCATGCTTAAACCGGCAATCTTAAAAGACTCCCACCATCTATAAGGCAGTGTTGAGATACTTGTTTCATTCAAGATAATTGCTGTTTTTCCAGCGTTGTGATTGCTATTGTCAGTGTATCACAGCTTTTGTGCATGTGCATATATGCTATTTGCAGTTATGTATCTATGTGTTCTTGTTTATCAAAGATGTTAACACACACACTCATATATATATATATGTATATTTGCAAAGAAAAAAAAAGCCAGATCGGCGTGTTGCTGTTGTCATAGCAACTGTGCAACCTTGCTTTTCTCCTGTTCCTCGTTTTTTGGTTTTTTTTGTCACATGGGAATAGAAAAGGAAAAAAAAAATATCACCCCTTCCTTCATTTATGTCTTGTGCTATTCCACAAACAAATACAATACTTTGTTCAACTGTGTAATTTTTGGGGAACAATAAGAATAATAAGATGGAGTGTGCAACATGTCACTCCTATAACACTCATGTACAATAATGCAGCACATTATGCAGCAAACACCCACACAGTTTTACAGTCCCGTTGACTTTTTCTGCTGCTCTGCCCAGTCCGTTGTATGTATACCCTCATGTCAGACCCTTATCTTGTTAAACATGCTTCACATTCTCATAGAAACTGTCTGTTCTAATGGTGTGTTCTGCTGTATTTGTTTGGTATTCCAGACGTAAGCTATTGATTATCTCTTGATTGTACTGTGCCAGTTATGTGTGCCGTTGATTGCATTCAACCATTTGATTGAAGCTTTTATCCAAACTGCCAAAGTGCTGCAATCTGTCCATTGAGCTCTTCGACCTTGATAATTCTGAAAATGATGAGAGTAGGTGTGGGTGAGATGATTTGGTAATAGCATTGACAATGAGAATGATTAGAATTTGTGTCTGATTTTTTTTTTCATGTTGTTTGTGTTCTGTGTTTTTCAATTGTCGCTCGCTTCACTTTTCTCTCCTCTACCCGCAGTACAAATTTCTTCTCTATGGAGAATAGTGTTTAGCGTTCAGTCAATCAGGTAGAGAGGCATCTCAGTCTAACGTCAAATAAACTATATTTGGCTGTAAGTAGGCTCCTAGACTTGAGCAGTCTCTTTATCTCTGCACACATGCACACACCCGCCCCATCTGTTTAACCCACGGACAAAGAGAAACGCGTATCCCTGCGATTCTGTGTAGTTAGATTTTTCTTTTTAACTTTCATAAAAATAGACACACACATACACATCGGCTCTCTCTCTCTCACACACACACACATGCTCAACCCCATGGCCTGACGCGTGTCATATGACAAGCAAGTGGAGGAGGGGGACGGAAGGCCTCAGCTTAATTAGGCTGAGGCCAATAAGAGAAGATGGAGGAGGACACTGTTGTCTGGCGCCTTGGGGTTTGTCAGCTCCTGGAGGCTCATCTGTCACACACACAAGCACACACAAGCAAACACTTAGAAAGAATGGACCCTAGTTTATATTTCTATGATGGTTTTGGATTTTTCAAAGTTTTGATAGTTTCGGCAGGTGACTAGATGTCACCCATGTGTGACCACGTACGCAGACATGTGCTCTTTTACCCCTGTCAAATTGCTTCAACTTTGTTGTTCCTCCCCGGACTGTTAAACCGATATGGTGGCACCTCCGCAGATGCTCAATTTCAGTTTTTAATTAGTTTAATTTTCTGTTTACTGATCAAATGTTCTGTTTGTGTGTGAGTCTTTAAAACTCCACTGCATTTATTTCACCTTCATTCGTAGTGAGATAACACGACTACTTCTAAGTGTAACAAATGCGTGTTTAGTTGTGACATTAGACCAGGACAAAAACTGTAATGCTGAAACAAACTTTAGGTTATTACGACCTGGATCATTAGGACATTGTAACTGCAGCAGGGGAGTAGTGTTGCAGATAATGGTTCTCAGGCATGGTGCAAGTTAGTACACTTAATGGTATAGCAAGTTCTTATGGAGCAATACAAGAGCAGCTGATATATTTGATATATAACAGTACAGTCAAGCAACCTCATATTGTCGTATGAAAGAAGCCAGACAAGTGATAGCAGCCACACAACGACCTCATGCTGCACATGCCACCTGTCGATTCCACCCAGCAGCAGGGGTCAGTAAAGCTGTTTACCTTGTTAAAGAGATGAAGGTGTGTACCCAACCACCTGTAGTTCATTGCTGAGGCTCATGTCATGTTTATTCCATGTATTTCTTAACATAAAAAACAAAAATGAATATAAGAGTCAAGCTTTTCCACTGATTTTTGTGTAATTAAAGATTTTGTTGAATTTGAAGCAGCACCAACAGGGCATCTGCCTTTAAAATGATCAGCTTCTGAACAGTAAAAGGGGGGCTGTTATCATGAGACAGTTCCTGTGGATTTCAAGCTAATGTAGTTCATCTGTATCTAATATATACCTAATTTTATCACAATCAAATGTGAAACTGAAAAATTAAAACATTAGTAGACACAAGCCAACTGCACCAGCTTGTTGAGGGCAAAGCATATTTGAAACAGAATATTCTGTCATGTCTTAAGCTTATGCTTTTACTTGACTGCCTTCATTGTGTTCTCTTGACATAAATGCTCATTACCTGCTCTTGTAGGAGTCCCAGGATCATAGAAGATTTTTGTTAAAGAAAATCATCGCTGTTAAAACCACACACAAACCTCTCTGGTCCCACCACTGACAAGCCCAATCATCTGCCAGTTGCCAACAAAGGGGACAAGAAGCAGATGATGTCAGTTCCCTTTATATTGAGTTATCAGGTTGATTGAGTGTAATTGAGCAATGCATCGGAGTGTGGAGAGAAGACACCAAGCCCCTGGAGAGAGTGGAGGAGGAGTGGAGGAAGGGTGTTTCAGGAACCAGGAAATGCTCAAGGCACCAGGGCCATGACATTAGCACTGTCGACAGCTGCTGATTACTTGCTGCCTTGTAATGAATTAATAGAACTGACTGTGCCTTTCAACAGATGAAAAAAATAAGATTCCTTATCTTTCTTACTTGCAGTTATTAAAACTTCAAACACCAGTCGCTCGTGCTGAAAAAGTGTTACTAAAAGTACATTAGGCCATTTAGAAACTTGTGTGATAAACGCCTTGTTCGAGTAACAAAAATCTAAGAAAATTGTTAATGTACTTAAAGAAAACCTAGTAATTTAGTAAATATAAATCATTATAAAAAATAACATAATATAAAACTTTCTTCTTCTTTTTACTTTAATTTGCTTCAATGCCAATGACTTGGGTATCAGGCTTATGCCAATATGTTTAAACCCTTACTAGATTTGAATGGATAAGGACAGAGTTTTGTAAAACTCCATGTGGATGCCTTAATGTTAGAAATTTGATCACCACCACGTTGGTTTTATTTAAGCCAAAAGTGACCGTATTTGACTGAGATGGTGTAGGGCTATGTTATCCGCTAATGCTAGCAAGTGTTATTAGCAAGACTGGATGAACTTAGCTATATAGTAGATACCCAAATCTTTATGAAACTATAAATACTATGTGTATTCTGGTAGTCAGTTGAGCATAAAAAGTTGAGCATTGAAACTATAAATAGTATAAAAGATGGAAGTGCTTTGAAACTCGCATTCATCGTGCTCTGGTGGCACAAGCATTTGCAGTTGTGCAAAAGTTTCTGGGAGTCATTTTAAATAAAACTGTGTATACTGACAATCTCAAAATACTGCATATATACAGTTGTGGTGTTTTCATGAAACAAATTTATTCTCCCAATGTGGGACATGTACATTTGTGACACATTATGACAGATTTATGTTTATAATTGCTGAATTATTAGAGCCAAGTGTGAAAATAATATTGAAAATTAGAAATAATTATTAGAAATGCATCTTTCTATCTGCAGCCTGCTCCTTATTGTCAGCTTTAGACTGCTCTAGCTAGCATTCCTATCATAACATACATAACATCTTTAATAAAAAAAAATTGACTCTTCTGAGAAATATGTAAGTGTTATAATGGCTTTTTTGATATGTTTTCCTCTTAATTTTTTTGGTAAAAGTGTAACTGAAAATTACCTGTGGACTTGTGGTAGTGCAGTTTCTGCAGAAATTGAAATAACACCCAAAAATGAGCTTTTATTATGGGTTTTTCCACCATGACCCTTGACTATGTCAGCATTTTTCAGCATTGCTCTTTTCTTACTGAATTATTGCAGCCAGCACATCTTTAGAGTGTGCTATCATCTCAATGCATATCTACCACATCCAGCCGCCTTCACAGGCAATTCAGTGTTGGATGCTGTTTTCACCTGGTATTAAGAGGTGGCTTATGAATGAATCGGGCTGCTCAGTTACTGAAAGCACTAATGGACCATGTGAAAGGTTTTCGTGGTAAAAATCTTTTTTAAGCCAGAATTCTTTATAATAGATTACAGATAACACTAAAGTAGCTTGGCTATCAAGGGATATCTACAGCAAACAATTCAAACAGGTGGTACTGATTCAGCTTATTCTGTTTTCATCCCAAAAGGTTGCAACGGGCATTAGAGAGAAGTTTTTTATTATGTATTACATTGTGTAGTCTCGCTCGTTTCATACAATACTTATTATTTATACCTATTCATATACTCATCTGTTTATTTACTTTACCTGCCTACATAGATACCAATCGAGCTTAAAGTGGGAATCACCAGAGACTCCACAATATGGTTTTATCATTAATGCACAATAAAATATTATTGCAGTTTAAAATTTTTTGCAATATACTAAGTATTGAAATAACATATATTGCAATTTATTGCTTTTTCAATTGGAAATTGTATCTCCAAAAGCAGACTTTGTCAGTACCTGTTTTATCAGTCTATCAAACAGACCAACTGAATAACGCTGTTGATAAAACGTGTCATAAATTTGGCATGCACCTGACAAACTAAAGTGTTTGCATTAGTCTAGTCTAATTTCACTGAATGCAGACCTGTGGAGGCACTGGAGGATGTCGAGGAGCATTCAGATGCCTGTGAAGCTAAGGAGGAACTGTATCAGCAATGGTTTCTGATCAATGAAGCAATTATTGCTGCTTCTCAGTCTGAGAAGGATTATAAAACCAAGCAATTTGAAGTCCACCCCTCTACAAGAGATTATTCACACATGGAAAACATTCAAGACAGTTAAAAATCTCAGCACAGTGCAGTACAGATGCTAAGATTGTTACAGGGGGATCAGTTCTGGTTGTGATTCTACTGGTTTATTTTTAATCATCAGTATGTTTTAATCTATTACAACAATTTCAAGTTTGCGGTAATACTGTTTCATGTGGTTACAGCTGTTATATACTTAGTACAGTCGGCCATCAATTAAAAGGAGCTAAGAGTGTTGGATATGGAGAGCATGCCTTGGCCACAAACCTTTGTTTTCCATAAACAACGGGAAAAAGTAATATGCTAAAATATAACACAAAGTGCATCAGAGCAATGTGCTGATCATTACAATCTGCTTGCTATTCCCTGGGGATATCTATCCATCTCCTGGACCGCTTAAGAATAAGCTATTGGAGAAGAGGGAGCACAAATGGAGCGGCCGCCGTATAACCTGGCTCACCTGTGTGGTGTTGACTTGATTAACTCTGTGGCAGGACTGGAGGTGGCCTTTGAGGATGAAGAATTTCCAGTGAAAAGCAGCCACTCAAAAATAAGGAGGTCAGCACGGTGTCAAACAGTGTTCAAATGCCAATTGCAGACTCCAGTGAATTTGAAGATGATGTTAAAACATCATTGTTCAACTTTTTCTGGTTTCAGAAGTCAAGATTCAAAGCCAGCTCCAGGCATCAGTAAACCATGGACTGTTAATACTGCTAGTAGAAAATTTTTCCAAAGTTATTTGCGGCTCTAAAGCTAAGCCGCAGGATCTTTCAGAAAGAATCTGAATATAACTAGCATAAAGTGTAAAAGTGGGGGAGTTTATCATCCCCAGCCCCTATTTGGACTTCCTATGTTTATATGAGACCTGGATTAATGAAAATAGCGCCAGTGCTGCAATAAATGTGGCTGGTTACAACAGCTACAGGAGAGAGAAAGGAGTTGCAAGGAAAAGCCCGATTTCTTTAATTAAAAAAAAAAAAGGAGAAGGCAACTCAAAGTAAAATTGGGATCAGTTAAATAAAATGACAGGATGATATTGTCAAGAAAAAAACCCTTCAAAATTCAAATAAATGGAAACTTAATACATAGTTTGGTAAAAGTAATGCAGTCTATTAACCTCTATTTCAGTAGCCACGATTGTTCAGGGATTTTCAGTCAGTGACATCAGTATGCGCTCAGATCAAACAGACTTTAAATTTGGGTATTTTTCAGGATTAGAGGTTCTCAAAATTATTAAATTATTGC
This sequence comes from Rhamphochromis longiceps, assembly GCF_057381845.1. Lineage (NCBI taxonomy): Eukaryota > Metazoa > Chordata > Actinopteri > Cichliformes > Cichlidae > Rhamphochromis > Rhamphochromis longiceps. Next base: position 38,959,004 of record NC_140568.1, on the reverse strand, counting down.
AACGTTCCAGAGTTAGTGATGTTTTTTGGTATAGGCACAATAATGATGAAGGATCTGAGAGACACAGGTATTTGGAAATCAGTTGTTGTTACACCCATACACAAAGATGGTGCCCCATCAGCATTCTGCCTGTTTTTAAATTGTCTGGAAAACTGGTAGAACAATCAGATTATCATTTATTTACACAGCTGTTCTTCTGCTTTGAATCCAGGTTTTCCCGCTAATTATCCACTGATACAATAAGGTTTTCCTTTTTTATGGAAAAAGTGAGATCCTTATTAGACTAAGGAGGTTTTGTAGAAACTAGTTTTCATTTAATACTCACTGCATATTTCTTGAGCTGATTTAAAGTTTGCTTTGGTGTCCTTGGCTATTGTTATCATATGATGGTGGTGTGGGAGATTTGACTTTGTAAATGCGATGTGTCACATCCATCGTCTTTGTCTCGTCCCTGTTAAAGCATGGATGGTGCTTCCTTGGCTTTCTCCAATCTATAATATTGTTTTACCAACTTCATCCAGCACATTGTCACCTCTGCTAACCTTAATAGAAAAAAGTTAACAGTGCCATCCGGTGGACTTTAATTGATTTTATTAATCTATGGTGTAGTGGTTTAAATACTATATTTATCCTAACAAGCGAACACCCCCCAGGAAGAGACACAAATTTATTTGGGATTGTGTCATTAAGAGCATCCATTGTAAAACTCTGTTAAATCAAACATGCATCACTACCTGCTGTGATAACCCCTTGTGAATAAGGGAGCAGCCAAGAGTAGCATTCTGTAGCATTTGTACTAACAAATTGTATTTGCAATTTATATAATAAGATATGGATTTTTTTGTGTCAGTATATCGATAAGATATTGCCATGCAAAATATCATGACGCTATACTCTATTGATTTTTTCCCTCAGCCTCTACTACCTACCTACCTACTCTATCTTGATAACAAGGACAGCATTTTGTTAAACCTGACTCTCTACAGCTAATTAAAGCTGACACCAAAATATCAGTTTGTTGCTACAAAAACAGTCTATTCCTTGAAATGCCATACATGCTAAATGTGATACACAATACCAGACATTTAGTCAATTCTGAAAGACATACTGACAGACTTAAAAAAGTAAAAACCATGCCTCTGCCCTCTCCTTTCCACTCTATCTCCAGACACTCTCTCAGTGCCTCGCTGGTCCCCACAGATTCCCCGACGAGATCTGGGAAACTCAATAAAACACAGGTAGGCCTAAAGGAAAATATGTGGGTGAGTGTGGATGAGGTTCCTTCTGTGCATATGCTCACATCTGTGATAGAATGGCAGTCCAATTAAAAAGGGCTTCTTGTGTAACTTACTCAGTTTTCTTTCTCACTCTCACCCTGCTTGACTCCAAGCAGGGTGCTTATGATCTAAAAAGTAAAACAATAGCTACAGTATTAGTTGGAGGATTTTAGCAACCTCGAGATCGTGGGTGTTTTTCCTGTTGAAAGTCTGTGAGGTGGAAAGAGGAGCTCTAAGCATCTTTATACGGAGCCAAACTGAGCACAAATGTAATGTATATAGCTGTTATTTGAAGATTAAGGTGATTAATGGTTTTAAGAAATACCATTATTCCATCCAGCAGCCTCCTTGATGTCAGTTTGCAGTTTTCAGAAGTGTGCCCTTGATCATATTGTTGGCATGTTATGATAAATGTATTTAGGAAAGTAGTGAATAACCCACCACTTTAGAGCCTCTCCTGTGCTGAAAGATAAATTTTTTTAAGCAGAATCGGCTCTTAATTTCATATTATCACTCATAGTTGACAGCCTACTAAAGAAATCAGTCAGGTGGAGTTGGTTGGAGTAAGTTGTGCCTTTCAGTTGATGAAAAAGATTGGCATAATAAAGAGATTTTGATTCTGTCAGACTACATTAGTCACCTGCCATTAGCCAGCCACACTGCTGGCATTGCATCAGCCAATAGTCACATATGTGCTCAGACCACTTAGTGTGTGAAGGGAATTGGTTGTTGGTACCAAAGTACATTGTGGATTTGTTTATTGTAGAAGAGACTGTGTTGGAATCCTCAGCAGCGACACAGGCCTGTGAACCCCCGTTACTCAAACTGATTGTTATATTGATGTAAAAACCATACAGCCTATTCGTTCGCACAGTGTTACTGGAAGATGAAAATGAAATGGCCACAAATTAAATCAGGAGGTGAGGGAGATTAGGAAGGTAAACACTTTCAGAGGAGTAGCTTCTTCAGGCATCTATTATCCTTGCAGAAAGGTTAGGCAGGGAATGAGATATGTTTGCCAAAAGCCTTCTGTCAGAATGAGAGAACGTTATGAAAGGCAAAAGGTCAGAACCCGTGTTCCTCTCATTGTAATCCTCAGCTCCTTCATGTCATATAGATGTGCAACAAGTGAAAAATCGATGCCCTTTTTCGGAATCTCACTTTCTCTTCTTTTGGCTTGTAGGTTTTCCACGAAATACTGGATGTCCCAGACATGCATAGTATGTGGAAAGGGAATGTTGTTTGGACTGAAATGTAAAAACTGCAAGTAGGTATCAGTACTGGTCAGCGCTGAGTACCCATTGTTGTCAGTGTCCACATTAGTAATTAATATCTAATCGCACACATTCGCTTATATTCCTGTCATTACTTTGTTTAATTAGTGTGCCATCCCGCTTGTTTTTCAATTATATCTCTTTGTCTCTTTTGATTGTTTTTCGACATGACACACATCAGTGACCCCTTTTGTTTTCAGCTTACTTGAATAAATTTCCAATTTGCATCTGTCTCTTTTTCCACCCACTTTGCATAGGTGTTATTGCTGTGTAATAAACACCACATAACAACAAAACACACACTAATCAAGTTTCTGTTTCGTGCATACTCAGGCTGAAGTGCCACAACAAATGCACCAAAGAAGCCCCACCTTGCCATTTACTGATCATTCAGCGAGGCGGACGGGAATCCCTCAAAGGTATTTTTTGATGTAATTTCCAATGTTGATATTATGTTTATACAAAATTGACGGACTTTCACATTTTGTTGATCATTGATCAAAAATCACTGATCAATGGCAATGAGTACCATTTAAAGAGAGTTGTCAGCATTGTAAGATGGCGAAAGCATTCCAGGTTTGAGCGTGGAGTCAAGGAGGCCATTTATGTGAAAAAGGAAGGGCCATCTCTGAATCCAGGAGGGGGCCTAAGGGTACATCTTTTGCCATCTTACAATGCTGTGATTGCAGCCATTCCCCAACTCTCTGTGAATGGTACTCATGGCCATTGATCAATGGGCTTTGATCAGTAGTTGTTGATCAATGGCCATGAGAATTTGCATATTAATGATCAAGGAACTGACTTTACAGCCCATTGTTGTAAAGTCAGTCACTTGGATGAGTGACGAAACATTTGTCCCACTGAAAACGTGACGTCCAGATGAACAGAATCAACCTTTTGGGATTTACTTATCTGGATGATTGAGCATGCATCAAGACGTTATTTTACACTTGTTGACTATTAGTTTTTATTTTATTATGTTTAACAGATAATTAAGCAATAAATAAATGGTTAACAAGACTTCTAAAACCGTTGTGTGAGAGTACGGGAGGCCTAACTATTAGCCAGCTCAGCCAGGATTAATGCCTTTGTCAAGCCTTGTGAAGCTATCTAGCTCTCATTTGTTTTAGGCAACCCAAAGGCATGGCTCTACAGCTCTTGTGATTAACTAAATTTGGACATATCTGATTCCATTGAGCAAATGAAGTTATATATTTTTTCAGCTTTCATTTGTAAAAGTGAAACTGCTTCTGCAGGTATAGGCTATCTCCTGATTAATTAAGCCATATAGGTTTGACAAATGTGCATCATAAGCTGTTTATACTGACACAGACAGCACTGAAGAAATTCCTATTATCTGCAATGAGAATTAAGATTCTTTTTTTTCTTTTGTCCTCTCTCTGCCTTCCTTCTTCTCAAAATAAGATCATCAAGGAACAACTCAAGGTAAAGAGCACTAATTAGATGTCTTCTCTGCCTTCGTAAGAGAAAATGACAGTTTATTAATGACATAGTTTGCTTAAGGAAATTTGTTTTAACAGTGTGTGTGTGTGTGTGTGTGATAAAAGATGGATGGTGTTAAAGGAGAGGCAGTTTGTTCATTTTTTTCACATTAAAAGCTGTGTCTGATAAAGAATTTGTCTAATTTTCCTAAAGCTGTTAGGCAATTATTGTTTAATGTCAATCTCCCGTAGTGCTTCATTGTTCCTTTATGCTTTTTTTCTTTCTGCAGTAGCTCGTCTGGTACGGACTGAATCAGTGCCATGTGACATCAACAACCCGCTCAGGTACACAGACCTGCACATCAGTCAGACGCTCCCCAAAACCAACAAAATCAACAAGGTAAGGGTAAAAAATAAACCGTGTATTACAATCTGCATATTTCTTGTCCTACATATCGCTTTCATTTATTTTTGGGAGCTTTGTGAGTCATTGTGTATTTGGAATCAGGAAACCATACGAAAATATCTTCAGCAATATTGATGTTTACACAGATGGATTTGTTTTCCTACACTGGATATTTTACAGCCAGCACATCTATCAAATTCAGCTCAGTTCCAGAGAAAAAAGTTTATCACTAAATTCCCATGGTGGTAACACCATGCTGGAAAGACTGTGAAACAAACACGCTTGTTAGGAAATAATGGGCAGGTGTGAACATGTGAGTAAGCCACAGCTTTTATGTATGCCTTTGTCTAACAGTTTGAGGTTTTCAGAAACTGGAGTGTGTTAGTTTTGTCAACACACATATTTTTTGTGTTTCTCATGGATTCACTTTTCCAAAACTCAAATCTTGGTTATAAACTTTGAAATATTCTTAAGTAAAGTAAAATGGTGGTATCACTAAATTCTGTTAATTTCTTCAGATGTGATAAATGTAATTTAAAGTTTATTAGGAACAATTATCTTGTGGAGTGATTATAATTAAAAAATAACCATTTAACCCCTGGATTTTATTTCATGTTCGTATCATAATTACTTAAAGAATTAGAAACTAAATTCATTTAGTTTTCTTGTTTGTATGTTTCTTTCAAATTGCAAATTCAAACTGTGGTTCTATCATAATTTAAATTAATGACGTTAGGTATCAAAATATATGGCAGTGCACAATCTGCTGTGCACCAGTTGAGCTGCACATACCACATTGATACTATCTTTACTTTTTAATATAATTTTTCAGAGTTAATCTTTTTCTGCAGGAGATGATGATATCTTCCTAAAATCTAACTTGCATTTGATTGATTGTTATATTGCTTATACAATAGACTTTGATCATTTGTTACAAACTACAGATGCTCTGATTTATTTTTCTTTTTGTTTTTACAAAGTATTCCCTAACTCTTCAGGTTGCTTTACCACCTTCCAGGCAGCCATTGATTTCTCTCTATCCAGTGCGCTTTCAAAATCAAGTAGCAGAAACTATATAAATTTGCTTGAGGAAGATGATCCATCATATTGAAAAGCCTAATTTTTGTCTGGTGTTTTCTCTTTGGATAACAGTTTGAAATCTCTACGTGTTGGTGCATTTCAAGGGCACCTGAGATTTAACAGTTGGCTGCTGAACAAAAAAATATTGTCTATTTTTCATCAATATCAGGTACTTCTTTTTTTTTTTGCTTGCTTTCTGGATAAAATTTCTAAATTGTTTAATTTCTAAATTGATTTTAAGTCTGTAAAGTCAGGAAGAACTTCACTGAAAATTAAATGAATTGAATTATTTGAATGAATAAAATGCTACACCCAAGTCTTTGGATGACTAGACGTCAGTATGAAATGATTATATTAAGTAACTATTTGAATTTAAACTAGATGGAGTCTAGTCAGGGGCTGTCATCTAGATCTGAAATGATTTTTGCAAAATCTTCGGCTGAAGAACTGATCTGATGTGATGAGAATAAGATGAGAAGATGAGAAACATTTTACAGAAAAGTAAAGTTGACTACATTTCTCATTGTGATGGATTACATCTGCCAGGCAAGTTCCAAGTCTCTGATGTTTACTTTGTACTGAAATGAATAAAAAGTTCTGCCTTGAAGGTAGAAAATCAGTCTAGAGGCTCCAAGTTAGACGGAGAGAGAGTTCAACAATAAAGCAGAGTGAGAGCCTTTTACAATTAACAAACTGAGGGCCAGATTTGGTAACTGTGTCAGTATAAAACTCTCTTTTAGTGATTTTAAAAGCTACAGTTGGTGTTTATTAAATATGTGCAGTGTCAATTGTGCAACTGAAAGGTGTGGACAGCCTCATTGCAGATTGCAACATTGTACATTGCAGTTTTGGAGATTTAGGTCACATTTCTGGAGAGAAACTCACAATAAAAACAGTTTCTGTGTGTGTTGTATTTCTCTGCATCGCACACACTTATAGCCACGTGTTGTTTTAGATCTTCATGGGATCTATTGCATGTCTACAATTAATGCCAAACAACAGTTAATGGGGCTGAAAGGGACTTGCGTGTGTTATATGAATGTCTAATCTTACAAAATTTTAAGTTGGCTGTGTAGAGAAAACAAAAACGATGCATGAAACAGCAACTTCTTTAATATGCACCCAAGTCACGCACACACAAACACACACATTTCAATTTTTTTAAGTAGAAGAGTTTGCGGTAAGGCAGCGATGCACTTGATAAATCGTGTGCTTCACCCGAGTTGTCAGATTTACCCAGCGATGACACACATATATACACTCATACTGTCCCTGGAAACTTCTAACCACAGAGTTTGCCAAAAACATTGATTCCTCTTCAACTGCCTCTTGTTTATCTTAATTGCCATGCTGTTTCCAGAGAGAAACACGTGTGCAACCTGCACTCACACTATATTATTTTGGTTAGTACATTACTCTTTCCCTCATCGGCTCTGCTTATTTTTGTTCCATTAATTTTTGCTGCTCTTGGTAGATTACATTGGTCATTACCTCAACTGTGGTTTAAATGAGCTCATTGTTCGTAGAGCAACCACAGAGCTATCGTCTCTCATGGGGGCATTTTTAGCGATTGCAGCCTCACGCTAATTTGCCCCCACTTAGTAAATTTGACTCTATAAATTCACCTTAAAATTACAAATACTTAAGTCTGAATAAAGCCTATGCTTATCTTTATCTGTTCTGTCTCTTCTCAGGATCACATCCCAGTCCCATACCAACCGGACTCCAGCAGTAACCCCTCATCCACCACCTCCTCCACTCCTTCCTCCCCAGCTCCTCCATTGCCCAGCAGTGCCACGCCACCCTCCCCTCTGCACCCCTCCCCACAGTCAGCAAGGCAACAGAAACAGTTCAACTTAACAGGTATTTTATTTAATACACATATAATTCCTATTCCCCTCTAAAAGTTTGGTGCATTTGGTGCATGCCCACAATAACAATGCTAAAAGAAGGTATGTTGGCTGTTTTAGCTTAGCATTTGGCAATGCAAGAATTATGCTAATGACTGAAGTGAATGTCAGAGCTGAAGCAAAATTAAGTAATTGCAACTGTGAGCTAATTTCTTTTTCTCATAGAAGCATTTTCCTTTGCTAAAAGTAAATAAAATGCCAAAGAAGGGATTGAGAACCGAACCTTGAGTTGAAATTATGAACTCAAATAAATAGATATTGCAACATAGATTGGTTCAAACTAATTTGACTTTGAATACTAAACTAACAAATTGCCATGTGAACTTGGACAGTCTACCCAACTTTTATCAAACTCTAGCTCTTCTTGTTGCCTTCCACAGCCTCCAGTTATTTCAAATACAAGCAACAGTTCATATTCCCCGGTAAGTACCTCAAAATTGATTATTTCCCCTTCCTATAATGCATTGCATCTAGCCAAGGATGAGTAAGGAGGGCCCTTTTGATGTTGTTGGTGGTTTTCATCCCCTCACCTTGGCCTGCTTGAAAAATCTCTACACCCACTCATGCTGTCTCATTTGGGCTTCCTAATGATTTGTCAATATCCAGACGCTTTGCTCTTGCCCACACTGGTACCATACAGTCTTTGCTCATTTGGCAGGTTATTATAGCTGAGACAAGCTGGAGTGGTGTTAGGTAAAGAGTGAAATCTGAAGAGACAGATTTTTGGAAATGCATAATTATAGTGCTCAGCAAGCTGCAGCATGTTCTGATTATTGTTGCCACACATGCTCTTTACTTCAGCTACCTTTATAAACTATGTAACAACACATCTACTTCTTACTGTTCACCATCAATCAAAAAAATCTATACATGGATGTAATGTCTTAGTCATCTCAAATTTACTGCTCTCTCTTATTCTGAAAAGACTACAAAAATGTAGTAATATGTGGTCTTCATACAAGTGTTCACTTTGGTGGGGTTGAGTATATATCTGCAGAGATTCTGCTGGCATGGGATACACAAAATTTGACATTATATCAAATGGATCACCGATATCATTATATGAGGGCCTCCGATTCCCAACACTGGACAGTTTAGAGCTTTCAGCCCTGTTGGCTTGCAGGTCTTTGGAGCAAATCCACAACAACATCAGTGCAGACTCCACACAGAAAATAAAAACATGTCCCTCGCTGTGAGGAGATGGTGCCAGCTTATAATGCACCATGCTACAAAGAGAACAGTTTCTGTGGCTCACTCTTTGTGTTTTTGCATTAAAAAAAAAATGACAAAGTGTGCCAATACAGACAACAAGTCTAGCAGTGAATCCTCTGATGTCTTTCAGAGGTGGATACAACAGCACAGCTGACCTTACTCTGTCTTGCATGTTGAAGATCAATGCTTGCAAAAAATAGTTGGGAGAATCCAACCTGTTCACATCTCCACCAGTATAACACGTTATGCAAACTATTTTCTATGTGCTTCATACAGCAGAATATGGTGTTATCACCACTATTAGAATGTCAGAAAGTTTGGTTGTAGAGCTATCTTCGAAGCATTTAAGTGAAAACAGCAGATGAGTTGAAAAATAAATGCTGGATATAACTTTAGATATAGCATTTGATACAAGAGCCCATATAAGCCATTCTGATGCTCTCACATCAAGATATTCTCTTTTCACATGCATAAATCTTCACTCGCACATATTTCCATTTCCCTTTCATATTTATAAATTGTCACACTTACATACACACATTCTCCGTTTACATATTGTATGTGTAGATTCTGCTTGTAGCTACTTTCAATCTCCTTTCACATGCATATATTTTGACTCATAATTACATATATATATATATATATATATATTTCTCATTTCAATACATACATAGTTTTACCTCTTACGTATGAGTCTTTGGACTCCCATGCTTATACATTCTTTGTTCTCAGATACACACATTCAATTTAACGAATACAGGTCTCTGACAAGAATTAAGTAGCAACTGAAATTACATTCATGTATTAAAATGTATTGAGCAGATAGGTGCTACATATTCCCAGAGAATCTCATGGTTCAAGAAATACAGACGCTATCAATACATTAGGGCCCTATGCTTAGATGAATTCATTTTCTAGTGACTTCTGAAAACCAGACAAAGATCCAGATCTTAGATGCAGCTTGATTTTTCATTTTTCAAAGATTGTCATCAATTTCACGGTACTTTAAAGTTGTGATAGGAATATATGTTTGGGGATTTATCTTTTTAATTCTGTAAGCCATTTATGGCTTCATTTTATTTTATACACAAATGTATTTTTTGTTGCTCTATTTGTGTTTATCGTAAGTATACTGCTTCCTCCAAAAATATTCTAATGCCTTTGATTATGGTTTTCAGTATCATGAAGTATCTGCCTAAAGGCTTTTGCAGCAGTAAAATAGTCATATTTGACTGCTAAACATTACAGCATAATGATGACAAATCAAACATTGCAATTAAATCTACACCATTAATGTGGGGAAAAATAATTTTATTCCTGTAGTCATATGTTAACAATAAATACATGCAAATTTCCTACAAATTTATGGTGGGAAGCTTTTTTATGATGAAAAATACTGCAATGAAGTTTAATAATGCATCTTAAAAAATTATCCTTGATTTTAAAAATCAAACTGTCAAAGCAATTTTATTTAATGGAGTCTGGCAGTGTGAACTTGAGCTAGTTTGAGATGTGAGTGCCAGAGTTAAAACTACTGAAGTTGTACATCCAAATGATGACATCGAAGGCTGGAAACTAGAAGGGCTGATTTCCAATGAGCATACTAGCTGCTGGCTAAAGGAACCTGCTTTGTAAGTGCTGCTGTATTTGGGTGAGATACAGCTTTGATGGTTCAAGGCAGAAGTTTGAATGAATAACTCTCACACTCAAGTGATGAGGAGTAACCACAATCTGGAGTACAGTCTGGTAGGAAGGCAGCTGTTGAACTGGTGAAACTGTCTGAAGATGGATATGAGTGTCAATCTTCTGCACATGCCCCACTGAACCTGTGTTGTCCTTATAGTCAGTAGCCTGGATATAATAAAATGTAAGTGTAAATGTTAAAAAATGTCTTTACTGCTGTTTTGTTTATCACAGTATTGCTTATTTAGCCATAGTTAGAGAACATGTAATTTTCATTAGCTGATCACATAGTTTTTTTTCTTATTGTAGGAGGACAAACATATGCCTGCAAAAAAATACATCTTATATATGAAGAACCTAAAATAAAATAAGTCAGCTTTGCTTAGGCCAATGTAGCAACCAATCACCTAGAGTAAAAAAATAACTCAACGTGATAACCGATCTATACTCAGCTCATCTTTTAATCTGTAAATTCTTATTGGATGACCTGCATGCCATTTCCACTGTATTCCTTGTTTCTTGTGTTTGGAGTCCCCAGTTTCCACAGGTGTATAAAACCGAGCACCTAGTCATACAATCTGCCTTTGCAAACAGAAGAATGGGTCTAATAAAGATTCTAAAGATTGTGTTGAATTTGAGCAAGAAGTCAGTTCATGAAATTTCTTCCATTTGGAACTATAAGTGGTATTATTGCAAAGCATTTAGGAACTATAGGAACCTAGCCAAGAAGTGATAGATCACGTAAAGTTACATTCCAATCTCGTCAAGCTCTGCTGACTAAATATGCATTTGCATGACTAGACAATTCCTGTCGATGTCATATGTAGGTGGTCCAGTGCTTTTAAGCATCTAGTGTATTCTTTTGTTAGACACAAATAAATTACACTTTTTCTTCTTACGTCCACATATCCTTTATAGAATTAAATGCATATTAAATTAATGTGCATGAGAACTACATATGAGGAAAAATATAAAAATGTCAGAATAAAAATGTATGAATATGTGCATTGAAATATATAAGTAAAAGGGGTGAATGTGAGAATTAAAAAGAAAATGATATAAAAATGACAGTGCGAGCATGTAAAAGGAGAATGTATTTATGTGAGAGTTTCAGAATTCGTGTTGCCTTTCATAATTTGTGTCACAATTCACTGCATATCATTATAGACAGCTTTTACACACAAAGAAAAAATTCTGTGTAAACATTTAGAATCTATAAAGTCATAGTTTTTTTAGGTGCTCTTTAAACAGAATGGCAGTCTGTCTCTTTGTTGACATAATGAAGGTCATAATTTCATTGTGTGAATAAGTATTGTAGATGCCAAGTGTGTTTGAAAATTTCCATGTACTCACAGGCACCCTGGAAGTCTTCAAATCCTGTTTAATGGGAGAGGTTAATGGGAGTTAATTTATAATTTGGCATCAGATTTCACCTATTCATAGCAATGCCACAGGATTAGCCCTATGGTAGATGACATCATGCTTTAATTATTTTTTCCAAAGTATAGTAGGAAGAGTTACCTTGTGTCATTAAGTAGGATATTACACCATAATTCAATTCAATTCAGTTTTATTTATATAGCGCCAAATCACAACAACAGTTGGAATAATAGTATTCCTTCTTCCATTATGATAGTTAGCAATGATAGCTGAAAACAGAAGGCTTACAATGATGATAGCATTGCTACTACTGCATTTTACTGGGAAAGAAAAACTCTTGCCTTGTTTAATAGTATCACAGTTTTGACACAGCTGGTATTTCGGTCACCACTGTGGCTCTGTTGTAGCTGGTGTTCCCTAGCTTTTCTATGATAAGCAGCACCACCAATGTTAATAATGACTTTTAATGAATGCAGTTTTGTTTCAATTCATTAATTTGATGTGTTGTAACTCGAATGCTTCCAGATGTTGCTCCCGAGGCTCCTCCCAGCCGAGCTCCGCAGGTCATTCTGCATCCCGTTCTTTCTGAACCAGGGTAAGTAAAATCAATGACAGAAATAGTTCAGTAGAACCGCATGAATACATTTAAAGAAAGAAAGTACTACCGATCATCTTTTCTCTCTGTCAGTCAGCCTTTTCCTCATCTGCATGCTTTCTCTCCTTCTCCTCCTCCCCTCTTCCCCCTTTCTCTCTGGGGTAGTTGGTCAGAGGCCAAGTTGAACTTATTGGAGCACAGATATTTGGGTGGCAATTTCAATGCGAGGGACGACATGATGATTACTCAGAGACTAATGTTAGCATGGCCTTTAGTTCACGCTACACTTGGGATGCCAAGTGGATTTTCACTAGCTCTTTGAGGAAGCCAGTGGTCATAGGAAGACAACCGGAAGAGAAGGATTAGTGATGAGATGCCTCTCGACCCAGATGTTAATTAAATCAGATCTCAATATATCGCATGAAACGGGGCAAGAATCTATAGGAAGATGATCAGTTGTGATGAAATACAGGTCATGCTGAAAGACTGGAGTAGATTCATCAAGAACAAATAATTATATTTAAAAAAAAATCAACATGGTAGTAAGACTGGGAAAAAATCGAAAGTATGACTTTTACACTGAGGTACGGGGCTGTACATGTACAAGCTGTCTTTGATGTCATCATGCCTCATTTATATAGCAGCTGCCAGATTTGAGATTAAAAAACAGGAAGGCAAAGTCTGGAAATAATAGGAATCATACAAAAATAATGGCATGCATACATAACAATAGACTCCATGTTTGGGATAGTTTAGCATTTAGCATTACATTCATTACCATAATCATTATAATGTGATGCGAAATATTGTTTTCTGTATCTTGAAACCACATTCAGGCGTTGAGCTGTAAAGCTTCACTGTCAGTTTTTCACAAGGTGCTCCAAATGCATGCATATGAGTTTTGTTTTGTTGTTATACTGGTCTCTGTGTACACTCCGGGGCTGATTGTGAATGAGTTGCAGCTGGCAAAATTTGTCATCTCACTGAGGACAAAATATTCATTTTTATTGAGACTAATAGACTGAATTTATTCACAGCCAAAAGGGTATACAGGAAAGGAAAGTGTGTACAGCCCACAATGAAAAGCCAACTATTTTGTTATTAGGCTTTTAACAATTAACAACACCCATGTGACTGTGACAGCTAAGAACTAAAAGACTTGATATTAGTTTGTCAACAAGAAAAACGGGGTTTTAACATTTATTGAAATCAGAGCAGCAGGAGACTGTATATAAAACACTAATTAAATGACAAAGAAAAGCCCCTTGTACTCTCTCTTGGGGAAATAGATAAGAGTCATTACCTGTTCCCCCAATATTAACCATTCAAGGTTTGAGACATTGTATTTTATTTTTGCTTTTCATAGAAATATGTTCATAACTTGGGAACAAATTCTACCAGAGCCAGCTTGTAGGAAGTTATGAAAAGGCATGAACCACAGTAAATTAAGAAAACAAAATGTACAACTACTACTGAGAAATGCTAGCTGACTCATAAGGCTGCACACTCTGACCTGAATGCCCCCCAAAAAAATTCTCCATTAGTTTCAGTCAATAAATGCATCATAATTTACCTTAGATTCTTAACATATAATATATCTGTATTTATTCTTGATTTGGGCATTCACATACAGCTAAATATTTAGGAATCATGAATCTCTTGAGAAAAGAGCAAGAGAAAACTCATTTAAAAACCCATATCTTTGGCAACCTTTTCTCCATTTTTCCCCTTTCTCACTCCCGTTCATCGTTCCCTGCCTTTTTGACAAATGGGAATGCATAAGCGTGGTTAAAAAACCCACATTCTTCTGATTTAATTAATGCTATCGCCCCTCCTGTCCCTTCTTTGTATGCTCTTACAGTGGCAGCTGGCAGATTTCTTTGCCCTTAATAGCTTCATCTCAGGGTTAATGAGGGCCTGTTTTAGACCCGAACGCCCTGCAGGATTCCCTCATTAGAGCAGAGATCGAACCGGTGGTAGCAGCCCTTGGCGCCACAGGAATCACATTATTTTATATGCTGCCTCACCTATGGTCTTTTCAGTCAAGGGTTGCTCTGCGAACAAGTGTTAATATACCATAGAATGTGGGGAGTTATACACTGATGTTACACAGACGATTATGTGGACAGTGGGGGTTGAGTGGAATAAGGGAAACGGGTTCATTTATGTCATGTGAGTGGCTGTAGGTGACAATGGACACGCCTGGGTCAGAAATTAATAAGGGCACAGGGTGCAAATGCACTTAAAAACTCGTAAAATGAATGTGAAAATAAAAATTAGGGTCAGAAAAAGGCTGCCACTAATGAGAAGACCTCTCTCTTACATTTCCCCCTGTTCACATTGTAGTTATTTATCTATTAAATGGTCACAGTATCATTGTCTTTTTGCCACCTGAGACATTGCAGATGATTCACAGCATAAAAGCCTGTGGTTCAGTAATTCTTTTTATTGTAATGTGTGCAAAAAAAATAATAGCTTTTTTAGGTAAAAAAAAAAAAAAAAAGACACATTGCTAAGAAAAATTGTGCATGAATGAAAATAAATGCAACTCCTGAAAAACACACTGACAAAAGGAAACACGATTAATAATAAAGTAAACACTGGAGATAGACTAGTTGCGAGAGGTGAAAAAAAAAAAAGATCTGTATCTAGTATTTAGAAATATCAGAAAAGAAATATTGGTTTTTAATGTTTAAAATAAGACAAATCTAATAACAAAATATCTATTCACAAAGACCAGCTCATCTCATAGTCATTGAAATGGCCTCTATAAAAGACCTTATGTGTTATAATGGGATTCTGAATCTACAGCATGTCTCTTCTTTGGTGTCTAGGTAAAAGCACAATAGAAAGGTTACCGGCTCAGAAAATAAGGTGGCATGCAGCTTTTAAATTGCAGGTCTCAGAGCTGCCTGCAGATATTTATTGCATTGTTTAAAAGTGCACAAAAAGTATCACTAAAACCAAATATTTCAGACCTTCAGAGCTTCATTGGTGCTTAATGATTCTGGGTTCAGACCTTTTTAAAAATATTCATGTGCCATTCTCATGCTAAGTACCGAGATCGGTTTAACACTGGCCAAAATCACTGGTTCTGATATGCACATTTGCCTCTACAAAATCTCTCAGGAACACGAGACTGATCTATTGCTGTTATTCTGTAGGAAGTTGAATCGACTGACAGCAAAGTAACACATTTTGTAAAAGAAAAAAAATGTTGTGAAAGTGGTACAAAGAAGTACAAACAAAACAAAACAGCAGTGAACCCTGGACAAGCATTTTAATTGATGGAGAGGGCTCCAGCACCCAAAAGGCATCACAAATGACATTCAGTCATTTCTACTTTAATAGCAACTTTAAAAACAAAAAGCAAAAAACAAAACAAAGAAAATTCCTACTTTTTAGTCAGAGACAACCAGGTGTTGTAAAACAGAGCGCAATTCACTCTTTGTGACAGACACACAGGGGAAAGGGTGTCAAGAGAAGTTATCTATTGCCAATTAGAATATATCAGGTGCAGGTGCAATCAGTTCATCTGGGTATAGAGACAAAAAACTGCAACAGCAGTTCTTGTTGTAGTTTTTGTAGTGATCTTTGATTCTTTTTTGTGTTTACTTTTCTGCTTCCTCAATAGTTGGAAACTATTGTGAGAACCTAAACATTTGTCATGACTTAATATGACACAGGCGTTAGTATATTGCCATCCACAGATGGTATTCAGACATATTCATTATCTGTTTGTGAAATGATTTAGAGGTTGTAGTGGTGACACATCATATGGAATGACACACATCAGTGCACGCACAATAGTCGTCCAGATAAAAATCAGCCTGTCTGATCATACGTGTGAGTACCACATCTCTGTGTAGAGGCTACATTACTGATATCTACCGCAAAACCATCTCTGCTCTCAGCACACATGAAAACTATTTAATATAATAACTATTTGAAACATACAAATATTACAGCAATACTAACTCAGTTCAGTTCAGTTTTATTTATATAGCACTGAATCTCAAAGCGTTTTACATGGAAATACTTTGGTTTCAGATGCACATACATATAGATGGCTTTAGAACATGCTTATACTAATACTAATACTCCACAATCAACGTATACACTCAATAAAGAATTTAAAACCTGCAAAGATATTTTTCCTTATGAATATATTTCTTCTCTTCCTCCTTTTTCATTTTAGCAATGAGGGCAACCCTTTGCTTCAAATCGAAGTTGAACCTACATCAGACGTGAGTATGACCTTTGTTGTGCTTTCAGCGTGTGCGGATCTAGCTTTGTTCAGTCCTTGCATTGCTGATAGTACTGACAATTATGCCAGTAATATCAGTGTGTAATTGCTGGTGAATGCGAATAAAGACTAAATACCACTCTCACCAACACTTGTCACAGTCATTTGCGTTGTTCTCTCATTTAGCATAATTTGTCTCAGCTCTGTGAGGAGCCTTTAGGTAAGTTATGCGTCAAAAGCAACAAGAAGGAAAAGACATCTTCGCTCCTCGTCATTGCTATTTCTATAACAATGATATAATTTGAGAAAATGTGATGCAGATTGCGTTGAATGATATTCCAGCAGGCACCTTGGAGTAGGTCATTTTCTCTCTTGCGGTGCATTATATTTAAAATCAAATCAGAGTAAATCAACCACTTTTCCCTGTGGTTATTTTCCCTTTTTTTTATCAGTCTATTTTTTATTGGTAACAGTCTAAACAGTCAGTATTTCAAGTGCAAACAGCCACAGAAAAATCATTATATATAGAGGCAACACAGACATACAGTATGTGTTTGTTTTTTTTCATATACAATCCTGTTTATAAGTAAAATAGTACTCAATACATTTACTTATAAGCTAAAATATATCACATGATATGCTATACTCATTGTAAAATATATATTGTTACAAGGAAAGATGATTTATTTATGTATGTATGTATGTATAAAATGAAAAATTGACATTACCATCTGATAAAAACTGTTCATCCTGGGAATACAGAGCTTTTGCTACATCTAAAGCTTGGTGGGTTGGAGAAGCTTTTTGCCGATAATTATGCTTCTCTTAAATGGCATTTGTATAAAAAAAATAATAAAACATCCATCTGCTATCTTGCTGGAATGATTTAACACTATCTTTTTGTGTATAATGGCATTTTGATTCCATACATGTGTAGGAAATTCAAGCTACCCACAGTTCAATTTTGCTTTATCACAGAATGAGGAAGGCAATGATGAGGACTCTGGTGATGAGTTTGAGGAGATGAACTTGTCGCTCCTGTCGGCTCGAAACTTCCCACGTAAGGCCAGTCAGACCAGTATCTTCCTGCAGGAATGGGACATCCCCTTTGAGCAACTAGAGATTGGGGAGATGATTGGTAAGGGTCGCTTTGGAAAGGTTTTCCATGGACGATGGCATGGCGAGGTCGCCATTCGCTTAATTGACATTGAGCGTGATAACGAAGACCAGCTGAAGGCCTTCAAACGTGAGGTGATGGCCTACCGAAACACTCGCCATGAAAATGTGGTGCTCTTTATGGGGGCCTGCATGAGCCCACCACATCTGGCCATCATTACCAGGTAAGGATAAAGATCTAAGTTTGAATTAAGGTGTTCTTGATAAAGCTCTACACCTCTGACAGACATTGATCACACTTAAGTACTGTTTGCTATATTGTGTGATTGTCCTCTCTACCGGCTCACAAGCTGAGCTTCACTACAAAAAGCAGCTAATGAACACTTGAATGTAGCTACCTGTTAAGGACTAGGAGAGAAACATGAACAAATGCACTGAGGATTTTATATTTTGTTTTGTTACGTGGCAGCAAAGAAAAAGGGATACAAGCAAACAGTTTACCAGCAACAGATTACTTAATTTAGAAACTAAATAAAAAATGACTTGAATTTCAGAATTAACGAGAAAGTAATCTGAGTACCTTAAAGAATTAACTTGTAAACATGTCATGTCTTATAGTTTAATGTCCAGAAATAATATTGAATAATAAGGAAACTACAATATTTGCATGGCCTAAAAGGTTAGTTAAAGTGCCACTTTAAAATAATACAAGTTGAGTTTGAAGAACTTTTTAAAACGACCTCTATTGTTCTTTATAATTGCAGTCATAATGGTGTCCATCAATAGCCCTATATTAGAATATGTTATAGTACACAATGGTTCATTTGAGCTTTCATGTTTGAGCAGGCTGCAAAAATAATATACAGATGGCAATGAAAAGAATGCTGACCATAAAACAAATGAAAGTACAGTGCAATTATAAAAAGCAATATAATGAGACTCCATAAATGGATCATCGCAGATAAAATGCAGAAATGTTCATATGGGTTATCTGTAGGAAAAAAAATTATACAACTCTAACCAGGGTAACTGTCTGTCTGTCCGTCCGTCCATCCATCCATCCGTTCATCATTTTCACAGCTCTAAAATGTGTAGTTTGGTCTGCTTCTGAACTTGAGAGAATGACCATTTTATGGCTTTGACAGTCAGTCCTGGTCACCTAGCATTCATTCTAGATCAGCCACAGACCTTCCCTTCTTTAGAAATATGAGTTTAGAGTGTCTGACAATGGGATGTGGAGAGGTTATGATTAGAGCAGGCTGCTGCTGTTGCTGAATAGATGAACCAACCACTCACCATAGCAATAGTGCATTTGTCTTCACTACAGTGCAACAGCAGATAATATGAGGTTAGAGTGGACGTGAAGATTTCTCTCTCTTTAATTATTTCATGTATTAGTGTTTACTTTTAGGCAGATTTAAGTACTGTAAGTATTTTGCCACTTATAACAATTAAGAGAAAGGTTGTTTTCTTGTTAAAGAACATCACGAGAAGTACTCTCATTTAATTAATTAGCAGAGCTAATGACGTTCAGAAAGAAATTATTGCCCGTCCTATTGTCATCTACATAGGCTGTGAACAACAAGGAAGTCTTGCAATTTTTATACATTGTCTCTGCATATATTTGTTTTGAAGGGACTGTCCATCTCTTACTAAATGTACAACTTTAAATATGCTTTAGCACAAATGCACTAATCCCTTCCATCATATTTACTGTTTTAAATGACCAGTTGTATGATTTCTGAGATATTGCATCTGATGCCAGTTGAAATTGCTGTATGCACAGGGGAGCTAACAGGTGAGCTGGCTGCTTCTCAGAAATCCTCGCTGGTGATTGCTGAAAATAATAGCGAATGTCAGTGCAACAGGTGGCTTTGTTATCCACTAATACTCTGCTTCTCACACCACAAGGATAAAAAAAGTTACTACAAAATAGTCTTCATATTAATCATGTAGACCAAAGTGCAAAACGAAGCACACTGGTTTATTAAAGATTTCAGGCTGCATTAATAGGAACATAAATATTGATTGAAACGTTTTCCTTTAACTTTTTCCTTTATGTTGGTTGATTTTGTTGGGCATAGAGGATACAGTGATATTACTGCTGGATTTTATTCATGTAAATTGCATAATTCATTTTGAAGCACAAAGGTGATTTTCAGAATGTTAAGGTGGACTCATTAGTTCTCCATCATCTTGTCTTCCATTAAATACACCCTTTCTTCTTAGACTAGATTATCCATATCATATTTGCCGTAGGTATAAAAGTAACTGTCATAAAACATAATGTCTGCATAAAAATTTCAACTGGCTTTAGATTTAACCAGCCAGCATTTGTTAGTTAGATTTCTGTGTTTAATAAAAGACGTGTAAAGAGAGGTTTTAAATATAAAAAATGAGGCTGTCATGAGATTGTTTCAGGAATGAATATGTATGAGCTGTTAGCTTCGGGTCCTTTGTTGGTCACCTGCATGGCACAGTCGGGGTTGAGGGCTTCAAGTGTGAGGCAGGGGGTGTTTGTTGAGCTGCCTATTAAAATGCCATTTTGATGGCACCCCTCCAGAAATATCACATTGTCTAGCTGAAATACAGTCTAGCTCCATTCTGGCTTACAGTGAACTTCGCTTTTAGTTCATAGGATGGCATTTTATCCTCTAACAGTGTCTCAAACTCCAGTAATGCACACTCGTGAACTTCTAGACAAATATTTTTTCTGTTTATGTAACACTGAACATTTAAAAGATGAGGATTAGATGAAGTGGAGAGAGGTGAAAATTGAACACTCTAACAGTTAACCATTTTGTGGACTGTTTCAGTATTAGTCTCATTTCTTATGTATTTGTTTTTATTAGGGATGACAAAGAGACTCATTCAAGCCTGCAGTTAAGTTTACATCACATTGTTCAGACTATAAACATGTCAGGCGCTTGTTGATACTTTGATGATTAATTACAGCAGCACAGCATAGTGTGTGTTCACAGTCTAGGCACCCAGCTCACCACTCATCAATATGTAAGTAAAATTGGGGGTTTATAATTAACTATTCCCCTGAGTTTACAGGTGGATACTGGGGCAGTGGAGGGGTTTAAATAGTAGGCTGCAATGCTGGGTAGTGGACACTGACATGTAAGAGGGACACATTGGAGATTTTTTGTAGCTTAACTAGACCACCAAAATGGGAGGCCATGTTTGGTATATGAAATGAGGACAGAAAGGCACGATATGTGTGTAAAATAGTGCAGCTCGAGTTCCCTGCTTCTTCTGCTTCTTTGCTCCATTTCATTTAAAATATGATTTCAAAACAATTTTGAATTCTCTGTTAGAAGCAATATATAAGTATCAGTCCATTTACCATATTCACTTATCTTGTATGAATTTTTTTCTTTTATTCTTAGGAGAGCAGTACAGGAGTCCTTTATTTTAACTTCTTTGTATACGAGGTTTTAGCCCTGCACTTATCAGTTGCTTTCTACAAGCTTAATGAATCACTTCTCTTTGCAACGTTGATGTACAAAGCATGATTGAGACATATTGGAATGACAGGAAACCAGTGACAAACTAAGCTGAAAATACTCATTTAAAAGTTTCGAAAGGAATTTTTTAAGATTGACTTGTAACATCTAAATAATGTAGTGATTTTATCAAATTTGTATTACCTATTGGCATTGATGTAAACCCTGAATTTTACTGTCTTTTCCAGCTTTTGTAAAGGCAGGACACTTTATTCTGTAGTGCGAGATGCCAAAGTTGTCCTGGATGTTAACAAGACACGACAGATTGCGCAAGAGATGGTCAAGGTAAAATAACTCGGCACTGATTTCTCCAAAACACTTCAGCAGAATGCCACGTATTACAAGGTGTCCCACCCTCCCTCCCTCTCTCTGTCCTCAGGGGATGGGCTACCTCCACGCAAAGGGGATCTTACACAAAGACATGAAGTCCAAGAATGTGTTTTATGACAATGGCAAAGTCGTCATCACTGACTTTGGGCTCTTCACCATATCTGGAGTTCTGCAGGCTGGCAGGTAATTATGTTCAATACACTTATGGGACAGGAATGCTTTCGTTAGCATTTGCAATACATGAATTAATCTTGGAGAGAAACTGAAAGTTCTGACACGTGTAGTGCAGAGACAACAAAACCTTTGGTCCATGCAGTGGATACGCTGCACATTTGTGTGATGAAAATGTCATCTTGTTATGTATTTAAACCCTACTTTTTTATTATTACTGCATACATTTTTTAACACTGTTCAATTATAATGAATGGTGATGCTTCCTTTTCTGTTTTTGAAAACCTCTGTTCCAACATGTCTAATTTACATAACGGTTGCCATTAAGATTACATTCATGCGCAAATAATTGAAAACTGTTTTTTTTTCTGGAAGTAATTACAGTTCCCATAAAAGCTTCACACTTGTCCCCTCAAGAACTCAAACAGTGTTAAACAGAAATGTCCAAGATATAAAGAAAACATGAGTAACCAGGTCAAGGAGGAGCAAATAAATTCAATAATGGCTGGATAAATTTGCCCTTACAAACAGTACAGCAGAACTATTTGTTCTGTGAATCATCAGCAATGGTTAAAATGCTCAAAATTATTTCCCATGCCAATGAAAAAATATATATGTATGACACCCAACATCTAGACTAACATCGAAACAACTAGTAGCTCAGTGTTTTAACATCTGTAAGAAACAATTGCATTGTAACTAGAGATTGACAAGGTACAACACATACTACTACACATACTATACTACAGCAATGGTGAGCCAGGACATCAGATCCAGGGGGAGATATCATCATTACCACCCTCCAAAATTAGGTACAGAGCCCAACAGTGATCCTTTAGATGCTTTGCTATAAGCTCAAGGTAGTAAAGGAAAGTTAGCAAAATTATTAAAACTATAGTAAAAGTGTGATGAAGAAAGTGCAACAACCTGCTCATACCCTAGGCCTTAGAAAAGCCCAACCAAAGACTGACCTCTGCACATCTTCAGTTATACCAGAGGGATAGAAGCCGGAAGAATAAACTAGCTGTTTTCCATTGAACCATCCAAGGTGTACTCTCAAAGGTGGAGGACAATAGGAGAGCAACCCCACCAAGGCTGAACACAGAGCAATACTGGAAGAGCATATGGGAGAATATTGCAACACAACAATGCTCAGTGGCTTGCAAATCTAAGAGAAGGTCACAGCAACTTCCTTGAACAGGACCCAGTAACCATGAGAGTGGCAGATATAAAAGAAACAACTTCAAGTGTGAAGCTGGATAGTACTGGGACCTGATATGATTCACACCTACTGACTAAAGAAACTAACTGTGGTCCATGAACATCTGGCCGCTGCTAATGGATGAGACCCACCTGGAATGGCTAACTGAAAACCAGTCCTGATAGTCAAAGATCCCCAGAAGGGCCTAGTTCCATCCAACTACTAGCCGATAATCTGCATTAGTGCCTTTTCAGGCATCATAGTGGCTGAGATGAACAAGCACATGGCTCAGTTTCTCAGTTTGGCCTGGAAAGGAATCAGCATAGCACCAACTACTGGTAGCAGATCAGTCATCTGAGACTGTAAGACCAGACTGACCAACCTGTGGACTGCCTAGATTGACTACAAGAATGCCTATGACTCAGTGTCTCACACATGGATCCTGGAATGCTTAGAACTGATCAACAGGACCCTAAGAGCCTTCAACAGGAATTCAGTGGGGGATGTGGTGAAAAACACTGGAGGTAAACCTTAAGCTAGTTGCATAAGTGTGTTTATATTTTGTCACCATTGTTGTTCTGCATAGATTTAAATAACCTCAGATAAATCATTAACTAGGATACTGACTACAGCATAGAGCAAATGTCAGCCTTCTCCTCTATATCAATGACATCAAGCTCTATACCACCGATGCACACGACTAGGATCTACAGAATTCGGGCTGCCATTTCACTAGCTGGACCCATGTCCTCATTTTAGGTTTGATAACGTTTGAGTGGGTAGAGTTGAATGACTTGGGCATGAATTGAGCTGCAGTTTGGGGAAGGCCTTGAAGTGGACTGACGGCGGCTCCAGGGCCTGGCAGATCCCCATGTACTAAATAGAAGTGAAGAAGTTAAAGGATTGAAAAGGGGAGGGAGGGTGAGGCACGTAAACGAGAATGAACAGCTTGTAGAACTGAGGGAGCCTATATAGATGAGAACTGGAAGGAGCATGTTTGGAGGCGTGCTCCTGCTCCTGAAATTGCAATACTTTATCTACAGTTGAACTGGAGAAGTGTAGTTGGATGGTAACAAAAAGAGGAAATGCAATCAGAATGGAGGCGATTGCACTACCAGAAGGGAACATTGCAGACACTGAAGACAGCTACAAGTACCTGGGAATCCCACAAGCAAATGGGAGTCATGAAGAGCCTGCTAGGAAAGCCGCAATTACCAAATATCTCCCATGAGTAAGGCAAGTCCTAAGGAGTTAGCTGAATGGGAAGAACAAGATTTGGGCAATCAGCAGTGCCAGTGATCAGATACCCTGCTAGCCAAAGCAGCAGATAGAAGCCACTGACATCAAGACAAGAAAACTCCAAGGAAGCTGTCACCCCTCAACTCTGAGACTAAGGCTAAGCAGAAAGAAGAAGGCCAAGGACTAGAGAAAGTCTTAGGGCCACTATCCACGATGAAACAACATATATCTATGAGTTAATCAGGAAGATGGCCACACCTGATTATGTGCCTAGTGAATACCTCACCCAGCAGAAAATTGAGAAAAATAATTATTGCAGTGCAGGAACAAGCTCTAAGCACTAGATCAATAAAGGCTGGGGTCTACCACACCAGGCAAGACCACCAGGCTGGAATATTATACAAGAACATCTGTGACAAGTTCCTAAATCAAAATGTGATATGCCCCCTAGGGTAGTTAAGAATGTCTGAGCTAAAATCTTGTGGGACTTCCAGATACAGACGGACAAACAGGTGATACTAACGAACTGGACATGGTAGATAGATATTGCTATACCAAATGATTACTGTACCAGGAAGAAGGAACATAAAATCAACAAGAAGCTTGAGAAATAAAACAGAGAGGAGCTAGAGGAAATGAGGAGGGTAAAATCAACAGTGGTATTCGTGGTACTCAGAACACCCAAAGCAGTGGCCTCCAAACTGGGCAAGTGGCTCACACAGGTATCAGGAATGACATCTGAGATCTCTGTCCAGAAGAATTTTATTTGTCACGTACACAGTCATACAGAGTACGATATGCAGTGAAATGCTTAGACAACTGCTCGTGACCTAAAGCAAAAAAAAAAGGAAAAGGCTATGAATAAGATCACAGCAGAGTTTATGGAGAAGTTTATGCAAAACGTCCCAGTCCACCTCGTACACCTGAGTGTACAAAAGCATTTTATTCATATTGATTTTTGCATGTTCATCTCTCTCAAATCTGCAATTCATCATGACACTAGAGCCAAGTGTTAATGAGTTTTGTATAGCATAAACACTGGAAACTTACTGCGAGATATTATCATTAAAACAGATATGGTGTTCAAAACTTCGACGATGTACTTGCACTTGTAGTAATTGCACTCGTTGAAAGGGATAAGTCATTTTTAATCTGTGGTTACATTTAGTGTTTTTAAAAGCAGACCAAATGCCAATATATTAACAGCAACAACATCAGCATTTTCTGTTTGAAAAAATAAGCTTATTTGGCATCTCATTTGAAGCAAAATGATGTCATTATATAAATATGAAGCTATGATCTGTAGCTGCTTAGTTTGGCATAAACTGGAGAAAGCTGGTCATTCCCAAAGTTAACAAAACCCCCCAAATACCTCTAATCTTGTTTTATAGAAGGTAATTAGAGCTTTTTTGTGATGAAAGATCTTCATGGTGTTGTGGAAGTTTTCCATTTAAATAAAGCCTGCAGACGAGCGGTGTTTTTAATCCAAACACACAAAGAACAGAAAACCAAGCTTGTGGAGAGCCTACATGACCGCGCGGCAGGGTCAGCAGAGTCTCACTGAGCCTAGCATGGCTCTCAGTTAAATACTGGTGAAAAGAAGTAAGATTATTTCCCTGTCACTTGTTTTGAAGCAGTGATTTTATTAAATTGTCACCCTCACAGCTGGCTGATCTGTTTGGACAATTATGATAAATACTAGCCAGAGCACTTTATGTAGTTTTGACCACTGTGACTATGAATAATGATCAAATTTCACCCACTAGCATTCTAACAACATCTGCTGACATTTGGATATATTGCCATTATCAGCGTAACATAAGTGTGCCATCTTAGCATGGGTAACGCACACACTAATCATAACAAGTTTCACGAATTCAAGTGACGCCAATAAGGTAAGAGCTGTGCATATTTTGGTTGTGTTGTTAAAACATAAGAACTGTACATTGAGAGTAAGACAATGATAAGTCTTTGTTTATCTCCTTTTCTTGTTTTTATGTTGTAGCGTTGCAATTCAGTGGATTTTAAATCCACAATCTGATGCGCTTCAAAACTTTAACACAGATTGTGATCAAGACTTAATTTCCTGCAGTGTGACTTGCAAAAACTTTGAAAACTGTCATTTACACATCACCAATTTATTTCAAAGATAAAACCACTGTAACAGTTAAACAGAAAAGTAAAAGATGATGTTTATAAAATAGAATGGCAATTACACCAACTTACCAGTAATGCAACAGCAACAATGACGCTCAGCTATATGAAACAGTAATTGAAAAGCATTACAGATTCATCTTATTGGTGGTTTTTGTATCTACAGTGTTCTATAATGAAAATGAATCAGTGTAATAGCTTGGCAGCATGATACAGTAGATCAATAAGCCCTGACAAGTCTCCATCTGCACATTTTCTCTCTCTACAGCCGCAGAGAAGATAAACTGAGGATCCCCAACGGCTGGTTGTGCCACCTAGCCCCTGAAATCATCCAGCAGCTCTCTCCAGAAACAGAAGAGGACAAGCTTCCTTTCTCCAAGCAGTCAGATGTCTTTGCTTTTGGGTGAGAGTCCTCTTGCCAGATGCCCCCTAGTTTGTTTGTCCAGACGGCATCCGAGCCTGGAAGATTATAGCAGACTGTTGACAAAGAGGGTTTACAAACTCCAAATATGTTTGTGAACTTAATAAATACTCTGCACCACATGAGGCAACTCTCATTAACACTTTTAAGATCTCATTATAGATAGAGATTTTTTACTGCTGTACAAAGACTAGTGTACAAAGACATGTATAATATAGTAATCTGATATAATAAATGAATTTTTTTTATGCTATTTCCAGTCTTTATACATCCATTTCATAAGCATTTACTGAAAATGGGATTAACAGTGTTAAAACCTAATTATGTAAAATTATGATTTTGGCATAGACTCCACTTGGCATTGCTCACCTGATTAATAAACACTTAATCTACGTGATTTGACTGAAATACTGAGTGATTGGATCTATATTTATGATAAAGATGGGCTAGGGTAATGCACAAATAAGCAATAGCAGCTGAAAGACAGCAGAACACTGGGAAAACGAATTGAAGTATAAAATGCACACTGATTAGCGACTGGTGCATCCGTGTGTGTTAAAATCTTATTTGAGCAAATAATGCGAACCAAGAGGGGGTTGCCTTTGCAAATGTGCAAAAGTGATTGAATAATTGCAGGTTGAATAATTGCAATAGTGATGGTGAGAAACGAAAGGCGTCGTCTAAGCAGGAGGACTGAATAGAAGAGAAACTAAACAAGTTTTGTGACTGAAGGTGTGCTCAGACGCATGATGTATTTTTCCATGCGCTCCTTTTGGTCGAAAACATCTCACTGATTTTTTTCCATTATTACATACAGATTTCCTGTCTGAGTGTCACTCTGATTTCTCAAGCCAAGGTGTCCTCCAGCTCCTCCTCTGAAGCCCAATTTTAAATTCATCCTAACTTGATTAAAAAAGCCCCCCTGGCTCCTGTTCTTTCTCCAGTGACATTACTGCTTCATTTGAGGGGGTGGACCCTGCTCTGTTGACTCCTAACACAATTGCTTTCTCAGATGGTTCCCCATATGGAGGTCTCATCACTATATTATTCTAAAGGGAAGAAGAGTGCAACACTGGTGCACCATGTCCAGCTGCTCTGTTAGCATTTGTGTTACCTAGAGGTGACCCTCGTGGCTTTTTTGCATATTCATCACCAATCAGCCATCATCTTTTCCCCCTTACTCCTGGCAAAGAGCTATTTTTATTCTACTCAAACTCGACACGCAGGAGCAGAATGAAAACACCTTATTTGCACAGGGAAGGTAGTGAATGCTAATTTTCCATGAGTAATAATTAAAAATGTACTGTTTTTTTTAGCTTAATTGTTTTTCAAAAATTTAAACTGACAAAAAGTCATCCACAAAATCATGCTTTTGCACATACCACGATCCAATTATGCATCATCTACAGCTGCTTATTCAACTGCAAAAATAAAGTTTGTCAGTTTATAGTTGTCCTTACTCTTGCCTGGATAAGAATCCTCCATAGGTGTTTTTCGAAGACGCTGTTATTCTTATGACCAGATAGTTTAAAACACTGATCTACTTTGCTTCTTTGTCTTCTCAGCACCATCTGGTACGAATTACACGCACGTGAATGGCCTTACAAGAGTCAACCAGCAGAGGTGATCATATGGCAGATCGGCAGTGGGATGAAACCCAATCTTGCACAAACTGGCATGGGGAAGGAGATATTAGTAAGAGCTTCTTTTTTTTCTTTTTAACTTTTCACTATTCATGAATCACCTTTTCCTTCAAAATTAGCTACTTTATAATTTTCGTGTTTAAGCACTCATTGAAAGATTACCTTGCCTGATAAAGACAGGAAGGTCATTTTCACACATGCGGTACATCATCTGTCAGAGCTTTATGTAA
The DNA here is from genome assembly GCF_057381845.1 of Rhamphochromis longiceps. NCBI lineage: Eukaryota > Metazoa > Chordata > Actinopteri > Cichliformes > Cichlidae > Rhamphochromis > Rhamphochromis longiceps. Next base: position 38,930,482 of record NC_140568.1, on the reverse strand, counting down.
AAGTGTAGATGTCTTTACTCCTCTGGCTCCCAGTTGCAAAGTTTATGCAATGCGTGATTGATCCCATGAGAGCAAGTAGCTGTCTAGTGTAATTGTCTCCCCATGAAGCACCCCTGCCTTAGCCAAATTGACTATTTTCAGAGAATGCATTTGGTGTGAAAATTCTCCTGCTGTGTGCTATTGTAAACCAAAATGTTTAAATTAGTAAAAAGATTAAGTAGTGTGAAAATTTTCAAAACATTCTTTGAATTTAATTATTACGTTTTTGTCACTTTTTCTGTTGTTGTTAAGTAAATGAAGCAGATTAAGTAAACTCCAAGTATAACTTCATTTTACTGTACCATTTCTGCTATCTGTCTGCTAGTCCGCACTTGTCTCTTAATAATAGATTTTCCTGAGTAGATGTTCTGTTATAATGGAGCAAAGTATGTTTACAGTTCATTTGCATAATTGTGTTTTTTAGTTCTTCCTGTCAGAATAGTGATGCTGTGGTAGCATGAATGAAGTGAGCTGTTGGGTTAATTACGGTCCCCATGTTAGCACAGTCACTAATGTACAGAGTGATACCCTGCTCAGTGCTAAAATGAAGACCTGTGAAGTGAACCTTAAACTGCTGTGCTGATGCTTGTCAAGCATGAGTCATCACTTACCATTAAAGTTTCATGCCAGTCAAAGGACTAATACATCTTTTTAAATATTTTATTAGGAAGTTAATTAGTTAACATTACTTTTGTCTACCTAAAGCAGTGAAATTGTAATATTACATTGTTTTAGTGTAAAAAACTAAATAGATAAAAAAGAAAAAGAAAGAAAATAAAGACACACACATATGTGTGTATCTGTATATATTTGTATGTGTATATATTTATATGTGTACATATATATATATTATATCTGCCATTGAGGTTAAATTTTTATTGACTTGAGTATATTAATGTTGACTTCCATGACATTCTGACTCCCAGCTTAGCATGTATGGGCACTTTGTTAGAAATGTTAATGCAGCTGCTAGCCCCTTTCCATGATTAGGGATATCCATTCAGTATTCCGATGTGAGGGAAATCTAAACTTGTCATAACATTGCCTCAGGAGGTAGGTGAGGTGGCAGATACTTTAATCACATGGACTTTAAATCAGAGTTTTTCATCCCAACTGGGATGACTTATTCTTTTTTCCCCCTCTTTTTTGCATTTTATTTTACTTTTGCTTTTTCTGATGCTATTTTGTTAGGTTTTAGTCAATAAATTAAGACTCGGGTCTTTCCCAGCATATATAAAGCATATGTTAAAAGGCACATTTCTCCCATCTGCAAAATGTGGGAGAAATGTTATATGTTGGGCTCGAAAAGAGCTTATGACTTTGTAAATACTTAAATTAAACGGTAATTAAATACTACATGTAGCATAAACACTTGACTTTCAAGTTCATCAACTTGAAAAATTAAAGGCAATCATTTGCTTTAACTTGTCTGAGTTCAGTCATCTTATTTGGGTTTACAGTAATGTGAGAAAGGCGACCGGAGACAGTGTCCTGATTCTCCTCACTTTGTAATGAGTTTATGTGTAGAAACAGCTCAAGCAATCGCAGGTTGGATTCATCTGAAGTAGATTTTCACATGACACCAACAAAAGGTATTTGAAGAATGCTTTTAATTGAAATTGAAAAATCTCTGTAAAGATGACAGTGTGCTAATATTTTAAGGGTGTCAAGTCAGATTTCACAGTCAGGTTGGAAACACTGTCCTTTGTTTGAAGATATTTGGCTTTGTCTTTGCATTCGTCTTGATAGTCCCTTATGTGGTTGTAAAGTTTGTCAAATGCCATTTGAACGAAAATATTTCTTTACAGATTGCACACTTAGGTTGTGTAGCCCAGCTTAAGGAACAAATTTCAATCTTCTTGGTTTAGCTCATATGCCAGCCAGCCTTGTTTGCATGTATGAAATGTAAGTCAAAACCATTGCTGGGTCTGCTTGTGTTACAGTTCACTATCAGATAATCAGGCCAAATTACACCAACTAGCTTCATGAAGTTTTTAGACAACCTGGACACACCTGTTTCTTTCATCACATAAGCACCTGAAAAAGATCAAATAATTAGTTTTTTTTCTGTGTCTTTGCTTTCCAGGATATTCTGCTCCTCTGTTGGGCATACAAGCCAGAGGAGCGACCCAGCTTCTCCAAGCTGGTAGATTTACTGGAAAAGTTGCCAAAAAGGAACCGCCGCCTTTCCCACCCAGGGCACTTCTGGAAGTCAGCTGAGTATGTCAAATAAGTTAGGGACATAAAACGGCAAACAATCAGCAAGTATAAAAAAGCAGCCGCCATAACTCCACATAAATAACCCACCTCCTTAAAGAATGCACTGAATCCAAAAGCCAGCCCAGTGATGAAAACTGCCCGTGCTGTGTGTATTTTCATGGAATGTTGGCATGTGTGTGTACAGATACGTTGACTGTCCAGTTTCTCAAAGCAGTCGGGACTCATATTTTCTTTGGTTTGATTCACACCATACTGGATATATTTCCTTTATCTTTTTGTCTTTTACTATTGACTTGTTCCCGTCATTATATTTATTTCTTGGCTGTATCTTGCTTGTAATTTCAAACAGATCACGTCATCCTGGACTTAAAAAAAAAGTTTTGAACAAATGTTGTTTTTTGTGTTTTTTTTTCCATGTTTTATTCTCGTTTGGTTCGAATGAGTGTAAACGTTGAACATCACATATTGTATATATTCATAACATTATGTTGCCATTCCTTATGTCTGTCAAATGTGTAGACCATTTTGTCAGCGTTACCTCATTGTCTCATGTGTGGATGTCCAGGTTTCATCTTTGTCTCAAATGTTTTGTCTAACTGAAAATGCCCTTTTATTTACACCGTACCATTTGAATGTGAAGAAGCCAGCATCCCTGTTTGTGTGGGGATGTGTTGGCCCAGTTCTTTGATGGGAGACTGTTCTCTGATCAGCCTGTGCTTTGAATATTGCCTGTGAACATAAGCTAGATGTTTGAACAATAACAGCCTTTGGGAAAAAAAAGAAAAAGAAAAAAAAAGCCACCGGTCAGACCAGGAATCCCCTACTTGACGATGTTCTGTGAAATTGCTGACACTTGAAATGTAGTTTTCGTCAGCTGAACTAATTACCTTTCGGTAGTGCTGTCACTGAGCCCCCCCCCCCCAAAAACCATTCCCCAGTTCCCATAAATCACTGTATACTATTTTTCTTTAAATAGATAATGGCAGATAACAGTATAATATAGATCCAAAGCTTGTTACAGTGTAGTCGGTACAGTAATTTTAAGTTATTTTAAAGTTGTAGACCCTAATCACAAAGTTTTACAAGTTACACATTAGTTTACTCAATATGTGTATCCAATGGAAAAGATTTAAAAAGCTTAAAATCCCCATCTCTGCACTGAAGTGACTGTTGGACATAGATTGAGAAAAATGTGGCTTCTGAATAGCAAAATAAAATTTAAAAAAGGTTACAAAGTTTCTTAAAAGCAGTGTTGGAGTCACTTTGAAACTGAACGCTTCAAATAAATTCTTCCTAATCTTAAATATTTATTGAAATCCCTCCCTCTGCACTGTTCTCGGATGGCAGGTTTTAAGATCTACTCTTCCAAGCTGAATAAATAATCTTGTAATCAGCTGTGTGTTCAAAATGAATTTTACAGGCAGCTTGACTGCATTCATATCTGAGAAAGAGATGCATACAAATGATACATTCTTGTAAGATGTAGGTAATTAAAGCAGGACTTTGCAACTGTTGTTGAGGAGTTACGAGATAATGCTAAAGCTACTTCTTCCAGTATTGCATAAATTGGTAAATCTGCTTTTTGCTAATGTCAGCCACCGTAAGTTATGGTTGCACCACTCTGCATTACTAAAAAAATTATCATTTGTAAGATTTTAGTTAATTCTCATCTGGTATACAGAGTCAGTGTGATTTTTCTTAGCTACCTGCTCCTTATGAATATAACAGAAATATGGCATTCCTTGTGAATGCAAGCAGATAAAATGTAATGTTCCTCTCTGATGGTTACTTAAAAATCGTTGTTTGCCCTTAGATGTTGTTTTAAATATACCTGCCATCAGATGCTATAAAAGTTCTAAAGGATAAGAAAAACTGGAGCAGTAGAAAATGAATATATGTCTTTATTTGCTGTGATAATTGGCAAGATTTGATAGTGTTAACTTCTTTGCCAGGTTTATTGTTTAATTAGACACAACAGCTTTTCCATCTGTGTCTACAATGATGGCTTTGAATGGGTTATTTTTGACAACAACACTGGTATAAAGCTGACTGTGGAGCACATTTAAAAATAATCTGAAACTTGCAATCATGTAACTTAAATCTGGCTGAATTTTCCCTTTAACATATCAGGAAAAAAATAAATAAAACATATCAGGATGCTGAAGACCACCCCTGGCCATTTTTCTACTTCATACTGTATATCAAAATATATTTTAAATGTATGTTGTAGAGAACTAGCTAAGTCATATCACCATGAAATTGGAAGCTGTGGCATAATTTGAGCTGTACACTGCTTGATTCTGTCTAGCCACGTTGAATAGATGGAGACAATCCAGTCATGTTAAATAGCCATTTTCACCTCATTATATACACATCTGCCAGTGTTGGAAAATGCATACAAACAATCTGCTGCTGTTTTTGGGAGTCTGTCTATTTTGGAATTGCTCAGATTCAAATATTGTAAGTGGATCATTTATATTTGTACTGTTTACAACTTTAAAGTGCATGAGATGGACTATCAAAGATTGATTCTTGTTAAGAAAAAAAAATCCTTCAATACTATATATAAAAAGTATGTGAGCATTTTTCTGATGACCTGTTGTCCATTGAGCAGTTTGATCTCAAATTTTACATCAGGCTTTGCAAAACTTTTCAACAGCTTTGTTCGAGAGAATGATTGTTGCAGCATATTTATAGATTATATAAATGATTATACTAGAATTAAAATTTAAAAAGTTACGACCTGTGCACATGCTTAAGTTGACAACAAACCGACTGGACAACAATCAAAGATATAACATTAATGCCAAGTGTACATAACAGATTGTAGACAATGTTTTATCGTCACTTGCCGTGATAATAATATTCCTTGTGAACTTTTTGAACTTTTTCTTTTGAATGTATAAATTGTGTTGTGTTTTTTGTTGCCTTTGTTATCTGTTCATTTTAATTTATTTCCTTCATTTTCCTTCTAATTGCATAAGCATTGATGCTGTGTTGTTTCTTTTCCTTGATTCCGTCCCTGTAATGTAGATGATAGCTCCAAAAAGCTTGTATTTAATGATGCCTTATGGTCCATGGCTTAGTGATGAGTAGATTTTGATCACAAGCTCTTTTATTTGCACTCATCCTTTAAAAAGTGTATGACAATAAAAAGATGTTTTCATTTTGGACGTTTTCTCTTTCTTTTATGACATCTTTTATCTTAGTCGACCCTTATCCATATTTTATGTTGGTTCAATTTTTTAACACATCTTCACAAACAAATGCACTTCCTAAAATTCAGTCTTATATAGTAAAAGTAAAATGTAGATTTCGATGATCTGCTCTCAATTTCTAATAAACTGTCATAATAAAATTGAAATATCTATTTTATATAATTTGCAGGCTTATAAGATGGCTGTTAGTCACATAGAACAGTAGCTTTAGTCAATGTGCTGTTTCTATGGTGGAAAAATAATACAGAGATGAAGATAAAATACCAATGAACCATCGCAACTCTTAACATCCTGTTTTTTATTGTAAGATGCTGTGCAGTGAGATAGTGCCAAAGCACGCAGCCACTCTGCAGGTGCTCACAAACTAAATGAATTCTCTAGTTGTTGAATATTCCCAGCTGTCCATCCTTTGGAAAAAAAATTAACTGAAGCAATCAGCAGCACACAATTGTAGTGAAAAGCAATTTAAAGTGATATTCTTTCAAGAAAATCTTGAAAGAATAGGCTAAAACCAACTTCACATCCACAACAGGATCTATTAAATGAGCCATTATTTTAAGAGGTTAAAGACATCAGTTGAAATCTACAGGTTTATTTCTACTTTTTCTACCAGTGAACTGTTTCCATGACACCCATAAACTAAGTTTAGCTGGGTTTGTCATGTGGAAATGCCTCAGCCTGCATGCAGTAAGATAACACAATCCATTGCCCTTTTTAGAAAATCAAAAATAAATGGGTAATTCATTAAAAGTCCTGGTTCGATCCCCCAGCTCTCTCTGTTTTGGTCGTTGTGTCCTTGGGCAAGACACTTCAACTACTGCCTACTGGTGTTGGCCAGAGGGGCTGATGGCGCGATACGGCAGCCTCGCGTCTGTCAGTCTGCCCCAGGGCAGCCTTGGCTACAGCTGTGGTTTGCCTGCACCAGTGAGTGAATGAATAGTGGAATTGTAAAGCGCTATATAAATGCAATCCATTATTAAATAATGTACAACCCCAACTCTAAATGAGCTCAGATAAGTAAAAATAAAAGGAAACTGCAGTGATTTGCAAATTTCATAAACTCCAATTTAAATTTCATGGCAGCAGCACATCTCAAAAAAGCTGGGATGTTTACCATCCCCTAACAGCCGTAAACATCTGTGAACTGAGCAGACTAATTGTTGGAATTTTGGGTGAGGAATGCTGTCCTATATGTCTTAGGATTCAAGCTATTCAGCAGTCCTAGGTCTTTTTTTGTATTTGTGTTTCATAATGCACCAAATGTTTTCAGTTAGTGAAATGTGTGGACAGCAGGCAGGCACTAACACACACTAATACTATCAGAGACGCAGACTTTTGAACTGAGTGCTGATAATAAGTCAGATGATCCCTCTCCTCTGCAGTCCAGACGATGCAGTGTCTATGCTTACCAAAACTAATTTCAAATTTGGATTTGTCTGACTACAGAACAATTTTCCTCTTAGGTGCGGTCCATTTTAAACAAGCATATATGGCCCAGAGAAGACACCAGTGTTGCTGGATGATGTTCACATATGGCTTCTTCTGTGCATGATGAAGCTTAACATTTACAGGTGCCATGTCGAACTGTGTTCACAAACAGGGTTTTCTGGAAGTGTTCCTGAGCCCATGCAATGGTTTTCATGACAGGCTTATGCCTGTTTTTAATGCAGTGCCACTGAGGAACTGAAACTCAAGAGCATCTGGTATTAATTTGTCCCTTATCCCATGTACACATAGATTTATCCCGATTCTCAGAATCTTTCGGTGACATTATGTACTGTAGGTTATGATTTACAGTCATTGCAAGTTTATGTTGAGGAACAGTTTTCTGAAATTGTTCCAGAATTTGTGATGCAGTTTGGGGTTGTTGTTTTGGTTTTTTTTGTTTGTTTGTTTGTTTTTTCTTCTTTGCAGAGAGGTGAACTTCTGCCTGTTTTTACCTCTGAGAAACTTTTCTTCTCGAAGATGGCACATCATTCTGTTGCCAATTAACCTTATTAGTTGCAAAATCTTGCTACAGCTGTTCCTTTTTTAGTACCACCTACCTTTCCAGTGCTTTGTTCTCCTATCCTGACTTTTTTGAGATGTAGGGTTGACATTAAATTTAAATTGAGCTAATATTTTTCTTAAATTGGTGCATTTTCTCAGCTGAAATATTTGATGTTTTCTATAATCTACTGTGAATGAAATATGAGGGTTTTTTTGGGAAAGGACAGTAGACTGTATCAGTTTGTACTTGTCTTGAAGTCTTTTGTCCCCTAAAATGAAAAGAAACCATTTATTTTAAAGGCTGTAGGAAGGCAATGATGAAAGATCCCCATGGGCACTAACATCTGACTTCAACAATACATGATGAAGATATCAAGATAATAATCATATAACAATGCGCGATGTGCAAAAATGGGGTCTTGATTTCAATGAACATTTATCTTAACTTTTCACAACTCTAAACTTATATACATAAGTATCTGTGATACTTTTTTGTGTACCTTGGTTAGAAGCTTATTCATAGCACATTTTAGACAAACATAAGGAAACCAAGGATATTGAATATATCAACTTTATATACATCAGAATTACTTTGAACATGTATCGTGGCATTCACGTCAGTGAAGCTGTTCCAATAGTACAAAAATTCTTTCATTTATTTCCAGTCTTTCGTGCACAAACTGGCATACTGATGATAGTGTGTGCATGTGTGTGCAAGTATCTGTGTCATACAGTGTCAGACCTGTGACTCACTGGTTGAATAGACAGAATGAGTTAGTGAGGGCATGGAGCAGAAAAATGAAATGATAGATAGGTGGACAACCAGCCCTCCTCCTCTACATCCAACATTAAAGTCCAGCCTCAGTCACCGAAGTGTAAAAAATCCACATCACCCAATCTCAGGAAGGCCTGAAGCCCACCAGAGCATGAATGTTTGGTTTCTGTCGACATTCTTAAAAGTGTTGAAACCCGATAAGGTTCAGTGCATTTCTTGTTATAGTATATACTGACATAAGAAGCAAAAATAAAAACAACAGGGATTCACAAGGTCATTAAATTAAATGTTCCTTTGCTGTGATTATTATGGATAATCCACTTGATGGCTATCATAATAAAATCCTAATTAAAAAAAGAAACAATAATAACACAGCTCCTTAAAAAACCTAAAGGAACAATGGATTTGCAGGCTTAACAGCTTTCTAAAGTGATACGCAAGTTCTTGCAAATACTAAGTTGTAATTCTTTCTGCGCTCAACGTTTCATAAATAAGATTTGAAAAAATTGAGGTTTGAAAAAGTTATTGTCAAGACTGTATAAAAGCAAGTGGATGCTTTTATATTAAAATAATAATTTTAATTTAATTCAATTAGGAAATTATTCATTATTATTGGAAAAGAAAATCACTTTCCTGTTATAAATGTCAAGTTATTTCATTTAAAATAAAATGTTTTTCTGATGTTTGCATTGGGTTGATACCTTTGATCATGTCTTCGTAATATTTTGTCCATCATCTTCATTTTTTATTTATTCCATTTTGAGATCGTTGTACTTTCAGAGCTAATCATAAGGAAAATATACTGTAAGAGCAACACGGCTGCAGGTAATAAAACTAAAAAATACTTTCTCTATACTGAATATTGATGGTCCTCATGGCAGCACAAAACAGGAACCATGCACTATAATAAAGGGAATGGAAAATTATACACTATATTCTCAGCAGAATTTCAATAAAGTTTAATTGCAGAGTGATTTAGAGGGTGTAACTAAAGATGTATTATGAGAATTGAATGTGTTTCAAAATGACACAAAAATCACTGCAAAGGTAGCTGCTCTTTTGGTGTATAAGCTAAAACAAATTTTCTCCCTAAATGATTGGCTATCATAGAAGGATGCAGAAAAACTGTGGTATGGGTTAATGCAGAAGAAATCCAAAGTTATGTGCAAAATGTGTTTATTTATATTTAGCCCCAAGAACAATTTCTCCATAACCTCAACCAACGTGCCATTCTTGGCTAAACATAGTCGCATATGGTATACGATCCACCCCAAACTCTTCCCATTCAATCATTAAAAATAGGGGTAAAAAAGTAAAAATATTGCCACTGAAATTGATCCAGCCACCAGTTGCGTTGCACCTAAACGTGCAAACATAGTTGCGTCAAAGCCTATTTGTCATGTAATGTTCTTCTTGGCACTTCATTGGCTTAATGAGGCTAATTATGCCAACTCTGTGCTCACCTTTGCAAATATAATATAGGTCTACAAAAACACACAGCATAAATATTTCGAAAATAGCAAATTTAGATTAGCTCTGTCACACAGCCTCCAAGGACTGCAGGGCTCTCTTTATTAATTTAAAGACACCCACATGGTTTATTATGCTGGAGATGTATTTCATTAGATCAGGGGTTTGGAAGTCAAACAGAAAGAGAGAGCAGAAGAGCTACAAAGTGTGCCATACAATGGGGATGTCCTAAAGGTTTAGCTTGCCTGAGCCAAAAGTCGTGCCAGTTAGAAAATACTCATTAAGCTTTGAAGCTTAACCCCCCCCCAAGACAAAATAGACTGGCAACACCTGTGTGTAAGCACTAAATCCCATGCAAAAGTGGGACTCATTCCCCGTCAAATGAGGTGAAAATGTTAAATAATTGCAACCAGCAGGGTAGTCTGTGTGACATGTTTGGGGAAGAAGTTTTTGGTGGTCAAACTGTGGTAATTTCACATCATGCTCAAGAGCCTGAGAGTGGTTCACTGCCTGACATCCACTTGGCAAACCCACACTGGTTGAACTGTAGATCCCAAAAATAAATCTTACATAATCCAAAGGATGGAGGATGTGACCCTGTCTTCCCCTCCAGCAGGCCCTATGCTGGCCCATCTGGCTGATAATGTGTAACAACAGTGCTTCTCACAAAGATCCATTGTCACTTTCATGGACGCAAAGTTTGGATGTCTTATCTGCACAACATATAGAAATAACTGCTTTAAATCTGCTACAAGTCTGAAGGCACACCCTTCACATCTTGACAGTGCATCAAGATCTGAAGACTTACACCAATTCTGAAAAGTGCCAGTATGTGACAATTTGAAAGAGACTGTTTGGAATACAGTTCTAGGATGTGTTTAATTTGATTTCCATGTGTTCTGCATTGTTAGATGACAGCAGTTAGACATCTAACAGTGTGGACTCCTGTGGTGCTGTGTGTTAAGACGGAGAATTTAATCTTGTTTTTGTTTTCCTTCCCCTTCCTGCTCCAGGCTGTAATGGAGACATCGATGGGACAGTGTCTTTGTGTGAAGCTCGTCCTCAGCTCTGCTCACATCTGCTCCACCGCCTGCCTGCCTGCCACCCACCTACCCACCCTCTCTTGTCCCACCTTGCTTCCACAACTCTCACCTTTCCTGCTCCTTCTTCTTGCTCCAGCTCTTACACGTTCCCCCTCATGCCTGAATGGACCCTTTAGCGGTCAGTATTGGCCCACTTTCCCAGAGTGGGTGACAAAACACACCGCAGACTTTCAAACAGAGAGGCCTTTCTCCGCTCTATGCCTGAAGCCCTTCCCTAAAACACCCTGTGTCTTTCTGTTGAACACTTTCAACAATCCATACACCACCATTCATGCTACGTTGCAACTCATTTTCAGCTGCAAGTATGTTCTCCAGTATCATGACTGTGCAACATATCCTTCTTAGCTTTTTAAGCTTTGCTCTTGGGGGACATTTTCACGGCAGCTCGCAACAAAATTGTTAACTGCAACATTTCATTTTGCAAGTTGTTTTTTGTTGTTGTTGTTGTTGTTTGTTTTGTTTTGATATTTCTAACACTTTAAACTGATTTGTAAATCATTTTTGAAGGCCCTAACCCTACCCAAATTATGTATAATTTCCACTGCACCACTTGATTTTTCATTTTTTTCTGGATTTCTGTGCTTGTAACCAGTAATAGCTAACAAACTTGGCCTCTAGAAATACCAATAACATGTTTCAAACTTGCCACAAAAAATGCATTTCTATGAAACATACTGAGAACGATGAAATAGAACATCTGCAGCGAATGAATAACTCAGATGTAGTATGACACAAAGCTTTAGTCAGTGTTTAAAGAAAAAAGATCGCTGTTTTGTTTTAATTTAAGGGCAAAATGTCTTAAAAAAACACTGTAAGGTCTGCTCTTATTTAACCACACATGCTGTCACTGCTAAAATACAGACGCAAATGCTTGCCTTTGGCATCACAACTGCAATATAAATTATAGAACAAAACCCACCATCAACCCCAGCCATACAGCACTTGCAGATTATGCCAGTACATACATGTTGCACTACTACAAAATGTAGTGCGTCATACACGTGACATTGCCTGTACGCAGGCTTCAAGAAAGGCAGTGATCATGTTTCATAAGTTCCCATATGTAAAATTTATAGAGGCTGGGTTGATGTGATTCTTAACATCAAACGTCTGAACATTCTGAACACAACTTGTGGTCACTAAGCAGCTGTATCTGTGCAGTTGGGAGGTCAAGTGCCTTTTTCAAGGACATCTCAGCAGCAGGGGTTAGCAAAGCAAAAAGGTGACTCTTTTTTTGTCACTCATATTGTCCCAGTTGATTTTCGGCATTTCTATCTGAATCCAAATGTGAGAACTTTACTGTTTGTACAAACCAGAAATCATCACATCAGACAGTTTCTATTTCTCTTCTTGCACAGAGAAATTATAGATTGAAAGAAAGCTTTGCATTTCAAAATCTAATCCAAGATTTTCAAATTTACCAGGCAAGTTTGAACAAGTCACTGCTTTTGAAAAAAAAAATGGAGAAGTGCAGTGCTGGTGGAGGGAATCAAACCTTCCAATGAGAGCATCTCAGTTTAATTGATTCCATTACATGGTCTACTAACTTGGAAATCGACACACCCATTTGTCTGGAGTGACAAATTAATCTCTTCCAAGTGAGTGAAGAAGAATGGAATGAATTCCAAAAACTCCATACCCACGAGACGAATGTTAAAATACCTCTGCTGATATTCACATCCAGTGAAATGAATGCGAGTTTTTGCTTTTCTCTGAGAGATTTGCTTCTACAATATTAGAATCTGTGAGTGATGAGAAATGTTTTGTGTACATGCTATGTGAGCAAATTACAGAGACAAAAAATGTGCTATTTGGACGGAATATTTATATTTGTGTTTATGAAAGACAAGACAATATTTGAAACTTTCCCCACACATGCAGGTGTCTAATGACCTCACAGCTATGCAATGAAAGCAATGGACATAAATAATCATCAGTGACAGTTTTGTGTTTTGTATTTATTTAGCAGTCAGAGTCAACTTTTGTCTTTGAGTACACCTCGAACATTTACATAGAACTGATGGATGGTGTCACTTTTTTTCATAGTGCAGAAAATTGGAGTCATATCCTCAAAGGATGATGTTTTGCTAATTAAGATGGAGCTTTCAGTGACCTCCCTGTGCACTCTTTAGTGAGAACACTTAAAGCCACATCCACCATAAGCTTCACTACTAGAAACATATAAGTGTCTACAGAGGCTGCCTGCAGAATACTTTTAAGGATTGGCGCTGTACTGCTCAGTTCATGGCCACAACATAGCTAAATATGGCATCGTGCTCTATTGTTCCCTTTGCAAAGAATTCAAATGTAAACTTGTCCGTCCTTGGACAAAATGAATTAGAATTGTTCTGCCTGAAATTGCTTTGCAGTTGTTTGTTTGAATGGCTACTTTTATATGCACACAATAATGCCATTATTACCAATAATGTGAGCAAAGCATGAGCCTGATTAAGCCTTTGACGTGGTTTCATACTGTGACAGCACCCCCACCCCTCCCCAATTAATGAAATCTTTCTTGTGATTGATGTATTATGTTTGTGTGTGTGTGTGTGTGTGTGTGTGTGTGTGTGTGTGTGTGTGTGTGTGTGTGTGTGTGTGTGTGTGTGTGTGTGTGTGTTAAAGTGAAATGATGGCTGAACATAAAAGGGGAAAGTTTTTTTGTTGGTTTGGTTTGTTTTTTTTCTTTTCAGTATGCTCCACTAAAAAGCTTGAGGCAGTGGCAACCAAGAGACACAAACAAGCTCTTATGTTATGTGCATCCTGCCTGAAGCTGTACTGCCTTTTTACTGCCTTAGTTTTACACCTGGAACAGGATCGCTTAAAGAAATGACAACTTTTCTGTTCCATGTGTGTCCTGGCATTAAAGGATGTATATGGTGAGTCTATTTTTCTAGCAATCAAGAATTTCCAAGAAATAAAATACTTGTTAGTTCAAGTCTCACTTCCCTATCTTGTGGTAATAGTTTTATCTAATAATCCAAGATTTTTAAAAAGACCAATTTATATACTTTCCATTTTTCATGTAAAAATCTCCACCATGTCTTTGGTATTAATTTGAATTGTGAAGCGAACATCAGCCACACTAGTGAGAAGTCTGAAAGTCCTAGCTGGTGGAAGCTGATTTAGCACAGTGCTTTTCAGACAATGAAGTATTCTGCATCCTGTGTGAGTGTACACAATGTGGTCAGAGGACAACCACCATTAGACCTATTTCTCAGCAGTTCCTCTTAATCTTCCTACATGCACTTGGCTAATAGGGCACCGTGGAGATCAAACACTGTGGCAGGGCTTCAAAAAATGATTCACAGAAGAAGAAAGGCAGCACCAGACTGCAAAATGAGGTGTTCTCAGCTCCTCTGCATGCCTAATTGATCAATGAAATATTTTCAGGTGACCCAAAACACAGTGATCCATGTAAACCCACTTTCCATGACAAATACAGATGAGTACATGCAGTTGAGAAAATGAGAAGGTGATTATTTTCCTGCTGAGAACTGTTCATGGTTCACTGTCGAGAGCATCGAGGACAGACAAACAAGGCAGGGTCAGAGAGGTGGAACTCTGGATACATATGAGGCTGATGTGTAGGCTAAACATGTGAGAATGATGCAGCCTTGTAGTGTAATGAGGAATGCTGAGAAACACCATGAAAGTGTTTCAATCTGACTGTTATACCAGGGAGTGCATTGAAAGGGCTTCTTACAATACTTCTGTCATTTTTTTCCCAGAGTTTTGTTTGGAAAGATTTAAACTCAACTATCTGTCATCAAATGAGTCAAACTTGAGAATGTACAGGATGATGTCAAATACAAGCAGCTTTTCCAAAAGGAGAGAACATATTATCCTGAATTTACACAACAACCTCCTTTCTGATGACAACTGCTCATACTGCTGATTCAAATGTACTCTGAATCTGTCGTTAGCATTTGAGTGGATACTGTTTGTTGTATATGAGTATTATTTTTGTCCAGGCCTCATCTCACTGTAAAGCATATCTTTTTTGCTTCTTTTGTTGCCATTATTACCTTAAAATGCTTGGCTGCAACTGTCATAATGCAACACTTTGATGCCCCCCCCCCCCCCCCCCCCCTCCAGATTTCTGATTTTGATTATGAAAAAAAAAAAAGAAATCATACATTTTTTCATCATCAAAGTCACCGTCATGTTGTTTGTGGTCATCAGCGTTATCATCCTCATAACAACATCAGCAAAAACACATAATGTTGTCCTCATTCAAAGGAGCCTATCTATCATTCAAGCTTGTAATGGAACTTCATTTGTATAATTTGTACAGTAAAGTTTATAAAAGTTTTCTACCCTTTCAAAAATGATTTAGTTTCTGCTGTTCAACTGAATGTCAAAGAAAAAATACATTTGCAGGCCTTGATATAAAGTTTGTGTTTTTTGTGCAGCATTTGGGTTTGTTCTACTGTTCATAAGAGGAAAAAAAAAGTCAATAAAAAATTTAAGTGATAAGTTCATGCTGTTTGTGTGAAGTTTGCATCTGACATCTAAAAGTGTGAAATATGATGAAGCACCTGCCCTTAAGAATACCACTGAAGTCCACTGACTTTATTTATTCAAGTTTTTGTCTTGTTTGCTCTGCAAGAATAGATTGATGGAAAAGAGAGAAAAAAAAAGAGCAAACAGTATGACTCACGTTAGGCCCCAAGACATCATTAACGTTGCTATTAATGCAGCTTATGTTGCACTGACATTAGAGT
The DNA here is from genome assembly GCF_057381845.1 of Rhamphochromis longiceps. NCBI lineage: Eukaryota > Metazoa > Chordata > Actinopteri > Cichliformes > Cichlidae > Rhamphochromis > Rhamphochromis longiceps. The sequence continues at coordinate 38,914,944 of NC_140568.1, read as the reverse complement.
TAGAAAGCTCATTTATTATTCTCTTGATATTGACCAAGGAAGGCCAACTGAACTTATTTGATGTTATTTTATTATAGCTCGTGGCAGTAATTTGAAGGATTACATTTACACACACACACATGCACGCGCGCGCGCACACACACACACACACACACACACACACACACACACACACACACGCGCACACACACACACACACACACACACAGGGCAATTTACAAGCTGAGTTATTAATATTAGGTCTTGTTGAATTCGTTAATCATCTGTTGGATTTTTACAGCTACGAGGCTGCCTTTTAAAAGCTGTTGTCCACGTTCAGAAGTCCTGACGGTCTATTTGTTCTTCCATCACCTACAGGATACCCTTTCATTTATCGTAGGGATGCAAAGGGTTTATCTACAAAGTATTTACTTTATAACTTTGTTGCTGTGAGGCAACAGTAATGATAAAATCTATTAGCTTGTTAAAACCTCAGAACTCAATACATCCATACTAATTAGTTTAGTGCCATTTGAACTAGGTTTCAGTCTTTGGGGGCAGGTTGGGGGCAACTTTAATTTGTTGGTCAGTATTCAAACAGCTAAAAGAAAACATTAAAGCCCATTTTTTAAATGGATAGCGAACGTACATATGTTTTTACTAAATAGTTGATTAGAAGTGTGAGTGTACATAGATAAGAAATAAGGAGAATAAAGATGGATGTGGACAGAAATCATCATACAGGCTATTAAGACTGCGACAATTAATGTCTGTATCTGACCAAAGGTTCCCAATAAACCTTTTCATAAATTGCATTATTTTGGAGATTGACAAAAGGATGAAATGTTAGATTAAGTTCATGTTTTTTGCTTATTAATGCAAGTCAAATCTAATCTATGAAATGTGCTTTAAATAAGGTATTTAAAGATAGAAAAGCTTGCTTACCTTTAGAATAAAAGGTACATCTTGATTTTGTAATTGTGTGTGTATGGTAAACACTGCATCTGCTTAATATTCATTATGATAATGTGAGCAAACTGGTACACACAGCCACTACCACTCACAGAGTTAATGACAGAAAGTGTGAGAAATATGAACAAAAAAATAAGAAATATGCAAAATTACCATGAAAATATATGAACTGGACAAATGAATCCAGAACAGGCACAGCTTTTGTTCTGTTCCTCACAGCCAAATGCACACAACATACATAAGTAGTCATTGGTATTTTGGCTTTTGTAACAATGTTAATCTTTGATAGGAGTCACATCCTTTTATCCCTATCTTCAGAGTTTAAATTCCAGCTTTTTATTTAATTTTTTAAAATTTTTTTTTTTTTTACAGATTTCAGTTTGATCACAGCTCTGGTATATGGGTCATGTTTCCCCTCAGTTTAAAAAAAAACGGACCCTGAATTGAATGCAGTGATCACACTTAAGGGAATGGCACAAATTGTTTGTCAGCTTGAGGTGAGCTTTTACTCAGGAGCCTCTACATTGGATATGATCAGTAATTTCAGACTTCAAAGAGGAAAAGAAAGTCACTGGACATAAAAGAAAAAGCTGAAACTACCTCCATGCCTTTATGCATGCCCAGCCTAATATTACCATAGGTAAACACCCGTTCTCTCTCAGACCACCAAAAACTGATGGTTTAGTTGATTTGATATGAAAAAAATTATACATTATGATGCTTTTATCATTATAACCTTTCATCTGTTCTTTATTGCAAAATAGAAATAAAGAAACAAAGAGTTATGCATAAGAGTCTAAGGTGCACTTTCACATGTCAGTCATTGCTGTAAGAAAGTGGATGTTTAAACAAAAAGTAACACAAAATTGAAGTCCCTTGTTGAGAAGAGCTGCATGAATATTGCACTGCTGTTCACCTCCCTTAAAATTCGAATTGTCATTTGAATGACCTAATTATGTCAACTTAAGGGCAAAGTTCTTAGTCCTGACCCAATGGTTGACAAAAAAAACTGATGACCAGATGGTAAAAATAGACTTTACTCCTGACTCAGTTAAACAAAAGATGCTGCACACAGAAAGCATGAAAATACAACAAAACTCCAAAAAACTAAACTTTACACAGAAAGTAAAGAAATGTGTGTATTGTCATTTATTTCTTTGTTGTAACAATGCTTCATGGCAATAAGTCTTATACCACTAGAGAGACTGTTTATTACCCTTTAAATTCTCTCTCATTTACAATTAAAATGCACCTGTAGTATAAGCAGCACAGTGGACTATCTGGGTTGCACCCATGAAAACTTGCCAAATGTTCTCTGACAGTAAATAAACAACTAATCCTGCTGAATGATTGGAATCTGAAGAAAGAAGACATATTGGCAACTTAAAAATGTATTCATAACAAATAGGGGCCTCAGTAGCATGTGGAAGAATCATGCACAGCCACAACAGCCTGGCACCTCCTCCACATGCTGGTCTCCAACTTGGTCTCACATTGCTGTGGGATGGCATTCCATTCTTTAACCAGTGTTTGTTGCAAGTAAGCCAAAGTGGTTGTCTTGGTTACTTTGGTACAAACAGCATACCTGGTTCCAGTGAACATGTTGCTGACATCAGAGTAAACAGACCTGATAGTGAAGGGCAGTCATGGCAGCCAAAACAGAAGCCTAGTTCAAATGGCACTAAACTTTGAGACTGGAGATTGGCTGCGTGCAGTGTGTTCTTCTTTCACCCCAACCAGTTGCAGCAGATAGCCCCGCCTCTCCCTGAGCCTGGTTCTGCTGGAGGTTTCTTCCTGTTAAAAGGCAGTTTTTCCTTCCCACTGTCACCAAAGTGCTTGCTCATAGGGGATCATATGATTGTTGGGTTTTTCCTGTATGTATTATTGTAGGGTCTACCTTACAACATAAAGCGCCTTGAGGTGACTGTTGTTGTGATTTGTTTACCTTCTGTGAGAACTAGTGCTGAAGTGTCTACACTGTGTTTGGCTGGATAAGTACTGGACTGTACACTATTGGGAAGCAATATAGGGAATCTGGTTCGACATGCCTCTTTGCAGTTGTCTGAATGGGAAGCAGAGCTTTCAGGCCTCTTTACTATGGAACCAGCTCCAAGTTTGGATTTTGGAGACAAACACTCTCTCTCATTTTAAGATTTGGCTTAAAGCTTTCCTTCTTGATAAAGCTCTCTGGATCAGGTAACATTTAACCATCGCTTTGTTATGCTGCAAAAGGCTTATGCTGTTGTGGCAGCTTCTCATGATTCAGTGAGCGTTTTACTCATCTCTTTTCACTCTCTGATAGAGTGAAAAGAGATGAGTTTACTGCATTTAATCATAAGTAAATCAATTATTAAACTCTCTAGTTTGTTTTTTGTCTGCCCCCCTGTGAGTCTGGTTCTGCTGGAAGTTTCTTCCTGTAAAAAAGGCAGTTATTAGTGTTAGGTTTGTAGCTTGAACCTATTCGCTGGAACGTTAAGACAATATAATTACACTGCAAGCAAGACGCAAGTAGGCAAACTTCTTCATGGTACTCGTGCACGGGAGAGACTGGACAGAGCGCCGTCCCTTCGCTTGACCCCAGTAGCTCTCGTCCGTTCTCCCGTACACTATCCTTTTATTGAGGTTACATGAATATGCATAGGGTCATTAACATATGACGTCTACATACACAAAGAGTACCGTGTGTGTGTGTGTGTGTGTGTGTGTGTGTGTGTGTGTGTGTGTGTGTGTGTGTGTGTGTGTGTGTGTGTGTGCGCTACTGCTGATCAAAGGGTCATAAAAGCACACAAGCAAACATCCTTGGTCAGGAAGAGGGTAGACTAGACCCCCCCGGTAAGGAAGTCCAGCAGTTCATCTAAACAGAAAAGCACTTAGACTAGAACAAATGTAACTACGTTAATCCTACCATAAAACTATAAGGCAAGATGCAAACTTTTCCCATGCCCCCAAGATGCAGGTGTGCATTCCAGGAATGCTCACCAAGCCTCTGTAGCCTGTTAAAGATCACACAACTTATCACTACACAATTAATTATACACTTCTAAGCATCTATGGTTAAATATTTCTAAGCATAAATGAGTAAATGTTTCTAAGCATAAATGACAATCAACAATACAACTCTATCAATTAGTTCCCACTGTCACCAAGTGCTTGCTTCAAGGATATTGTATAGTTGTTGGAGTTTCTTTATAATATTGCATGGTCTTTATCGTACTGTATAAAGCTTCTTGAAGTAACTGTTGTTCTGAATTCCCGGTATATAAATGAAATTGAACTGATTATATTTAACCTTCTCCTAAGAGGTATCTTTTAGCTTTAAATCAGGTTCTACAGAGTTTAACTCTCTGTCTTGTGCTTTTTTTCTCTGTTTACCTTTGCGGTGCAAAATGTTTTGTTAGGGTTTGTGAGTTGAACAACATGCTTCTGATAGCTGATTAATGCCGCGTAAGTATGCTTAATTACATTTAAATGCAGTTATTGGATTTCACCTTGCATTCACCTCTTGTATATTAGTCCCTGATGGTTTGATTGTTGGATGGAAAAGTAGCAAGTCTCTAAAGTTGTGCGATCAACTCAGCAACCACAGAGTTGAAATCTGATACTGAAAAAAGAGATGAAATATACAGTGTGCAGCAGAATCTGATGATTTCAAACATGAAAAACATTGTTGAGCCATATAATGATGAGGATTGCAGTTGTTTAAAGTAGGTATGTTATTTATCCACTCAATTAATGAATAATATTTGATGACAAATGATGAACTGGAAAGAGAATACTGACCTATCTAAATCAAAGAGTTTCTCACATGACCCCATGGAGTTTTCTCCAAGAGGTTAGTCCCCACAGTCACCCATGTCAAAATGTCCATAACAAGGGACATTGGAGAAAAAAAATAAATAAAGATGAACTTTTGCGAGATCTCACACAACTTTTGCAAGATCCCGAGTTACTTTTGTGAGATCTCCCAAATGTAAAACTTTTGCGAGATCTCGGTACAAAATGAAGACTTTACAGCAGAAACACGTCTATGCGTCTATAGTCTTTTGGTCTCTGGTCTCTGTAGATGTAAGATGAAAACTGGAACTGTCTACACTGACAAGTCCAACCAAGTGGCTGGGATAGTGAACAGGAACATCTGTGCTGCATATGGACTAGAAGTCCATCCAAAACTGATAAAAGACACCACCAAAAGTAGTTGAGAAAAACAGGGCTAAGGTCCTTTAGGACTTCGAGTTTCAACCAGACATAGTGGTGGCTGAGCTAAGGAGCAGAAGAACAGTTTTGATATATGTGGCAGTAGAGAGTGACATCAGGAAGAAGGACAGAGAAAATGCAAAAGTACTAAGAGCTGAAGGAATAACTGGAGCAGATGTGAAGGGTAAAGTGGCCCCAGTGGTATAGTAGGATTAGGAGCTGTAACCCTGAAGTGGCTCCAGTAAATTCCAGGCATAACAAAAGTCTCTATTCAGATTATCACAGTCCTAGGAACAGCTAAGATACTCCTATAAGCCCTCAAACTCCCAGACCTCTGGTAGAGGACCCAAGCCTGAGGAACAGGAGTGAGAGGGAGATATATTTTTAGCTTAACATCCCAACTAAAATCATACTGAATTATTGATACGCCTTGCTAACAAGCTAGCAATCCACTGCTAACCTTAGGTGATAACTGTTGTGTGTTAATTTCTCTTTTTAAAGGTTATGTCTAATCTAAAAACTAGCAAACAACCAAAAACAAAATAGTGGTGGCATTTTCAAAGTTAATTTTTCTAAACTTTCTGATTGACCGTAGCTCACTACTGATTAGCCTCAGGTGCAGGGTTTTGCAGCAGATGCAACACACTAAAATACACAAACTATACATAAAACCAGCTTTTAAATTTTCAAATAAACATTTATCTATCATCCTTATAACAGTTATGTTAAAATAAAAATGGAAGTGGTTTTCAGAGGTTTTAAAACATGACGATAATGTTAAAAATGAACTAAATAATGGCATTAGCTGGATGTCATTTTACGCCATGTTCTTACAGAAATTCAGAACCCATTATACTTGTTTGCCACAACTACATCAACTGTTTAACATCATTGCACTACAGAACAGAATTCACACTCATGCTCATTTGGAACATGTTCTTGGAATTAAAAGTTTCAAAGATCAATTGCACCAGTGGGCTCATGCTCTGACTTATAGATTATGCATTTGAAATTATTGCCACCCCCATAGAGCCCACTATAATGCCTTAGTGGAATTTTGGAAAACAATTTCAACCCACAATTGAATGAAGTTCTAGATTTGTAATGGGTGAAAGCACACTCATATGGACAACAATGTATCTGGCCATATTGTTTTCACTGTGGCAGTCAAAAAAACAAATGTTTAAAACCAGAGTTTTTAACTTGACCTCAACAGTTTCCACAGCTAAAGGGTTCCTTTCTACATTTTCGTCATGTCCAGCCATGTCAAAGATAAGAACATTTCACAGTCTTTGCTCAAAGTGTTACATTTCAATTTGTAAAGAAGCACTCTAAAGGGTTCAAGAGGCCAGTGTGATTAATGAATGCCCCTTCACTCATTTAACACATTTCTTTGAAAGGTCATGTAGGATGCTTCTGTTTTCATGGTAAAAAAAACCCTGTAAATTTATCATGTGGTGTCATATTTAATATCTTTATTCTCCACTTTTAGCTAAACTAAAAAATACATGAAAAAGTTATAAGGAACACATTTCCAACAAAGTTTTTGGAATGCTGTGCTTCAGGAACTACATTAAATACATCTGAAATGGGTGTAAAATACAGAAAGAAAAAAAAATCAAAGTAATGAAATAGTGCTTCAGATTAAAACCCATACTCCATATAATAAAATATTTCTAAATGTCAAGAGGAAAGCAGCAAAATATGATATGGTTTGGATAAAAGACTTCCCACATATAAAACACTGCAAGCTTTTGCATAACACCTACAAGCATTTTCAGAAGTGAGGGTACTGTTAACATCCTCAACACTCTGATATGAAGCTGAAAAATAAGAAACAAAGTGGAGCTCATCTGTGTTGATAATGATTTTGCCCAATGACCTTGACAAACTGCAAACAGCCCATTTCCATGTGCAACGTTGCCCTGGGCTCTTTTTAATCCTCTGTCTTTGGCTCTATAGTGTTGACCCTTTTAGCTGCGCTCAATTTGTTGGTTACAAGGCAATCTCGATCCCCAAAAAGAGTGGGTGTTTTCTTTTCAAGTGAGATATTTTGCATGAAATGTCGCAGCTGAGGTTTTGCCTCACACTGGCCAACTGCTCTTTACATATTTTCACTTTCACCCAGGAGCTATGAGGAATCAACCTGAATTTTATGTTGCAGATCACATCAAAAAGAAGGCACTCTCCACATCATAGCCAGTAGGAAAACCCTGGACTTACCTTTCACATGTTCAGGCCTTCTTATTTTGATCACCATTTTGCCTGCCCTGCCCACTTCATTTTAAATTCTCTATCATCACTGCACAAGCCACAAAAATGGCACCGTCTGAACTACTAATATTCAACTTACCGTAAGTCAGATCTTGTTTTGCCCCCTCAGTTTTATTTTACCCCCTTCCAAATGTAGGTTTTCAGTAACCTATAAAAAAACAGGAAAAGCAAAGCACACTAATAAACAAAAAACTGATCAAACAACAATGAGACACAGTATTGAAGACCTTTTTATGGTCACATATGAAATATATCATGGCTTAACCTAATCAGCTCTCAGATCCTGATGTTGCTAACCTTTTATTTTATTGTTTTCCATTATGTAGTGCCAAAAATAATTTCCCACCTGTTTGACTAAATTCTTTTTCTTTTGAAATTTGGATTTTGCACATTTGAAGTAATAACATCTCAAGCTTTGAGCAAGCATAAGTTATAGATTAGCATCTCAGATTGTCTGTCTAATTATAATGATCATTTTTTTCGCCTGTCGCCTGTCATTATTCATATAGTGTAGTTGATATTTGCTGACGAGGTTATGTTTCCAATAACCCTCAGAGAACAACACAAAATGCAGTCAAGCAAATCAAGCAAGAAAGCATTTTTGCCATGCTTGTATTAAAGTGCAAGCTGAGCTTCAAGGAACAACATGTCAGGTTTGATTAATTAGCTTTCAGAGATACAACATTAAGTTTGTTATGATAGGAAGTGTGATATGCTTCCACAATGTTTTTTGTCTTTTTTTTTAAATGAATCTTGTAAAAGAAATACATGATATTTTGACTTCTCAGTGGGCATCACTTTACATTACATGGTTTAAGGTTAGTTTAGTAATTTTTGTCGTAATTTAGGGTTAAAATTCATTTAAATATCATATTTTGCAGTGTAGTGCTTTTAAACCAACTCTGAAGTCTGTCACTTCTTATGACACAAGATCATCATTTTATTAATTTCCCCTGTAATTTCATAAAACTGCATTTAGAATGGACAAATATCCCCTTATTGATTCTCATTTTGTGAAGCCGCATTCTTTTATGCCAGATTGGTGGACAGCATTAAGAGTCATGTCCACTTTTTCCTTGACCACACCTAGACACCTCCAGTGTGCTTCCTGAAGAAGCAGCTTGAGGGTAAATCGTGAGTTGCTTGGAAAAGACATACACATTAAACATGCCATCTGTCCTGTCGGTCTCTTCAGTTTGTAATGAAATGTAACACTGACAAGCAGTCAGAGCCAAAGTATAAAAAGAGTGGAGTACATGTGCCTCAAGCAGGGGTGGAAATAATAAAGTCATGATTGTCATTACATTAACAAGCAGAGATGTATGTTTCAAAATGTGTATATGCACACTGCCTAAAGAAGTCTCCCCTTTAACCTGAAAACTGTTGTTATTAAATATTCTGTGAATTCTTTTTGTAGCGTTTTAGTAGTGTTAGTGTTTCACAAAAACGTCATGTGTAAATTTAAACATGAAAATTGAAAAAAGGGAAAAATGAAAAGAAACAAGACGAGGAGCTACAAGAACGCACGAGGCGTATCAAGAAGGAACATAATGACAACTGGTTCATGTGGAGATTCCATGAATACATTGCAAAAACAGATTTACTGTAGTAACAAGATAACAAAAAGTACAAAATACTTACTTAATACTTAAACTAAACTAAATTACTTGGTTCCTCTTCCAGTTTTGAATCAGGAGATGGACACTATCTCTACTTTTAAGATTAGGCTTAAAACTTTCCTTTCTGGATCAGGTGACCCTGAATCCTCCTTAGTTATGCTGCAATAGCCATAGGCTGCTGGGGGATTCCCACGATGCTTTGAGTTTTCTTCTCAGTCACCTTTCTCACTCATCTATAAATGGTATGATTAATTTGTACCATTGATTGTGGGTGTGTTACCCAGCCAAATCTCTTATTATTATGAGTCGTGTATGTATGTGGTAATTTGTGTTGATAGGCCTCTCTGCATTGAATCATACTTGTTATTAATCCCTGTCTCTCTTCCACAGCATGTCTTTTGTCCTGTCTTCCATCTCTTACGCCAACTGGTCACGGCAGATGGCCACCCCTCCCTGAGCCTGGTTCTGCTGGTGGTTTCTTCCTGTTAAAAGGCAGTTTTTCCTTCCCACTGTCACCAAAGCGCTTGCTCATAGGGGGTCATATGATTGTTGGGTTTTTCTCTGTATGTTTTATTGTAGGGTCTACCTTACAATATAAAGTGCCTTGAAGCGACTGTTGTTGTGATTTGGCGCTGTATAAATAAAATTTAATTTAATTTAACTGAAAAAACACAACTCTGTGATGTTTCCATATGTCTTTTGACATAGGCCTCTACAGCTAACAGTAAGAGGAGCACGGCATGTCAAAATAGCTTACACATTAATGACAGGCTGAACACTGCTTTGTTATAAGATGATAGATATTATTCACATTACCAGTTTTGCTCTGAGTGATCAGTATATACAGGCCACGGATCAATATAAAGAACTCTACATAGTGACTCTCTGATATTGAACTGTGAATATCTTGATAGAAAACACAAATATTTTAATTAATGTAAGGTTTGGTGATCAAGCAGCTTCCAAAAATGTGTTTCTCAGCAAGAAGTAGACACTACTAAAAATATTGCTATACAAGCAAAAGACAGAGTTCTTGTTTTAAACAAGATTCAAAATGTTGAAAGGATTGGGAGGAACTATGGAAAAACTACAAGACATCCCACATAATTCAACTCAAAACAGCTAGGCTGGAAATGTTGCTCGGGCATCCTAATAGCTTTCTGTGTGACAAACGCTGGGTAAGATTTTATTTGAACCACTATCCACGATCTTATCTAGCTTTTTTCTCGACTTATTGACCACTCAGTGTGCTTTAGATACAACCCATAATACACCATATTTCGTAAATTTCACCAAGTAGTTTTGATGCCTGGGGCCAATTGAATATTTTGATTGTTTAAAGCCTAATTAAAGTGCATATTTAAAACAAAAGTGTTAAAATGAAATGATTCGAGCTTTTTTAATTAATGGGTTTAAAATTATGGAATACTTGTGTTCATAAACCAATGGATTCAATTATGTGACTATTTCATAAACTGCCACAGGCTTTTTGTGTGCATGTGTATCTAACTGAGTCATCATACTGTATGCTCACTATACATTGACAAATGTGGCTGCACTCTTCCATGATAATACTCCAACTTCCTCTAAATAGATAGTAAATAGATTCAAATCCTCAGCTCAGGGGATGAATCCACCGCTGTATAATTTCTCAATCAAGTAAAAGGCTGGTTGTTGTTTCAACAGCCCTAAAGAAAGGAGAACATCCCATGGAAAACACAGAATTAAAATCTAAGAGATGTGAATTACAGTTTAGGATTATGCATGCTAAGGACATTGTTACACATGCTTATCTGAGCATAAAAATATTGAAAAATCTACAAAATCTTACACACACATGCAAAGAATAGAATTCTTTCTTTGTGAAGTAAAAGGCTAAGCATCTAAGGATAAGCAGAGGGGGATATATAAAAAGCAACAAATGTAATTTTAACCAGGGAGTCTTAACTCTGGGCAATGTGCTATGTAACTGGGCTAAGCAGGGGCTTTGTACAGTGATCCACATGGTGTGTGGCTTTATAAGAGGGCAGATGGTACCACTCAAGCAGGAAGTGATTGACATAATGACATGGCCGAGCATGGAATGTGGGTGTATGTGTGCACTAAATAAGTGTATGCGTGCCTGTGTGTTTCTAAAGATACACCCTTAAAATGAATTCAAAGACATCTCTCTTTTTCTTTACTCAAACCCTGCTGTTCTTGTGTGCGCTTGTGCAGATGCATGCAACATCGAGGCACTTTTTGTTTTGCATGTCGTATGCGTGTCTTATCTACTAATAGGTGATGCAAGGCACAGGCTTGCGTAATGATTGTGCAGTGATCATAACACAAATTACCACATACATACACGACTCATAATAATAAGAAATTTGGCTGGGCAACACACACACAATCACAATGATACAAATTAATCATATCATTTATAGCTAGTATTGAAAAATGCAATACAGACGATATTCAACTTAAATAACTTAAACTTCATTTATCTCATTCATCTATAGTCTCATCTTTATCTACTAATGAGTTACACTATGCCTTAAACCAAAAGCTTAATGGCAAGACAACAGGCGGTGATGGATTCATTTGCTGAATTTACTAAAAACTCTCCATGCTGGTACCACTATTCATCAGAACTGTGACAGAGATCAAAAACAATGGTCTAGTTCCTTCCTATATGAGCACGGATGCAATAAAATTATTTCTAAAACCAGATTAAGATCCTACTCTTCCATTAATAACAGAGTTACTTGCCTCCACCATGAATTAATACTGACATTAAAATTATTGGTAAGGCACGTGCATCTAGATAGGAAACAGTACTCCCCTCCATCGTTCATAATCACCAACAGCATTCATCAAAGGCTGGCATCATAACAACAATGTCAGAAAGCTACTCAATCGCATTAGCCTGTCACAGCTTGTCAATAATGGCGTAGATGGGGAACGTCTGTCATCCATCGGCACTTGTGTGTGTGTATTTGGACTGGTTACCTCGTCTTTCTCTTTTAGCGCCCAGTGTTCTTCTTGACGCTTTGGAGGACTCTGGAAGGTGGGGAATGCCTGTCAGTGCATGATGACTGATGATGATAACTCAAGTAATGTCAGCTATATGTCATAAGTTTTTAGTTTTCCTTTCTCTCATTTTGCATCCTTTTCTTTTTCAGTGAAATGTATATCAGGTGAGTGATGCAATATGAACATGTTCAGTATAATCAATACCTACACATGCATGTTGTTTTTATAATTCACGTAAACGTCTGTTATGCTACCCTTTTATAATTTTTGCTGCACTATAGACTTCTTAACATATCTTTAAAAAAAATAAAGAAAATTATATTAAAATATCCCAAACACAATTCCTTTAAAAGTAAATACTGAGCTGCCTTGGCAGAAATTTGCCCTCTTGGAGTACTTCTTGTTACTATTATTATTATTTGGATCTTCACTCATAATTCATTGACAAGTGTTGTACTGTGAATATGCTCAGCAATTAAAGCTGGGATATTCTTTGAGTAATATGACTTTATTCCAAATGTTGAAAGAGGTGGCTGAGTGCCCACTGTTCTTCTTGGCATTTGGAAGATTTTGGAGGACTCTGCATGGTGGGGAATGTCTGTTAGTACATGATGACTGATGATGACAAAAGAAGGTAATGTCAGTTATTTTTCATAAGTTTAAGTCTTCTTTTCTCTCATTTTGTATAGTTTTGAAGTGAAATGTATGACAGGTGGTAAAAAATAATATGAACATGTTCCCTTGTAAAGATGCTTGGCTAAGATCTGCAGAAAAGAAGGTGGATTCAAAAAGCAGGAGTTAGAAACTAAAAAACCTCCAAAACTTAAATCAAATCCTATTTTTGTACAGCCTTTACACTAAAACCCAGGAACATTAAAGAAATAATTTGAAAACATTGGCAAATACTTCAAAGAGATCCAACTTTACAAGGGATTTTTAAAGAACCACCAATGATAACTTATAAGAGAAGTAAAAACATTAGAGATAGGTTTGTTAGAGCTTTCTGGGACCTAAAACTCCAGAAAAAATCTTGATAACTCATAATCTACCAGGTAATTTCAAATGTGGGTTTTTAAAGACCCTATTAGTGGCAACATCATTGACATAAAAGGCTCTATCACCTGCAAAACTAAAAACTCATCTACATGATACAGTGCCCATGCAATAAAATATACATAGGAGAAACATCCCACCCTCTAAAAGAACGAATTATTGAACACAGAAATTCTACTAAGAGGAATGATTTAACCAGTCCTGTTGCAGTCCTTATTGTTGGTAATCATAGTTTTCTCCATTTGTTCACAGTTTAAACCACATTAGCCAGAGGGCCACTATTTACAACCCAGTGCCAGAAAAGTAGGTGTGGTAACCTACCTGGCACTGTGTATACTGTCAGCAACTTGAAAAGGCAGCTACACCTTGAATATCTGCCTTTTTTTTTAGTAAGTTAACCAGCTAAAAAGTAAAACATGGAGATGGGCTCATGTTAGGATGGTGAGTCCCCAGAGAAGTCAATCAGAGGCAAAAACAATAAAGCCCAGGTTTTCCATAGTCAAATCAAAGACAGTGCATCCATCCATCCATCTTCATCCGCTTTATCCGGCGCCAGGTCACGGGGGCAGCAGCCTAAGCAGAGAAGCCTAGACCTCCCTCTCCCCAGCCAACTCCTCCAGCTTATCCGGGGGAACACCAAGGCGTTCCCAGGCCAGCCGAGAGATATAATCTCTCCAGTGTGTCCTGGGTCTGTCTCCTCCTGGTGGGACACCTCACCCAGGAGGCGCTCAGGAGGCATCCTTGTCCGAACCACCTCAGCTGGCTCCTTTCGATGTGGAGGAGCAGCGGCTCTACTCTGAGCCCCTCCCGGATGGCTGAACTTCTAGTAATGATGAACAGAAGGAGGAGGACACAAGTGGAAGGTTTTGTGAAGTGGTCTGGGAGAAATTATCTGCTTTCTGAATGTGAATAAGTCCAAAGAGATTAACTTTTGAAGGAAGATGGCAGCTACACAAACTGCGTCTATCATGGGACAGCATGTGATGGAGGCTCCTGGGTATCCACATTGACAACAGATTGAAATGGAAGACCAACACTGAGGCTATGGAATGCAGTCTACTTAGATGTGGTCTGCTGAAGGAGCAGCTTGGTACTTGTAACTGATTCCTGTCAGTTACATGATTTATGACATTGCATGCAAACAGTGTTTCCTTATGTGATGCAATCATAATTCATTCAAAGGCCAAAGGATATCAGTGACAAACCTTTATTAATTTTAACGCCCACTGTTATTCTTGCATTTTTGAGTACTCTAGAAGATGGGAATGCCTGCCAACACATGATGAGAGACGATAATAACCCAGGTAATGTCAGTTATGCAAATTATTTATGCAAATGTACCATTTATAAGATTGGGGAAACCTGCAGTCAGCGGAGACTGATGAAGTCACTTGGATGAGTGACGAAACGTTTCTCCCACAAAACGCTACATCCAGATGAACAGAATCAACTTTTGGAGATAATGTCAGTTATCTGTCATTAGATTTTAATTATCTTTTCACTCATTTTAAATTATACTCTCCCTTGTAGGTGAACGTTGTGTTAGGTGGATGGCACAATACATAGTCTTCAGTCATTGAATGAGCTTTTTGAGCAGGCAGATTGTAAAGGGAATTTCACAAGAGTACCGCTTTCCTTTAAATATAATCAATCCCACTATACAGTGCTGTGCAACAGCATCATCCCTCACTTCTTTTAGATTCTGCTTCCAGAGAGCTAGACTTGAGCAGTCTTGAGCAAGTCTTCTTCAGGCTTTCTGAAAGTCATTTTTTCTGTGGACATTGACTGCTTTTTCAGGTTTGGACAATATGACCTCAAATCAAAATCATGATTAATTTAACATTTTACTTTGATACAGTTAATGAACAATTATTATTATTACTGTTATCATCATTTGGCTCTTGTCCTTATAGTTGATCGACAAGGCTTGTGCCGTAAATTGGGGACAATATTGTCAGAATTTAACAAGATAAAAAAAAAAAATCAAGAAATAACTAAGATGAGCAGGTTTATGTCATTTATAAGTTGTGAATGTCACTTTTGATTAGTATTTGATTAATTCCTCAGCTCTATTTTTCTTTCAAGCATTGGTTATTGGCCATTTTCACAGGAATTTTCTTTTTATTTTTGCATTTGTTGAGCCACTTAAGTTTGTTTGTTTGTTTGTTTATTAAGCCATCCAAGGGATGAACCAGTGTTATGTCTTCACAAAACAAACAACATAGCAAATTTTAAATTGCATCTTTAGACAGTTTGTTACTTGCAGGTTGTCACAAAAACATCAATTTTGTTCCCATTTCTTTGAATCCACAAAAAATATAAATAATTAGACAGTTTGATAGTGGGAACATTACCATGTTGTATTAAATTAACTGATTTTGCGATTTTAAAAACCGTGGCAATACAATTAGAAGTATTGTCAATGTGTAAGTTAAAGTCACCGACCTAAATGAGCTGAATTCTCCGATTGGAGAATTTATTTTGGAATTCTGCAGGGAATTTAGGAGTTTGGTTGATCGCAATATAACTAACTGAATTTTTGCATACAATTATGAATGATAATTCAAAGAAATGAAATAAACCGGAAGCAGATAATGTTATATATATAATATTTCCAGTTTGGTGCTTTAAACATGGATTTAAGTGCAGAAATACAGTACAAGATAACATGATAATGTGCAGGCAAGTTCTTTTGGTAGGAGACCTCAGGAGAGGTGGAGAGTTTATGTCTCTCAGCTGGCTTCATAGTGCGTCTACCTGAAAGTGCTGGAAGAGGTGGCTGGGAAGAGTGGCATCTGGGAATCTCTGCTTAGATTAGTGTCTCAAAAAAGTCTCAATGATAAGCCTGCAATGTGTTGGTGTTGCAATTGTTTTTTTTTCTGTTTCAGTCCCCATCATTGCTCATTTTGGTATAAAACTATTTTTGTAAATTATAACTAGTCAGATTTTTCTCATAAAGACAATGTATGATACATTTATTAGCATGTAGACTATGTTTTTTTCAGATGCTGAAACCTGTTAAGTTCAAGATTTCAGGGATAACCATGTTTAGTTTTTGTGTTTCAGTGGCCGCTGTAGTTCCTGGAGAAGCATGGGCTGTGGGGAGTTTCTGCAGGATCATGATGAGTCATGATACTTGAGGCAATGCCAAATATATGCCATGAGTTTTTAATGTCATCTTCATTTTAGGGTGACTGTGGCTCAGGTGGTAAAGTGAGTGGTCTACCAACTGGAACTTTGGTAGATTGATCTCTAACTCCCACAGTCCACATGCCAAAGTATCCTTGGGCAAGATACTGAACCCCTTTTGTTCCCAATGCATCAATCGACATTCGAGTGAATGGATATTTGCATGTTTTAGCTTGTTGTTCTCTTTTAGTGCCCACTGTTCTTCTCAGCTCTTTGAGGAGTGGATTGCTGGTATTTAAACTGTTGACAGTGGTTTGTTGATCTATCTATTTTTCAAACATATCTCTTATGAATAATATAAAGCCATTTAAAGCCAGTAAGAAAATGTCCATCACAAGGTCGAAGCTGCAATCATTGTATGGCAAACTGATTTTTATATTTATGTGTCTCATTGAGATTAAATATCTCTTTTTCAAGAGAGACCTGATCAAGATGGCAGCAGAAATTGCAACAAATGTAACAGGACAGCTCTATAAAGGCGTTTCAAGTAGGACACACATGTACAATAATGCAGAGTTACAAGTATATTTGCAAAACAGAACATTTCTTTATTTTATATATAAATTCCTGTTAACCACTGTGTATTTATCAGAAAAGAGGATATTAGACACTGAAAAAAGGAAAGAGAAAAAAGCACGAAACCCTGGGAATCACTTTTTGGCACATGACCACTTGCATGCTGAGTGATGACGATATCCGAGATAACTAAACCCACCTACAGTTCATTTAAATGCCCGCGCACGGTTCTCTCCGAGCTCGTCACAGTGTCTCCCGTTGCTCTGTATTTATAAAGAACCCCGGTGAGCAGAAAGGCACAAGCGTGCCTCGTCTCTAGAGAGGCAGAGCGCGTTTCAGCGACTTGGAGACGTCTTTGGATGAAAGAGCTGGGTAGCCGCTGCTGAAGCCGAGAAGCAGGAGCGCAGGAGTTTTAGCCCAAGTTCACCGCAGCAGGTCGTTGTGCCGGCGACCTTAACTCAGGGGTGAGTTCTTGTTTTACTTCACTGTCCTCCCTTTATTTTTTCTTCTGTCTCCGTGGAAAATGGGGCTGTGCATTCCGCTGGTGGACGAAGAGCTTAAGAATAAATGGAGCGCTCTTAAACTAATGTGCAAACCAGTTTTATTTCAATATTATTTGTCATGCACAGCAGTAGATTTGGCAGCCCTTTGCTGCTGTTTTTTTTTTTATTTTATTTTATTTTTATTTCTGGGAGCAAAAGTGTCACCAGAACTTGTTGCTGAGAAAAATAAACACTATATCCGCGGTCTATGTGAACATTTTACGATTTTCTGTCGAATGTATTCAGTGAGAGGAGCAGTGCAAAATAAAATTATTCTAGTTTTGAATTTATTTACCCATAGATTTTTCAAAAAGTAATAAAGGGCATTTTTAAGCTAGATGTTGCTCTATATTTAATTGATGTCATTTGGTCGTCTTTCCCAGTTAATCTTTGTTTCCCGAGCATTGGCAAGTGTTTTTCTTAGCAACACGCAGTTTCGCTTTGGATTTGACAACAGAAATCAGACATTCTTGCTTTCACAGCTAGGGGGTATTGGAAAAATGTGTAATTTGGTTCTCGGTTTTTTTTTTCTATTTGTTAATTTTATTTATTAATTAATATTTTACCTTAGTATAGGTATTTTTAATAAACTTCTCATTTGTTCGTTTTGTTGCTTCTGCAAGCAGAGTGGGGACAGTTCCCGAAATAAATCTCACCTGTGTGTTTGTTTGGCGCCTTGCCGGATAATCTCTTAATCCGCTAAAACAATGCTGTTCGGTCCATATTATCACCCTAACATTATGTATTATGTGCAGCCTCGATTTTCCCTTTAACAACATGGCACTGAGGTATAAGGGGCCGACCTGTTAAAATAATGCTGCCTGGTACCCAGTTCATTCATTTTCTTAGTGGCAACTTTTATGAGCAACATGTGAGCACAACATAAACATTTGTAAAGTTTTTAATACTGTCACTGGGTCCTTGAGAGGAGACGACCTCCGATCCCTCTTTTCTCCCATTGGTTCACGCCATATTGAAAACTTTGGTGTAAAAATGAGTTATAAGTGGGCAGTTTATCACTTCAAACGGTAAATTATTAGAAATGAGTTATTAAAAATGAAAACATACATGCAAACTTTGCAGAAACAAACTCAACCAGGAGTTACCAAAAACATTAAGAATTAAGGAATACCTAACAAGTACTTAATAACTCTGGACTATTACAGTAGATCGTGATTTGAGTCAGATATAGGCTATGTACGTACACATTTGTCAACGAATACGGGCAAGCTATAAGCCACATTGCATACAGCTTAGTAAACAGTTGTTTGCCCACTCTAGATAATAGCATTGTAACCTAGTTAACATTTAGACGACTATGACCACTATGTTGCCTAACAGATAATCGTTCTACCCAAACCAAACAGAGCGGCAATCTCAAAAACGATTTTAATCCTCATATTCAGAGCACATTTCCATCACTTTCATCGTCTGTTATTGGCAATTTCCTATCTTCGTGGGGTGCAGCCTATAAAAGTTACTCCAGCACCTCAGGAGAGCTAAGCTAATATTTATGGATTAGTGGCAGTTTTTCCCAAGGCTATGAACTGAAGCCATGACCCCGCCCCCCGGAATGTGTGATTTCACTTGTACGGGAGTGGTTGTTTGATGAACTGATTCAACTAAAAGGTTTACATGCCTTTAGTAAATATTGGGAAACGTGCATATTGTCATGAGAGCTTTGGAGAAGTTGATTTTCTGTCAAGTGGATTTCTGAAAAGTAGGCAAGAGTTCAAAAAACCCTCTCTAGATTTTTTTTAAAGATTTTTTTTTTTACCTTTTTTTTTTTTTGGAATAACCAAAACTGGAATGTGAAGACCGTCAGCGTTCAGAGGGGCGCTGACCTTGGTGCTGAATTATTTCTGCTATGCAGCAGCATGCCTGCCCTTCTTTACTGTCTGCGTAGCGGGCGCACTGAGCAGCTTTACTTGAGTGCCTACTGTACATTTGCAGGCGCCATCACCCACGCGACCAGATGTAACGATCTCAAAGAACAAATTTAGTGGCGTTGAATTAAAGAGGTAAACGCATTATTGTAGCGTCGTGAAGACTGACACGTTTTTTTTAATCATCTGTAAAGTTCATTGGAAGTGCAGAGGCTTAAGCATGTGGTGAAAGACAATGCACTCCAGACTGGTGTGTGTGTGTGTGTGTGTGTGTGTGTGTGTGTGTGTGTGTGTGTGTGTGTGTGTGTGTGTGTGTGTGTGTGTGTGTGTGTGTGTGTTAATTACTGAAACCTCAAACAAAAGTGAAACCTTAGCTATTACCTTACCTGTGTTTCTAATGGTAAGAGCAGCAATCCTACCATATATAAGTACGCCAATCCTGTGCTTAAGCATGCAAAGTATATGTAAATGATTCATTATATCAAGTACCCCCAGGAAATCATAGAGATCAGAGAAAATATTATTAGATCACTGTCACTGGTGCATCAACTCAATGATGTATTAAGAAAAAGAAATAAGTCCAAATTGTACCAGGTTCTTGATCAAATGCAGCAGGAAATTTTTCCACTAGAGAAATCAAATATTGACATTCCAAAGTGCAATTAATCTTTCAGTTTTTATATACTCAATATTTGCTTTTTTAAACATTACAGAACATGGCCATGTGATAAGTAGGATAATATGCTTTTCATGTTTATGACAATATTTTGCATCTGTAGCTCAGCAGGACTTAATGATCTGTGTAACATTACCTTGTGAAAGCACTCTGCTTTAATGACTCATATACCCCTCTCTGACTGATGTTAAATTAACACACTGTAAACAAATCATGCTGTCAATGTAATTTCATTCAAAACTAATAGAACTTTTATTTCCCTCCTCCTCTTTCTACTTCTGTTGCTTTCCAGAAATCTTCCTGAGGACACACTTATACACACACAGACAAGCACACACAATTACACACAACAATACACAGGCACCATGCAGGAGTCGGAGCCTACAGTGTGCCAGCTCCAGCCCAACATCATCTCAGTGCGCCTTTTTAAGAGGAAGGTTGGCGGTCTGGGCTTCCTGGTGAAGCAAAGAGTTTCCAAGCCACCTGTCATTGTGTCAGACCTCATCCGTGGTGGAGCAGCTGAGGAGTGTGGCCTGGTGCAAGTGGGCGACATTGTTCTGGCAGTCAACAACAAGCCCCTGGTGGATCTGTCATATGAACGGGCCCTGGAGACACTGAAGAATGTGATGCCTGAGAGCCATGCCGTGCTGATTCTCCGTGGGCCTGAGGGCTTCACCACACACCTGGAGACCACGCTTTCTGGAGATGGGCGCCAGCGTACAGTGAGGGTCACACGCCCTGTGTTACCATCATCAAAGTCCTACGAGCAGTGGTCCCCTCTCAACGCATTGAGCCCTGGGCAACAGCAGCAGGTCAACAAGGATAACCAGCTAAGAGCCATTGAGAACCTCTCCTCTCCATCCATCACCCAGTCCCTCCTACAGAGGGGAGGCATGCAAGGCCAGGACCCCCTGCTGATGAGGGATGGGGGCCGTGGAGCTCTCCTGTGCAACGGGCTGGAGGAAAACAATGAACTGCTCAAGGAGATTGAACCAGTGCTGCGCCTCATCAAAAACAGCAAAAAGGAGATCAATGGAGAAGGCCAGAGGAATGCTGGGAGAAGAGATGCTGAGATTCAAGTGGCCTGGTAATTTGTGATGTGATACAACCTTATTGATCCCTTAGTTAAAGTGTCTTTGTCCACCATCCTCTTCACAGTGAGGGTTGCCGTCAGAGACCAGATAGAATTAGACTCAGGATGCAGTTCAAGGACTCTTAAAGATGGTGGCTATTGGCTGACACAAGAACTTGCACCTGGTCTTGTGATTGAAAGTATCCCTGTTCACTCTGCCACCCCGAAGATTCTGAACTACCTGACGCATCTGTGTTAATTAGCTGTAATAGACAGTCTCTCATTCAACTAATATGACTCAGCTTACAGTGCCAAGTAATTATCGTCTGCCTGCTGGTCTCTAGCAAGCCTCACTTAAAATAAAATTGCTCACAACATTTCTCAGGACCAATTCAGTTGGTATTCTTCTACTGCTGAACCAGCTGCTTTATGTAGGCTTACAAATACATCCTTTAAACAGTTTGGCAGTTTGTCAAACTTTTGCTTTTTTATAGATGTAAAGCTACTTTTCTTTTTACTTTTTACTTTTTTTTCTTTTTGCTTGCTGTATGCATTGAGGCTGTTTCACCAGGATTAAAATACACAGCATGTGAGCATTTCCCAGTAGGCAAGTGCTTTATCAGTAATGGATGCGACTTCCTACATTAATCATGGATAATTAATTAGTTAATTAGTTTTCTGTAACATAAAGCTTTACAGAAAGAAAATGTATTGTCTATCAGTTTGTAAGTGAGCTGCGCTTCTTACGAACAGCCCCTCTTGGATATAGAGTTCAGGTCCTGCGGTATTTATGCATAACAGTAGTTTTGAAAAAGTGCAAAACTGGTAACAATTCTGTTTATTTTACACATTAGACTTTTATTTTATGATTTATTGAGGAAGACTTGGATTTCTTGCAGTTTGTTTAAGTTTTCCCTCTAGATGAGTTTTTCACAAGGCTTCTAAGTCAGGGATAATATAACATCCTCGATTCAGTCTACATGCTCTGCACAGTGTACTGTTATCGGCGTCTCAGTTATCTACCATTGTACTCCCACGACCAATTGAAATCAAATTGAGGCTGCAGTCTCCTTGAATCAATATCTCATTCTTGACCAATCCATGTGCATCCTCCTCTCTTTCATAAATACCCTTTGAGTGATTCATTGCCTTCTTGAGAAACATGTGCTCTGAAAAGACAGAACACAACAAAAGGAAAAACCTCAATGCAAAAACACCAAAGTGTATGGTTAAACAACCGTACCTAATGCTGCCACCTGTGCTCCCACAAATAGGGATTTAAATACATTTGATTGTGCATGCTGAGATTTGTTCAGCACTGGTAAGAGTCAGTTAACTTAATTCTATTTTGCTGTCGGAAAATTATTTCTAAAGAGATGCTGAGGAGAGAAAGGTTAGAGTGATGAATAATACTAATATATTTTTTAATACTAAATAATAAATTTTTTTTAATCTCTGGTCATTTTTTCATTGCAAATTATACCTATTTGCACAGAAAATAAACTCACATTATAGCCAGTGTTGCTTGTTTTCAGAGGAGAAGCAATTACAGTTTCGCAATTAAGCATGAGGTTGAGTCAGAGCTAATGACAAATGACACATGCAACTTCTCTCATTGTTTCTGCATGTTTGAACTCCACCTCCGATTTGTGGGGATGAATATGATCTCGCAAATTGCGGCAATAAAGAGATACAGTGTGACAGGGGGTGTGAAAGGGAGAAAGGATGCCTGTGAGAATTTACAATTAGCATGCACGCATGCTTATGGGGGTGGGGAGGGGGAGTGTGAAAGAAAGTAGGAGGCACAATGTGCGTGGGCGCTTTCGATTGGAGGAACGCAAACTTGAAATCACACAAAGACGACTTTGGTCTCATATGGTTTGCAAGAGCGGCAGCTCAGGGATATCCCTTCCCCCCTTTCTCATTCAATCTCTTAGGATTAGATAGTTACAGCTCACAGAGAGCTCTCACTGTTCATATGTTTTTTTCTTTTATCTCTGATGAATAACAGCCGTTCATACTGTAGGGCTATTTACTGAAAGAAAAACAGATCTGCGGTCAGTCACCTTGATTCACCATCTGTTTATGCATCTCTGTGTCTGATTTTCGATTCAGGAAAACACTTAAATCTGTATTTTCTTACTATTACACACACAAACAGTTTAGGCTGTAGAATTGAACTAGTAATAAACACATGAATTTCTAAACAAAGACCACATAGGCAAGAGATGCTAAACGGATGTTTTTTCACTACCACTTATTTGCATGAACTTGCAAAGTATTTTCAGTTCAATTTAACAACTTAAAAGTAGCAGAAACACTTTTGAAATGAACTTAAAATCTGTGTTTTCAGTGTAAAAGTTTAGTCACATAAATGTGTCTGACTGAAGCGGTGAGCTATGCCTGTCTTTGTGCACCCACTATGTTCTGAACAGAGAAATTCCTTCGTGGGTGTGCAGAGCTTTTAAAAATTGTACAGGGTTTCCTTATTTAACAGTATTTTAGAGTGTCTACAGATCCTCTTTTTTTTGTTCGTTCTTTGCAAAACGGAATGCTTGTTTGATGTGTATGTGTATGCATGTCTTGGATGAGGTTTTAAATTAAAATGAAAGATTAGTTTGCACCAGATGCGAGTTTATACACCTGACAGAAAATTGTATCTGACTTCTAGGGACCTTGGCGTGGGAAATGGCACATCCCCACAGCTGGTGCCAGATAATGACAGAATGCTGGAAAACATGCCGGTGGTGCTTAACAATGCTGACACTGACAAGGTAAAGTGAAACAAATTCCCAGCCCTTGAAATGATTTAGAGTGAAAGAAAGCAGGTGTAAGCATAAGTTTTTCATCTATACTTTGATAGATCAAGAATTTGGAAAATAAACCTTTTTGTGTTCCCTGTGTGTTCGAGTCTTCCTGTGCAGGCTTGGTTAGTTCAGCTGTGTAATGCATGTAAATCTGTGACTGCCTTTATGGTTCTGTGCCCTTAAAACAATCATCCACAGTGTTCTATGGTCCCATGCATTCACAAACTGAGCATGCACATCCATGTTCTTTTTACATTGTGCAAAGCCTTTGCTTAAGATCCTATCACCTAGACATTAGATCCAACCATCAGCAAGATTGTGCAGCATTAAACCCAGATTATGCCTTCTACACAGAAGGATCTGGCCACAGGTCTAAATGTCAGCGATAGGGATAGTAATCTGCACATGGTTATCCCACTTCAAGGCCCCATCAATGAGACAGGATGGCCTAATGAATGCGTGCAGCTGCTGATCTGTCTCGCACCATCAAATGTGACCCCTCTTAAATTGATCCATCTTCTCAGACCTCCACAAGAGAGAGTGTTAATGTGGATGCTTGAGAGAATATATGTATGAGAGGGTTAGAAAGTGGGAGGGAGGGGAGATATGGATGGTGCTTGATAACAGAGTAGAAATGTTTAATGGAGTAAGAAGCCATATGTCTTTCATTGTCGTGTGTAGTTGCTAAAGTTGAGGAAGCCTATTTGCCTGTGAGAATGTGTGTTTGGGAACTGGAATCAATGTGTGTCCAGTATATGTGCACTTACTCATGCAGCAGGAACCTCCCCTGCAGGCGTTTTGCTAGACACTCATACTAACTTTGATGGCTCCCTGCTTAGTACTTAATGTGACAGACTCAAGTACAACAATAAGTTCATTATAAACACAAAAGTTAAATAGTTTCAGAAAATGGAGATGATTTTTTCCCCTTTTTGACTACAAAGATTTTAAGTGACACATTGATGCCCTGCAAATTAGTTTTCTCACTTTGGTGAAGGATTTTCCATGTGTCTCTCACTTAAGCTTCTGCATAATTTAATGTGTAATAAGCTGACTGAAAAGGCAAGGTGGTGGGATGTTCTCTCATATTCAACCGTCTAGTGATTTATGGAGTCACCAACTCTGATACTCCACTGAAAACAGAAAATATGCCTCTGTGCTTCCTTTTTTTGCACATTATGGCTTAATCATCACTGAAGAAGGCATCAGTTGTCAAATCAGAAATGTATTTGTCTTCAAAATCTAAAATATAGAACATATCTCTTCTCTCAAACTCTCAATTTCATTCATTTCTCTATTCATATCTACATCTGTCCTGTGCGCTTCATCTTGATTTCCCATCAGAGGGTTTTGTTTGGGTGGGTGGGGAACTTTACTGCATAACCACATTTACCAGAAAATGATTATGCCCCATTATGAAATCATTTTCATCTAATTAGCTTCAATTATCTTAATTTCTAGCACCATGGATCCTCCCTTCTGACATAACCACACCTTATTCTTGATATTGAGGGCTCAGGATTTAAAATAAGAGATAAGTCTGTGTGTAATATCTTGGGGAGGACTGGGTCATTTAAACAGATAAAGCATGATACATGCACCAGCAAATGCTTTTTTGACATTAGGCACTGGAACATATTATTTATGCAGTTTTGCCATTCAAAATACTTGTGGTGCCAACAATATTATCAGTTGAAGACTGTAATAGCAGCTGTTGCTAGCAGATTTTATCAATAAACTGCAGACTTTGGATGGAAATCCAGTTTTCTTTATTTTTTTGTTTTATTCTTCTTTATTTTGTTTTGCTGCTTATCACCCTCAAGTCTAACAAAGACTTAGGCAGACCTTCACTGGATTAAAACAAAACGAGATTAAGCCTTTCTTCTATTCCCTCCGATGAGAAATGTTTATGTCATATCAGACTTAGAGTGCTGATTTATTCATGAAAGTGGCCCGTTTCACATGTTCCCACACCAAACTGGGCAAAAATGCACTTTCATGATGTGGTTTGAGATTCTCACTCCAAACTATGTTTAAATTAACAGATAGCAAAACTTGCAACCAGATTATGGGAAGAGCAAAAGGAAACACCATCCCTTAAGTGTCTTAAGACCACTGGCTATGGTGTGATTATGTTTTAGGTTGTATTATCTTTGCATTTGTAAACAGTGACCATCTTTGTACAGTACATTGGGTCATAACAAGGATGACAATGGGCTAGTCTTAGGCAATCACTTTTTCCCCTTACCTAACTTGAGCTGTTACAATCAAATAAACAAACAAACGCATAAAATAATTCATTTTACCTGGAAGTTAAACATGTAGGGAGAATTATTCTAAAAGGATCTTGATGGCAGAAAAAACCCACATCTATACTGTATTTAGCGATTGTTCAAAGAAACGCGGTTCTCTGAAACTTGCAGATAGCGATAAAAAATAAAAATAAAATGAAATAAATGTAAATGCCAAAGCTATCTTCCAGCCCGTGAGCAACAAGCCTTACATTCAAATGATACACAACTTTTATTTCTTTTTTAAGTCAGAAAGGCTTAATTTTTCCACATCTGAAATACTTTGCCTGTTTGATGTGCATTCTCCTTATGGTACAATGATCTTTCATCTTATCCACAACCTCACGTCATATCTGAGGTGCTCGGCGGGGGTTATTGTTGTTCGAGCATTAAACACACTACTTGTGCGTGTAAAATCAGATTCTATTCACTCCTTCCTACAGTTTGAGAGGACATCAAATGACAGTGAGACCCCACAAGTGTGACACTGTCGGTATTCATTGCTCCAGCAAGCATGCAAGCAAGTATTTCAAAAGCTGCACCACTGTTTGACTAACAAAGCTGTGGAAGATGATGAAAGAGCTTCCAAGGTGTGCAATTGATTACTCTGATCTTTGGCAATCATTTGCTGCCTTCTCCAGGAGCTCTTACAGTTGGCTTTGGGGTTAAATTGCAGCCATTCATCAGTCAATAGCTACAGTACTGGAAAACCATGTGAGCCTAGAGTTAGCTTGCCATCAACCTGCTGTTAAATGCTGATTGCCTTTATTCTGGAGAGAAATGGAGAAAGGAAAGAATGCAGATGGTTTCTGTGCATAGGCCTGAGTGAGAGAGACATAAGCACAATCACAAATCAATATTCCTTGAGAACAAAGGGCTGAGGTTCACTGAGGCAGCCAGTTGAAATGCTTTCAGATATTTCACATAGTATTCTTACGTCAAACTCTCATGTCCAACTTTATGCACTCAAATCCATTTCCTGGCAGTGGGAGGTCTGCGTCACTTTTCAACTTACTTCGGTATGACTCCCAGTTATAAACAATCTATCCAGTTTCCACCAAAAGTATTACCAAGGCCAGAACATATTAGACAGTTAAAGTACAAGGGTCTGAAGAAATGAGTCATGTGTGAATGTCTCTGTGTTTTTTACAGCCTCCAGCTGAGGGCAGGACCTCACCCAGTAAGTCACTGCAGAATGGCAGCCCTTCCAAATGCCCCCGCTTTATAAAGATTAAGAACTGGGAGACTGGCACCATCTACAGTGACACACTCCACCACAGCTCCAGCAAGGTAAGACAATTAAAACTCACCTGAAGAAAAGATCCTTAGGATCACAGAGATCAAGGAGCCTGCTATAGCATCTGTGTTTGTCACAGAAAACCATCCTAGCAAGGGTGAGAAAGATTTGGATTATTCAATTATGTAGTATGCTGTTTCTTCACATTCTAAATCCCTTTACTGAATAAGAAAGATTAGAACTACTGGCAAAAAGAAACACCTGTATGATGCAATCTTAATGCAATGCAATATTGTGTTTATATTCTTTATTTTATTTTATTTTTTTAGTGTTGAAACCTGCAAGTAGTGATGCATATAGTACAATTTTTCTAAATCACATCTTCCCATAATCTTCAGCCTGTTGTACTTTTAGACAAATAAACTATATTCGCTTTACGGCTGACATCTCTTAAGCAAAAGAACAAAAGCAAACTCCTAAAAGCTGAAACATGAAAAAGTGTTTGGCTTTTATGCTTGAAAAATGTTTTGAGACTATGTGCAATCAAATGGAGTTCTGTCTCACAAAACAAACTGCTTAATTCTCCCGAAACAACCACAGAGTTTAATAAAGAGTGTATTCATTATTGAATTGAATCACAATGTACTGGGGGTTTTCATTGTCACGAAATATAGTGAATACTGATAACAAGTTTAAAAAGAGAGTGTGTGACAAGATTCTGTAAACACAAAGGTTAATACAAGATTTAATAATTTTATCAGCTATAACAAGAAATATAGTTGTGATTTTGCATTTGTTGACATATCACAAAAGGGGGAAACAGATTGGTTTTCCACAGCTTTTATACTGTAAGCTGACTAACAAAGTTGACAGATGTCTGTGACTTAAATGGTAATCTTGAAGGCACTGATGAACATAAAGTACAGTGTCTTGGTTGACTGAATATGCATTTAGCCTGCAGACTTACCAACACATAATCTGCAAGTCAAGTAGATTGGAAAACAATAGCACAGCATGGCGTCTGCCTTTTCGCTGCTTCTCGCTAACCATTCATACATTAGTAGAATCCTGTCTGAACTGTTGGTGATTCAGCTCATTAGAATTAAGCAGGAAATCAGGGGGGTTAGGTAAATCTAGGTGAAGCTTATTAAACAATTAATTCTTCAGACCGAAAAACAACATATCACTGGCACAGCCTACCGTATTGGGACAGCTCACATGGTCAGATAGTGACTCACGTAGTCATGACTCGATGACTCAGCATTTTCAGAAGAGAAAAAAAAAAAGAAAAAAAAAAAGAGAGTGCTGGGAAATTAAATACGTAATGTTTAGTGGATATTTTTGTCCAAAATGCTGATACATTCATGAATCAGTAACATGAGTGGCTCAAGAAAACCAATTCATTCATCCCTTTATCAACCATCTGCAGCTGCTTTAATAAACATTACTAATGAAAGGCATTAAGTGATACATTAGGATTCATAAAATCAGTAGATGTACCTTTAATACTCATCGTGAGATGTGAATATTGAACAGAAAATGATGATTTCTGCTTTGAGCTAATGCCTAACCTCAGCATGATAACTGACTCGGAAAGCCATTGTTGAAGCGAGTTTAATGCAGTGTATCATACAGCACTGATTAAATGGCATGATCACAAAGTGTGTCAGTAGTTTTCCAGGTGTGATCATTTCACATAACATTTTCACAGGTGTGATGTGATCAGTAGGCTAACTTGAAGGCAAAAATGCGGCAAATCCAATGGTGCAACAGAGAGTTCACCCTCAGCCACAACAAGTTTTAAAAATTCAAGGAATAAAATAAAAAAGAAAAGAAACTTGTAAAGTAAAAGAAACTTGGCAAACAGGTGGATCTTAGGCCTCTGAAGGTTCTTATCTATATCATATATTCTGATGTTGTCAAGTTGCCTAGAAACCCTATAGCAACGGGCTAAGATTAACCATTTCTATTCACCTGTAACATATCAGAAAAAGTTTTTTTATTTGACAACAATAGCATCACATTCAGAGCCACAAAACTTGAATTACACATGATATATTATGACACCATCACTTTTCCCAGCAAAACCCCACAACTGGACTACAAAACATCTGTATAGTAGAACAGAGCTTGAGCATCACAGGCGAACCACAATAATTGACAAAAATTATATAATAATGTATTACATTTAAAAAGCTACTATAAATGCTATAAGATCGAAACTGGAGATTATTTTTGTGGTTTTGAGAATTTGTTATCAAGAAATGCTGATTATTGGTTGAAGACAAAGAAACAAAACAAAAGTCTGCACTATTAATGGCTAATCTTTTCTTGCTCCATCAATCTGCTCTGATTCCCTCTCTACATAGACTCTGGAGCTCTGTGATAACATTGCACTCTTCTTTTCGTCTCCCAAATAAGAAATAATTAATCATTTTTGAGAAGTAATAAATTCAGAAATTCTCTTAATTGTTCAAGGACAAAAGCTGTGCACATATTCAATATAATATTTATCAAAACTCATAATGAGGCACTAATTCTCTCATTATAAAAATGTTAATTGGGTCCATCAATAATGGAGTGTTTGGAAAACTGCAGCAATAAAACCTGTGTTTAATTTTGGTGATCACATGACTACTAGTAATTTCAAATCAGTAATTATCTTTCCTGTAGTATAAAAATTAACACTGGAATTGACCTTTGAACAGATCATCTTTTCTTACTTCTCACTCATTGCAATTTGGTGTCTTTGGTTTGCATTCAAAAATATTAACGCCGAATTGGGCAAGTGAACCATGGCTGTGAACTTGATTTAATGAAATCTTTAAATACAATTAATCATCAAGTTTTCAAAGATTAAAATTCCATCTTATGTAAATGAATGAATAAAATATTTTCTTACAAATTGAAAGAAAATAATAACAAAACTTCACAAATAGTTAATGATAAATTTGGAGTTCCTCAAGGTTCAAGTTAGGGTTCTCTGTTGTTTAGCTTTTATGTTCATGATGATAAACTGACATTTGTCCATCTACTTCCCACACATGTGCTGATGACACGGTTAACATGTCATTAAAAAGTGCCCCTTTCGACATTTTATCTTCTTTTTGTTTTCAGTTTTTTTAGGTTTGTTGTTGTTGTTTTTTACATGGCAGTTTTCAGTACAGTTTTCAAATGATTGTTTCATTTATTAAGTGTCACAAAATCCTGAAATCAGAAACGAGGCAAACACGTTTTAAAATAATGCACATGGGTAGATTTCTGTGACTACACGAAGTCAGTAAAAATATGTGGTTATTTTTCTCCAGACAGTTTATCAGTTTATCAGACAAATTCAATCTAACTGTAGGAGGGAGAAGACAATATTTAAACAACTAGGTGTCATAACAGATCCACTGCTTACATTTAAAGCACAAGTTTTCAAAAATGTGAAAGGAGTCCATTTTAAACATATTAGGAGTGATTTAACTACAAAGGGCTCAGAGGTGTACATGAGTGTTATGGTTTTTCTGTCAGATGAAGTATTGTCTTACCAGCTGGACAAGTAGGACCACATTACAGTCAGTAAATACTATTTAGGATGATTCTGCAAAGATCAAAAATGAAATTCAAATCATAACAGTAAAACTGAAACAAAAATGCTTTTTATTAAAATAGGAACAACATGATTAAACTGACTGCTGTTTTACTGGTGTGTTTGCTTCCAGTGAACCATGTTTTCATTTGTCAATGTAAGGGATTTGAGCCTCCATGGAGGCTTATTCAAGTCAGTCTGAAGCCATTGTGCATCTTTTATAACTATTGCTTTCCCTTACATTTCCATCAGAACATTGTTTACTAAGTAGCTGAATATTGCATCACAATAAAACATCTAAGCACAAGAGCTCAAATTCATGTTGGGCTTTCCTAATGTCTAATGATTTCCTAACTGTGACTGTCATGTTTCGAGGGAGCAGTGAACTCAAAAAGACTGTGGAAGCTGCACCAGATGTATATAAAGCATGCAGACCAAACTGACCACAGTATCAGCATTTCAATGCATGCTTCATTCCAGATACAGAATTTGAAACGCTCATGGTGTATCAAACACAGTTGGATAGCACCACCAAAATGAATGCACCCTGACGAAGAAGAAGCACTCCATTCTTGAGCGACATGCTTCCCGCATTTTTGCATCTTTGTGGAGAATGATTCATACAGCAACAGGATAATAAGCCCAAACACACATAAAAAGCTTTGTTAGAGTACAAAGGACAATGAACACCTGGAAGTGGTGACTATCATGTACTTTACCATTTATAGGGGTATTTAAAGACTGAGAGAAAGCCTGTACCAGATTCAGTGTATCATGTCTTTACTGAGGTCCTATGATGGTTTCCCTTGTTTTCTGCCAGTGTACTTACTGATAAATATAGCTTTATACCATTTCAAATAACAATGTCAGTGTATTTGCAAAAAATCACTTTCTTATCCACTCTGTATGACATCTGCATGATTTCATGGGGATGTGAAAGATTGGCATACTTAATGCCATAAGACTTGAGATTCATGAGTATCTTTCAGTGATTCAATGTGTCACAAAGCTGATATTGTTATTAATGAAAAACTGTGCTGCAAACCTAATGCAACACATTATCTTTACTGGTGTTCTTGGACTTTAGGACCTAAAACAGTGAGGTGGTAGGGTGGCTCTAATTGGTATATAAGATAACCTCTAAATAGTTTGAGGATAATACCTCAGAAAGCCTCAGCTATGCAAAGACTATGTAAAAAGTATTTCTTGCTATCCATTTTCCTAAACTGCTCGGTCCACCTATTTTGTTTTCTATTTTGTCATGCAGCTAAAGTTTCCTCCTCTAGTTAGTAAGCCAGTCTACCAAACACAAGGTGAGCTGTGCTGTTTAAGTATTCACCCTTCAAAACACTGCAGCCATTTGTAAACAGCAACCGGCAGCCTAATTACTTTGGTGACTTATCGAACAGGCTGTCACATGCATCCCAATGAATGGTCTGTAATAGCATTTTCAGATTTATTGTATATCACAGACTCTGCTGTATTCGTGGATGATCCGTCTTTTTCGAAAAGGACAGCTGGCTGGCATGAATGCCTAAAGCAGGATGAGGAGCGGACGTGCTGGAGCACAAGTGATTCCTTTGTTTTATTTTTAACATTCTGTGTTTTAATCATCAGTTTTCTTATTCTCCTCTTACCTTCCACATCCATCATCGTACTTTAACCACCACCTTTTTTGTTTTTTAGTCTTATTTCTGTTGTCTTTTTGTTTTGTTAATTATCTTTTCTTCAACCTCCTTATAATTATACGTACTTTGCTTTTTTTATAGCTCTTCCTGAGTTTCTCTCTCAACTCCTTTTCACATTTTCCCTTTTCTTGATTTACTGTGATGTTGTTTGTGCAGTTCAACAGAATTTTTTTTCCTTTTTCTGCTCTTGCTGAGTGACGTCTTAGGTTAGTTGGAAGGGTCAAAGTTTTTGGGGGGGCACACTGTTGGTGCATGTCTGAGTGTTTGGACAGTGTAAGTGGGTGGCTCAGTGTAACAAGCCAATTTTAGCACTGCAAGGGTCACTGTCAAATTTCCTCTTCAACTGCACGCCTGTGCTATCATTTCTGTCGTGAGCTTTTGCTCACTCATTCGTTTTCTCTCTAAGCTGGTGACGGCAAACCAAAGTGACAGCTGACTTCAACTTTAATCACATTAAAGTTACCAAACAAGGTTGCTATGAGCAATTTTCTCCTTGCATCTGCCTGTTTCACTGTCTTTCGTTCTTTTTTTTAAATCTTTCCTCCTTATTCTGTCTTCCTGTCTCAGCTTAGTGGAACGATACCAATCTATGACTCACCGACTTACTCATTCATTAACATGCGTGCCAGCCATGTGTGAGTGATATTGTGAAAGAAATGTAACAGTTACAATCTTTCTATGCATTAAGTGTCCAGGAATTGTGAAGAAATTATCTTTATTTGAATCAAGTAGAATATGATCATAACCATGATATAACAAATACCTGGTGAGTGGATGTAATTTACCAAAGCCATGTTGCTTTGTATATTAAAAGGTTAGGAGTAGGTCTTAATAATAATTAAAACAATAACTACAATCTAATGGCAATTATTGGTAAGAAAGTTTTGAGGTAAATGTGCCTGTCAACAGAATTAGCATGTTTTATGGTGTTACTGTCTTGAGTTCTTATAACTGAAATTACGACTGTTTTACACAAAGCCAAAGTTAAAAGACCAAGAAAAGAATTTTAAATGTGCATGCAAAATTACAGTCCTTTAGTTCTGTTTCATATCAAGTAACACAAAATTCTGCCTTTTAATGATGTTCTTAGTTTGTATACAAACACAAAACAAAGATCGATGCTGAACATGTTTTGCGAGTGAGCGGAATGTTTCGAGGAGAGTGAAAGATAAGAAGTAAAAGAAAATAACCACCTGGTTATGCACACAATCAAGATGATTTAAGCCATTAAAAGCTAGGTTCTTGTTTATCAGTTTTGGAAAGTAAGATATATTGATATACAAAACCATAAAATGAAGCCAGTTGTTATTCTCTCCACACTCATGCTTTGTATGTTGACAAATTAAAGGAGGTTAAATTAAAAATAATAATACATTCATCCAAATCCCTCTCTAATCTGTGCATGTTACTTTTCTTTTCAGATGCCAATCTGTTCCGAAAATGTGTGCCTTGGCTCTGTGGTGATGCCCAACCAGCACATCCGCAAACCAGATGAAGTCCGAACTAAAGAAGAGCTTCTTCCACTGGCCACCGATTTCATAGACCAGTACTATACCTCTATCAAAAGGCAAGCAAACTGTGTGATACCTAGACAGAGTTTAAGTCTCAGAGCATGTACCAACGCAAACAAAATTCTGTGAAACAGGAGAAATAATAGCAATTTCTTATGATGTTGTGCTCTTTAGGTTATTTGTGTCTTTTTATTCTTATAGTACTATATAGTGTATTCTTTATTCTAGTCAAAACAATATGCAGAACAGAGTAATTCCATACAGGACTGACTGAAACCTAGACAGAGACACATCATTAGGCCAAAAGAAGATATGTACCTGATCTTTTATTTTATGATACCCTGTCCTGTCAACAGGTATGGATCTAAAGCCCATGTGGACAGGCTGGAGGAGGTGACCAAGGAGATAGAAGCTTCAGGAACTTATCAACTCAAAGATACTGAACTGATTTATGGAGCCAAGCATGCCTGGAGAAATGCTGCCAGATGTGTGGGAAGGATTCAGTGGTCCAAACTACAGGTAATTTCAGAATGCCTGAAATCCATGAATGCTGTTGTCTAAGATTTGTGCTGTTAATGTTTTTTTCTGACAGCTTGTCAATTAATGTAGACAGTTATATAGATGGATACATCTCTGCCAACATTTAGATGTTTTCCTATTATGCACTCATAATACTTCAGACTTCTTGTTTTTATATTTGCTTTTCAGGTTTTTGATGCCAGAGACTGCACAACAGCCCATGGAATGTACAACTACATTTGTAACCACATTAAGTACGCCACCAACAAAGGGAATCTGAGGTAAACACATACATATAGTGCAAAGTGCTCAGCTCTTTTCTCAAGCCTTCTTTTCCTTTATTGTCTTTTCTTTGATTTGGTACTGCTCGCCATGTATTCCTTCCACTGCACATCACGCCACTCTTTCTCTGACTACCCTAACTTGACCCACTGTCCCATCTGTCAGCATTCTCTCTTAACGCTGTATCTGACACTATCTGCAGCCTGTCTATCTATTTGTCAGCATCTCAGCACCAATCATTGCCCTGTTGGTAAAGTGCCAGACCTTACTAACAAGCAGTCATTTGTCAGACCTGCAAAGCCTCACTCACTTTCTGCCAAGTCCTAATCACATGTGACACCTCACATTTACTTCTTGGATGATGGATAGCTTCTGACTCATTACTACACTTAGCCTGGCCTAGGGAAGTCAACTCAGATAAGCATGCTGAAAAGAGCCATTATAATATCCAATCCACAGCTCTCTGGATGGCTGGCTTTAATATAAATGGCCACAGATTCAGAAATAGGAATATAATTATCACATGGTGAATTGAAAAAAATAACTTGGTTCTAAATAACTCCAAAAAAATTATCATATAATAGTATCTTATTTTATTTTTATAAAAAATACTGTGCTCTTGTATGATACTCTTGGTCTACATACTGATAATATTATATAAAAAGTAGCACTGTACAAGGTAACAAGGTTTAAAAAGGTTGCAAATAAACAAAACATTTCATGTTTCTGAATATCTACCATTTTTCTAAAAACTCTATATAGTCATAAACTATTTATTAATCCTTTCAATATTAGAAGAGGAAGAGAGCTCACACATTTTAATTACTGGCCTTAAACCTGTCAATTATTCATTAGTAAGGAACTTATCAGCTGTTTAGAAATACTTATTAATAACTGTAATAACTCCTTTACATAATAGTGATAACTTTATAAAGAAAAAGATCATTTTAAAATGTATCATTACTTATGAAATGCAGATGTCAAATGGATCTGTGCCAAAATTACTTAACACAGGAAAACGTTGTCATATACTGTAAAATTAGCACATGTATGTTAAGTTTTCTTATACAACTCTTGGCTTTATTTAGTTCTACACTTTATATAATTAAAGTAATTGGAAATTAAAAATGCAGACTTTATATTACTGATTATTATTTAATGATTGCATCCTTTGATTAGACCAAGACTGGAACAAAGGTGTACAGATGGTAAAATCAATAAATAAATCAGGTTTCTGTCCTGGACAAGACCCCAGTTGTACGGCAAAAAAGCAATAGAAATCATTATCCAAGTCAACAAAACATACAAGGTGGAAGACTGAGGTGACAGAGGAAGCAAAATCTCAAGAATGCAGAATTTACTCCTGATTATATAATTTATATCACCTCTTTTTCAACAATAAAGCAACTCCTGTTAAAAGAAGTCAGGTAGGCAGCTAAACTTGAAAAATGAACAAGTAAAACATTGGGGTCACTGGGAGATAATAATATTTTGTTTCTATATGTTACTTTAACAATACAGCTGACACCTTACAAGGCTGTACAAGGCTTAATGTTGTACAGATGATGATTATTAACACAACTGGCACAGATTGACACCAGCTGCTTAGTATTCTCCCCCCACACGACTTACAACCAGCTTAGTAGTATTAACACTTTGACCCAGTCACAGTATTAAACGGTAACAGTATCATGTGGAGCAGGCCAAAGGTAGCTAAGCTTTGGCACTTCTCTGAGTCTTTTGAGATGTTGAAATTCATTTCC
Organism: Rhamphochromis longiceps; assembly: GCF_057381845.1. NCBI lineage: Eukaryota > Metazoa > Chordata > Actinopteri > Cichliformes > Cichlidae > Rhamphochromis > Rhamphochromis longiceps. The sequence continues at coordinate 38,878,285 of NC_140568.1, read as the reverse complement.
TTCAAGTTGATTACTGACACAGTGCTAACCATCTGTTAGGAATGTTGAAAATGTTGAGAAATTTCCAAATATTAATATATTTGGAACTTTTTCCCCTTGACTTCGATATGGACAGAACCATTGAATAATAAAAAAAATGTTGTGCCTATATTGTATATTAATAACATGTTTTTATTAGCTTTTTCTGTTTGTTTTTTGCAGGTCAGCTATCACCATATTTCCTCAGAGGACAGATGGCAAACATGATTTTCGAGTGTGGAACAGTCAGCTGATTCGCTATGCTGGCTACAAACAGCCTGATGGACGGATCCTGGGAGATCCTGCTAATGTTGAATTCACAGAGGTACACATGAGGAGTTGTGCTATTAAATGAGTAAAGTAATGTTTTTTTTCTTTTATTATCCTATTTGTTCGAAACTTACATGTAGTGTTTGGTCATTAGATTTGCATGCAGCTTGGATGGAAAGCTCCAAAGGGTCGTTTTGATGTTCTGCCCCTTCTGCTGCAAGCCAATGGGAATGACCCTGAGCTGTTTGAGATCCCTGAAGACCTCATTCTTGAGGTGCCAATCACACATCCAAAGTGAGTTATGTCTTTCATCTTGAAAATGCAAAAAAAGAAAAGAAAAGAAAGAAAAAGAAAGAAAAAGAAAGAAAAAACATACAGAATCTAGCAAAAATAAGAAGAGAGGGGGCTGCATTAAAAGATCCACCCACTCAACATCTTTTAACAATACTTCTAAAACAATAGGGTGCTTTTAAGCCAAGAACTATGATTGGGTTATCGTCAGTTTCCAACTGTGCTGATTATTCCAAGAAAACACTGCTGCCTGTGCTTTATCTGTTGCTATGCCAGCTTTTGTGGTAACCATGGGGCTTGTTAGTGAAAATTTAACTTTCCTCCTGTTTTTTATTCTTATGTGTTCTATTACTTTTAAGAAAACTTTTTCAACAATAGCCACTGTACACATGCCATAAAAGCCATTGATATTTAAAGTGTTAAGCTGCTGCAGTCCTATAATATGTGCAATCACAGTGAAGAATTAGATATTACATCTACAGAAGTTTTCACACCTTCAAAAAGCTATACAACAGGTTATCAGTGCATCACTGCATGCTACCAAGAATATTTCAGAATCCCTTGATGTACAATTCTCACTGTTAGACTCCCCTAAAATTGGCATCTCTTGCTCCATACCCTGCATCAGCTGGCCTTGAGCCTGGCAGCAGCTTGGCACAGGCCAGGACCACCAACGGTGTCTCATCATTACACAAGATTAGACCCAGCTCTGGAAATAATGCACTGAGAGCAGTGTTATCAATCCCCTTAGAGATTGCAGGGAGTGAGTGGTGGGAGGTAGATAGAGGTCCAGCTTGCTCTGTCCAGCACTGACAGTAGATTTCTTTGTGTTAATGCTTGTTTTGGCTGTCGTCCCTTTTTAAATTATGTGTCTCAGGAGTAATTACTCGCGCTCTTGAGGATTTTAGAGACCATTCACATCACTAATGAAGCAATGGATAATATCCTAAATTCAGTAGGGATTATAATGAGTAGAATTATGTGAAATAGCAGCCCTTAGCTATCATGTCCCTGTTTGCTCAGGTATGAGTGGTTTAAAGATCTGGGTCTGAAGTGGTACGGCCTCCCGGCGGTTTCCAACATGCTGCTGGAAATTGGCGGTCTGGAGTTCACGGGCTGCCCCTTCAGTGGCTGGTACATGGGCACAGAGATTGGTGTGAGAGACTTCTGTGACAGCTCACGCTACAACATTCTGGAGGTACAGTGTTGTGCCAAAATACAGTCATGTTCCATTGGAAGAAGAGAAAAGAATTTCAGGCACAGATTGACTGAAGCCATGTGCAGAGAAGAAAGCATGTATTGTGTCACTAAATGAGCCTGTCAGAATGCAGTTCTTCTTCCTCCATGTTTTGTTGCAAATCCTTTAATATAAAAGAAAACTGTGGTACTTTATACTTTAATATGTTTACCAATATATTTTTCTATAGATGGGCAAATTTAATTGTAACCTATTTTGTAATATTTAACAATCAGATCTTCAAATTATTTTAGGGCATGCAGTATAAATATATATGTGACATAGCATATAATTAGGGAGACCAGAGTGTTTGCTATTTTTGCATGTATCACATTATTCTGACAAGTGAAGAAAATTTCAGTCAGAGTCGTCCAATTATGAAGAGCACTTCAGGGCACATGGGTGCCAGCTTTGGATTTGTCTGTGCTTGCAGTGATGACGAGGGCCATTTGCTTCAGTACAGCATGACCACAGCACAGCAACTCTACACAGAAATGAAATGCTAAAGTTTATGTCACTAAAATTTTCAGTCTCAGGTATGTCAGGCATTTTTTTTTCTGTATTATATAGGAGGTGGCAAACAAAATGGCCTTAGACACCAGAAAGACATCCTCCCTTTGGAAAGATCAGGCACTCGTGGAGATCAATATTGCTGTCCTTCACAGCTACCAGGTATTGAAATCTGTGATTTGAAGTAAGTAGATTTTTAACTTCTTAAAGTTTTTAGACAGCTCCTTGGAACAACAGTGCCTACAGTTATCTTGGACTCAAAGTGGCTACTGCTGAGCAAATTCCGTGGTGAAGTGTGTTAAGCCATGTTTATAACAATTTGTTGGTGTCAAAATGACTAGATATTTGTGATCAAATTATAGCTTGATACTCCACTGGTTTATTACAAGATGTGCAGCTGTTTGTTTGTTAATAGCACTTGACCATTGTAAGCATTCAGCGTATCCATTTTAATGCACTCATGAATAATAATAAAACACTTATTTGGTTGTGACATAATTCATATCCATCCATCTATGCTACCTATTCTTAGACATGCAAAGTGACCATAGTAGACCATCATTCAGCCACAGAGTCCTTCATGAAGCACATGGAGAATGAGTTTCGGGTGCGAGGTGGCTGTCCTGGGGACTGGGTGTGGATTGTGCCTCCGATGTCAGGAAGCATCACGCCAGTTTTCCATCAAGAAATGCTTAACTACCGCCTCAGCCCTTCTTTTGAGTACCAGGTGAGTAAGTCATTCCACATACCACACACCATGAGATCTCTTTGATTTAAGATCACCTGATTTTTCTTCTCCTATGCAAAAGCCCGATCCATGGAATACCCACGTGTGGAAAGGGGTCAATGGGACACCCACAAAGAAAAGAGCCATTGGATTCAAGAAGCTTGCCAAGTAAGTGTGCTTGGTTTTACTTAATCATTCATTTCTTTTCCCTTTTTTGTCTTTGCACTGTAAGAGTCAAAGCTAAATTGCAACTCTAAATGTGAAAGATCACAAATGATTTGTATTTGTTAATTTAAGGCTAAGCAGGTATTCACTTTGCAAACAAAAGTTAGACACATGACAAAGACGCTGGCGTGCTCAGCAGTGAAATTCATCCAATCAACCCCTTAAGGAGTAATCAGAATTTTGTCAGTGTTTTGTTTGTGTATACATGCACTTGTGCGCGTGTTCTGCTATTATTATAATTGCCTTGAGGAGATGACAAGCTAGGTAATCACAACTGTCATCCATCCGTAGCTGTCTGCTACAGTGAACCAGCCTATTACTAATTTCAGAGGCTCAATAAGAAACTTTTTTTTCTTTCTATTATTCAGTTGGTCTTCATCTTTGCTGCATCTCATTTGCATTGTCTTTCTCTTCACCTCTGCAGGGCTGTGAAGTTTTCAGCGAAACTCATGGGCCAAGCTATGGCCAAGAGGGTTAAAGCCACAATGCTGTTTGCTACAGAGACGGGCAAGTCGCAAGATTATGCCAAAACGCTCTGTGAAATCTTCAAGCACGCCTTTGACGCAAAGGTACCCCTTGCTCCCACCTTGCATCATCATTTCCAAAGGTTGAGAACTAGCTTATGTATCGCTGCTCTAATATCTAATTGAAAAAGGAGGAACTGAAAGACACCCCTCCCCCGAACCCCACTCTCTGGTTGATAAAGCTGAGCAGATGCCAGCTGAGTATAGATGACAAAAGGTCTGAAGAAAGAAAAGCCAATCTTTTGTTACATTTTCCTCTTGTCTCATGCAGTAAAGTGCCGCAGGTTGGAGGCAAGATTTATCCACTAAAGCATAGAACAGGGTAGTAGTTTTAAGACAAAATCCTTCAGTGCCGCTGGGTGTGCAAATCTGTATACAAAAACCAAACAGAAACAAGAGAAAGAAGCTTCTCTCAAACACACACTATGGGATTTTTCCTCCCGGTCCTATCTTTATTTGCTCTTCCTGTTTTCCCAGTGTGATCAATCACACAAGGAGATTCATGCATGAAGATTTGTGCATGTGTGTGTCACTGTGAGTGGGCGTGTGCTGATGGATCGCAGGGCAGATGCAAACGCTTAGGGGGAATCTTGGTTGTTGTGGGGCTAAAGGCTTCTTTCTCTTCACGCCTTTGGTTGTGTGTCTTTGAGGCGTATATGCATGTGAAATGCAAGTGCGGCCTGTGGCAGACAAACACCATTATGCTGAGTGGTATGCATCATGGATGCTCAATGTGTGGCAGCAGCATATTATCATCTCGTTAGAGGCGAGGACAGAGTGGTCATTACAACCTCCTCCTCTGCCAGCGGCTATGTGTTCAGCCTTAATTTACACGCTCAAGTCAGCTGTCATTTGGAGTCTGTGTCTAGGAAACAAGAGTGAGATAAACACTACACCATGTAAGTCGCTAAGCTTCCATCAGTACAACGCTCTTTTTTTTCCTGCAGGTTATGTCTATGGATGAATATGATGTTGTGGACCTGGAGCATGAAACACTGGTTTTAGTGGTGACCAGCACATTTGGGAATGGTGACCCACCTGAGAATGGAGAGGTATTTATGAATACTTAATACTTGTCAGTTATTAAGAGCTCAGCAGACACTTCTAATTGTATGTGTTTGCTCTTTTTTGCTGTAGAAATTTGGAGCCGCCTTAATGGAAATGTGCCACCCAACAACAAACACAGAAGATAGGAAGTGAGTTTGATATCTCAATCCAGCTTTTAATGTTTACTTGAGTAATTATTTTTTGTCTCTTGAGTTAAAAGCCTGTGCGTGCCTCTGCTTTTTTCTTATTCTCTAGGAGCTACAAGGTCCGTTTTAACAGTGTTTCCTCTTACTCTGACACTCGGAAGTCATCCAGCGATGAACCAGAAACCAAAATTAACTTTGAGAGCACCGGACCACTTGCTAATGTCAGGTAAACAAAGCAAACTAAACAAACATAACAGGTGTTTATGTGCAAATCTATCCCTAAATTATCAAACAGGAAAGCAAGGAAATCTGGAAGGAAAACTACAAAAAATGCTTATGCTAAATAGGATAGGCACATGCTATGCTCATAGTCAATGAAATGCTGTAAAAAGAATGGTTAAATGTTGGCTTAATATCCAGGCACATTCACTTTGAAACATCAAATGGGATACATAATACATAAATATGCATTTATCATCTAATCAGTAAAAAATCTTTGAATGTTTGATTAGTTTTAGTTCTTTCAGTTCACCTCTTGTGCAGATAACAGTAGAGCCTTTGTAATGCAGGTAGCAGCATAATTGTAACTGTAATGTGATTACTGAGTTTATTACAGTAATGTGTTACATTATTGCATTACTAAAACAATGTAATGTAACACATTAAATAAATTGATTACAGTAATGTATTACTTTTGAACTTGGTCCAATCAGTACTGGTGGTAGGGAATTAGACTGCAGTGTAAAGAAATGAATAGCTCCTTTAGCAAGTTAGCAAGGAAACCCTTTAATGGAGATAAATGATGTCAACTGTCACCATGCCTGGTTTAATAAAATTAGCAAGCTGAATGGGTCCACCAGCAATATCAGATTAACATGTATAAAAAATCATGTGGTTGTCTGAATGCACAAAGTTTAGTGAGCTGTTTTGATAATACACAACTTAATTTTTTTAATCAATATATTAAAACCCCCAGTAGATATTCAGTTAACTGTGTAATACACTGTAAAATACTTTTTATTAAAAAAATAAAGGTGCAGGTCTGTTATATGGAGCTTATGAAAAGCTATGTTTTAGAGCTACGTTGCCCTCACAAGACACCAACTAAACATCTCATATTGTGGAATATGATGGATTACTTTAGGTTAAATATAATATAAATTATTTAGAATGAGCTCAGATGTAAACATGGAGGAGCAGGAGGTTTCTTCCTGTTAAAAGGGAGCTTTTCCTTCCCACTGTCAGCAGTGCTTGCTCACAGGGGGTCATATGACTGTTGGGGTCTGTTTTCTTTGTATTGTAGGGTCTTTACCTTACAATATAAGCGCCTTGAGGCAACTGTTGTTTTGATTTGGCACTATATATATATAAAATAAAATTGAACTGAATTAAGTTGAGTTCTTCCTCCATTTATGTCTAAATGGAGGGTTTTCCTTGTAGCGTTTCCTCAGTGCATACTCCACATGAGGATGGCTATAAAACTCCTTTCGGATAAAAATCTTATTGCAGCTGACAGTTTGCTGATCAGCTAAGGAAGAAAAGACAACAGAGATTTTGCTCAAACTTGGATCAGATGTGAGCTGACTTCCTCACGGCAAAGAAGTGGAAAGAGATGTTGTCTGCCTTCAAAAAACAAAGTGATCTGTTTCATGTTTATGTCCATCTAAACTCAGACAGGACACGTATTTATAAATACATCAGCTGTTTTCAACTGTTTGACATATTCTGAGAGGAAGGAAAGGGCAAGTTTCTAACATGGACACAGTGGTGGTGGTTTGCAGTTGTGTATGTTTGTGTTTTATTTCTTGTTTTTTTTTTTTTTTTTTAACACTACCTGTCTCTCAGTCTCTGTGTTTTCTTCATGTATGTGTGTCTCTGTTTAGGTTCTCGGTGTTTGGCCTTGGCTCCAGGGCCTACCCACACTTCTGCGCCTTTGCCCACGCTGTGGACACACTGTTTGAAGAGCTAGGGGGTGAGCGCATCCTACGCATGGGAGAGGGAGATGAGCTGTGTGGCCAGGAGGAGTCATTCAGAACATGGGCCAAGAAAGTTTTTAAGGTTGGTTTCCTGGGCTGAGACCCTTTGGGCGTGGTTAAAGGTGGTGTATTTGGAAAGTGTACATTATGAACCTAGAGTTAAGCTTTATCTCAAGACCGGTATGTTAGTTACTTGTCAAGTAGCTGTTCATCCCAGTACAATCCTCTTTCTGTTGTTTTTTTTTCTTGGAGATTATGTATTATGAATTTCAGGAGCGGGACCACACCTCCAAACACACTCATTCCAGGTGTCCCCTACTTCTGCAAGCTGTTCATTCTCGTTTACGTGCCCCACCCAACTCTTTTGTTTATCTTCTCTGTGGCTGCTCGTGAAGGCTGCCTGCGATGTATTCTGTGTTGGTGATGACGTGAACATTGAGAAGGCCAATGACTCCTTGATCAGCAATGATCGCAGCTGGAAGAAGAGCAAGTTCCGCTTGACTTACACGGCCGAGGCCCCAGCCCTCACAGAAGGTGAAAGTTCCTCTTGGTACTTAGTTACAAAATGCTTGTGGCAACTTAATATTAAAGGGGAAAGTTCATCTGTACAAAATACCTGTAATTGATCAGCAGTGTGGTAGTACGGTTATTGATAAAGATGAGTCACTCAGCCTTTACGTGACCTGAAGCTGAGATTTGTGGCACTGGTGTGAGAAAATCAAAATGAGATTATAATAGGATTTTGAGAACTTTTCCCTAGAGGTCTCGAGTTCAAAGTACTGGACCAGATTTGAAGTGGCTCTGTTACTTAATTTCCATAAATTAATTTGGTACTTCGGCACCTTCAAACTGACACAGATTGTGACGTAAGCTTGGGGGTGGGCAAACTGGGACCCATTGACTAGTCTGCTCATTTAGCCCTGGGACCAAAGGGTAGCATTCCAGGACTTATGGCTTGGTCAGAGGATATCAGAGGATATTCCCTTCCTTGTTGAGAGAGATTAAAAGGTTGGGATCTGAAGCGAAATGGCAAATATTTCAGTATAAAGTGAGAAATATCCATAAATTTGTTCTGATTCTTTTTTTGATATTACAACAATTTTACACAATTTGGCAAGATGTGTCTTTGATGTTATTAATGATGTTAATGTTTGTTAATGATATGATTATTTTGAAGTTCTTCAGTTAGAAATTTTTATGTATTTTGATTTGGTTTATTAGTGCTGTGGAATATAATAATATTTGAAAAAGAATCCATGTATTTATCCATGAATACATAGTATTCAGCATAATATGTCTGTGCAGCAACTTTGCTACAAAATCATTGCATTGTCTTTGCCAAAGTAGAGAGTTGTTTACATTATGCCATTATGTTAAGTTTGGATCCTGACTCTCTGAACTATATAGGGCTGGGCTGATACCCTTTTTGTGCCCTTTCCTTTACCCTTTGTGTACAGACACTCCCGTATCTGTACATAAAGCTTCTTATCAATCTCTCCCAGAAAGAAATCAAAGAAGTATTTTTTTCCAAGAAGCACAGGTCTGTTGATCAATCCATAAATAATGTATTATTTATGTCTGCTAACAGCATTATACAGCATTCACAAGAAGAAAGTTTATGGAGCAAAGATGCTTGAATCTCATAATGTGACAGTTGTTTACATTATGCCATTATGTTAAGATTGGATCCTGACTCTCTGAACTATATGTACAGACATGGGAGTGCCTGTGGATATAGGGCTGGGCTAAAACCCTTTATGTACCCTTACCTTTACCCTTTATATACAGACACTTGCGTGTCTGTACATAAAACTTCTTATCGGTCTCTCCCAGAAAGAAATCAAAGAAGTATTTTTTTCCAAGAAGAACATGTCTATTAATCAATCCATAAATCATGTATTATTTGTGTCTGCCAACAGCATTACACAGCATTCACAAGAAGAAAGTTTATGGAGCAAAGATGCTTGAATCTCAAAATTTACAAAGTCCAAAATCAAAGTAAGTATGCATTTACACGTGAAACACTTTTCAGACGAAAACACTTTGTCGCATATTTGTACGTTTTACCAAAATCGTAAACTAACGTTCAGTTCGTCTAATGGATTCTTCTGGTGTCCAACTCATTCATTGTTTACAGTGACATTTTAACTAAATGGAACAGACTGAAAATGGTGCAATGTTATTTCCTAAATCTCTGATCCCTTTCATAGTCGCTCCACCATATTTGTGCGGTTACACACAAACAACCACGACAGCCTGCGCTACAAGCCTGGCGACCATCTGGGCATCTTCCCTGGCAACCATGAGGACCTGGTAACAGCTCTCATAGAAAAACTGGAGGATGCTCCACCTGTCAATCAAATCGTCAAAGTGGAGTTCTTGGAGGAGAGAAACACTGCCCTAGGTGGGTATTAGCAAAGTCATGCTACTTTGCGAAAACAGTAGGCATGCAATCACGAGAATGGCATTTTAAAATCTGGGCAGGTTGTCAAAATCCAAATGTAAATAAGAAGTCACAGCAGACATCATGAAGTCACACTTTAGCAGGATATCCATGCCCAGAAATTTTTCAGTGAACTGCATATTGGCAAACAGTTGTGGTGACACCGGGTGACTTAACTGTGATTTTCTCTGTGACTGTGATGCAAGACATTTGCTAAACACAGGATTAGTGCTTATTCAAAATTCATCTCCACAATTCAAGCCCTTGTTGTTAACAACTCTCACTGTATCTAATTTTCTTTCAATTCGAGGATCACATGTTCCATACTGCTGCTTGCATTTTGGTTGTACTTTGCTAATTACAGACAACTAGACAACATATCCAAGGGTGTTGTGTATAACGTGTTAGCAAATGCTTATCACACAGAGAAATGGCTCTGATCTTCGGACTGGTTTGATACTGATTCTCAAGCTAGTTCATTTTCAGTCAACAAATTCCACATTGTCTAGCATTAGATCAAGTAGCAGGGAAACAGCATTGCTAAGAGCTTTTGCAGCAAAAACCTCCCAAAAAACAAGCCAGCAAAAAAACTGCACACACACAGACTGCTCTTATAGTTTGTTACCTCATTTTTTTTCTTTCATCTTACACATATAAAAAACTAGTACATCATATGAATTAACTCAACTTTAACTTTATAATTTTCTGCAGGTGTAATCAGTAACTGGACAAATGAGACCCGTATCCCTCCCTGCACCATCTACCAGGCTTTCCAGTATTTCATGGATATCACGACTCCACCGAGCCCTGTGCTGCTCCAGCAGTTTGCTGCTCTAGCAACCAATGACAAACAAAGAAAGAAACTAGAGATCCTCAGTAAGGTAAATTCACTTAGTTTTCAATGTTACCATTTAATAATAATAATAATGGATTGCATTTATATAGCGCTTTTCAAGGAACCCAAAGTTGGACACCAGAAGAATCCATTAGACAAACTAACTGAACCTTAGTTTACGATTTTGATAAAACGTACAAATATGCGACCAAGTGTTTTCATCTGAAAAGTGTTTCACGTGTAAATGCATATTTACTTTGATTTACACTGACCTTTCAAATGGCTGAGCTGCAGCAGCGCTGAGTGCTTGAACTTGTTTTGTGACCAAACACATAAGGGATTTCCGATGTGTGCATGTGGGCTGTATCCAAAGATATGTTCCCCCATTTCCAATCTGAGATGAAAATGTATGCGTATTTTTAGATCACTTTTCCAAGAACTGTTCTATAAAAAGTCACCATGTGCTTAAGCTTCAACAGTAACCAACACATTCTCTGTGTTTCAAAATAAGAGAATATGGCAGATAGTTTTATGTGTCTCATAGCTGATTTGGTGCTCTTTGCACCAAGAGTACGTACAGTAGGAGTTAGCTGGCGCCAAATTAAAGCCGTTGATCGTTCTAACCCAGAGCCATCCCCCCTTGCAGTGCCTCCCACTATTCACTCTCCATTTTTGTCAATGTGTGGAAAAGGCTGGATGAGGCCAAGCAGTGACTCATATGCTCATACACAGAATTATTGTCACCAAGCAAGAGGGAAAGATGGTAGGCTTCTGAATTCAGAAAGAAGAAATTGTACAGTAGAAACAGCACTGCAGAACATGTTTTAATGAGTTAAATCTCAAGTTCATTCCTTACAGGAATAATTGTTTTGTTTTTTAACATTTCTCTTCTTGTTTTTCCAAGCAATACAAAGCAAACATGTTGCCACGTCTGGCTTATTCTCTTCTTTAAAAAAGTTAATTAAACAAATCTATCAGCTTCTCATATCTGTACAGTCCTACGCCCCCTTCTGTTTATCAAGGTTAAAAAGCCCAGGCCCCAAAGTGCTTATGGTGTTAGAGTTTTGCTATAATTATGCATTAGGTGCTTCAAACTGTCTTTTAAGCTCATATTGTGGACCACACCAGTGGGTTCTCAATGGGCATTTTGTCGCTCATTAGCAGCTTGAGAACAAAGCAAAAGTTGGTAACATATCAAAGGTTTTTTTAGCCTGATGGCAGTGCTCTACTTTCCTCACATCCAAATGTCAGCGATGACACACAGAAACAGTTGGGCAGTGAATGGCGAATAGCTCTGCTTGTGGCTGCCTCCTGCTCCTGAGTGAGAAATGTTTACAGATCCAAAAGAGGAAACTATCCTCTTCTTTTCAGTTGCTGTGGGAGTTGCATTGATTTCTTAGTCTGAACGACAATAATTCAATAACTTACCATGACTAAAACTATATCAAAGAAATGTCAGCCGATACCTTTGTACCACATTGTCTTTCTCTGTGACACTCCAGGGATTGCAGGAGTATGAGGAGTGGAAGTGGTACAACAATCCCACACTGGTGGAGGTGCTAGAAGAGTTTCCTTCTATCCAGATGCCCTCCACTTTGCTGCTAACCCAGCTGCCTCTTCTGCAGCCTCGCTACTATTCTATCAGCTCCTCTCCAGACCTGCACCCAGGGGAGATCCATCTCACAGTGGCTGTGGTCTCCTATCGCGCCAGAGGTAAGGCCCTGGTACTTGAACTGCTCTAATTCCTGTCCAAGATTTTAAAAGCTGTGTAGGCGTAGCTTCAGATGCTTAGGTCTTCTCAGCTGCCTGGAGAGGTTAATTTTAGTCTACTCAGAAGACTTTTGATAGTCTGAAGTATTATGCATGTGGGTTTTATCAACATGTCAAGAATGCAAATTATACAGATATCAGGGTAATTAATATATTGCAGTTATTGGTTTATTTTTTCTTCATTTAACTAGAAAGTAGTCTGATATTTAAACATCTTTTTCAGTGATCATGTATTTTAAAGTACTAGACATACTAGACATTTCTCAAACCAGTGCAGGCCTGGTATATATTTCGGTTAAGTCAAGTCTTTGCCATGGATAAAAGGCACAGTGCCATAGCTCCTTCAAGGCTACTGCAAGGATTAAAAAAGAAAAATGAGTCAGACTCTCTGAAAACCTTCTGAAGCTACAAGAGAAATGATTGGAAGTTATCTTAGAATGTAAGTCTGCTTTACAAGGCAGCCAAAACAAAACTGTAAAAACCAGAAACACGCACTGGGAGAAAGACTTTACATATTCTGTTTATATATATGGCCACAAGCACAAACAGTATACTTCAGTCTACTTCACTGCATTATTTAGGCATGAGGCATTATTTAGGGCACGATTTAAGTGTTGTTTTTAGCACCACTGTGGCAGTATATAATCTCAGCCTGTAAAGTAGTCAGTAAGCATTACTATACCTTTTAACTGCTATCTTCTCCCACCTGTAATGTGCACTTATGTGAACATATTACTATGATTGTATAAGCAACAGCTGAATTACTGTAATTTCCCTTTAGAGGAAGAGCGTGAGGAAGAGGGGAAGATGGCTATAGCCTTGAACACATGTTAGGAACACTCTTTTCCTGTTAGTTTGTACGCTTAAAAAGAGTGGGAGGCAGAGGGGAGAGAAAAAGGTAAAGTGCTTGCTCGGTAATCATCTCTTTCAGATGGAGAGGGACCAATCCATCATGGAGTGTGTTCATCGTGGCTTAACAGGATAGAGAAGGGGGAGATGGTGCCGTGCTTTGTCCGAGGGTAAATATCAAAGTGTTTTTACAAGAAATTTTAAGGCAATGCAATCTAATCTAATCTAATCTATAATCTAATTTGCAAAAGTCTTTAGCCAACCCTTTATTTTGTTATATTTTCTAAGAGAATGGGAAGTAGGTGCAGCAATTTACTGAAGCATGCAAACATACACAGGCAAACAGTATAAAAGCTGGTATATCAGGTACAATTCTAAAGAGCTTAAAAGTCAGTATTTGGTAAGTCTTTTTTTAAGTAAGCCTTCTTGTCATTTCTTCAAATATTCTTCGGGAATAGTTCCGCTGACTTCTTGAAGGACATTCAAAGCTCGTATTTGGATGTTACCCACTTTTTGTGATAATGTCTGTCAAGATGATCCCGCACTGCTTCAAGAATGTTGAGGTCCGTTCTTTGCGGAGGCCAGTCCATGACTGGTGGTGTGTTTTGAGTGTTTTTTCTATCCAGTTGTGTTTTTACTGCATTGACAGTTCGCTTGATTGGTAACAGCTTCATTTTTCAGCATGACAATAGATCCAGACATTTTTCCAGATGGTAAACCTCACAGTACATTTCTACATTTATAATTCCATTAATTTTTACAAGATCCCCAACAACACTGGCTGAAATGCATTTCTTATTGCATTTCTTATTTCTTATAAATACTCTTTATGAGATTTTGATCTTCTTCTGTCCTCTACTTCCGCTAAATGTTTATGGACACACACTATTTCCTGCAGAGATATGCCAATTTTTTGTCTAGGAGCCCTTTGAGAATCATCTTTTTGGTACAAAGGTACAATTTTAGGCAGCCAGTGTTTAAAGAAAAGCTTTAAAAGACCTTTAGAAATCCTGGAGAACTGTTGTTCAAGGCCACATTAAAAAATACAAGAAAGTCTGGCTCCTTGGAAACATTTCATGACACGTGAAAAGGTGATGTTTGACAAAGTAAGCTGATTTGCCAAGATAGGTACCACTCTCTTGTCTGCATGCATGATATAGAGCTAATATGATTATCAATTCATTCCTTAAGACTAAAAGTGGAAATAAAAATAACCGAAATATTTGCTGTTAAAGTTCTCTAATTAGTACCTTTTATCTTTTTATGTAAAACAACTCATTTTTATCTTACCAGGAGTGTTCTTTGTAAAATTTATAAGTTTACAGTGAATAAACAAAATAAATGTGCCAATTAGTGAGTTTTAGAGGCAATGAAAGGATTAGGAGAATTAGGGGAATCTTGACATCAAGCTATACTTACCCATATAGCTTGATGTCCCCCAACCGTGGCTCAAGAGTTGGCAGTCTTGTAATCGGAAGGTTACCGGTTCGAGCCCCGGCTCAGACAGTCTCGGTCGTTGTGTCCTTGGGCAAGACACTTCACCTCTGCGCCATGGCCGGAGGGGCCAATGGCACGATATGGCAGCCTCGCTTCTGTCAGTCTGCCCCAGGGCAGCTGTGGCTACAACTGTAGCTTGCCTCCACCAGTGTGTGAATGTGAGAGTGAATGAATAGTGGAATTGTAAAGTGCTTTAAGGATCTTGAAAAGCGCTATATAAATGCAATCCATTATTTTTATTATTAAAATACTCTATTATTCCTTTATTACATTTTATAGGCTCCATGGTAATTTGTTGGATGTTGTTTGTGTGTGTGGCATTATTTTAGTGCACCATCATTCCAGCTTCCCAAGAACAACCAAGCACCTTGCATCCTTGTGGGTCCAGGAACAGGGATTGCCCCATTCAGAAGCTTCTGGCAACAAAGACTATATGACCTTGAACAAAACGGTTGGAATTTTGTTCTCCCTCAATCCATAGAGTTACTTTTGACCAACTTATAAAAAGACTTTGCAATGTATTTTCAGTGCTTATAGATTTATTCTTCAAATTAAAGTGATAATGTAATTTTGACACTTGTACTCTGGATATCACTTCTGCATTTCCATCCAGAGCAACAAAGTAACTCTTACCTCTTATCTTCAAGGGATGAAATCCTGCCCAATGATACTGGTGTTTGGTTGTCGGCAGTCTGAGATGGACCACATCTACAAGGAGGAGACCATACAGGCCAAGAATAAAGGGGTGTTTAAGGAGCTCTACACAGCCTATTCCAGAGAGCCTGGCAAACCAAAGGTACAAGCACTAAACACGAAGGAAGTCGCTTGTAACATCTGTCTCTGGCTTGTTTAGGTAGAAATAAATTCACAAATTTGAGATGGCTGGATAAATACTTCTGTAGATATAGTGTATTTTTACTTACCAATGTCATTCTGCTGATACATTTTCATATATACATTTGTCTTTGTCCTCTTTATGCTCAATGCTTCCTTTGTTGTTGTGATTGATTCTTGCTTTGTTTACAGTTCTGTTACTTTTAGCAGTGACAGTCAATACACGGATTTGAAAAGAAGAACAAAATCCACAGAGCATAATTTTTCTTACTCTGAGGTTGCTTTGTTCCTGCGCATATCAGTCTTTAGGTGGCAGTTTGCAAATTTTACTTTGTGTGTAGTGTCCTGACTCAGTTTTTCACATTGTTTCCTTTTCTGCTATTTTCACGCTTCACTTCTCCATGCACACTCATCATTTCTTCACTGCCTCTCTGTCAGAAATATGTACAGGATGTACTGCGCGAGCATCTGTCAGAGACGGTGTACCAGTGCCTGAGGCAGGAGGGTGGACACATCTACGTGTGTGGGGATGTGACAATGGCAGGAGATGTTCTCAAGACTGTCCAGCAAATCATCAAGCAGCAGGGCAACATGAGCCTGGAGGATGCTGGCTTCTTTATCAGTAAGCTTCGGGTAAGAGTGGCGGAGTTCTCTCTGCAATATCACCTCTGTTATGTTCACATTCATACTCCATTCTACCTTACTGAACCGTGAAGTAAACTTAATGTAAGGGAGATTCTAGAGTTAGTTAAAATACCTGATCAGCTGTGAAAATACTAAATGTAAGATGCTATCCATCATTGCAAAGGTAATGTTGTTTAAGGACTGGATATGGACATAAGCCCGATCACCAACTGGTATGTGAGGTCCTGTTTTGAAACCTTAACTTTTCTTTTTTTTTTAGCATTTTGGCTCTAAAGTGTAACTATATGTTACCATGTTGTTTTGGCTCACATTGGTGTTTTTGCCACTGCAGGTCCATTTTGTCAATATTGGTCATACTATGATCAGAAAGAAGGGTTATCTGATGTTTGCCCATTGGCTAATGACCTGTGATTGACAAGTGATTAACCAGTGTGTATGCAGTTTCACATTCAGACCCGCCCATCTCTCGTCACACCTGGCTTCAAATTACTCATCTTTATATTTCAAAACATAACTTCAGAAATCGATGGATGACATCATGGTAGCCAGCGTCTTTGGCTAGCTTGCTTGTCATGGTCATTTCCCATAGAATCCCATTTTAAAAGGTATATCTACAGCCTGCTAGAGAAAACGTATTATTATGCTACACACACATCTGGTAAACAGTTACTCAGCTTTGTCTCACTACCAATCTGTTGTCATTAGGATGAGAATCGCTATCACGAGGACATCTTTGGTGTCACCCTGCGCACCTACGAGGTCACCAACCGTATTCGTTCAGAGTCCATAGCCTACATTGAGGAGAGCAAAAAAGACTCAGATGAGTAAGTGTTCTACATTTCCAGTATTTTTTTGTTTCTTTTCATATTTAGTATGTTACAAAACTGTTCTGAAATGTCAGTAAAAGTCAGAAGAATCTTTTCTTTGGTAAAATATTTTTCATGGGTAAAATAAATGACTGATGATTCACTGTGAATTCATGCTAACTTCTAATTAATCATGAGGAAAGGCTTTGTGAAAATCAGTTCTTTATTTAATATTAAGAAAATATAGAAAAATGTATTCCATCCTCAAAAAAACAAACAAATAAAAAAAAAACCAGAAAAGGATTCATATCAACTATTTTTCTATTGATCATTCACTCATTCACATCCGTACAGTAAAATCAGGACCAATTACCACTGTGGAAAAGCCCATTCATATTTATGTCAATATTGCAACTACAAGAGCAGCTTTATCTCAGAAACATTTGTAAGTCAACTTCAATCTGCAACCTGTAGTTGCTGTCGACAACAATGTGTTGTCATCACTAGCTTCAGATGAAAACAGAGCAGGTAACCATAGAAACCTGTGGAGAAGAGCATTTAAACTAACAGGATTAGAGTGAAAGCGAGTGGCTCTGCTCCATTTCTGTTTTTGTTTCCAGCGTTATTTGTGCATATTCAAGATTAGACACTTCATATACCCTCGCCATAAGAGCAAAACAAGGGCCCTACATAGCCACTATGGCTCATTAACCACCAACAAAATGCATCACAGACGATGGATGGTTCCTGTGTGGATTGTCACTTGAATTTCACATTCGGCCATCAAAGCCCCTGCTTGCTGGATGAGTAATGACTGTAACATCTCTATTTCCATGTCTCTGTTGCTCTTTCTGTCTGTCTGTCTGTCTGTCTGCCTGTCTGTCTGTCCTTCGCACTTTTTTTCTCTTCAGGGTTTTCTGCTCGTAGGTCGATGAATCGACAGGCTTTCTGAAAACAACAAGACACAGCACCGCTGGTTTACTAATACTGTGCCAATTTTTGTACTGTAAAAAATGGGTTTGTTTGTGTTCTTTTTTTTATATACCATTTTAATGTTTCTGTTGGGCTCTGCGATCTTGTCTGTAGCAAGTTGGAAATGTTCTGTTCTTTGAGAATCTGTTTTTGCTTGTTGATGATACTTCCAAAAATGATCTAGTGTAATGACCTGCCTCATTGTGAATGCATGACCAAGACAATATATTCAAGAAATATAATATACTCTGTGTTATTGTTACTGTTAAAAGGCTTTTATTGAGGTTTTATATTTGCAAGGAAATGTGTGGCATAGATAGTAAACTTTAATTTCTGTGTGGATTAAGTCAACTTTACTTGTTGGGAAAGTATAAGGACTGCTCAAATATATTTGGACTGTTTTTCATTATCAATATCAATCTCTTTAGTCCTTGACTAAGAAAAAGAAAAGATGTATAGGCATGCAGACAGAGAAACTGAAGGACACGTGCTGCGGACAAATTTAACGTATTGACAGGTATCCCTGAATAATGAAAACATAAATTCTGCCACTGCCTCCATAAACAGATTACCTTGCTCTTCATTGGCAATTCTTCAAAATGCATCAGCCTCTGTGCGAGTGCCATTTTTCTTAGTGTGCTCATTCTGCCATCGCATCATAATCTTTTGGGTCCCAGGTGGTGTTTGCTGAAACTGCAGCACTAATGTGCAGGGCAGCCACTAAAGACCAAACGTGAGTCAATATATCTTAAAAATAAACTTCAATGATAAACTATTAACAAAAATATAGGTCTTGAGGGCTTTTTAATTTAACATCTAAATCGTACTATGTTCAATGTGGTATAACGTATTATAATGTGTTAAATTCTAAATGTCGCGGAGGATTTTTTTTATTTTTCATCAGCTGTTTGGAATAAGCTGTAGAGTAAATGACTAATCGGTGAGTAAATGAATAAGTAACAACTTAAAAGAATTGTTCGATATCATGGAAAATACATTTATTCACTCCAATAGGCTATCTCAGTGGCAGCTGTTTAAAACTTTGTTAAGATTTGTCCTAGATTTTGTTGTGTTTCATTGCAGCAAAGGTTGTCCAACTAAAACACAAGTCTGAAGAAGAAACGTATTTATGGGTACCTGATGTCCAGAATTAAAATGCTGCTGATATCAACAGATTGGTCTAGCAAGGCTGTTTCCCCCATTTCCAGGTCTTCTTACCCCTAATTGCCCATAAATCAAGTTTACTATTTTTACACTTTGGTTTTTGTACAGAATAAACTAATTAAATATAACATGTTACTCAGTGAGCTTTAATCGTGCCGTATTTGCGACCTTTGTAGAGAGCCTGTTTCCAGTCTGTATGCTAAGCTACACTAAATGGTTCTTGGCTGTAGCTTTGTATTTGCTGTAAAAACACAATATTGGTATTGATCTGTTCATTTTATTCTCAGTAAAATAGAAAGAGCCTTTTCCTTAAAACTCAAGTAATCCGTAACAAAACGTTGTTACTGAAGGGGAAAAGATGCTGCCCAGTTCGTATCTGACAGCTGTCAACTTGCTCCACTTATCACCTATTGAGCCTTTAAAATATCTATTTAACAGCATCATATCTCCTCTGCCTCTTGCCTTACATTAACATTTTGCCTACGTTTATGCATTCATCCTTTCAGTTTTTTTCTCTGCATGTTTGTGCTACCTTGTGGCTCACGCGCCACCCCTTCACTGTGACCTGACACCTGCTCAACGGCATCAGCACGCATGTGTGTATGCATGCATATGTGTGCCCTTGAAATTATCATAAGTGTGCGCATCTCTATATACGAGTGGGTGTAAAACATGCATGATCTCAGGTGTGTGTTTTTACATGATTATTCTACTTGTCTGTTACCTTGTCAAACTGCTTCGATTTTTAAAATAAGCATGAGTACCCTGCTCTGAGTCACACAAGCCTGCAGATTTAATGTTACAGATGGTGTTTTGGTAACAGAAAGCTGCCCACATGGCTTTTAGTTTTGATCGCAGCAGTTCGGTTCTATTGTTTTAAGTTCCAGCGAAGTTTCATCCAGAGACAAGAGGCAATCACACTGCCACTGTGGTCATTTGCTGCTTTCCAACGAGTCAGGGTTGTAATTTGAAAATGTATGTGCAGGGGCCACATTGTTTTTTTGATCACCCACTTTGCATTAACCTGTGGCTTTTTCTTGTCAGCTTATGTGTCTTGTTTATTCCCTTTCTTTGTCTTTATTTCAAATTAAAGATAGCTGTCAGCATGCCTAATTGATTTCATTGTGATTTTTAAATGTCCCTTCCAGTTGCTGAGAGTACTTTTTTGTTTTTCTGATTTTGCTATGTTATAGTTGGGAGATAATGGGTGGGTCCTATTTTCCCTGCTGTTGTTCATTTTGGATGAATGTCTTCTCTGATTTATTTAAACACATTTAGTTGAACTGGAATGAAAGCTGTCAAGAAAATGTCTGTTGTGTAAAATGTGCAAACAGAAAAGAATATTATATATAGCTTCTATACATATATATAAATATCAAAAGACAAAGTATAAACTATAAAAACTACCACTACAATCTTTTCTAAGAATGTATTTTGATTATGTAAATGAGCACTTTGATTCTGCTTGATTTAAAAGGAACAAAAAAAGGCCTATTCTTTGTCGTGTCTGTCATATCCTTTAGGTATGAGGGTAAAACAGCAGCATTAAACAAATGCATGATACTTTGTCTCCTGTTCATATTTAAAAAGCTCTGTCTCTTTACCAGCACTGTGTCAGTTAGTGAGACTGTTTTGAGCTTGTCTGGCCTGTCTCACGGGGCCCTGGACTGTAACAACTTTGTTGAGAGGTTCTTATTTTTTGGTGTTTGCGTATCGCTGCTGCTATGAACAACTCTGATCCAATCAGCCTCTGCTATAATGACCTTTGTTGTGTACTTAATTGAGGGTATTCCATTTAATGCATCAGCTGCAAGGACTTTGCATTTACTTACAAATAAAGAGAAACATTTACAGAATATGTAAACACATTTGCTTGGTTTGTTTTTCTTGTTTATATAAGAAAGAAACCAGAGTGGAAAGGTTTATTCAGCCAGTAGAAAGTGTTTAAGGTTGAGGCATTTTAGTTCGGGGGTGAGGTGCTCAGTTTATGAAGCAAACAATCCATTTACTTCCCCCTCCTCCTTTTCCTCCTCCTGTAAATGTTGGTTGTCATGGTTGAAAGAGTCGGCACTCAGAGTACTGAGAGTGCCATGACAACCTGTCAACAAATCAAGCCATCCAAACATGACAAAAGAACTCTGATTGGTGACTTACAGTCAGGTAGTGAAGTCCTAGCCTTTTTAATTACCACAGCAGAGTTTGCCAAGACCTTTAAGTAAGCTCTGTTGCGAGAAGACATAGTGCACCAAATCCTGCTGAAATTCAGTGCAGTGATTGAGCTCACAACGCAAATATTTTACTTGCCGTTTGGATCTAAAAGCACAAAAAAAGGACAGAAGGAAAAAAGAAAGAAATTACTAAGGAATTTCTGCATAAAGGTAGCAAAATAGTTGTCTTAGTATCAATATTACAGCTATTATCAGTGTCATGCTTCATGGGAAGAAGTTGGCCAAGCAGGTGCTGCTGCCGTCTGTGCTGGAAGACGATGACGCAGAAACAGAAAGTGGGAAGCTGCAGCTGGGGGAGGTAGGAAACCGACTATGCAGCCAAGTTTGCAAACTCTTGAGCAAGGGAAGTGTGAACGACCAGGTAGGTAAGATTAGATTCTTGAGACTGTTCAAAGGCAGAATTTCAAAAAGCTCGAGATTAAATAAGATATAGGAGACGGACTTTGGGTGAGAACTGAAAGCATGTTATAGACCTGTAAGAGCATAAAAGAGCATAATAGGTTTTAGAAATTGAGATCTTAACCAAATCTCTAGGCACGTCTAAGCACTTTCCTTGCCCTGGGCAAGGAAACACAGCCTCAAACGTACAGACTAAAGACCTGCTGCTTCCTTTTATAAACTGCTCTTTTGACCTGTGTACTCACATGAATGTATTTAAAAGAAGGGGCCTCAAAGTCATGTCCTTGTGTTTTAATTACACTTTTGGGTCCCACTGTATGAGAAATTCACTATCAGAGCTGTGCCCGAACATGTGCAGGACCTGTTCTGCTATGCTAACTAATTCTACTTATGTATTCTGGAAATAACAATATAAAGCATCACTGACTGAGACATATGTGAATGTACCATAAGCTTAGAAATAAAAGGAGTGAAAGGGAGCAAAAATAGCTTGTGGTTGAAGAGGTTAAAGAGAGGTGGGAAGAATGGAGTGGGAGGATAGGGAAGTACTTTCAAAGATTATAAAAACAGAAGGATACGATCTTAAAGACACAAGCCCACACTGATGAACTAAACACTGTAGGTATTGGTTTTATTCTCCTGGCAGTAAAATCAATCAACTCTGCTCACACAGGCAGCGTACAACAGACAGGTTTGACGAGTCACGATGTCTTACTTTCTCATTTTCCATCTAGCCAAGAATGAGCCAGACAGAGGTTGATATGCGTGGGCCAAAAGACCAACACTCAAGCCCTGACAGGAACGTGCTAGACAGAGGCACAAGACACGAGGAAGACGAAGAAAAGGAGCCTGAAGTACAGGAGTGCCTGAGCTCTGATGAGGACTATGATACAGATTTGGAGCTCGAAGGTATAATTTAATTTTGGCAACCAAAAGGAGATCAATTGGGTGGGAATGTTACAATATTTTATCATGTTTTGATAGCAAGTCTTAATTTGCTCTTGTTCACACCATCTAAGATAAGGCAAAGCCCTTTTGTCACCCATCTGTTTTTTTCCTATCTGCCTTTCCATTTTCTCAAACACCAAATGACTTTAAAAAAAAAAAGACACTCCTACATGCACCCACCCACATATGTGGAGTCCTATTCTGCATGTTAATGATTTCATCTCAGTCTTTGTGTCAGGCTTCCTTTTCACCAGAAATGAAAACCATCTGGTATGAATGAGCTTTCCTGACAGGGCAAAATCAACAACAAGGGATATTTCAATGTCCCACTCAAAAGGTCCTTCAATGGGAAAATGTGCAATATCACTCCTTTTTACACAAAAGGTACGGAGCGTGAACGACTGAGACAGAGTGCTGTCTTTATGTTGCAGGTAAGGAGGCGGCATACGATCTGACGAGGCAGACATGCTATGTGACAGCGTGTAAAAAGTTCCGGGTGGTCCCTGCCTCTTATTTCCTGCAGCATATGCAAAATAGCACACTGGTTATGATGCATCGTGGCCTGGGGCCTCAGGTATAGTAAAAAATAAGGCAACATTTTTAAAATTATTAGAAAGACAAAAAGGCTGATACTTTCATGGAAGGCTTTGGAGTTTGAGTTTCTGGTGACAAAAGAAAAGATTGTCAATAGTGCAGGGGAAGATGATTAATTTCTTTATTCTGTAGCTCTTTTTCTCCCTAAATGTTCCTATTTTATTATTGTTTTAAGAAATATGTTTATTGTTAGTATCATAAGTAATAATAATGCAATAATGATAATAATAATATTACCAACAAAAACATTTATACATGTTATTAATATTTTTGCTTTTTCATTTTTAGTCCAGTCCTTTTACCTGACCATTTTCAGAAGAATGTTTTTTCTGTGTTTAGTACTGACCTATGAATCACTCAGGCACAATGAATCAATGAAACAGTGAACTCATTTTAAATTTTATCTTTAGGCACTTTGTTGCTATCAGTTGGTTGTAAAATACATTAAGTACAGGAATAAATTAAGTTACCACAGTGATTTAGCCAGGTACAAAGCGAGACACTTTTGTGATACAGAAAAGTCTCACTTTAAATTCCAAGTAGCTTGCAAAACCATTAATCTTAGTTTGTAGTGCACCTGTGAAACCTACCCCTCCTGGAGCTGGGTTCTGCCAAAGGTTTCTTCCTGTTAGTCCTGTAAGTCTAGGCCACTACAAAACCTTCATTTTTGTCAGCTGTGGTTTTTGTGAAGACTGGCTGTGTATCAGGCAGGAGTAGGACCCAAAAGCAGGACATATAAACACAAGGGGTAAACTAAAAGCAGCTTTATTTAACTGAAAGTAGGTACAAAAGTCAGAAAACATGTAAAACCACATCAATGAGACTTCAGGGGCAATATACTGCAAGGGAGGGCAAAACAATGAGGAACAACACCACAAAAAACAAAGGGAGATTCTGATCATATATACATGTCAGGTAATTAGGATTAGAACACAGCTGAACAGAATCTAGCTAATGAGACAAGGTGGAAGGAGGAAAACTGAACATCGCATACACAGCACAGGAGACTATCAAAATAAGACAGGAAGTAACACACAGACTGAGAGCAAGACAGACACGTGAACTTAAATGTAATGGAATGAGTTTCCTCCATTTGTTGATAATGACTTTCACTCTAAGGCTTTGTAATTCTTTTTGGACAAATAAATGTCAATGATTTTGTTTCCCAGCTGTTCTTGACTTTCTTTAAGTCACTGCATGATTTGTTGTTTTTTCTATTTAAGCGATTTATTGATTTGACAGGTGTAGCAGTAATTAGGCAAAGGTATGGCTAAAGAAATTAGACTTAGCTTTTCAAAAAAATCAGTTTATTCACAGTTTATTCATGGGTTATAAATGGGGCAATTATTTTCTCACTTGGGGCCAGGTAGTTTTGGATAATCATCACATAAAAACTGCATTTTGTATCTACGCGGACAAATATGCCAAAAAAAAAACCCAACCCCAGAGAGAGAGAAAATAAATCAGGAAAGAGCCAGAAAAAAAGTGTTAGCATAAAACTAAACTGGTAGTTTGGCTGCAGCTGGCTGTTATTTTCAGTGATAGAAAGTAGTCAACTGGCCACTAGACACTACTGAGGCCCAGCATTTCCCTCGAACCAAAAAGCAGTACCAAGAGAGGAAAAAGCTGAATTTACATTTGCCAGGTGGCCAGGAATACAAAGATGTCCTCTGACCTAACAACATTCTGCCCTACTTCGTGTTGAAATTTAGTTCTACCCAAACAGTAAAATCAGATATTGCGATTTTAAGGTATTTAAAAGAAATAGTATACTGAAGGTAAAAATTTTAACTGCTTTCCATCAGCTTTGTATTCATTATATTCTGTGCAATTTTGGGATTTACAGTAATCAAACTATATTAATATCAGAGTTAGAGTGTTATTACCCCAAAAACCACAAATTAAACTGGAGACTGAAACCAAAACTTATTTTAAAAAAAAAAAAAAGGGGGGGGGGGCTATTTCAATAATTGAGTAATCTAAGTAGTTAGAAGTTAGAAATTTAAAATTTAGTTTAATAAATTCAAGTAGTTTTAGAGTTTTGTTCCAAACAGACCGCACCAGAGAAACAGCCACACTGTGTTTAATATAGTCTTTGCAGCACTTTATGATTTCTCCCTTAGTGCATTTCATTTATTAGACCTGTCAATCTACACCCTCAGCAGCTATGCCTGGAACATTTCAAAGCAGACAATACAGCTAATTTTTTTCACAGTTTTTAGCCTTATCAGGGTCACTGAAAACATTTTTATCTGGTGTTAAAAAGTCAACACATCATTCAACATATTTCTTTCTGGCTTTAAACAGACTTTAAAGAGATGATTTTCAAGCTATTGAGGGTTAGGTACCAAAGAAAATGATGACACCATTATAAAACTGCGGTCATGCTGTATTAAAAACTGACACAGAAGGTTCAGGCCAACCCCCACAACCCTTCTCTTTTTGTGTAGAATGGAAGAATATCTCTCTTTTCTCTCCCTGGCTCACTCATCAGATCAGTTTCACCTGATGGAGGATATTTGAAATGAACCAACTGTGCAAAGGTCCTCACATGCATGTGAAAACATGCGTGTGAGTACCAGCTAGGCATGTTCAAAATCTTGTAACAGTATTTTAGATTAATCCAGGCTTTTACTCAGTGTTACTAATTCAAAGTCACATGGCTCCTTCAGGATAGATGATCATGAGATCTTTAGTAGTCAGTTCTGTGTCCAAGTCCAGCGCAGAGCGAGATTCAAAGATTTCAGTTCTTTTTCAAGGACACGGAACATAAATGGATCATCCCCAACACTTAATCATCTGTCTCCTATTGTGCTGATCCTCCTCCCAACAAAATACTTTAAACCAACCGAGGCAATCAAAACTTCAAAAGTTCACTGTGGTAGCAGTAGTAGTGATGCTACATTGTAAGTTTTATTAATAAAGTAAGCTATTGCTTCTTGGTGAGAAAAACACAAACAAATAAACACCATTGCATTGTTTAGATCATTTTCATTTCCATGCACTGACTGCAGCTTAGATTTTTTGAACAAGATGATGTAGCTGTAGATGATGTAGATGATTTAGATGTTGCTTATTAATTTGAAGAGCAAGAGCTTTAGCCAGCCTTAAAGTTAGATATTGTTGATTTGTCTTCTCTCCACTATTTTGTAAACCTAATGTGCAAAGTTTGCAAGCGTCCTTGGTCAGATTTGTGGTCAAGTTCTTTGCAGCTAACAGATACTTATCAAACAAAGCACGATTTGCATTTCACTGTGATGTTTTTCTTGTCTTAGCTAGTGGTAATGACCATTAAAGTTGCAGTAATGGATTTTTAGATGAGATAATAAAATATGCTATCAGGATTTTTACCTTAAAACATGTACCAAATCTACTCAAAACACATTAACACTAATATTGCTTTTCCTACATGATCTCCATACATTTGATTTATGCAGCAAGCCGTATTGTTAATTGTCACATTTTATCCTAAAGCCCCATTACGCTTTTCCTGCATCCCGTCTACAGTACTTGTTGTTGACAGCATTTGACAGTTCCGTTTGTAACAAGATAATCAATGTTATGACTTACCTGTCAGTTGTTTTCATTTTGTGGATACATAGCTTTGATGCTGTAGTCTGTTATATAGACCTCACCAATACTTACTCCATTATTTCACCTCTTAAGAAAACAAGCTTCTGTTCTTCTATTTTCATTCTATTGATCTATGCTGATAGAGAAAACCTATTTAATTACATGGTCCTGCTAAACATTAGAGACAAGATTATTATAGTGTCACAACCTGAAATAAACAGATTTGCACTACATTTAGTATTAAACATTAACATTTCCATACATATACACATCATTAAGGTTTCTTTATTATTCTTACAATATACTCATTTAAAAAAAGAAGAAGCACAAAACATTCAACAAAACAAAATTTAAAATTGTATTTTTGTCAATTAAATGAAAGTTATAAAAGATAAATTCATTCCTCAACCAGCTCATTCCGTAGGTTCCAGCACCAGGAACATCATTCAGACAGATTAAATTGGATTTTAAATATGTCTTTATCTGTCATACACAAAGGGTAAAATCAAAAAGTGTGACTTCCAAAGGTTATCTGTTTTATGTCTAGGAAATTGATACGCTTTTTAAATCTTACAGAAATTTACTTTGCTTGCATTTAAACGTGATATACCCCGATGAGGCAGATTCTGTCCTATTTATCATCAAGTCGACTCAGTTAAGGCTTCATGCACTCAACTTTCTCATTAGCCATGCTAGAAACAATAATTTTCATGTGCTGTGAGTTTCATTTCTGACCTACGCCTCCACATCGCTCCCTTCTGCTTCATTTGTCTTGTACAGGTTTAATATTCCCCTCTCTCTCTCTGCCCACCTGTGTGAGTACATCTTTTAACAGGAATGCAGATAAGAATATATACTGCTGTGAACAAACAGAAGAAATTCACTTTGAGGATGGGTTGGGGGGGTATGGTTGTGTATTTTCAGGGCACCAAAGCACTGGCGGTTCCCCTGGTAACCAACACTTCAATACTGCGGCTGAACCTGCGAGATAATTGGATGGAAGGCATGGGTGGAGCTGCTATAGCTGAGATGTTAAAAGGAAATTGCTACATTACAGGTGGTTTTACTGTGATTTACTGTGGACTCAACACGTTGTGTTCTTTTTTTCTTTATACTTCTTAATGGCAAAGGTGGGACCCCAACATCAACATATTCAACATTTTCCGCCAATAAATATAAAACACTTACCATCTCAAGTTTCCCTTTTATATCTGTTCTTTCTCATATTGCACTACTTGTATGTGCAGTTTGGAACATGAGAACACTCTAAAGAGAAGAACACCTATATATGGTTCCTCTACATATCATTATCCCAAAGCCTTAAAGTCCCATAAGGTGAAATTTATCCTATACACAAGATCATTGTTAGAACAAATCATTATACTGTGCAAGAAATTTCAATTTCCTGTAGGAACATGTTACTTTGTTGCAATTTATAATAAGATCTTGTGCAAACAACTTCAGATGCACACAGTCACATATTAGAGACAACACAGCTAATCAAGTTTTAACTCAGGAATGTCATGTTGTTTTTATGTATTTTTTGCATAACATATTATATATTTGTCTGATAATTTCCACATTTTGTCTGATCAGTTCCTAACAACATTTAAATTTACAATAATGAATCACACCGCAGTGGGGAATATATTTCATCACAGTCTTACTGAAAGTGCAGTAACTAGTTTACGAATATTCCTCCATTGTTATCTTCTTCAATGCTATGTGTCAACATACTGCAGACCAGCTACCTGAACTTTACCCCCACAAAGGTTGATTATCTCATTAATAAATTTACATCTTCACTGTATATGATTCCAGATACAGTAGAAAATGAAAAAGCATCAAATCACAAGTATTTGATTCTCTGGTATAACTCTCAAAAATGCACCATAAAAGAGATAACTTGTAAGCTGGAGTGGAAATTGTCTCACCAATTTAGAAGATCATCATTTAGCAAATAGTTTGTTGCTCTATAAAAATAAATAAATAAAAAATCCACAAAGCTAGAACATCTTCATCATTGATTGAAAAAATAAGAACATTTGAGTTGGCTTCAGTAATTCCTCCAAATCATCAATGTGTTTTTTTAGATTCCATTCCTACAAGAGTGTTCAAAGAAGTCCTACCATTAACCTTTAATGCTTCAATCTTAAATATGTCTCTATTAAGCTACATATCACGGGCCTTTAAGATGGCAGTAGTTAAACCACTATTTAAAAAGCTAATTATAAGCCAAGCTCCAACATTCTTATTCTCTCAGAAATAATAGAGTAGTTGTAAAAAAGCTAACTGATCATCGGTTGAGGAATGGTTAATTGAAAGAGTTTTAGTCGGGCTTCAGAGCTCATCACAGTACAGAAAGAGATTTAGTGAATGTTACAAATTATCTTCTTATGGCCTCTGTTAAAAAGTCCTTGGGCCAGGGCATGCGTTACCTGCATGAGAGGAGCATGATTCCCCCAGGGGCCAACAGCCAATCAGAATGCTCACCCATTCTCTCCTTGCTGTGGCAATTAAAAGTGTAGTCGGAGAGTAACGCTGCTGCAGGCAAGTTATGGACTTGAGTTGAATCGGACTAAGGCGGGCAAGTAACCACATCCTTACTTGCCAGAGAGTGTGTGTGTTCGATGTGGGCTCGTGGCAAATAAAGTTCTTCCACTCTGACATCATTCCCCGTCTCTGACCGGATTTTATTACCAGGTAACAGTACCGAATCACGTTTCAGAGATAGTGGTCCAGGGCGTCCGCTATAACAAGTGGTCCTCGGAGCCGGATCTGATCCCTGTAATAAAAGCATGGAAGAACAGCACGCCAGGAGACACCAGGCTCTTCCTGCCCATCTTCGAGGAGTGACTATCTCCCCCGGGGGAGATCATCACTTCCC
Source organism: Rhamphochromis longiceps (assembly GCF_057381845.1). Classification (NCBI taxonomy): domain Eukaryota; kingdom Metazoa; phylum Chordata; class Actinopteri; order Cichliformes; family Cichlidae; genus Rhamphochromis; species Rhamphochromis longiceps. Next base: position 38,848,870 of record NC_140568.1, on the reverse strand, counting down.
AGATCAGCACACACTCCCCCGCCGCGTTGGAGACATGAGGAGGAGCCTGGTGGGGCTCATGGATCTCCTCAGTCTGAATCTCCGGTCACTCAGGATAGTTTCCAGTCTGGATGGGACATCAGGGATCGATGGGAAGAGGACACCGAAATGTTGCAGCAGGAGAATAATAGATTGAGAAGCGAGCAGAAAGCCTTGCTGGAAGCATTGGACCAGTTGCGATTGTAGAATGCAGAGCTGGCTAAGAAAAGTGACCAGAGAATGGGCCAGCTTCACCCCCAGGCTACAAATGAGACAGAGCAGTTACGTGAGCAACTCAACCACCTCAGCAGTGTTATTACTCAGTTGCAGAGTGCATGTGATACACGACCTCCTCAACAGTTCAAGCGAAGGGACCAGTCTGCCAAGCTGGATCGGCAGGCCAGTCCTGGCCATCACAGTGGAGCAGAGTCTGATGGTGGCAAGAAACTGCATGCAGCTTCAATCCAAGGAGTTAAGGGACACATTCTCCCAGGACTTGATATGACAATGCCATATGAGGGGGCTCTGCGGGAACCTGTTAGGCAGCCAGATTCAGCTTGTCAGCACCCTTAAGAACATATAGCAACACGCCGGCATTCTCTCGAAAGGTACGCTGTTCATTCCAGACATCTTACCCGTCCCTCGAAGAGGATGGCAGCATCGGTATTGGACACCCAGCACTCTCGACGAAGAAGTTGTGATTACTCACCTGAGGGTTTCACCTTGTCAGAGAGAAAACAGCATGCAGCATCATCGTGTCACCCTCGCAGTTTGGACAGGGATTATTACCGTTTCCCAGAGCTGCCAACTGGAGGTTGGGATTGCCCCCATCGAGAGTATGGGTCGCATTACCAGGCCCCTCCAAGACCCGCGCACTCGGAGTACTATTCGTACTCTAGATCCCGACAGCCGAGCCCGGTGGGGGGTCAGGAGCGCTATTATAGGGGGTCAGCACCTACAATCCCATATTTTGTACACCCAAATCCTCAAGAGTTTGCAAGGCTGAGGATCGCATTGGAAAAAAATATCCTCCCAGCCGACGCAACAGAACAGTTTAAATTCCAAATACTGGTAGACCATCTTAAGCTGGAGGAGGCCCTGCTTATTGCTGACTCCTATAGCCATTCTAGGCACACTTATACCAACACAATGGATGCCCTCAACCAGGAGTATGGACAGCCGCATCAACTGGCACTCCAGCGTATAGCAGAGTTAATGGACGGGCCACCTGTTATGTCAGGAGATACCAAGACCTTCAGGATGTTTGCACTAAAGGTAGGCTCCCTGGTCAGCATGCTTGCACAATTAGGAAGGAAAGGAATTGTGGAGCTGGAATTTGGGTCCCACGTGTCAAGGTTGCTTGAAAAACTGCCGCATGATTTGAGGTCCAGCTTCCGTCGATATATTCATCTTCAAACCATCCCCATTCCTACACTGACTGACTTCTCACACTGGCTTGAATATGAGCTGCAGGTGCAAGTCGACATGGCATGGTTCAGCTCAAAGAGAGCAACGTTTCTGATGGCAGAGGACAGGAGGAAGTTCACCGGTAAGACAACCACAATACTGTTGAACACTGAGCCCCAAGAATCTGGTGCCGCTCCAACAGTGGCAGCAGCCAAACACAATGGGAAGAAGTATTGTCCTTATTGCAACAGCGTCGATCACTCTTTAAACAACTGCTCAAATTTCAGACAGCTACACAAAGCACAAAGGCATCACTGGATCAAGAGTAACAACCGGTGCTGGTGCTGTGGGAGGACCCACCATGCTGCAGAATGCGATCTAAAGATGCGCTGTAAGACATGCAACCAACAACATCTCCTTGTCCTCCACAAACTCAATGACAGGTCCACTAAAAATGTGCAAGCCGCCCAGGCCTCTTCTGCAACAACAGGCTCAGGTACTACACGAGTTGGAGAGGAAGAGTTGTACATTGACAAACCACTAGGAGGATGTAAAGTCCTATTGAAAATCAGTTTTACTGAGGAATGGCGATCGAGTCCTAGAGACTTATGCTGTCTTGGATGACGGGTCTGAGCGGACCATCCTTCTCAGGACCACTGCGCAGCAGTTAGGGTTAAAGGGGCAGAGCGGAGGTTGTTAAAGTCATCAGAGAAGGTCCTTTGCTACACAACTGAGATTCAGAGACTACAACGTGAAGGTTTTGTTGTCAAGCTTGAGCCTGGAGCTGACAACACTCCTGCTAGCTGGTATATCCCACACCAAATGGTGCAGCATAACGGCAAGAATCGAGTTGTGTTCAATTGCTCATTCCAGTTCCAGGGGCAGAGCCTCAATGACCATCTCCTCCCTGGACCTACTTTGGGGCCAACCCTCCTGGCAGTGCTTTTGAGGTTTCGACAGCACCCCGTCGCCTTCAGCAGCAACATCCGTAGGATGTTCCATCAGGTCCGCCTACTAAAAGAAGACCAGCCACTCCTCCGATTCCTCTGGCGGGACTGTAAACGTGACGACCCCCCTTTTGTATAGGAGTGGAGAGTACTCCCTTTCGGCACCACATGTAGCCCCTGCTGCGCTATCTTTGGGGAAGACGTCCGTGAGACTGTGATGTAATCATTCTATGTCGACAACTGCCTCCGGAGCTTGGCGACAGAGGTAGAAGCTAAAGTACTTGTGGAGAAACTACAGAAGCTTCTGGCTGATGGAGGTTTTGAGTTAAGACAATGGGCCAGTAACCAGCCCTCAATCATCAGCCACCTGCCCCCAGAGCTTAGATCAGACAGCGCTGAGCTCTGGATCACACATGGCAAACCTGATCAGAAAGAAGCTGCACTGGGGCTCCATTGGCACTGCTCATCAGACAGGCTGTACTACAAGCTCCACACTCTTGACCATCCTCAAGTGACCCTGCGCACAGTCTACAAGGTTTTAGCGAGTCAGTACGACTGACTTGGCTACATTGTGCCATACACCACAAGAGCTAAGATTATCGTTCAGCAGATGTGGGCTTCACGGACTGACTGGGATGACCCCAACCTTCCTAAGGACCTTCTCCAGGCCTGGAATGAATGGGAGCAGGACTACATGGATGTACTATAGATTGGAGGTTTAATAGTCATGTGTTCACAAGATTAAAACAAAAAACAAGCCCAATTAATCTTTAGATGGATATGAAAAGTAAATGAGTCATGTTTACTGAAAAACACTGAAGCCAGTGATACCATGCTGTTATCATCAGCAGGCTATCAAGCTCCATTGACCACTCTATCATGTTTATGTGAACGATAAAGATAATCTTTTTCTGTTGAGGCTGGCAGAATTGTTGTAAGTATAAAACTGGTTTAAACAGAACGTTTGACCTTATGACTTATAGAAAGTGAAGGTATCACTGAATACAAGATAATGGTGGAGGTCAGCGTGAATGTCTGTAAATGTGCACACTTACAAAATGTTTTACTGAGAGACACAAATGTTGACCTAAGGGTGGTGCTTGAAGAAAACTAGCTTATTGGGATTCATCATTAGAGCAGTCTATCCAGTCTGTTTCAGTAAAAGCTAAAGCATGTTGCAGCTGCTGCTGGTGCTAGATAAAATATTAGGGATCAGGAGAAGTAGTTATAATTCAGTTTCGGGGGGGATAGGAATGCCTGTAATCTTGAACCAAATTGCTGGTCCAGTTGATTTGCTGCAGTTGAAATGCACATTGTCACTATATACTAAATGCATCATTTCTCAGTTACTTTTGTGTTTTGTGTTTTCAGATAAGCCATCAAAAAATCCAACTTAATTCATTTTTAATTTAAAAATTAGTTGATTAACTTAAATAGTATGCAATAGCTAGGAAGGTCATTTCAGACACATTGCTATAGTAGTGAGAAGACAGTATCTAAAAACAGTGATTTATTTTTCAGATTCAAAAGCTTTATCAAATGCACTCCCCAGCTAAACCTATCGCATTTAAACTGAATTTTCCTCTACCTCCTCCCAAAGGAAATTTACTCCAAAAATAGAGACAGTATGTGAGAAATATGTGAAATTCAGAAAAAATAAAGCAGAGGAAATGATTCATCTTTTTTTGTGAAATACTGTACTGCAATAATGACAATTACCAAATGCTCAAAAACATTTTGAGAGTGCTATTTGGTCTTTTTGGAACCTTCTTGTGTTTAGTTTACTTGCCACTTTTATTGGTCTCTTTTCACCTTGCATGATGTTTCAATTTGTGTGTCAATCCCAGAGGTGGACCTGTCCAATAACAATCTAGAGGTTTATGGAGCCAAAGCCATAGCTGGTATGCTTAAAGAGAACAGCACCCTGGTGAGACTCATTCTGTCAGGAAACCATTTCACAGACCGGTCCACTGAACACCTCTGCCCAGCGCTGATCACCAACACCAAACTACAGCACCTCGACGTCAGCTACAATGCTCTGGGGGAGAGTGCAGGTAGCAAAGTAATTAGTTTTGTAAAGGTCTCATAGTTTCTATAAGGCTGTAGCCTTTCAAAGATTGAAACAGTACCCATGACTCCAGTTTTTATTAAGATGATATTAAAGATTTGTGCAAGAGATACAGTTTTTCACATATTTTCCATTAACAGCACCAGATAACTGAACTTCAGGACCTAGAAATTATATGTTGCATCAATAAATCGCAAAAGACCTTAAGGCAGTGTGGAGAATAGGATGTAAATTCTTTTTCTTTGCTTTTCATCTTAATTTGGGCCTTTAAAAAAATCTGCCCTCTGATTTCCTGATTTCCACGAGAAACCAGCAGCAGAGATTAGAAGGCACAGACAAGATCCATTACTAATGTTGGCCTAAGGTGTAGCTGCTAGTTTTAATTTTGGTTAGCCAGATAGGATTAAAGGGTTAACTGGGCAAACTGGAGAGCACAGTCCAAAATATTAGTGTAGACTACTATAATTTCCTATATAATTGTCCTGTAATTTCACTTACAGTGTAGATAAAACCATTGAAAATATAAGGCACACAACTATTTAAATACACTCATTGGTGCATAGTTTCCCTTTCCATCTTTTGAAGATAGTTTTTAAAGACAAGCAAAATAATTTATTTAAGGATTTTATTGCCTAAAATCAACGTTATTCTGTGTTTACTTTTCTTTTTTATCTGTACATAAATGAGTAGAACAAAATTGATATAGGATTTTTAAGGCCAAGAGATAACAATACAGAAAATTGTATATACATATTAGCCAGTATTCGTTTTTCTTTCAGGCACACAAAACATAAACAGATTTCCTAGCATTTGTTATCTATAGTTATTTGTCTAGAGTGCCCTCTGTTGGACAAACTATGTAATGCCAATACTCATAACATGGCTAAAGAATGTTTCTCCCACTACTTACTTACTTTTTTTTAATCACACGTTATAAATACTGATATCTGTAGATCAGCAAGTAGTAATATCGGCCTTTGTATCAGCCCACCCATAAATTGGTTGGATACCATCAATGATTATTTTCAATATGCCAATAGCTGCTGAAGTCATCGTATATGCTATTTTTGCTCTCTTTTCCATTTATAATTAATGTACAATAAAGGCCTGTGAAGTGACTATTACTGCAGATTTATTTAACATTAGGACTATACTGTATGTAAGCATGTAAGCAGAAGGGGGGTGGGAGAGGGGTTCTGCTGTCATAAAAGATTTTGCCATAATGGTGCAGCCTTATCTCCAAGCAGTCATAAGACAGCATGCAGCAGCAGATTGTGGCATTCAAAGGTCAAGCACATTTCGCCTTCATTAAAACCTCTTTCAATTATCATGCGGATGAGCTTTGTGACAGGCACCTTGTGGAAGAATGGCAGACCAGAGCACTGAGCATCTGATATAGATAATTGAAAATAAATCTACATGAGGGAAAGAGGACACCACCATATCTTATCGCTATGATTCATCCCCACATGCTCTATCCTGTATTCCTCAATGCTTCTGCTGATATGTCAAAGTACATTTTTATGTGTTTTAAGCGCACTCTAGCATGTACCAAAAGTGTACCAGTCAAACACACTGACATTCATGCTATGGCATTATGGCTTTTCCAGCTGAGCACATTATCTTGAGTGATTATGAACCACCGAGTGTCATGCAGTTTTTTATATTTATGGAAAATGTCAGTGACATGATGAGGGGTATATATTTTTGGCCAAGATAGTTACCTCTATAGTCGTCACTCAGTAAAGCGTTAAGGGAATATAGTGGAGATGATACAATATATTACATTAGATACACATTATAATTATTCATGAATAATGAATAAACAGACTCACTATTTCTAAACAAGCCTTTATATGAGGATGAGTACATTTCATTGTTTTAAAAATGCAATAATGCAACTATTTATTTTATCAAATTGCTCTGAATTATTCTTATGTTCATTTTCTATTTTCACAAGGGGAACACATGGGAGATGCTCTGTCTGAGAACACCGGGCTGAGATCGCTAAACCTGGCATGGAATTGCATTCGACAAAAAGGAGCAGTAATGCTGGCCAATGGTCTTGGGGTAATACACTTGGACATGAATGTGTAAATCCTAGATTAGCTTTCTGACCTTATGCAAGACAAAGAAGATCTAATGGTACAGTGAAAAATAAGACTAAAGTACATTGATTAGTTGAAGCCATCAAATAACAAATTATCCTAAGTTAAAATAGCGGTATGTCAAATGAAAGTGGCTAAAAATATCACATCTGGTGTTAGGCATAAATAATTTACCAGTCAAGTAAAAATATTTAACTTCATGTGCATAACCAAAAAATGTATACTTGAATCTAGTAACCCTCCATTTTCTAACTCCACATCCCAGTTACATCAGATTTTGCACAACTTCCCCTAAAGCTATGAAAGGCTTTATATAACTTCCTCATATCTGCATTTGTAACCAATGAAACCAGTAAAAAAAAAACACAAAACACAAAACATGAAAGTAAGTCCCTCTTTAAAATGGCCTTGAACTGAAAAATTGGGAATCCAATAAAAGGAAAGTACAAAAAAAAAAACGTTTGTGAACTGTACCTTTGGCCACCCACCTTTGACAATATTTATACATAAAGCGATCTGTTTATCTGAATTGATAATGACTGAAATTTTGACTAAGTGGAGTGGAAACTCCCAAACCAGGGATACTTATCTGGTAAAAGAATTATAACAACATCATAATGATGCTACACTGACATCAAAACCTATTAAGATTAATAATATGGTAATTGCTAATTGCAGACGACATCTCATATCTTGGCTGACTCCCTTATCCTGCTTTGTGAAGCAGCCCCCCAGGCAGGTATTCATCAAGCATCTCACTGCAAGAGAAGCTATACAGTAGTTTTCCTTTCTCTATCTTATTGACCAACATGGCCAAGTGGACCCTGATCACTGGCAGGTGTGATTGATTCACACCCTGGCAGGGATTTTTAATTCAGAATCTATACTTCACTGTCATTTTTAAAGTAAGATATTTCTTTTGTTGAGATTTAATCTTGTTAGAGAACTTGTTCAAGTTGTCCCTTTAAGTATTGATACATTCTTTTGTGTGTTTCAGGAAAATGTTTTTCTTAGAATACTGGATCTGTCATTTAATGGCTTTGGGAAAGAAGGAGCCAGTGCTTTAGGACAGGCTCTTAAAGAGAACAATGTTTTAGAAGAGTTAAATATCAGGTATGTGTCTTTGTTGTGTTACTATCGAATGATCAGATTAGTGAGTAGAAATTGAGAGCTCAAGCCACGATCATTTTCACAAATTAGAATTCACAATCTTATCTTTCACATTGTTTATAAACTTCCTGGCGAGTTCAAACTACTCTTCCAGACTGATTCTAATCGATCTTAAATGGTGATTACCCTTTTTCTTAAAGAAAGAAATCAAATAATCCAGTTTCCTCTGCCGTTTGCTTAACTTTTTTAGTAAAACAGAGCTTGCTTTACAAATTCACTTGGATGAATAATGCCATTTAAAAAAGTAACACTTTATGATTGCTTCCCTCACACTCCAACACACACTCTTGTTTTCTGCTTTTGTTTCTCGCCACAGTAACAACCGAATACCCCCTGAAGGAGCGATCCACCTCGCCATGGGCCTCAAAGTAAACAAGACAATCAAATCCCTGAATGTAAGCTGCTGAAAAGAGATTGGTTCTAGCTTCACGAGCAATGGGGGGCATCAGTGGATAAAATAGGATAAATAAATGGATCAGTGTACTTCATTTTAATGTAAATGCTCAAGCTGAATTGTCAGGTGCTCAGCTCAGCTGACTGAAAAAGTTATAGAGAACATGCTAAATTGAGTTAAATTCTGCCAATCGGATACTGACTGCTTGTGCGCTCCTGTGTTCGAAATCTTTCATAGCATATGCAAGTTTTAAAATGTACGCAAACTAATGAACAATCTTTGAAGATTAATCAATTGAAAATTCTTTGATATGCAAAGCATCCAAATATTCCTGAAACAAATTATACTTTGTTTGAAAGCATAAAGGTTCACAATAAAATAATAAAATCATTGTGAGAAACTCAGACTAAGCAACAATAGCAGCAGTTGCTTCTTTTAATATGATAGCACACTAACCCAATTGTGAATATAGCTGAAATAGTAGTCCTGGGTGGTCTTTGTCATTGTTTTTTATTTTTTCAGCTTATAATGCTTTCAGGCGGTGAAAAGTCTGTGCTGCCGGCAGGACATTTAAGCACTTGTACTCTCTTTCTAAGAAGCAATTGTTTTGATAGCTGCAGTATATTGTTTTTAGCATTGTCTTTTTCAGACCTTCTTAAAAAAGATGTTGTTTGGATGACAGCATATTTTGCCCAATATATAAAATCTGTTTCAGTCATGATGATTCCTTTCCAGAGGCACGAGCTGCAATTTCCATAGGCATTGATATACCCCCATACCATCAGAGGTATGCAGGATTTTAAACTAAGTTTTGATAATAAGTCAGACAGTCCCTCTCCTCTTTAATCTGGAGGATGCAGGGCCCATGATTTCCACAACGAGTTTCAAATTTTGACTTGTCTAACCACAGAACAGTTTTCCACTTTGCCTCAGTCCATTTTAAATTAGCTTTGGCTGACAGAAGATGGCATTTCTGGATAATGTTCACATATCTTTGCATCACCGAGCTTTAACCTGCATTTGTGGATGGCACGGCGAACTGTGGTCACAGAATTCTGGAAGTGTTCCTTCGTTCAGTTTCCCTGATAGACACCCTGTCTGTTTTTAAAGGCAGTGCTGCTCTAAGATACTCTTTTCATACCTAATCATTTTCCCGACCTGTACTCAGTTTTTCCAGATGTTTCTTTCTAGTAAGCTATTTTTTTAGCCTTTTTTTACTCCTCTTTGGAGACGTGTTGCTGAATTAAAAATGGCATAATATTCTTCATGAAATAGTAAAATGTCTTGGTTTAAGCATTTGAATTGTTTTCTATCTTCTACTGTGAATAAAATATGAGTTTATGACATTTTTACATTTCATTACATTTTTTGCTCTCTGTTTTATTTTGTTTCTGTTAACATTTTCATTTTGGAATTGTGTTTGCACCTATACTGACTTCATTATTTGAAATGCTGTATAAGATTCAAAATTATTCAAAGTAACACTCAGGTATGCCGTTCAGCTGGGTTAGTTACGACGTCGGGAGCAGTTAGGAGAACAAAATGATACAGAGACTGTTCAGGTTGCTTTCCCAAAATCAACTCAAAGGTTTATTCATCAGACAACAGTTTATATAGAGGAAAAAGGTTCGTGTGTCAGCAGATTCTCAGTTCAAACCGGTACAGACCAAATAAGGAAACGTCTTCCTGCCCTCTGAGCAAAGAAGTATCCTTTGTATAGTTTATCAGTTCAACTACAATTTATGATTATCCCAGCAAAATACACTCCTAGACATAGAATACAGAGTTCTTTCATTAGTGAATTCTGAAACAAACCACCTGGCCTTTAACAAGCCTTGTTCTAAGAGATAAAGAAGGGAAGATGGGAGTAAGGGAGTGATCTCTGTGGTGTTTTCAATCTTGAGGTACCATCCTGTGATTCTTACACATTAATTCTTGGGTCACAGAGAAAGAGAAAAACAACTAGTAAATGGGCCTTATTGAGTAACAGTTTTCCTGTATAATATCACTATAAAACAATATCCTGTAAATGCTACCATGGTATCAAAATATCACAACAGTGTGTGTGTGTGTGTGTGTGTGTGTGTGTGTGTGTGTGTGTGTGTGTGTGTGTGTGTGTGTGTGTGTGTGTGTGTGTGTGTGTGTGGTGTTAAGAAGGTGAATTTGTATCTGCTTCTATTATTTCAGCTGTATTTTTCCTTGTATATTGTTTAGATTGACTCTGGAGAATTACATAATGCAAATTTTGAATTAAAATAATAATAGACCAAAACCATCCCAGGAATAAAGGAATAAGCTGGCATTTGGGGACATACCATAGATATAAATGAATGTCTACCTCTACCAGCTGGTTAGTTTAGTGGAGTATAAACACTGAAAAATAGTGGCTCTGTGATTACACAGTCTGCCTAACACTGTCTGACGTGTTGTAGTTTGTTTAATCTGTAGAAAAACTAAAGCGTAAGGAAAAACAGTTTCCAGTTTTATGGGAATTACAAGTACAGCTTTCTTGGCATTAAGCGGTATAACAGCAAAGACTCCAGGAAGTTATTGGTTCCTTCCCAGAACCCACATAAACAGCTAATTATCATTTTTACAAAAAAAATTGCATTCAACTAGTTAATTATTGAATTTCATAAGTGCTCTTGGCTGGACTTGGCTAAGTTAATTGACTAACCTCACGGGAGCTGAACAGATGTGAGAAGTGTACCGATTTTGGCATTTAAATCTCCACCAGAATAAGAAAACATGATGAACTATTTTTTGTACATAGCTTCACTGAGGAGATATGATGATATGAAGGGTAGAAATATTTTTTAAAGTCAATAATAGGAAGGTTCTTCATCACTTGCCTATCCAGAACATAACAATTTTTGCTGTTTTTTCTTGTGTACTGTGTGTAACCAGATTGGTAGGAACCCCATCCTGAATGCTGGATGCTATGGGATCCTTAAATCTGTACAGGACAACCCAGATTCAGCCTTGGAGACTTTAGACTTTTCAGTAAGTCACACGTCTTAGGTCCTTGACATTTTTTCCAAGTGTTCTCTTATTCACTAGTTCCTCTGTGTATCACTTTCTCTAGGACATCACAGTAAGCCGGGATTTTGACGACTTGTATACAGCAGTGAAAGAAATATTCCCTGCGCTTAGAGTAAATCATGGGGGCCGCTTTGGCACATTCAGCAAAGCAAAAGCTTGAAAAGTGTTACTGTAATTGCTGTACTTTTATGCCAGCAAAGATGGAAGAAATCTTGTCAAAGCCCTATGGACGTTTTCATCAACAGATAAACCAAAGGATGCATGCCTGCAAAAATATAACTTTTAAAAAGATGTCTTTTTTTGTTGTTAAAGAGCCATGAGAGCATATCCTTCTGAATAAAATGCACTGTGAATAAATAAAACTTCTTAAATACCCAATCAATTGAAAATAAAAGCAATTCAGATGCTCATTTTCCAGTAGAAACACCATGTGTGTAGTGTTTAAAACAAATTTATTTGATGAAGTCATAGAAAATAGGCATAAAATAGAGGTATTGAGTATGATTCTTTTTAGATATGATCTGATTTGATGTTATATAATGTCAGTGGGTAGAATGATGGAGAGGATCAGAGAGCACTGTATTGTGTATGAAAAGAAGTGAAAGTGGGTTGCACAAAAAGGATTTAAGTACTGCATGACTAGTCTAATAGAAAAACCAGCTTTGAAAGAACAGTCCACTATTAGATAAGAGACCTGTTTACTGAGGCAGGACAACTCGAGCTGTGTTAGATACATACAGTGAGCTGTCATTTGTATGCATGTACTGTATCTCTCCCACACACCACTAAATGATCTTAAGCCAAGTTATTTTATTCCAGAACACTGTATGTAACATGTAATGTATATGCATTTGAATACATTTGACAACTAATTGGTTTATTTTGGGGCTTTTTAATAGCTTGTAGGGATTTGGGTCATCTTACGACTACATTTGCATATTTTTTCATTAACAAATAATCAATACTTATTACTATTACTACTTTAGTTACATATGTACTGTATCATAGAATTAAACCCTCTGATCATTTGGCTGCAAACAACATAAAATGATTTTGAAATCAGTCGAACTATTGCATATGTGATAAACACTTACTGGCACAACTTCACCTCCTTCCAAAGTACATGGAAAGGAGCAATAGTCTAGAGATTGAAGCTTTCGTTGGGGGTCACAGACAGAAACCCATAAATAATAAAGTTGTTCTTCATACAACAAGTTGCTACAGGAGTTTCAACCTCTTTACAGTTTGTTAGGTGCACCTGTTCAGTTGCTACACTTAGCTATGTAGACATGGTCAAGATGACCTGGTGAGAATCAAACCAACCAACAGGATGAAAAAGAATGGGGATTTAAGTGTTTTTGAACGTGGTATGGTTGTTGGTGCCAGACAGACTAGAAACTACACTGGAACTTTCTGTATAACCTAAGGATTTCAGAAAGAATGGTCAGGAAAAAGAGAAAACGTCTCATGAGCATCAGTTCTCTTGGGGGAAAAAACATAAAACTGAGCTATGCAGAAGAGCGTCTAAGAATTGCATAACAAGTTAAACCTTATGGACTACAGCAGCAGATGACCTCACCAGATGCCACTCCTGAAAACACAAAACTAAACCCCAAAATTGAACTAAAGATCAGAAAAACATTGTCTGGTCTGAGAGTGTGGCATATGCAACATGAAAGCAATCCTGCCTTATATCAACGGTTCAGGCTGGTGGCAGTGTTGTGGAAGATCTGGACCCCTTATTTCCAAATGAGCACCAGCTGGTGGAAAAGACTCCCAAAAACCACACGGGCTATTGTTGCTGACCATGTTCATGCATTTATGTAGGGTGACCATATTTTGATTTCCAAAAAAGAGGACACTTGGCCCAGTCACGAAGAACTTTAAGAATACTGTTTGCTTAAAGAAAACTTTAACATATTTAAACGATGCCTTCTCTGTGCTGTTATGTGAATGGTGAAATAAAAAATGTCATATAGGCTTTTACAAGTCAACAAGTGCAAAAAAAGTGGAGGGTTGGTCATCCTAATTTATGACCACAGTGTACCCATCTTCTGATGGCTGCTTCCAGCAGAACAATGTAAAATATTACAAACTTTATATAATCTCAAACTGGTTTCTTGAACATGATAGTGACTTCACTGTACTCAAAAGGCTTCTACAATCACCACATCTCAATCCAGAGCACCTTTGAGACTTGGGGGATCAGTAGGTCCACATTACCCATGTGCAGCCGATAAATCTGCAGCAACTGTGTGATACCGTCAAGGTGTACCAAACAAAGTGGCTGGTGTAATGTATATTTCATTTTTAATAATCCTGAAATACAGGGAAGATAAGTACCTCTATAATTATTAACTTGTGACTATAGTTTTATTGTATGCGTTTAGTTCTTCATTTAAACGCATATATCATTTAAAGCACAACATACGCTGATCTACTGGATATTAGATAAAACACTGATCTTTTGGATTAAAAACGTAGCGTGTGACGTAGGATCAACTAATTGGGTCTGATCGATTGTGCATGTGCACTGGCTCGCTCTTTCACGTGCGTTTTTCAGTCTGTGGCTAGCTGACTCAGTAGCTTTAACGTGACTAGCGGTCACATCACACACACACAGAGGTAAACATTAACCAGCACAAGTTGTTTGCGTGTTAAAGAAACTTTTTGCTGGAAAGAAGAACATGGCGACAACTAGGTCTGTTCAGGCTAAAGGATATTTGCTGTACAGGTAAGCTATTTCTGTCAATCTGCACGGAACCAGCAGGTAAACCAGTTTTTGCAGACATAGGAAAACACGTGGACCCATTTAAATAAATGAATTGTTAAAGCAGCAAATGGCAAACGGTTAAACATTATTTTTCGCAATTCAATATCTTTTATGTTTTCAGACATATTGCATATGGATATATTGTATCTCTACATTATGTTCCTATGATACGTTTATGTTTTTCAAACATGGTTTGATCACTTGGAGGACCTCTGAACTTTGTCCTGTCTGAACTTTTTTGCTTCTATAGGGTTACGTAACCACCACTAGGATAACTGGGTCCCAGCAAACTGAACATGGGGCCGATAGCATGTTGTGTATGACACGTACTCATCTGAGAGTAGGATGATCAGATGTCTCTGTTTATGTTGGACAGCACAGCTCTCCCCTTTTCTTTTCTTTTTCTTTTTAATCCATTGTCCCACACATTGAGCCAGTGCCCCACTGAGAAATCCTAAGCTTTGCTGATTTTGGTAAATATGGTGGAAAGTACCTCAAAGAAAATAAAGTGACAGTTTATTCTGGTAAATACAGTTTTTGTCTGGATGCAATTTTGGATTTTTATTTTTTTTTATAAACAAGGGAAAATATAGCGTGTTGTGACACACCATCTGTGTGTCATAATTGGCTAAAATGGTCAGATATTGCTCAAAAACTTAAGCTAACCTATGAATATCATCCCTATTGAAATCCAGTGATCATTACCAGATAGAACAGCAGCTAAATAGCTATTGAAATAAAAGAGAACACAGGAGTATATAAAGCACGAGACGTAAGACCAAACTTCAGCTTTAATCCTCTATTGTATTTACTTAGAACGAAGTAGGAAAGTTTGCATTTAAATATAATTTATTCAGCGTATACATGCTAAAAGCTAAGCTGGTAACCTACACACTTGATTGCATGTTTAAATTGTTTAAGTTTCCCCAACATTGCTGGCATGCCCCACATTGTCTCACACAAACACAATGTTTTTACCACATGTAGTTTTGTGGGATTGGTCAACTTATCTTTAGCATATGATTTAAATATTTCATTTAACATTATAATTGGATTTCCTTTTATTCTTGGCCATTTTTCAGCCTTATCCATCAAAACTTTGTGGCTACTAACAAGTTTCTACCTTAGGTAACACACCTCCACAAGACCCATGATGACGGCCTTTCATCAGAACCATTCAATAACAGCCAGATTTTAGAAATGATCTGTCCTGCGGCATTGATTTTAGAGCCAATGAAAATGTTGTCTCACTATGTGGGATGGGGAACAAGGGATGAAAATGTTGTGCAGTTCCACACAAAGTGGGTCAACGGGTTACCATATTTTTTTGGGCCTCCATCCAGTACGCATTTGCTCCGTCACTGACTGAAATGTTATTCAGAAAACAAGTCTTTGGCTTATTATATGCTTTGTTATTGTTGATAGGGTGCCATGGGAAATGCATTTTTAATTATAGCTTCCAATTAAAGCCATTGGCCCATGGGGTTATTAAAAGAAACGTCCCACTGACCTTGAAAGTTTTAGGACTTTAGAATGACAAAACAAAGCAAAAGACTCAGCAGATGACTTTGCAAGTACTAACTTGAAACATAATATGGCTTCCTAATCCATTAGTGGGGATACACCAGCCATACAGTATGAGGCAAATCCAGGATTTGAGGTTAATGTGACATTGTATTAAAATTGGGAGTTTTAAAAAGAATTACAAAGGTCCCTGAATTTCAAATGTAGCTGAGTTTAAGTATGTTTGTCAATTTTACTGTCACTTTTCTTAATGAAACTGCTGTTTTACTGTTTGGAATAATTCATATCACCTGTACTTCTCTTCTTTTCATTGGAACACCTTCTAAAAGTACAGCTTTAACACTTGACAGATTGAAGTTTTACTTCTCTGCTATGTGGGGCAAGAAACGGCTAGGTTAATATTCAAATACCATTTGGAGCCTCTTGGATAGTTCCAATAGTTGTAAAGTGAATAATATTCCCCCTTTATCCACTCCAGAGTGGGTGAAATAAAAAAGTTTTATGGTTGAAGACACAAGCTGTAGCATTCAGCCCACTCACTCATACAGTATGCATATTTTTCATATCAAAGAATATTAGCGTGACTATCTTTTAGCCCATATGTCATGCACATCTCCATGTTCCTTTTTAAGTTTTTCTTTTTTATATTGACAACTTCTGGGTTATAATGTTTTTGCTCCGAGCTTTTGTGAAACTTTCTTTCATCTTGTTTCTGTGTAGGAGGTTTTCAGAGAGCAGCGACAAAGGCTGGTTCCGATCCTTATTTGTGCACAAAGTCGATGCCAGGAAAGATGCTCACTCCAACCTGCTTTCAAAGAAGGAGACCAGCAACTTGTATAAGATTCAATGTAGGCCTACACCTTTTTACTTACATAAAAGCAAGGGTTTAGTTTCTTTAAGTGTTGGGTTACAGAAGGCCAAAGACAAGTGCCTGCGATACACTTACATCACATTATTGTGACATGGATCCTGTATATGTCTCAAAAGTGAAATAAATCATTTAAATGGAAGGCCATATGACCTCAGAGAAAACTGAAAACAACATGAGAGATGAAAATGGGGCTCCTCTGCAACAGCTTATGCATACACAAAACACTGTCAGCAACAAGTAATTCTAAGATAAGATGATGTCTCATGCCTGTAAACTTTAGTGACATCTGAACAATTTGTCTGGTTTTCTTTTAGTCTGCAGAGGTAACTGTTTCTGTCTCTCAAACAGAAATCTATCATTCTCTCGGGGCTTTGATCTTTTGTGTTGCGTACATCACACCGCACAGGGATTTCAATTTGAACACTCTATCAGCCATTGCCTATAACCTATTGCAAGTGAATCAGTTTTGTATATCAAGTCTTTGCTGAATCGGAGTGTGAAATTACTTTGTTGAAGAATTTGAATGTTGCTTTTATTTTTTATTTTTTTTTAATGCATCCATTTCTGATAGGTTTCTCTCTGCCTTTTTTCTTTTTCAGTTCATGACGTCAAACCAGAATGCCTAGAAGCATACAACAGTCTGGAGTATGTACTGATACATTTGAAATATTTCCTGCATCTCTGTCAGTCAAGTTACGTTTTCAGTGCTTTACTTTCTTTGGATTTCTTTCAGCAGTGCAATAGACAGTGTGCTGGACTAATTAATCAAGATATGGTCTGAACAAAGTTAAAATCAGATGAGCTTCATGATATAAATGTATTTAAAAAAATGAAGTGAAGATACAGCTGAGTTTATATCTTGGATGAATTTTTATGCTTCCTGACTGCCCTCTAGTTGGTTTTTAAGCTAAAGTGAGAGCATTTCCAAACAGCATACACCTTCATTAACTTGTATTTTATTTTATTATTTTTTTGCTGGCTTTAGGGCTGAAGTGCAGAAAAGACTTCACGAGGACCAGGACTACCCGTGTGAGGTAGTTGGAAGCTGGAATACCTGGTATGGAGAACAAGATCAGGCTGGTAAGCAGTAAATGCAAAAAGACACCTTTGACTGATCACTGCTGCTTTCCTCTATCAAGTTCCCATAAAACACAATTTCAGTGGCTGACTTTTTGCAAAGCTTTGCAGACGGATGCTACCTGATGACTCACAACCAGCACTTCACCTTCTACATATATGATAAATTAACGTGATCATTTAAGTGTATTTTATACATAAAAAGCAGTCAGTAACTATAAAAAGTAATTGCATGGTGATGGAGGTTCTTTATCTCTTAGTTGTGTGGGTGGCATCAGACCTTATGCAGTGCTACAGTGACATCTGCTGTTGTTTTTCTGCAGTGCATCTGTGGCGATACAGAGGAGGCTACCCAGCTTTGACTGATTGTCTGCAGAAGTTGAGAGCTAACAAGGCATGCTGTGACCTTTTTAAACGTCTCTTATTCAGTCAACATTGCATACAATACATACAAGGCCTTTGATTTTCCAGGGGAAAATTGCTTATTTTGTTGTTTTAATTTGTTGCGTTTTTTTTGTTTGCTTGTTTTTTTTAAGTAATAATTTTCTTTAAATGTTAATGTGTTGTTTCTGTGGAGAAAAGGCATTTCAGGGGTGCTGTTTTTTGTTTGTTTGATTTTTAAGATATAATATTAATATTCACTTTTTAGTGTTATAAACAAACATTTTATCCCTTTTTAGGAGTACTTAGAGTTTCGGAAGGAACGGGCCAAAATGTTGCTTTCAAGACGAAATGAACTTCTTCTGGAGTTCAGTTTCTGGAATGAACCCCTTCCCAGACAAGGACCAAACCTCTATGAAATGCGCACCTATTACCTTAAGGTATCTATTTATGCTACGCATTTTTAAAATGCATAGCTTGAACATGTGTGACCAGTACAACATAAATACTGTTTGATTTGTAGGAAAACTAACAAAGCAGTCTGTTTCTGGGTTTCCCTAACGTCACTTTTATCTTCAGTAAGCAAGTGAGCCTCTTCAATTTTATTTTTATACGTAGTCTTCCATTTCAGAAGCTCAAAAGTAATTGGACAGTTCATTGACGAGCAGTTTTATGACCAGGTGAGGCCTGTTCCCATTTTACCCCAAAATAATGGGAGGATAAAAATGTAGAAAAGGAAAGACACAGCTCACCATCCAAATCATCCCATGTTGTCTGTCAAATATGGTGGGGGCAATTTTGCATATGGGCATGTAGGCCTGCTAAAGCATGCTTTTTATCTACTGAAGATAGAACTGAAGACGGAGAGACCCAGAAACAAGAAGCAAATGAAGGTGACAGCAGGAAAGGCCTGGCAGAACATGACATCTGCTCTTTAGATATATCCTGATTACTTGATTTGAAATCTCCTGTGGTGATTTACAAAAGCAAAATTACAAAAAATATACACATCTGCATGTTGTATACTATTTTTAAGTGCATGGCAGGGTCCACATTTAGCAAAATCTAGATGTATTAGTGTACTGTTCATGTGCTGTTCAAACAGAAATAATATAACTTTGGTAATCCTGTATAACTGTCAGTGCAGTTTTTATAAATTTGTTACATAACTAGCATAGTTCTTATTCTCAATGTTTTCTTTCCATATTTTTCAGCTGCTTGTCTTGAACAAGTAATCCAATTCTCATCTGTTTGAAGTAGTCATATTTTTTTCACCTCTGGCCTATTCTGCAATTTTGCCTTTCCAAGGTTTCCTGCGTAATTTCAGCTCACTTATTCAGACCTGACTCACTGAATTGAAGAGTGTCACAAGTGGAGAGAAGTTCAAAAACAGCTATGATAAAAATCTGTTTACTCAGTGCTCCAGTTCTTCTTGCATGCAGGCTTGTGACACCCAGAGTTCTCTGATCAGTTAAAAAAAAAAACAACAACAACAAAAAAAAAACGTAGCTATGAATAATAGATAAATAGTGCTTTCAGTCTTTCAGTTCTATGGAAATATGATGGTGGTAATGTCATAATCTAGTTTCAAACCTATTCTAATTAATATTATACTTGTGCTTCAGCCAGGAACCATGATTGAATGGGGCAATCGCTGGTGAGATACGTTGAATTTATTTAAACATATGTCATTTGTCTGAATCTCTTTCAGTGGAAGTGAAAATATCAGAAGTGTTTCAGTGATCTTTATACTAAATAAGATAATGTTTTGCAACAGGGCGAGGGCAATCAAACATAGACAAGAAAACAATGAGGCAGTAGGCGGTTTCTTCACACAGATTGGCCAACTCTATGTTGTTCATCACTTGTGGGGTGAGTAATTAAGCACTCTACACTTAGAACATACCAGTAAGATGAGGTGATTGACTGCTGTATGTAAAAATGTCTGACAAGTTTGGTCTGGCTGAATTTCAGCTAACTGAATGCTCCTGCATACATTCTGTATTCTAATGAATCACTAAAGTTCAGTGTGACGGTTCCAACATAAGCCCGGGTGTGTCAAACATCAACAAAGGATGATTTTACACTCGACATAACACTTGGACTTTTGATTGCATCTTGGAACAGGAAGCGAGTCAATCAAATTATTAAAGGTGTTTTAAGAGTGGTTGTCCATATTTTTAATATCATCTGAACTCTGGTTCAGATGATATTAAAAATATCAAGCCTCTGGGCTAGAATCATAAATTTCACAAATTTTTGAAGCCTGTATTATCTCAATGAAGTAAGGGCATTCAGACAAAGAGCTATGTCAGTGTGTTTCTTTAAAATGACAATAGCATGAGGAAATACTGAGACATATTGTTGTATTGCAAATATTTTCCATATGACATGTTTGGCTGTTTTATTCACTGACAGACAGAATGCACTAATACTTGAAATTCAAAACACACGGGAAGAAATATTTGGGTGGCTTTTTTTACGTTGATCAAATTGACCCATATGTGACCCACAAACTACATGTTCGTACCTGAAATGTGGTAGAACAAGAGATTCACATCATGTACTGCACGTGCAGCTGATGAATTTGCAGTAACAGTGCGATCCTATTATGTGAAAATGGATCGGAGTGTTTCCAGCACCTGGTTCAATCTGTGTAGTTAAGAATTGAGTTTTGATGGCAAAAGAGATTCGGCCTGATGTTAGCAAGGTTGCCAGTGAATGAAGTTGAACTAATGAAGTTGCCAGTGACTATAAATTTTATCCACACATAATGCGATGTAATGTGTGTGTGTGGTGGAGTTTTTTGCTTTGCTTTTTTCGTTGGAATTTTTTTTCTTTGCCGTCTTTTGATAGCTTACGAAAGCCTCCAGTCCCGAGAGGAGACAAGAAACTCTGCCTGGCGGAAAGAAGGATGGGACGGAAACGTGTATTATACAGGTAAGAAAGAAATGCTTCACCCAGATGCCTTAAAAACCCAATGTTCTTGTCAGGGCTTTATACCTCGCTGATTATTTTTACCTGCAATTATATTCAGCAAAGTTGAGACTCGTAGATCACCAAACTTTTTTAATCATAGATGCCTCCCAACAACTTTCTGCTGAAATGTTTAATGTGGTCTCTGTACTGGATCTGAAATTTGTATTTCTTTGAAGTAGGGCTAAAATAAACCTTCAATGTTTTCTTTAAATGTTTGCCACAAAATCAGAAAATTATATAATGCTGCCTCCCCTCCCCCATTGTTGTTATTGATGGAGATGACAGGATTGCAGTAATAATATTTTTTTTTTTTTAAAAATCATAATTTATTGGCCATCCATGGTAATGAGACTTAAGCAGTATGAGCATCAAATTATAAAATGATACTGCCCAGCTTGAAGAATTTTAAGAGCTGTATGTTTGTTGTTTGCTTTCCTGTTTGTTTATTATTACAATTGTAATTTTCGGTATATCATTTTCTAACATGTGTCTTTCTGTCTGTCCTCAGTGCCTTTGTTGCAAAGTATGGAGTCAAGAATAATGATTCCAACTAAGAGTTCACCTTTACAATGAGAAAGCGACTGAGACTGCAAATAATTCAATGACCAAATTTTACTAATTGTAGTTTCCATTTCTTTTGTATGATCTGTGTTGTTACTAAAAGCATTGAAGTAAAGCTTCTGATTCCATGTTTGTGATATTGCCAAAGTCAAAAGTAGTTGTACAATTTCCAAGCACATTCAGTATGAAGAACATGAAAAACCAAGATTTGCAGGGGTTTAGATAAAACACGTGAAGGGGGGAAAACACAAGAGAAAAGGTGTTTGTGCGTTACGGTGTTATTGAGGAATTTTTACCTTCTGATTTAGTGGAGTGAAGTGAGGTGTGTTTGCTCTGTTTTGATCATTAATTGATGTAACGGAACACATATTGGGGGTTTTGTTTGTTTTCTTTTCCACAATAAATTTTTTTATGATAGTACTATTAAATGTACATGAATGACTTAATGAATGAGATCATGCTAAGTTGCAACAGTGAATGTAAAACAACCATTTGATAAAAAAATTTAAAAAAGCCTGCCTCACTGATTGTACTTGAAAATTAAGTACATTTCAATTTTGCAGAATTGAAATCTACTTAAACAGAATTTTTTCTGTTTATGAAAGTAACAGCTGCAATTATTTGATAAATGAAAACTTTATCATATAAGATCAAATCAATAAAATATGAAGATAAGATCAATCAAGAAACTAGTCAGTGAGTTCACCTGTAGTCTATGGCCATTAAGGTCGCAAGAATTTTACTCAGAGGTCAGGTTCAACAAGCATTTCTTTATTGACCTTTGGGCAATGTTACAGACACAGAAATATCCTTTATTGCCCATACTTGGGAAATTCACATGTTTCAGCACCAAAGTGACAGGCGGATACAGATTCTCACAAAAGTAAAGAATATAAAATAAAAAAACAAGAAATGGAAAGCACAGGGCAAATTTACAATGTAAGAAAAAAAATACTGTATAGTTATTAAAAATATACCCAGGCTCAAAGAAATGTGCAGCTGAGTAGGATGGGTTTTTTTTTTTCTTTTACAGAAGTACAAAAAGTGCTGTGAAAAGTGCTTAAAAACAACAAAGAGACACACTTTACAGGAAATTGAAAAACTGTGCAAATAACAGCAGTGATGCAAACAACTTATTGTGTTCATTGGGATCAGTGATGGATACAAAGTCTAACAACTGCTGGGAGGAAGGATCTGTGATAATGCTCCTTTGTGCAGCTAGGATGCAGCAGTCTGTCACTGAAGGAGCTCTCCAGTTCTGCAACAGATTCATACATGGGGTGGGAGACACTGCCCAAGATTGATTTATTTTGGCCAGAGTTCTTCTGCCTCCTACCACCTGCACTGGGTCAAGGGGGCATCCTAGAACAGAGCTGGTCTTCCTGATGAACTTATCAGGGCGATCGTCCGACTCTTGGGCGATCGTGGCTCAAGAGTTGGGCGTTCGTCTTGTAATCGGAAGGTTGCCGGTTCGAGCCCCGGCTCCGACAGTCTCGGTCATTGTGTCCTTGGGCGAGACACTTCACCCGTTGCCTACTGGTGGTGGTCAGAGGGCCCGGTGGCGCCAGTGTCCGGCAGCCTCGCCTCTGTTAGTGCGGCTACATGTAGCTTGCCATCACCAGTGTGTGAATGTGTGTGTGAATGGGTGGATGATTGTGTATAGTGTAAAGCGCTTTGGGGTCCTTAGGACCAAGTAAAGCGCTATACAAATACAGACCATTTATCCAACCACTTCCTTCCAGCTGTAGATAAGTTGCTGTTCCAACAGACAACACCACAGAAGATGGATGATGCCACCAAAGAGTCAAAAAAGCTCTTCAGGAGCACACCCTGCACTCTAAGAGATCTCAGTTTTCTCAGCAGGTAGTCTGCTCTGACTTTTCCAGTAAAGAGTATCCGCGTTGTGACACCAGTCCAGATTATTGTTCAGGTAGGGGTACACCCAGGTACTTATAAGAGTCCATTATCTCAATGCTAGTTCCCTGGATGTTCACTAGTGTTGGTGTGGTTGATCTGAAACCCATCATCAGCTCCTTGGTTTTCCCTACATTGATCAGTAGATGATTCTGCTGGCACCAGGCCACTGTCTGTACTCTGGGTCATCCTCAACTTTGATGAGGCCTGCTATGGCAGAGTCATTAAAGAACTTTGGTAGATTTCAGCATGAGTAGTTGATGGAGGGGGGAAAGCAGCAAGTAATTATACTGATATTGTTTTGTTTACACTCTTGTGAAAAAAGTGTAAATAATTGTAATAATAGTAATAGTTATAATAATTGTAATCTTTTGTTTTAGTTGTTCATTCAAATCCGCTAAATGAACAGAAACTATTATGAGAATATTTGATGGCTTTTATTTTTGAAAACAAAACCGGAAGTCGTCACAGCTCGTTTCACACACCCTGCGTGCATGTGCCAAGCATCGGCATAAACCTGTAGCTTTAAGAGGAGGGGGCGTGTCTTTTCTAGGGCTGTCCCTTTATTTGAATATACAGTAGTTAAGCGGGGCTGGCGTATGGTTGCGTCGCATGTTTTTCTCTTTTCTGAGAGAAGCACCAGCGTGACGTGGGTTTTTTTTATTCGGCGGAAATACTCATGACCTATGTCTCTTTAACATTTGAATGATATCATCCAGCTAGGAAGGCGTCTTCTCCGCCGCATGCAGAAACAGAGCAGTGGAGAGGAACTGCTCGCAACCAGAAATATGGACTTGCACATATTGGACCACAGGCTGAGGGTCACCAGTATATCCAAGAATGGTCTGGTGAATTTCACACACCCACTGATAAAGCTGATATTTCTCCGGAACAGGACACGGTAAGGAGATTCGTTGATCGGGCCAGATGGTCATGTCGCTTTGCTTTACGAAACAGCTTTGGTAATCCAGTACGGATATATGAGATAACCTACAGCGCCTCTTCATTCACTGGGTGGCCGAGCTATTACTGGGCGATTTGCCTGCACATGCTTTGCCTCCATGAATCATTCACAACAGTGCATGTAGATGTAAAGAATTGCAGTAGCTTTTGTTTTTAGACATTCTGTTTTATAGTTGCATTTGCACAAAAATCTGCAGCATTTAAACGGAATTTTTGTGCCCTGCATACCTTTTAATACGCGATTCTTCCAGTGGGCACAAAATCAGCTTTAATCAAACTACTTCAGAAGCGTGCAGTACCGTTGTGTATTTTGGTTGGATCCCGTCTCTCCGAAACAAACTTAATACATGACATCCTGCGCTCGAAACCAACGTTCAGCCTGCAAATTTTTCTCATCTCACCCAGGCATTAGTACCAGTTTTCAGCTAATCCCTGGATATCCCTCCATTGTTATGCAATTGTTTATTCTTGCGGCTGGCCCACATATAAACGACCAAAAGAAGAGATCGGCATCTGTCTTCAGACCACCATGATATAGGCCGTGCGGGGTTCAGCTGCAGCTCTCGTGTTGAGTAACAAAGAACCTGTAAACGACTGTCTAGAAAGCGCTTCCTTATGTCATCGCCTTTCTGGATTCTGAAGTCTGTACATCACACCATACTCTGAAAGGTTCTTATGATGTACCTTATTTTGGCTTCCTCTTAAAAAGAGAGCAACGTTTTCATTATTTGGGGCAGATGGGCAGTAAAAGTGCATCCTTACAAGACCATAGAGAAGTTACATCTAACATAAATCCATATGTCAAATGCATCTCTGTACATGCTCGATTGATTTCATCTGTACTTGGTTGAGTATTGGGTAATGGAATAAGTTTGACATGTTCAAACTAGACACACTGTGTCATGATGACTTATTCTACAGTACTGTAGAAAGTAAATAACATGTCTCTGTGAATAATCATAGATGTGTGGGATTTGTGTGAGGAAGGCATTGGGCAACCGGTTAACAAGAAAATCCATATAAATATATAGTTACTTTTAAAAACTCACTTGAAAGGTATAAACATTTTTTGAACAGGTTTAGTGAAGCATTCAGTATATGTTTAAAAAGTAGGCGAAGCACTGAATAAACCAGAAAGGGCATTTTGATCATGCTTTGGAGTTATGTCACCATTGTTTTTCCTGTTTCTTTTTCCATGAGCAAGAGGGATTTTTTATTTTTTCCATCTTTTGGTCAAATACTAGGTGATGCGGAATGGGGAGTGGTGGTGAAGTTTGTTTTTAGTTGCTTGATTTCAATCGGGGAGCAAAAACAAGCCTGATTGCTCCGGGACACTTTTAGCCATCTCCCTTTTTCAGGCCTCTGCTATTCATTTGTGAACAACTCCCTGTGCAAAGCGATTTGAACGCAGCTCTGAGCAGAATTTTAAGGAGGTAATCACATGTGGCATAGTGGATTTTTCTTCAGCGTCCATTCGCGTTGGAGCTTACTATGTCTATAGTGCAGAGGCTAAAAGTAGTGAAAGGAACACTTTTGCCTTGTCTACAAAAAAATATTCATATGACGGAATAAAGTTTGCACTATTAGCTACAATATTACTCTGTAAATGTCAGTGTCATTACCAACTTAAACATAAATGTCAAATACTCTGTTTTGCAGAATATAAAATATCAAAGTTATCAGTGAATTCTCCTAGAATGGCTGAAAAAATGTGCACCTTGAGCTTCTAAGCCATTCTAGTCTTATTAGTATTCTGGTTTTGTCTTTAGTAGTTGTTTACACTTTGTAGGTAGAGTAATAAACAAAGCTCAGCATCAGCTCAATATATTGTTCTTCCTGAATTGTGGATGTAGCCCCGCAGGCTCCACACAGTCCTCCTTTCTTCTCTTTGGCGGCTAACTAACAAGAGCATGGGTTGGAACAATACTTCAGCCGAGCCAGAAACCCGGTTGGGAGTTTTCCACTTGTCTGCTTCAGTGATCCGTCAAGGCTGGGGCTCCCGCTCCTCCTGTTTACAGAGGACTTCCCACACCCCGTACCCACCCGCCTTTATGAAACTGGGGGGGAGAGCCCGAGAGAAAACTAGGAATCTTGTTTTCATAAGTTGCTAAGGTAGTAGACAACTTGTCGTGCTGTGATCATAGGACTTGAGTCGCTTGAGGCTCATTCCTCCCCCTTGAGCATAAGTTTTCTGTGTGCTTATCATGTTTTTTCAGCTGGAGCATCAGTTGCAGGCCCAGTGCCGTCACCAGCCCTCACTCCCTAAGTGCTGCTACCACCCGTTGTTTTGTGCAGCTGGATCAAAGTCCAACCTCTTGTGTGCTTGGTTTTCATCTTCCCCACTTGGCCGCTCCCTCGCTACCCGTTGCTTCCTCATCTCTTCTAGTTATTTTCATCTCCTTCTCTCAGTGTTCCTTCTACTTCAACAGAAGCTTATTTTTCCAACCCATGTTACTGGATGCTGTACGAAACATGTTTGGGGCACTGACTTTGCTTTGCCACTGTAGATTCTTTGCCTGAATCTACAGTGGCAAGCCTGCAAATGGATCTGTGCCACTGGTGTCCACCAAGTTATGAACAGCAATAACTCTTTTTGTTGAGCAGATTTATTCTTTGAAGGAAGCTGAAAGAAAATATACTTTTTACTTTTTCTACAACAGTAGACGTCAAATTGGATCTTCCTTTTGACTTCATAAGAGGTCCTTGGCTGTACTGACTGCAGTTCTGCAGTCTTCATGTGACCGCAAAAACAATGCAGTGCAAATGGTTTTCCAGCTTTCTTCTTAGTGCATTATAATGCATAGATGTATAGGTGAAACATCTGTCTTGCATGTACTTTGCAAACAGGAAACCAAATATGCACACTTGTTTCACAGATAGTTCCCTCAAACTGTCAGAATGTTGCTGAGCTGTGGCTTACTTGGATGTACAAAGTCAGTCTTCACCCTCTGCTCCAAACGACACAGCACATTCATTTGTGCACTAAACGTTGCCGTTTTTACTTGCAGGAAAGCTGCTTGACATACACTAGCTGCAGGAAACTGCTTGCTAGGGAAGGTGAGGGGTCAACAGGAAATGAGAGATGTATTGTAACACAATTGGCTGGCTGAGCTTGCTAGCAAAGCCGGTAGTTACTGTTAACAGCATTCTCTCTGCCTCTCTTTGTCTATGTGGCGTGATTGTCCCATTTCATGCCAGGGATTACTTTTTGCTGACTCAGGAGTTAGACTGTCTCTCTCAGGTTTTGGCTGTAGTAGTCTAAGCTGACTGATAAGCAGAGGAAGAGGAATGTATCTTCAGCGACATTGTAAGAATACAGGAAAATCGCACTTCCTTGTTAGGGTTTCAAATGAAACAAAGAGATCTTCGATTTAGAAACTGCTTTTAGGTTCTCCATCACTAAAAATAAAAACACTCGCTAATGAGGCCCCTGCTATAGCCTGACTTCTTTCTGGCAAAACGTGTTTATTATCCCCCATTGTTAATCCACCAGTTATTAGCAGATATCTCCCTTTTAAGGGTATAAGTATTAACTAGTTCTAGCTAAAATCTGGTTCCATAATTGCCAGTCCATCTAAATCATATGCTTTCAAGCTTATCAAATCCTTTCAGTGCTGCTTTTCTGACACTTGCAGAGGAGCACAAAATAATGACATCTGACCTGTGGCAGTGGAATTTGCACACCTGAAGTTTTTTTGTTTTGTTTTTTTTTGTTTTTTTAGGTCATTGATCAGTTGCTTTGGTCTGCCATTTGCTTTTGTTGTTTTGTTTTTTCAACACAGGACATTAAATAGGGACCAAATATTGACTTTAAAAAATCAGTGTTATGAAGAAGAATCAGTAAAAATATTGGTGTTTAATGAAATTCCAGAAATATCAACCCCTAATCCTTTGTTGCTTTGTATACTCATAGGGCACTTCATTGGGTGTACCTCTTTGTCCCTTTTGCCTTCAGAACTGCTGGAAGCATTCCTCAGATTTGTGTCCATATTGTGACATGATAACATCATACAGTTGCTGCAGATTTGCTAGCTGTACATCCATGATGTGAACTTCCTGTTCTACCACATTCCAGAGCACTCTGTTGCATTGAGATCTGGTGAACGTGGAGGCCATTTGATTACAGTGACCTCAGTTTTCAAGAAACGAGTCTGAAATTATTTGAGCTTTGGTGGTCATAGAAGGATGGACATGATGAGCAACAATATTTAGGTAGGCTGTGGTTTTTAAATGATGTTCAGTTGGTAGTAGAGGGGCCCAAAGGGTGCCAAGAAAACACTCTCCACACCATTACACCAACATCATGAGCCTGAATTGTTGATAAAAGGCAGGATGAATCCATGCTTTCATGTTGTTTACACCAAATTATGCCATTATTTATCCAAAGAACTACCACTCACTGGATATCTTCTTTTTTTTTTTTTTCTGGGAGAGAGCGTTGTGGGAAAATTCCTGTAGATCAGCAGTTTCTGAAATATTCACATTTAAAATCCCATAAATCACCAATCTTATGCTCTGTTTGAACTTGATGACATTGCTAAATACATACACTTACTACCAAATTATTGGCTAATTAGACATTTGTGTTGATTAGCAATTGAAAAGGTGTACCTAATAAAATGGTTGGTAAATATATATGCCAAGATTTGACTCTTCAGTATGAAGTTTCAAGTTTATCTATAGCAGCCTAGAAGACAGTGTTTACTATCACATTGCATTCTGTGAGACAAACATCATCAGCTGAGCTTTGAAGGACAGAGCCAGGCTACCTGTGTTTCCATCCCCAAGTCAAGCTTGACTTCAGAAATGTTTGATTGTAAGTGTTAGAAGCCCTCCAGTCCAGAATGGCACCAGATATGAAACAAAATGACAACAGTTTAAACTCAACACATCAGCAGTGTGAACTGTGGCTGTTTTTCTTTTTAAAGAAGTGCAAATCTTAAGTCTAGCCTGGCCAGTGAAAAACGAAACCCTGCTTTGTTTTGTCAAAGTTCATATTAATGTTTAAGTAGACAATAGACAGAGTTATGCACAGATCAGTTCTATCAGCTTCCCTTTGTATTCTTTACTTGTATGTTCTTTGAGAACGTACCAGATTGTTGAGTTTTTTTTCCTCTGTCAAACCACACAAAATCCTATTGGCCTAGTGTTTTTTTTTTTTTTTTTTTTTGTTTGTTTGTTTGTTTTTTCACAGAGACACCATTCAGTAGGACTGAACATGAGCCACTGAGTCTGCCTTTTTACAACAAATAGCTCAAAGCTTGGTGAAGAGATTACAATAAATTGTCATCAATGTTCTGTCTTGTTTCATACCAGCTGCTCTTTTCTTCAAAAATTGTTAACCCTGTTGGGCTGTATCAGCAGGCAAAACGACACCGTTTTCAAACATTTAATGAAACTCACACTTTTTTTTTTTTTTTTTAAAACAAGCTTCAAGAAGACCATAAAGATGTAAACTGTTGCCTATGGTTCATCCAGTTGTGAAAAACAGATTTAATTATAGATGTGTATAAACAATCTAGTGACTTTTATAAGCTCACATATCTCCTTTTAAACTGTGCTGCCCAGACATTATTTGAAAGGAGCGTTTGTCAGCCAAAGCAGTGCCCCAGTTTGGTATGTTTCCCCTCCATTTGCTATAGACAATGGAGTGATAGAAGCATAATATAGAGCTTTAGGCTTGTGATAATTAAAGGACATCCAGTCCTGAACCCCATGTACATATTGGTGAAAAATTCCATTTACTTGTTAAAGGAATATATTGAACCTCCTTTTGTTGGTTGCAAATGAATAACATGGCCTTTTTTCCTGTTTCTCTTTCCCCTATTGTCATCTCCTACTTTTCATTTTTTCTAATTTTGTGCCTCCTCTCCTGTTTCAGATGCAAGTTCTTTAGTCTGACTGAGACTCCAGAGAACTACACAGTTGTCCTTGACGAGGAAGGATTCAAAGGTATAATACCCTTGTTCATTTGCATTTCTATTTGGCAGGGGGTTATGTTTCCACATTTTAGTACCAACTGAACACTGTGTGCAGATATCGATAAATGTGTGCTATGTCTAATCTTTGTAGCATATCTGTTTGTCAGCCAGCCTTATCAGAAGAAAAAGAATCTACCAATAATGTAAAAATTTAGGAGAAAAAGAGGCAAAACGCACAGACACGGTCTGATAAACAATGTAAGGAAGCTACTGCCGATTCCAGTAAAAACACGATTTGGAATTAGTATGTATTCTTGAATTGGTCCACAACATAGGGCTGTGTTGTTTTAGCGGTCTAATGTTGCTTCCTTCCTTTCTTGTTCAGCCTCACAGATATCACACGGTAGAATGGTTGTAGACTTAAAACTGTGGAGATACAATGAGAAGAAAACAAGTCTTGTAAACTTAAATTATGTCAGTCGAGCAAAAAAAGTGTTTTTCGTGGCCTCCCAAAGAGCTTATGCAACTTTGCCATACTTCCAGTTTCACAGGAGATGATCTAATTTATCTCTGATATCAGTGAAGGAAAGAAGGACTGACAGTATAAAGCATCACTAAAGTGCTTTAAACTCCCTGCCACATCTTAACAATACATTCATATAGAACTTTATTCTACTCACTTTAAGCACTTTATCAACCCGACAGCCACGGCCAATTTAGATTTACCAGTGAACCTTACATGCACGTCTTTAGGATGTGGAAGGAAGCAGGAGTACCCAGAGGAAAACCCACAAAGGAACCCAGCCAGGGTTCAAACCAGAGACTTTCTTGATGTGAGGCGACAGTGCTAACCACTCCACCACATAAGGCTGTTGTCTTTGTGCAGAGTATAATCTGTTGCATACACGGACAGGTAGTCCATGGACGAGTCGTCGTTT
Organism: Rhamphochromis longiceps; assembly: GCF_057381845.1. Lineage (NCBI taxonomy): Eukaryota > Metazoa > Chordata > Actinopteri > Cichliformes > Cichlidae > Rhamphochromis > Rhamphochromis longiceps. Next base: position 38,817,814 of record NC_140568.1, on the reverse strand, counting down.
GGTTTGCCTAGATGCCTGCACAGAGCCTCATACTTACCATCTGATGATGAAATGCACAGCACCACATAACCTACAGTGGTCTAATGCAACTTTCCGGGGGAAAAAAGTTCAGCTTATTTTGCTGAACTTAGTAGAAGAAGTAGAATCTTGTGTAAAAAGTAAAATAAATTGTTAGAGCAATTAAAAAAGGAAACGCAGCAATGAACTTTTCCAGACATCACGCAGAGAAGGTGTGTGTGACAGCACCTGCTGCCATCTCTAGTACAAAGTCTTTGTAATGTCAGAACGAGCCCGTGTGAATCTGTGAATAGACCAGTTGTCCAGAGAGTTCAGTGCAAGCGAATGGACGTCATGTGTCCTGCCTCTTACATGCTCTACCTAGGCACCACCTCTCAGCTAAACCATGTGAAGTGTTTCAAGTAGTGAAAACAAAATCTCCCATTGTGTTCTACTTGTGAGAAAATCCAACTTTAGGCAATGCCTGGACCCGATTATCGCAACATTGTTGAAGTTCATTTGGAAAAACAACTTTCTGATCCCATCCAGTGCTTTTGCTGCCATTTTTGTCTCGTCCTTTAACACAAATGTAGTTGTTAAAGGCATGTACCGCCTCGGGGTTCTCCATTACTCTCCTCTCTTGCTCTCCTTCTGACGGAAAACCTATTTTAAGAGGTTAAAGCTGGTGTAGTGAAGCCGCAAGGGGCTTCCTGTGACAAATTATGGCAACCAGAACATTGCTTCTTTTGAAGGGTATAAAGAAACAGAAAGGGGAATATTCACTGCAGGAGGTAGACAACATTTAGTAATGTTTTACGTTGTGAAGGTTTCCCGAAGTTCAAATCAACGTGCATGTCAAAAAGTATTCATGGATGTGTTTTTGTTTTTTAAATGTTTATAAATAGTTTATGAAAGGTTTGGCATAAAAGATGAAAAATTACAACATGCAATTCCCAAGCTTGTAACCTGAGTATCTCTGCCTAAGCTGTTATTGCACATGAACTCTGGGCAGTCAAGACATTGTATTCAGTTGCTTTTTGTCACAAAGCAGGTTTATGTAAGAGTGCTGCCTGGGTAAGGCGTGCCCACAGAGTTGCTGTGAATTCTTCTGACATTTAATGTTGCTATTACGTGGGCAGAACGTTGCAAGGACTGAAAGTAAAGACTACTTGGCGTATGATCTAACTGCATTGGATATATGTGATCTTGCATAAAGCTCATTGTGATAATGTTGAGAAAATTTCAGGGGTAGTGTGAATTTGTGAAAAATCTAGACTGTATATAAAAGATGGTTGTAGCCGCCATGAAGGTGGGCTTTTTGTTGTTGTTGTTTTTGTTTTTGTTTTTTTATTCTCACTGTTGAAGCCCTTTGCATGATTGCCTCCACCTTCTTTTTGTTTTTTGCAGGGGGTTGTAATTATATTTGAACAACAGGATGAATTCCTTATGAGCTATTGCTAGTAAGCCTGGATGGGTGCATTGTGCAAACAGATGCCTGCTTTTTAGCATTAAGTAACATAAAAATATAAGGAAATACAGTTTTCCACTGGAGCAAACACTTATTAGATTGTCTATTAGACAGCTGATCATACGGCAAGCCATATTAATTTTGATATAAATGCAAAATAGCTTTAGAGAGTAAAACTTTTGGGCTGTAAAAATTGTGTGGGCCCCGCCTCAAGTGGCTACTACAGTTTTCGGCACTTCCACATTAGCCCCAGAGGTTGCCACTACCAGTTAAGTTACAGACATGCGTTGCGAGGGATCATCTATTTTAGCTTTGCCCCATAAAAGCACTGGTAGTAAGTCCCACTCTATGATCAAGCACTTGCTGTAGTGCTGCTCACATCTTATTTCACTGCTGGCCGTTTGCGGTGTAAATAGCGGGGACATGTTAGGTCTCTGTGGCAAAGGAAGAGAGAGCAGGTGGGAGAGAGAAAGTGTGGGTTCAGTGTACAGAGCAGAAAAAGCAACAGGAAGTAATCTTTTAACACCGCCTCGTTTGCAGCCTCACAAAGATACAGATACATCAACAGCAGCAACATTTTAAGAATCCACTTTGCTGCACTTGATCCTAAAGTAGATTAAACTGCTACTGTTTGTGGAACTCATGACTGATCCTCTGAGAAGCTGTGCGGTTGCTCTATTAGAATTTTGAATATTTATCAAATGTAAAATATTTACACAACATGTACGCTCAGTGTGTTTTCAACGGCTATGCTGCCAGCTGCAACTTCTGAAAGTTTTGCACTTTTTTTTTTTTTTTGCAGATTGAGCTTTATGAGAAAATTTGCTTGGTTTCCTATTAGTGTGACAGTGGCATCGTTATTATTTTCTTATAGATAAGTTCTTTTTTTTTTCTTCTTTTTTTTTTTTTTGGTAAAACAAAAACATGGCAACAAATGTAAATGGAAGCCACCATGTTGGTAATTTTTAAACAGCATCTAGGCCTCTTAAGTCAAAGCACTTCCACAAAAGTAGGACAGATTTTCTTTAAAAGTGAATTATTAAAATCTGTGGCACCAAGGCAGTCCTGAGTTTTGAAATCTCTGCTTAAAAGTTCCAACACTGCATCCTATCAGTTCATCCCAACCCCAAATTTCTCAATCTACAGAAACCCCCCCCTAGACTCGCCATGAAGGGAATACTGAAACATGCAACATTTTCCCAGCCTGAGTAGTACATCAGCAGCATTTTAACAGTATTAATATGTAGTTGGGTCCTGCTGGACATTGAAATAAACAGTAGCCAAGGGTATTCAATTAATATTAGCCTTTTTTGTTTTCTTTTTTTAATCTATGCATCTTTTTGTTTTTTGCTTACCAATCATCTTTACTCTTATTTGTACCCTTAGAGCTGCGGCCCTCTGAGCACCTCCAGGTAGAGAGCGCCATCTGGCTGCCACTCAACGTGGTCTCTAATGGCAGTGCCTCCAGCAGCTCTCAGGCTGTTGGCGTGACTAAGATTGCCAAGTCGGTCATTGCACCCCTTGCCCAGCAGCATGTCTCTGTTTTCATGCTCTCCACTTATCAGACTGACTTCATCCTGGTAAGCACCATCTATTTAAATCTGCAAACATTTTTTTTATCCATTTTTATTCTGCTTGATTACACTCCAGTCTTATTAGCTTCCACATCGTGTTTAATTAGCCACTCTAAACTATTCACGGTTATATAATTTGGATCAATTTTTTACATTCTAAATACAATTTTAAATGCATTTTTTTTTAAAAGTCACCCTGCAATTATGCACTGAAACCTTTTGCTACTACTGAGTTTTGCCAGATACTGTAAAAGAAGCCTGTGTTTGCATTTTGTCCATTCACCAATTTGGCAGTTAAGGGATTAATCCTCAACAGTGCTGAGGACACTAAAAAGTTACATATTAGATGTGAAAAGTGTGAAGTGGGCACAAATACATAACACCTTGACAGATGTTTGTGTCAGCAAGTATATTAATGTCTCACATGCTGCTTGAGCTCAGGTATTTCCTTAAAGTGAGCGAGTGTAGTATCCTGAAACAGCATGACATTATAGACAAATGAAATGCTTATGGAGGAGGTGTTGCATATGTTTAATCGATAAGCTGTCTTACTAGTGATGTTTATTTTCAACAATTTCTTTGTTGTGTAGGTGAAAGAGAAAGACCTGTCTGTGGTCGTCAGCACACTAGAAGAGGAGTTCAATATCTATAAGGAGGAGGGAGGAGAGTCTGTTCCTGTGCATTGTCAGGATGTTTCCAACGGCCTCCACAAGAACGGCAGAGAAGGTACAGGTCACAGGGCTATTTAGTATGGATTTATTCATTGATCCAATTTGTCTCAGAGGAAGTACGGACATTAAAATGCCAGAGCACCACGTTCACTAAGGCCGGTGTCATCAGGTGACTGTTTTACAGTCCAGGTCACAAATCATTAAACGACAACTGAAGAATGATTTTATCTATGGAAAAGTACTTAAAAGCAGTTTTTTTTTGTTTTGTTTTTTTCATTCCACAAGCATCTTATTTTAGAAAAGTCTAACACATGCAGTAGTGAGTACACTGCAAATATTGTAGCAGCTTCTGCTGTGAGTGGTCTTGCATTCTCAGACTAACATTTGTGCAACCTTACACAACTCAATTTGAATGTAAGGCAGCCATGTGAGCCCATGCAAAGTCATTATTGATGCAGCCGTGTCAGCGCTGGCATCACTGCTGTTCTTTGATATTTTATAACTCAGCAGTGCTGCCACGATGCTGTACTGAAGAAAGAGAAAATGCTACAGAGAGAAGCGAAGTCATGATTGAAAAGACAGCAACCAACTGGGACTTACAGCGCTGTGCAAAAGCCTTGACTAACCCTCATTTCCTTATATTTTGCTAGGAAAATGTGAAGTATGTGCAGTGATTTATTAAAACATGCACAGTATTTTAGGCAAAAACAGAGTTTGTACAATATGAATGAGCTTGAAGGTCAATATACACGTAGAAGCTGAAAAGCTACCACATTATTATTTTTTTTTTTTACTTTTGTTTTTAACAATAGAAAACAGTAACAGAGTAGATCCATAGATCAACAAAGATCCACTGATAAAATGATTTTTGTCTTAAAAGACAATTTATTCTCTAGAAAAATCTGAAAAACCTGTGCGCAATGCCCATTTGTAGTAGTTCCAATCCTTCCCATTTTTACGGCTAACACTGTGCTTGTTCTTGCAGCCATTCAGCCTACAGTTCACCCGGTTCTGATCCCAAAGAACCAGTTTTGTGTCATGTCCCTGGATCCCGATACACTGCCGTCCATTGCCACTACACTCATCGATGTTCTCTTTTATTCCAGCAGGTGACGTTTTGTTTTTGTTTTTAATCACTTCACTGCAATACCTGTTTTAAAGCACAAGGTGGCAGCAGAAGACTCAAAGTAGAGTTCAGTTCAGTCAGTTCAGGCTTTTTTTGTTTTTGTTTTATTAATGGTAATATGAATTTATTTCATTTTTTTCTTTGCAGCATTGCTTTGATTGTGTTTATATTACCATTAAAGTGAAAATTTATAAAGTATTTTTATTAATTTTAGGACACGCTTGAAACGAAAAAACACTTGTAGCATATTTTATACTAAATCTAGGCTGATAAAGACTGCTTTTATTCTGCATACATATGTTTGTTTAACATGTTTTCACATATAATTCTCCTAAAGTAAGACCAACATTTTTATTTATGACTTGCTTTTTTGCTCTGTGCTTGACAACCGTAATAAATGTGTGGCTGACGCAGTTTGTTATTGTGGTGTCCTTATTAAAAATTTAAAAAATGTTACTGTCTTTCTGTCACATTTAATGTGTTTCCTCCTTTTCAGTCCTAAAGAGGACCCCCAGCCAAGTCCAAGCCAGGATTGTGTTAAATTCTTCTCCTTCTCCCTCATCGATGGATACATCTCACTGGTGATGGACACTGAGGCTCAGAGACAGTAAGCAATCTAAATTTCCCACACTCTTAATTTACTTCATGGTTCTTTGCTGGCATCTATGACTTTCTTGCTTACGATGTATGAACAGGTATAACCCCTCAGGTTCTCTGGCACGAGTTATTCCAAAGTTCTGGATTAAATCTTTAAGTCATATGTTTTTGCCACTGAACAGTCAGAGGACTTGAGAGCCGAGGTTATTAAAGTTGAATAAAACTAAAGTAAAGTCAAAACCATTTTAGCTAGCTAAAATAAAAATACACTTAAGAAAATGTTTCAACTAACTAAAATGCTTTTATGAAAATAGAAAAAAGACAAAATAAATAAAAATAGACAGGAATTGACCTTAGTTTTAGTTACTGTCAGTCTGGATAAATCTGCCAACATGGCCTGCCTGAGAAGCCTTTGTGAACATTTATTAGTGCTTGCTGATGTCTTCATGACTCTTAAGTCACCTGCCTTTATAAAGTGTTTGAATTGTTAAATCTATGACTTTCCAAAGTCTTTTAGGATTAAGTTCAGAGGTTTTAGGTTTCATTTTACAAATTGTCTAAATAATTTCATTACAGATCATGAAGGCAAAATATATTTTCGAGCCCTTTAAAAAGAAAAATCCTTATTTTAGTATATTTGTTGTTTAATCTTCGGGTGGCAGCCAGAGCATTCTCTGGCAAGAGACAAAGCTTAGGTCATGGTTCAGTCCCCCACATAAGTAAACCCACATAAGTAAACTCATGCTTGATGAATCCAGACATTTCAAACTGAGTCTTATTCTGGCTTATAAATTGCTCAAGTTGCTTCATGTCTGAAGTACTTTGAGCTGCACATGAATAGGTGCCACATAAAAAGTTTGCTTACTTGAGTGAGTGCACTGAAGGCTGCTTTGAGTTCATAGCAGGTTTTCTGTCTTCTTAATGTCTCAGGCACAACACAGCTCATGTTGTTTGACGCTGCTCTATTTGATCATTTTAATGCAGGCGTTTTAAGCCAAGTGTGGACAATTTAACCTCATTGAGTCCAAAAAAATATGAATATCAAACTGAACAGCAGTTGTTTTGATGTTTTCTCAGCTCACTGCATTGCTGCTTTTGCAGTATTTTATCTGGTGATTGCTACAGGATGTTTTTCCCCGCTACATTTCTGACGTAACAAATCAGCGTTTGATTTGTGTGCTCCAGGTTTCCGGCCGATCTTCTCTTTACCAGCTCTTCCGGGGAGCTGTGGAGAATGGTTCGCATAGGAGGACAACCGCTGGGTTTCGGTACGATATTTTACTCATTCCTCAAATGTTTCAAAATCAGCCATATGTGTTATCAAGAGGTAACTCTATGCATTTGGCTGTATCCGTCTTCACTTATCTCGACAACCGCAGATCTAGTCCACTTCCGATTTGGCAGGTAAGTAATTAGGAACTTGGTGATTGGTGGAAGTAAAGACTACTATGCTATCACACTTTCACAGCGACTTGTAGTTTGCCTGTCAGGCAGTTGGATAAATGTAATATAATATAAATTATACCTATGGGAAAAAACCCTGCCTTTAATTGTCCCCAAACGGATGTTTTACTGTGCTGACCAAATTAGCATACCTGATGGTTGAAGCCACTTTTACTTATCAGGTTTTTAAATGCTTAACAGACTTATGATTGATTTGATTTACCATAATCTTTGTCACCAAAAACTTGTTCTGTCAACAGGAGAATGAAATGAGCAGGCAACACTGTGCTCATTAAATTTACAAACAGCTGAACCCTCATTATTATTTTTTATTTCGCTTGATTATGATTGTGCTGCTTATTCTCCTTCTCTCGTTATGTTTCATAGATGAATGTGGTATAGTTGCCCAGATATCGCAGCCTCTCGCCGACAGTGACATCTCTGCCTATTACATAAGCACCTTCAGCTTTGACCATGCTCTGGTGAGTCCAGCATTTTGATCACCTTAAATTATGAACAGTCTCAATCTGACATGTCATGGGTTATGCAAATAAATCGAACAGATCACATTTGTGATTAATAGATAAATACGCCACACAAGCTTAGCAAAAGTATAACGTGTTATGACGCAACTAGGGAAATGTAATGTGTATACTGGAGGTTTAACTTATTCTGTTATTAGACGACAGCATGGAGGTCAAAAGATTAATGTGATTGGGTAACATCCTGAAGAGAAATCGAATCAGCAAATCAGTGGAAATGCAAATCACTTCTTGTCAGAGTTAAGATTAAGATTAAGCATAAAAACAGGATGCAGATGTTTGCCTTTCGAGTTGAAGTCACAAACTTTGTGTTCAGTCAGTCATATATGCTGCTAGTAATTCGATCATATAGATTCAACTAAGTCTATAATGTGAATCGTTATTCAGGCTATGGACCACGATTCCATCTTAAAAGACTATTGTAGGGTCAGATCCCAAACCCTATAGGCTAGGCTGCTACACTTTTTGCTTTGGATGCTTAAAAAAAGTGAAACTTAACTCAGTTTTATATCTCAGTATCATTTTTATTGTCTAAAGACTTCAGGTTTGGATCTGTGTCTTTATGCACAGATAAAAACCAAGTGTTGGTCACATAAATGTCATTCGTGGAAGCATTACTCAGCATGCTTAAACTGGTTGACTCACTTAAAGGATATTTTGTGCAGTATATTTTTGGATATTTAACATTTAAGTGAAATTTATAGAGGTAAGTCCTATATTACACTCTCAAAGCAAGTTTGTTTTTCTTTCCTCCACAGTTTATTTTAAATTCAATGTACCGTATTTCCCGGACTACAAAGCGCACCTGAATATTAGCCGCACAAGCTAAAATCAGGGGAAAATCCTGTTTTGTACATACATTAGCTGCACCTGACTAAAAGCCGCAGGTGTTTCAATGTTGACTTATCAAAGGGAATTGTCAGGAAAGAGATGGCTGTTTGGAGACACACCCCTTTTATTAATATTTTGAAAAACAAGTTATGGGTACATATTTGCATAACTTTTTAGGTATATGTACAAGTAGCGGTAATTACAAGTACGAAACATGTACTGTGCTTCATAAATGAGTAACAAATGTAGTACATAACAATAACCTACAGCACACCAGAAAAATAGATTCGGACTACCTTTTAGGCTCAGGTGCAGTGACACAGCTTTAACAAGAAGAAAAGTCAGTCATTCACCATCTTTCTCTTCTTCCTGCGCACTAAAACCACCAAAGTCCTCTTCTCCAGTGTCGGAAACAAACAGGCTCAGGATGGCTTCGTCATCCACTCTCAGCTTCTTTCCTTCGTTGTCGCTTTCAAAACCAAACAAATCCTCGTTGTCAGTGTCAGAGTCGAACACCCTCAGAAGGGCCGTGGCGGTGTCCTCCTCTCCATCATGCAGCAGTCCAGCCCTTCGAAATCCGTTGATGATCATGGATGTTTTCACACTTTTCCACGCTGTCAGATTCCACCGGTGGAGTTGAGCATAACTTGCTTTTCGCAAGTTTATTGCCGCTCGTCATCCACGCCTCCCGCTGAACGGGTAGCGCTACTTTGAAGTTTGTTTTTTCGCGCTACTTTTACAGCACTATGTTGCCTGGCGGATGGACATGTGACCAACATACCACTCTTGAACCCCGATACTGTGTGTCTGATCACATGCCCTTCCGCCAGGCAACGTAGTGCCGTACAACAGCGGAACAAACAAAACAAATCGTCTTACGATATGACAAAAATCATGGACAATCCATAGAAAAGCCGCACCTGACTAAAAGCCGCAGGGTTCAAAGCTTGTGCAAAAAGTAGCGGCTTATAGCCCGACAATTACGGTACATGTAAGGTTACCTGTCCCTTACTCAGTCTGCCGTATTAGCCTCCACACACCTGAACCTTACCAAGATGAAGGTGATGGTAGCTAAATTGACTCCAAATACGATGCTGAAACTCTGTACTTTCCATGTGGTTTGATAGCACATCAAAATTTGACGTGTCTTCAAAGGTTCATTTTGATATGTACATTATCGTGCCTGTCAAAAATCGGTTGCATTGAAATTGTGTATGTTCCAGCTTGGTAAGCAAGTTATCTGCATTATCTTGAAAATTACTAAGAAAGCTTTATCTGGCTCATTTGTTGCCATTTCCGAGAAACCTGCCTGTGAATCAACAAAACCAAGTTTCCCCTCTACATTTAGGCAAGAAATGCTTTTTCTCATGGTGTCTGTAAAGTGAGTAGAGAGATCTGAGGTAAACCACGTATGATATTGCATTTCTCTACTGCAATATTAGACTTCTTATCTGCAGCTATAATCCAAATAAAAAAAGTAGCTGTCTTGTATAAAATGTAAATGAAATGATTTGAAAACCTTAAGAATCTTTGAGAACAGTACAATAATATAATAATAAAATTATACACCAATGCAGCGCCCGGGGAGCAGTGTGTAGGGACGGTACCTTGCTCAAGGGTACCTCAGGGTAGCCGTTCAGTGGAGTCGAACCCCCGACCTTCCGATCATGGGGCAACCACTCTACCTACTGAGCTATCCCTGCCCCTTGTGTGACAACAAAGTGTTGTTTTTAATTTAATGAAATATGGTGAAAGGCCAAATATCAAACAACTAGTTAAATTGATTAGTAACATGACTGGGTATTTAAAAAATAAATACATAAACTGACTCAGTCTTTCCAGACTAAAGATGTGGAGAGGCCCCCTACTCTGTAGAAGACTGCATAGGTGAATAATTCACCAATGAAATAAATAGTTCTCAACTATTTATTTTAGTTAAAATCCTTAAAAATAAAGGTATTGAAGAGGTGCAATCTTTGGGTGCTTAAGCAGCACAGCAATTAAAACCGACAAGATCTGGTTCTGGAAACCAGGACGTCGGGGATGGGCAACTCCAGGCTTCAAGGGCTGCTGTCCTACAGGTTTTAGATGTGTCCTTGATCCAAGACAGCTGATTTTAAATGGCTAAATTACCTCCTCAACATGTCTCGAAGTTCTCCAGAGGCCTGGTAATGAACTAATCATTTGATTCAGGTGTGTTGACCCAGGGTGATGACTAATACCTGCCGGACACAGGCCTTTGGGACCTGGAGTTACCCACCCCTGCAATACATGGATTAGAAAAATGTAAAAAAAAAAAAAAAAAAATCTCATACCTCCCACAAACACAGGATCAAATTTAAAGAATGGCAAAGAAAAATGCAGCGATCTTGAGCTAATTTTCATTTAGACACGTTGTCTAAGGAGCTTGGAAAGAAAAGTGTCCGGACTTCTTTAAGTTGCTTGAAGTTTCACCTCTCATCCGAGAAGCTTCTTCAGTTCAAAAGGGTCAACTATGCGAGTGTACACCCCCCCCCCCCCCCAAACAGGCACAATCGACGTCCTAATGATCCTCTACCTAATCACATGAGCCAAGGTTTGAAAACTGGTGTAGGTCATAGTCAGTCAAGGCTTCGCGCAAACTCATTTTGAAACTAGTGTGTGGTCCGTGTGTGTGGGCTTCCAGTAAACTTCAGGGTTGACGTTTCCATTCTCTTCAATGCCCGCGGCACAGTCCAGGAATGGCAAACAAAAACAACAACAACAAACTTTATTTATAGAGCACATTTAAAAACCAGCGGTATACCAAAGTGCTTAACATAAGAGACAGAGAAGTAACACGAATATTATAAGGCCTTAGCAAAGTATCAAATATACCCACAGGTCAATGCCACTAATACACAGGGGTAATATAAAATGCATATCAAAATAAAAACATAATAAAAGCACAAGCCATAAAAAAAAAAATGTATAAGGAAAAATAGAGTAAGTCTAAGAGTCAGGTGCGAGCATTAACAAGCAGGAAAGGCGAGATTAAAAAAAAAAATAGGTTTTTAACCGTGATTTAAAAGATTGGATGGAATTGGACGCCCGGATCACAATCGGAAGGTTATTCCACAACTCTGGTGCAGCCAGGGCAAAGGCCCGGTCACCTCTAGACTTCAGCCGAGATCTAGGCTGCACCATCTTAATGCTCTGGCAGGAACATACGATTTAAGGAGTTCCTTAAGGTAGCTCGGTGCTGTGTTGTTGGTAATTTTAAATGTAAGCAGCAGTATTTTAAATTGGATGCGGTATTTTATGGGTAGCCAATGCAGGTCAGCTACAGTTATCCTTTGTCTTCCCTGGTGACCTTTATGTTTTTATCCACAGTGTTTATATGAGCAGTGAAGGATTCAACTTCTTGGGTTTTGAAGAAGACACTTTACAATCCCTTTATTCTGTTCTTATTTATGGTATGATTTATACAGTGTCCCATCTCTTTATGAAACAGGGTTATAAATTTTAAATATTTGTACAATGTTTCAATATAACATGGATGGGTGTATGGATGACGGGAGTAATAACCAAAGTCTTAGTCACGGAACACTATTGCTTTCTGTTCTGTCACTGCAATCAGGTGCTATCTTTACTCGTGAACCATAACCACACTGTTCTGTTAATAGCAAAGTCTTGCAACTTTAAGAGAAAAAAAGTAACAAAAAAGTAACAAAAAACACTTCCTGTGACGTCACAATGACGTGTGCACTTCTGAGAAATTCTTTGCATTAGTAGATAATTGCAATCCTGGAATATTTTTCTGCTATGTCATCCAGTTGTAGTATTTGAGATGTATTTCTTGCCAATGGGCACCCGCAAACAGAGGGTGTTTTGATGGGGAGTGGGGTAATGCCATCGTTACATTTTTTTTATTTTAAGAAAAAAAAATTTTTAAGAATTTTTTTTTTTTTTTTTTTTTTTTTTTTACACTGATGAAAAGGATTGAAAGTCATGTTAAACAACACAGCAAGAGGTGCAGTGACTCTTTCACATTACTGTAGAGCAAAATCATTTTAATTCAACCACACTGGAGGGTTTTCGAACACGAGTGACCCGTTTAACGTCAAGCCAAAGTATCTGGTCATATTTAAGACTTTAGTAGGCCACTCCAAAGCCATTCAGAGTGGAGGTCCTGGTGCCTTTCAGATAGTTGTGTTCCTGCATGATTATCATTATGTATTATTAGCATTATCCCCTAATAAAGGAAATCATTTAAAACTGCACTTTGGATTTACTTGCGTTATTTTTGCATAATGTTGAAATGTGATTGAATCTGAAACAAGTGTGACAAATATCCAAAAACAATTAATCAGAGGGGTGTTTTCAAAGCACTGTACGTCAGTAGTCCGTGTGAAAGAACATGTGCATATGAGATGGTGGTAGGTCAGCACCTTTCAGTGAATTTATCACAGTCATTTTATCTTTAACTAAAGTAGATGGGCCAGTAAATGTCAATTGATTTCATGGAAGTTAATCATTGTGTAAGCTCAATGTTTTGGTATTAGGAACTGTAACTTTACTGTTTTGGTTGATTCTTAGCACTGTGATTAACCTTGTCTGCATCCATATTAGGCTAATTTAACTGTAATAAAACAGTTGTTACACTACCTGCCCAGCAGAAAACACTGTACAAAGTGAGTCCAGATTTTTTTTTTTTTTTTTTAAATGAGATAACAGAAGCAACCACAGTATTTCCATCATGTCAGCTTTATAAGATTATAACACAATAAAGCTGTTCTTTAAGTTGCCAAGCAATAAATGTAATAATACGTATTTAAATTTTTTTTTCTAGGTCCCTGAAGAGGACATAGTCAGTGTGACAGACATGCTTCAGCACCAGAGGAACGAACCAGCCACCAGCTGATTTCTGAAGGACTGATAGTTCTTGATGATCTTGGCTCTTTATGTCCTCTTGCTCCAGTTCTAACAGCTAGAGGTGTCAGGCCAGCAGAGAAGGAGACTAACTCTGTGCCTAGATTAAGACTGCATTGCCAGAAGTATTAACTACTACAAATTTGCCATGAACACCGCAAGCGCTTTTCTGTGGTGCGTGCACACAGTTTGTATGCGAGGCCTCCTGTTATACCTGTCGAGGCAGGATGCACAGGATGAGCCTTAGGGGGTCCTCAAGCTGACAAATGCACATCACAGTACACAAACACTTGAAAACAGACACAACCACACTTTAGCATTCAGTTTCACAAGCTGAAAGTTGGGCTTGAGCGTGTATAATAGACATGTATGGTCAGAAGATGAATTGTTTTGCAGCATAGACCAGAATACACTCAACACACATCTTAGTCTTCCAGTGTGGTGTTATATTATAATATCATGTCAAAGCAACAGTTGTTTTGTTTGTGAGGGAATTTTTTTTCTTCTTTTTTCATTTAAAGACCATTTGCAAGTATTGCTGTTTTCATTTGTGTTCAACTGGAAGTGTGTAGCTTGAAACGCAACGCGGTGACAAACAATCGTTTGTAATTATCATGCAAAAAATTTTTGGTTTTGGCAACAGAGCTCACTTGTTCTGGTTTGAGAAGAAATATGTTGATTCTTGTGTCAAAACTACCACAATCTCTGTAGGGGGCGACCATTTCTCCTTTTTTAAATAAATAAATAAATAATGGGTCAGCATTTCTTAACCTGAGGTCAATAACACTATGTCTTATTTTTTGTTTTTTTGTTTTTTTTGCACAATAAACTTTGTATCTAGCTATTATCACTTAGATCGTTTTTCGGTGGTACAAATGCATTTTATACAATTTGAAGTAAAATTCTTTTTGTGCTGCTTCAGTTAATAAAAGTTCTTTAAAATAAGTTCCATGTTGGCTTTGGTGTAAGTCATTCCAACAAGTACTGACAACAAATGTTGCTGTCATTTGTCCTACATGATGCAACTGGGCCTGTATTAAGTAGCTTTGATAATAGTTATTTATGGGAGGGGGGTTTCTTTTTGAAGAAACGGTTGAGACAGCTGAGAGGCGAAATGTGGTGTTCTTTTGGTTTTCATTTTAAGAGTATTAACAAACCTAAACCAACACACTAAAAAGTTCTTCCCAGCTGGAGGTGCAGTAGGGTTCAGATCAGTGATATTCCTGTTGTGGCTGTAACAGGAGCAATTACCTATTAAGCACATTTGTTGAAGATTTTCTTAAGTTCAACCCAAATCAACATTGAACAGGCTATTGGGCAAAAATCCTGACTGTTTACCTGCAGGAATTTGGTGTTTAAATGCTCATCGCTGAGTTTAAATTCCAAAGATGAAACCAAAGCATAGCTTGTGCGTATTTGAATAAACAATAATATTTATTAAACTGATTGTTGTCCAAAGGTGACATTTGAAAGACAAAGTGGAGGTCCCAGAATGGATCCTTAAGAAATAAAAGAAGGCTGATCTGTAGATCTCCAAGCAAAAGGGTAAAAAAAAAAGAAAGCGAGAGAGAGTCTGTTGCAGGTTTGCTCTGATCATTTTTGTTAATCACTGACTGAACTATACACCTACTTTACTGTTTTTGTAAGAAAAGTTGAAGAAAATGCGACAAAAGAAACATAACAATTTTGCTTAAGACAGCTTTTGAGCTTCTTCTACACCTCTTCTTTAAGGTTTTTCTTTTTCTCTGTAAGAGATTTTATTAAGCAACACCAGCAGCAACATAGCCGCAAACACAGCACCATGCTTTTCTGCGAAAGCAGGCTAAGTCTATTCTTGTCTGACAGGTTGGCGTCTGCGTGACGTCTTAAAGCTTCAGTCATAAAGGGAAATTTGTGGTTGGAAGTTACATAAAACCATGATGGGCAGGTAATATCGGAAAAACATAAGAGACAAATACGATTTTCTTTTTACTTGACATATACTGGATGCAGTTAATGTCCTTAATAAGACATAAATTAAAAAAAAAATTTTATCAAACCTATTTACACAATATTTCCCTACCTTTCTGACTTGTGTCCCCTTTAAACAGAAGTGGGTACTAATGAGTCTTTGTCAAAGTTTTAATATATTATTTTAATTAAATGGGATTTTCTTTTTCCTGTGTTAACTTTCAAATGGTTTATTGTTGAGCGTTATCCATGTTATCCAACTTCTGTTTAAAAACCTGGCCTATATAATGCAAGCCACATCGCATGCAGATGGAATGTTTTTCATGCTCTGATATATTTTGAGGATTTTAGTTATCTGAGGTCTATCTGACCATGGTCACACCTCTTATGAAATCATATGATCCAATAATATGTCATAATGTGAGTGATGTTAAAAAAAAATTTGTCATGGAATTCCTTTGTATGAGGTGAATGTGGGTGTACCTAAAATGCAATTTAAGCCGGCCTACCAAAGCAAAGTTGCATGTTGCTGTTTTGTATGGTTTATCACGGACCACTGAGGATAAGAGTTAGTACTGCTACTATGGGTTCTAAACTCAATAGATCTCTCCTGCACTATGGTAAATATATATTTTTATTATTATTTAACAAACACAAATTTGACATGGTTAGGCCATTTGATCAACAAATACAACTGATACTACATAGTTTCATCATTACATCAGGAAGCCTCATATACTACTCGTTTAATCTGGTTGCATTATTTTGGTAATTTTACAATTTCTTGTTTAAGAGAACATTGTCCAATTCCATTTGTTTTTGTTTTTCTTCAGCAATCCTCTTGATCTTCCTGGAAGTTCAGTGGAGTCCTGTGTTTTCTGCTCCGATTTGTCCATCTAATAACTCCTGTGATCATTTGAAGAGAACCAATGACCTTGCCAAGTTATTCGAATTCGAAGCAACTGAGCTACTGAATTTATCTGTAAGTACCATCTAGTTAATCTGCTGTCATATACTCTTTGCATGATTGCTGTAACTATACACAGGACATTCTGTAGACTTTACCTAACTGCTGCAAAATTGATCCAAATCTTATATGTCATATTTAATCTCAATCATCTTCCAGAGTTTAGTCTTGATTTTTCACCTCATGTCTGTCCTCAGAGAAAGCCTGTTTAAAATGGTTTTAAACTCTAGAGTTTACTTCATGTAATATTTAAAACGCGTCTGTCGAAAATGTTTAAAATGCTCACTGATGTATAGTGGATGTTTGCATGAACAGATGTAGTCAGTAAGAGCTTAAGTAGCCAATACATAACGGTACTCTCAAAGGCCCCTCAGTGTAAATGCCTAGTGTCTTACTTGTGTGCTTTTAATCTAAACTACTAGTGCAAGAACCTGCTGGGGTTGCAACTTATGGAAGTATATAAATATAAATCTTAAATTAGTAATGCTGAATGACATGAATCCGTCATGTCTCTTTGAATCTGCTGTTTGTGAGCACAAAAATAGACAAGTTGACGACGTACACGGCACATTATTTTTTCCAAAGTGTATTTAGTTACATTTATTCACTCATGACTGTTCTTATTACTTGTATGAACGTGTCACAAAACTCAGTGCAAGGCTGAAGCATCAAGTGGTTCTGTTCTTATTTGAATAGAGAATAAGAATTTTACAAGTTTTATGGTGAATTCTACCTGTTTTTTTTTACCTACAGATAAAAAAATATGGAAAAAGGAATGAGACAATACGACCTGAAGTTCCTGACACCCAGATATCTGGTGAAAGCACTTGTGAGAAGCTGCAGAACATCTATATCAAGAATGAGCTTTTTAAGTTACACGTTTTACAAGCCAAAGAATATCACCAACAACTTTTGAGGTACCCAGTTGAAATTTTTAATAAAACAGAGCGCGTTGAAAAAACACTAGAAAATTTAAACATTATGATAAAGACTATGCTCGGACCATTCGATTTCACTCCCCCAACCCCACCCCGAGAGTTAACCGATCACCACAAACAAAAAATTTATGTATGGAGTGTTGCGGTCAGACTGACGGAATGGTCCAAACAAGTGCTGACGGTAGTTAATCAGACACTCTGTCACTAATAAGACTGAGAAAATATCTCTGTTATCTGGGATCCACCACCTCTCTGCTATTCCTGTCACGGTTAAGGTTTCCTTTTTAACCCTTGATGATGTTTTGACAGGGAATTCAAAGTTGTGCATTTCAGAATGGTCTCTTTGGCCATATATTAATTATTTACTGGTACCTTGTTTTTATTTATCTATTTCTTTGAATGTGAATATGATGTAGCTTAAATTTGCAAAATTATTTATATTTGAGAATATTTATTTATTTTGTTATGGTTAATATAATACCAGTCGCAGTGTTAACAATATCTTAAAATGTTTTATTATTTAATTGTTCCAGTGTTTCAGAAAGGTTCATTCATTAATTTGTCATTTATTTATAACTTAATATTATTCGAGTGTGCATATGTGCTGTGCTGGTGTGTGTGTATTTATTATCACATCCTGTTTAAGGTACAGTGATGAGTAAAACCAGTGTGCTCTTAAAACAGAGGAACTTGTCAAATTGTGTAAACTTTTTCTGCAATAATCAACCTTCTACTGAAATTGTGGGTTGTGTATGTGTACCCAGAGATTATGTAATACCAACAGAAAATTGTTTATGTGAATTGATGCCTTCAACTGAAATATGATGTTTCTGTATGTTTCTGAAATGCATACTGTATGTGGAGAGTATTACATAACTTGCAAGTTTTAGTTTTGTTTTGTTTTTCTGTTTGAAGCTTAATTTTCTGTAACCTATTTATTTATTTATTTTCCAGCCAGTTCTTTTTTAACTTATTTAGTGTTTTTATTATATATTTATCTCTTGAAAATGGCAACTGCTTTGTATACAAGAGGCAGGTGTCTGCGGTTTATATAAAGTGCAGCAATGACCTCACCTCTGTAAAGTCTTTAACTAAACCTTACGACCTACATTAAATTCAGATTCATCAGCTTGTTGTTTTGTTTTGTTTTAACTTACGCTGGGAAAGAGTCGTTTGTGTTTTGTAAATACAAAAATTTTACTTTTAATCCAACTTCAGCGTTTTGAATTGAGCTGCATTTCAAATTCTTCTCCCTCTGATTTGCTTGTGAGATCAACCAACAGGGTTGAGTTAAAATTTTAGTCAGGACATGAAACTAGTCAAAACTGTTGGGCTGTGGTTAGCTGCATCTACGCAGTACTGCATGACTCATTTATAGAATATTTCATAGAGTACATATGTCATCACAGAATTCTTGCTAAACTACTTACGTAAGCTAAAGAAAGCTCATTTAAAAACTAAGAAATAATCATGCATTTCACACTTACACAAACTACAATTTCACTTATGTTATGTAGCTCATATAAGATAAATAGCAGCCAGTTTTTAAAATATACCCTTGCTATCTACAACCTAGTTTCTTAGTCTCCTTTTTTAAATTTTTGCAGAGAAACTAACCCATTTATCTTTTAATATCAGTTTTTCTTTTCTTTTTTTTTTCTTTTTTTTAGTTTTCAACTCTATAATCTAACTGTTCTAGAGTCTAGAGAATACTTATCATCATCATCAGTAATTTCCTTTGGTGGAAGAGGTGGTGACCTGCCAGAAGAAACTGAATTGATTGGTTCAGTGGTTGACTTTCTTCATCAGAGGATATGGTTAAGTAAGCGATAGGGCAAAATTATATTTCACACACCTACTGCCCTTGTCACAGTAAACTATGAGGAGAATTACAATGGGAGAATATAGAGCAGGTACAGTATACCATGCAACAATGTGAAGTAGTTTGTATGAGAAAGTACACCAAACTTAAAATGTTGTGATTGTACACTTGGTTTACAGGTTTTCTGAAACTGGCTTGTATCTGGATGGCGATTCTGATGCACGGCTTGGATGCACAACTTGCACCAAAGAAACATGCTGCAGGTGCATCGTGCAGTCCCAAACACCTGACAGCCCTGACCGAAAGCTTGGTCAATGAAAGCTTGAGATGCTTTGTAAGTAACTTTAAAACTATTCATTTTCTCACCAGTGCAACCCAGAGAAGTGGTTTTGTGACGCTATTTGCAATCTGCCAGCGTGCTTGGATGACGCAATAGCTGTGGGGAGGTAGTCTGAATTTTTCTATCACTTAAATTTCGCAAAAACAGTGCAGCTCCCAAAGCTCTGCTGAGTAGTGCTGTGTCACAGCCTTCATTTCTAGAGTGTGTTACTCCAGATTAAGACACTTTTAGTGCCAGTACCATAGCAATTCTGTAGTCATTCTTTGAAACAGTTTCAGTTAAATTGCACTTTGTTGCTATTAAGATGTCTGCTTTTTTTTTTTTTTAACAGAATTACATCTCAGGTGTAGATTAAACAAGTTTTATCTATGAAAGCGCATCAGCCAGAAAACTAACTAACTAAACTAACTGGGTATTTTTTTCTGGTTCTTACAAAATAAACAAGACATGTCCTTGTAGGGGATTGGAGGAATATTTTTGTGAGGACAGAAAAAGTTGTTATTTCTATTGCCTGAATAATCTCAGGAGACACAGATTTTTTGTGTATATAATGGGTTTAAAAACACATCGTTTGATTAAATCTAGTGTTAAGTTTCTTCTTTTGCTGTGGTATAGATTCATGCTGAGATGCTTTGCATGACCTTTCAGAGGCAGTTTAAGAGATTAGCTGCGTATTCATGGGATGAGCAACACACGTCTTCAAAATCTCCTCGCCTCACTCTTGTCTTTTCTTTTAGGATGAAGCCAATGGAAAACACCTTGGTATTTGGTTACCTGGCTTCCCTGAGCTCCACGTCCAGAAGAGCTTTCCTCCTAATTGGACAAAAGTTCATTGCAGCTTGCGCTTCATGTATGAAGGTCTAAATGACATCTTGGAGGACCAGAAAAACAACCTGAATCCTCAAAACGTTTCACTTCACAAGAAGCTAGAGGAAACCATTGCCAGGATTAAAATGCTTGCAAATTGTATAAACATCATCTTTAAAAGTACATGTCCCTCAAAGCCATCACCACCTAAAATGCCTAAACAAGTATTTGAGAGGAAACAGTGGAGTCATACCCTGCTAAAGGCAGCCGGGGATTACCTGGTATGGCTGGAGCAAATGTTTGTTTCATATGTTAAAGGAACAAAAATGGGGAAAGGTAAAGTAACAAAGACCCAGCCTCATAAGTACCTGGAGGGGAGTGGATACCTGCTCTGATTATGAACAAGTTTAGCTGAGTTTGTGGTGAAAATGCGGTTATAGTTTGTGGCAGCTTTTCTTTAGCCCCCCCACCCCCGTCCAAGACTTTTAAATGCTACTTTTTCATGCATTCAGTATGCTGTTATGCATTAAGGATCTTTACAGTGTCTCTCTCTATAATATATCTGATATTTCAGTACAAACATAACAACCGACATGGTTAAAACAGCCAAAGAGGGTTTTTTTTTTATAAAATTTATGAAGGGTGTACTTTGATATTTTGGAAAATTGAGCTGTTCTTATTATTTTAAATGAGAAAGTACATGCAAATGTCTAATCGACAACATAAGTAAGGCACAACTGGGGAAGCAATTATCCAAGCTTAAACCTGACAGACAAAAAAAAGGTGAAAATCGCTGCTTTTGTCTGCTATCACCCAAATCCACCAATCGGCACCTCTTAACAAATGTAAACCCCAGTACTGCTGCGCTAACAGCTGGATCTTTTTCTAGCTGGCTGCTATTTGACGCTTCACATTTGATATCACAGGTGTGAATGATAACAACCATCTCAACAAATTCTAATAAAGCAAATATCTCCGTTTACCAAAACGTCATGTTGCTACCATAAAAGCGTTATCGGAAATGTCTTTGTTCCAAACCTGATAGCTCAAAGCAATCAACATGTTCCCTTGTGGCAGTAATTAATCAACTTGCCAACCAGGAAAATGAGAAATGGCTCTAATACATCTCCTAATTATGACAGTTTGTTTTCCTCAGCCTTCACATTGATTAATTGTTTTGCTCTGACCAACTATCCCATGTGTGGGGGCTACATTGCCTGAGGTAGAAAGAAACAGATAGCAATAACTTACAGAGAGCTATTAGTTTGGACTCCACATAAAAAACAATCAAGTTATATTAAATGTTTCTATATTTTCAAGAACTTTTAATCAAATTTTGATTTTTTTTTTTTTACTGTTATTTATACTGAAATTCCTTGCATTATCTTTCTTTTCTGTGGAACTTATATTTATTCACCATAACTATTAATTTTAAAAAAATAAATAAATAAAAAAAACAGCTGTTATTTCAAAATGATGTCTTGTTTGATTTTCTTCCTGGTGCTTTAGACCCACAAGCTTAATAAAATTTGAATGCATGACATTGCTATCTACCACTGTTATTTCAGTTAAATAAAACCTGCTAGAGTTAAACTGCCATTTAAACCACACTACTACAAAATCTACATGTCACCATTCAGAGAGAAAAAAGCAGAAACTCATTCAGTTTCACAGTCCCTTTTATTAAATAAGCATTTCATCTGCATGCACTATACACAGAGGTTAGGACACATTCTTTGCCATTTTAAAATGTTCAGAACAAAACAGAAAGGTTCGTTTGATTTCATGACATGACTTTATGACTTGTTTGAAGCAAGTGTTGATGGATGAGCTGCCTGCTAAATAGACCTGATGATCATCACGGATGAACGGATAAAGCGTATTATGCACTTATGAAGTGTAAATAATTTTAAAAAAGAAGAAAAAAAAAAGCATACAGCGTTTTGTCCTTTTTGAGGTTGGTCTTGCATTCCTTCATCTCTTTGCCACAATATTGCAAAATTGTCCAAGCATTTCATATGCACCATCTCTTCAACAAACACCCTTATTTGTCAATTGCTATTCCATTGCTCTTCGATTACTAAACACCAGAAGCAAGTCAAATAGGCTCATACAGGCAGAAGTTCTGGAGGACTCTCACCATAGCAGTACTTTGCTTGAGGGTTTCGGTACGTGTTTTCATGTTGAACGCTCTGGAGAAGGGGAAAAATAGAAATGAGACAAACTAAAAAGTTTTTTCACAAAGCACTTATATTGCTCTTCTCAATACTTTCACAGTACTGAAAATATTCAAAGCTTGTGCAGATTCAGTGATTTACAATGAGATTAGCCGAGAATCAGTTTTGTTTCTGTTTTTTATTTATTTTTATTTTGGGGAGTTTTTCAAATTTCTAAATGAACCAACTGTCTCAGGAAATTCATGAGAAAATCATTATGTGTCATAGTGATGCATCAAGTTCAAATAAAAGCGTATCTTTTGTCAACAACTGTCTGAAAAATATACAGATAAATGTATGAGCAAAATATCGACTTTGAATGTCAAGAGATAAGGGTAAGTGTTGCTGCATATCCGCCAGACTACTAATTTCACTATTCCTTTGTTTCCAAATGATTACAGTTATTGTTATTATGATTTGTATGGGTCAACACTTTAAAACTGGTTTGGAAAATCTAACAATTCATGTTTGTTTCTTCTGTTGAACTTAACATACTTGTGAAGATGTCCTACACTTGGCCAGACACAACTCAAAATGATCCGCGACAGCAGTGAAAAGATTCTGGAAACCTTCAGCTGCACGATTCAGGAAGCGCTCAAGAAGAAGTTGCTAAACAAAAATAGAAAGAAAAGAAATTGAACATGTACAAAAACATGTATAGATTTATAATCACTTAGATTTATTATCTGTTCCCATTGCATGCACTGCTTTGCTTAAAATGCAAACTCAATATGCAATTTTAAATGATATCTTTGGTTTCAAATAGGGCTGCTCGATTATGGCAAAAATGATAATCACGATTATTTTCACTGAAATTGAGATCACGATTATTTGACGATATTTATTTAACCCTTTAAGACCTACTATAGAACCAAGTCCGCCAGAGCTTATATTATTTTTTTACATGTTGTAGTGCCATTTATGGGAGCATTTCAAGTTGCTATACAACTGTTATAGCCCATATTTTAATAATATGTATGCATTAAGTCCATAGTAACTACATTAATTGCAAAAAAGTGCAATAAACTACAAAAAAAAATTGAAAATCGTTTTTGTTTTGTTTTTTTACATATATTTCTACTTGGAGAAATTTAAGAGGTTTATCCCTCAAAACTTTAAATACAAAAAATTTGCAAAAAATAGTTTACAACAACAGGAAACTTATTTTGAGTGTGTTCATAGTTTTATTTTGGAGATACACCAATTTTTATATACTGCAGGAAAAACAAAAAAACAATCCTATGATGCAAATTTTCAAAGAAAACAGCAGGTGCATCAAAATAAACTATTTCCAGCTGTGCAATTCGAGTTCTAAGCATCCCAGAAACTATTCAGAAAAGTCAAACATGACCAGTATAGGCCTTTAAGGCCTACAAGTAAAAAAAACTACATTTCCGCGAAAATGACGTCACTACCGGTTTCGGCCAGGAAATGGCAGACATGTGATAGTTCGCGCTGACGCCTGTTTCACTGTGGGAAGTGTTACGAACAGCTGATTGGATCAGCGAAGCGTGTTTCTGGAATATTATGTTTTTGTTCCTGCAAGCGCTTTTTATGCAATTTTTGCAAAGCTTTATGTGGAAGGAAACCGTGACCGAGGACAAGCTGATGGTATGAGATGTAAGTACAACTCCTCTGGTTTCATATGCAAAACAAATTATTGCGCTAGCTTACATGGTCCAGGTTCTACAGGGATTTAAAAATAGTTACACAAAACGGAGCGTGCTGCTCTGACGGCTTTAAAGGGTTAACAATGACTTTAAAAAATAATATAAAATAGTGTGCAACACCACTGAAGTTTTTTTTTTTTTACCTCTCTTTTCAACCAACGGCAGTCACTCTCCTCTCCAAATAACTTCTGCTTAGCTTTCCGAGCTTCCCTCGGGTCCTCTTAATCAGCGGTCTCCAACCTTTTTTGCACCACGGACCGGTTTATGCCCGACAATATTTTCACGGACCGGCCTTTAAGGTGTCGCGGATAAACGAGGGAGGGGCTAATAATCGGCTCAGTCATTTTTAATGATCGTTGAAAGCCCAGATCGTAATCGTGATTAAAATTCGATTAATTGAGCAGCCCTAGTTTCAAATGTGTGCATGCAAAGGTGCACAGCATGTGGGCAGATATGCCTTTTCCGATGAAAGTTAAACGCGATGATCCTGAAGGCCCTTGATGTGACAGATTACCTTATCGGGCTGGAGACAGCATGACACGCAATACTCATAGATGCTACAGCATCCATTGGCCAGGCAACTTTTACATATGTACTGTCTGGTGCTGGGAGCATTGACGTTACAGCAGCCATTAACGAGCAAGTCTTTTCTCTCACAGACATATCCTGTAAAACATTAATGCAGATTATGATAAGCACTGGTTACAGGCTACATCCGATGTGTTATCACTGTATGGTGGTGAGTAATAGATTTATTACTCACCAAGTTCGTCTGTAAGCAGTGTCTTGCCCTGGATGGAATTTCTACACTGAGTGATCTGTCGGCTGCTGTTCCCCAGGTTAAAGCGGACTTTCCAGGGGATGCGATGATCTGAATCTCTAACTTCTAAGAGTGTTCGGTCTCGTATGGTCCGCTCCTCCTGAAAAATGCACACATACAAGAAACGGGTCATGGAAAGCTAATGAAGAGCAACATAAATTTCAGAATATGGTTGCGCATATACAGTGGGGCAAAAAAGTATTTAGTCAGCCACCAATTGTGTAAGTTCCCCCACCTAAAATGATGACAGAGGTCAGTAATTTGCACCAGAGGTACACTTCAACTGTGAGAGACAGAATGTGAAAAAAAAAATCCATGAATCCACATGGTAGGATTTGTAAAGAATTTATTCGTAAATCAGGGTGGAAAATAAGTATTTGGTCAATAACAAAAATACAACTCAATACTTTGTAACATAACCTTTGTTGGCAATAACAGAGGTCAAACGTTTACTATAGGTCTTTACCAGGTTTGCACACACAGTAGCTGGTATTTTGGCCCATTCCTCCATGCAGATCTTCTCGAGAGCAGTGATGTTATGGGGCTGTCGCCGAGCAACACGGACTTTCAACTCCCGCCACAGATTTTCTATGGGGTTGAGGTCTGGAGACTGGCTAGGCCACTCCAGGACTTTCAAATGCTTCTTACGGAGCCACTCCTTTGTTGCCTGGGCGGTGTGTTTTGGATCATTGTCATTTTGGAAGACCCAGCCTCGTTTCATCTTCAAAGTTCTCACTGATGGAAGGAGGTTTTGGCTCAAAATCTCACGATACGTGGCCCCATTCATTCTGTCCTTAACACGGATTAGTCGTCCTGTCCCCTTGGCAGAAAAACAGCCCCATAACATGATGTTTCCACCCCCATGCTTCACAGTAGGTATGGTGTTCTTGGGATGCAACTCAGTATTCTTCTTCCTCCAAACACGACGAGTTGAGTTTATACCAAAAAGTTCTACTTTGGTTTCATCTGACCACATGACATTCTCCCAATCCTCTGCTGTATCATCCATGTGCTCTCTGGCAAACTTCAGACGGGCCTGGACATGCACTGGCTTCAGCAGCGGAACACGTCTGGCACTGCGGGATTTGATTCCCTGCCGTTGTAGTGTGTTACTGATGGTGACCTTTGTTACTTTGGTCCCAGCTCTCTGCAGGTCATTCACCAGGTCCCCCCGTGTGGTTCTGGGATCTTTGCTCACCGTTCTCATGATCATTTTGACCCCACGGGATGAGATCTTGCGTGGAGCCCCAGATCGAGGGAGATTATCAGTGGTGTTGTATGTCTTCCATTTTCTGATGATTGCTCCCACAGTTGATTTTTTCACACCAAGCTGCTTGCCTATTGTAGATTCACTCTTCCCAGTCTGGTGCAGGTCTACAATACTTTTCCTGGTGTCCTTCGAAAGCTCTTTGGTCTTGGCCATGGCGGAGTTTGGAGTCTGACTGTTTGAGGCTGTGGACAGGTGTCTTTTATACAGATGATGAGTTCAAACAGGTGCCATTCATACAGGTAACGAGTGGGGGACAGAAAAGCTTCTTACAGAAGACGTTACAGGTCTGTGAGAGCCAGAGATTTTCCTTGTTTGAGGTGACCAAATACTTATTTTCCACCCTAATTTACGAATAAATTCTTTACAAATCCTACCATGTGAATTCATGGATTTTTTTTTCACATTCTGTCTCTCACAGTTGAAGTGTACCTCTGGTGCAAATTACTGACCTCTGTCATCATTTTAAGTGGGGGAACTTGCACAATCGGTGGCTGACTAAATACTTTTTTGCCCCACTGTAACCCTATTCTAAATTCACTATATTATTATTCTGACAGATAATATCTGTCAATAACAGTAATGTTTCGAGAAACTATAGCCACTGTTTCAACAATGTAGAAGACAAGTAGAGTAAGAAGGCCATAGTGATCGATGTAGCAATACCCAGCAGTAGCAATACCAAGCAATAGCAACATCAGGATGAAGAAACACGAGAAGCTTGAGAAATACCAAGGGCTGAGAGAAGAGCCAGAGAAGATGTACAAGGAGAGGGGAACAGTGGTCACTTTGATGATCTGAACACTCTGGGCAGTGAAAAAGCAGATTCCAGGAATGAAAACCGACAGCTTTGTCCAGAAAAGTGCAGTTCAAGGAAAAGCAAAGATCCTGCGCAGCATCACCGTAACCAAACTGAATAGGCACATGAGTCCACACATGAGCACAGCATTGGAAATAACGGGTACGTTGACCAGTAGCTGGGTCAAAGCACCAGCTACTGGTGCAGCAGTAATCCGAGACTCTAGACATTAAGGTGTCATTCAGACTGAGTGAGTGTGTGGCTGAATGGTTAGAAAGAAAGTAAAGGTGATCTGGACTGAAGAGGTGGAGCTGCCAGGAGGCAGAACGGTCAGCTCAATGGTAGTCATCAGATAATAATAATAATAATAATAATAATAATAATAATAATAATGAAAGGGCCACAGATGCCACTGATGAGTTCTCCACCCAAAGGCCATCACCCTGAGGCTCTATGAGCAACAGAGAGAGGAATAAAGAGGATTAATGAGTGCCAGAGCCACAATCCAGGAAGAAACGTGGAGCCTCTGTTAATGCATCGGACAGAGAGCCCCCAAGTTAAGCTGCTCTATGAGGTCTTCAGCTGGCTGAAGGCAGCTGGTGATGAGGAACAAGAGAAGCTATCATACAAGACCAAGCCCCTACATGGGGTGTACCATCAACAGATGGAGGAAGTGGCTGGCATCAAGAAATCCTACCAGTGGCTAGAGACTTAAAGGACAGCACAGAGGCAGCTCATGGCATCACAAGAATAGGCCCTAAGCACCAGATCCATAGAGGCAGGGGTCTACCACAGCTGACAGAAGCCAAGCTGCAGACTGTGCAAAGGCTTCCTAGAACTATCCAGCACACTGCAGCAGAATCTAAGATGCAAGAAGGGACAACATACATTGAGAGGACCTATCAAGTGGCTGGGATAGTGTACGAGAATATCTATGCGCATGTGTTTTAGAAGTCTACTATTACCTGCTGGCTGAAAACTGCAGGGCTAAGACCCTGTGGGACTTTCAGGATAGAGAAGAAGCTGATGGCCAGCCACACAGAAAGTGGTGGCTGACAAAAAGCAGGAGACTGCAAATGTCTCTATCCCATGGGACAACAACTTCAAAAAGAAAGCATGAGAAAACTGAGAAGCTGAAGGAACAACTGAAGCAGACGTGGAAGGAAAAGTCAAGTGGCCCCAGTGATACGAACTGTAAACCCCAAAATTGAATAGTGGCTCCAGCAGACTGCAGGCTGACCATCAGAGGCCTGTCCAGAAGAGTGCAGTCATAGGAACAGCTAAGATCAGAGCCCTCACATTCTCGGGCTGCTGGTAGAGGACCCAAGCTTGAGGAACACATACACACACAAAACAGAAAGCACAAACATTTTCATTTAGAAATCTGTCAAAAAAGTGGGCATAAATTATTGTTTAGATGCTGGTAAAAGTCTGTAATATTAGACCCAGCTACACTTTCAAAAAATAATGCCACAAATTGTGATTATTCAGAAGAATAGTTATTTGGACAAGGTAGAAGCTTGGATATACAGCTCCCTACTAATGCGTGTATGTTTGGTTTCCTACTTAGAATTGGCATGTAGTGTGTTTTTTTGTTTTTACAAAGCAAAGAAAAAAGAAAGTGACTAGATCTTTTTTTCCTCTTGCATGTTTTTTTCTGTAATCGACTTATCTCAGTGTGAGTTTCTGTACCTGTTTGAGTGTGCTGGTCAGAAAGTAGATGAGGGAGAGTCCAAAGACAACTCCCAGCACCCAGCGCTTTCTCAGTAGCCGCCGTAGCACCATCATAGCATGGCTTGCTTTGGGGAAATGCAAGTGACAGCCCAACACATCAAACCTCCACGGATAGCAGTTCTCTGGCTGTCTTCAATTTTCAGGAATATGAAAAGGCTAACTGTAAATAATGTAAAGCTAGCTCAGTTGGTGGTAAAAATGCAAATATAGGACATAGACGGAAAATAGCTAACTCTAGCTAACCCATGTTTTAACTCTTAAACTCACAATAGCAACCTTTAAATATAATGTTTTGAAACTACCGAATTACGCGCTGGACATGCAAGCTAAGTGTTTCACTGTAAATGCCAGCTTTGTTAGCCTGCTAGCTAGCGCCGTCTGCTCTCGGTGTTGCTAGATAAATAATGAGGAGCGATAACCAATAAGCTATGACGCTGTTTAATAACGCTTCTTCGTCTCCTCTGTAGATAATAATTCGATCATGTCCAAAATTATGTCTAGTAAGAAGAAACGGTGGGATTTTTTTTCAGCAAAATCTGACATCCAGCATCAGCAAAACAAATCCCCAGCACGGATGTAGTGTGGTCGGAAAGAAGGTGCTGATTGGTAGATGGCGGTCTTAGTGACGCCACACCGGAAGTTTCCCGAGCGGATCGTCTGGGCAGCAGCAGCAGCTGTCTAGCTAACCATTTACAACAACCATGACAAGAGCTGTAGTCCAGTACACCGCATTAATTCAGGTAAAGTGGTTTATATTTTTGGTCACTTCTGTGAATCACATACTGGTGATGATACTGTGGATTTGTGCGTTTACAGGACTGGACCATGTGGTGATGATCGGTATGCCATGCAGAGGAGACACAGCAGCAACACGGATGGCATGCCCTCTGAAAGGTGGGGAAAGGAGGTGCTGCACAAATGCACAGATGCTTTTGTCACCCCTTCTGCCTGCACCGCCTGTATGCTTTCTTGGTAGTTTTGGCAAGGCCACATATTTGCAATTGTAGGTTATATGTGCTTTCCAACATTGTTGCAACACTTTGAGTTTGGCCTTCCTCCATTTGTTGCCTTATAACTCTTAATTACTCTCAGCACAAAACAAAAGGAGTTATAGACCAGCATCATTTCATTTTGCCAGAATAAAAAAATTGGAGCTCCAATCGCGTTTAGTTCAATAATTCAGTGAGCAACATACTGGCAGCGGAAATGAATGGCGCTCAGGCCGGCCTTTAGAGACATACTAAAGACCTCGGTCATACAGGAGGAACTCAGAATAAAGCTTTTACTCCTCTGCAATGAATGAATCAGTTGAAGTTGTTTGGGCATCTGACATCTGGACCACCTGAATGCCTCCTGGGTGAGGTGTTTGGGGCATCCCCTACTGTGAGGAGGCCTTGGGGAAGACCCAGGGTACGCTCAAGAGATTATGTCTCTGAGCTGGCTTGGGAATGTCTCAGTGTCCCCAGCAGAAGAGCTAGAGGACGTGGCTCTGAAGAGGGAGCTTTAGGCTTCTTCATTTCATTCATTTAACCCCTGTTTAAGAAAAACTGCAACCGAAAGCCAAACTCATCAAGTTTTATCATCAGTCTCAATTTAATATCTGTGACTTGGAGTAAAAGAAAAACGCATCTTTGTCCCCAGAGGTTTTCTGATAATTGAAGAACACACTACACAGATTAAGATGCTGATGATTATTCAAAGACTGCATACTATACTACGTGCAATTTTTCTCCATTTAGGAGCCGAAGCCAAACTCTGGGATCGGAAAGCAGCCTGGATGAGGGTGGTGTGTTTGACTGCCTGAAGCCTGAATCACCCGCTTCTCCCCAGCAGATCTTCTCCGGCCTTGTTGGTGTCCCCTCCAGCTCTGTCTCCTCTGCCCAATTCCAGGCAGCCGGCTTAGTCTTGGGCTCTCCCCCTGAAGTTTTTATCCAGATGACAACATCATCCAGAGAGGAAGGGGGGCCCCATCGCACAGAGGGTGGACCTTTTCTCCCTCGGCCACCTCAGCACCATCATCACCATCACCACTTCCACCATCAGCCCCTTCAGCATAGGACCTCGTCCCTGCTCCAGCAGGCTACCACAGCAGCTGGCTCAGAAAGGCACAGCTCCAGGGAGGAGGCCCAGGAAGACCAGTCCACCCCAGCCCCAGCTTTGTCTGAGTTGAAAGCAGTGGTCACCTGGCTACAGAGAGGCTTCCCCTTCATCCTTATTTTGTTGGCTAAAGTCTGCTTTCAGCATAAACTAGGTATTTCAGCTTGTGGAGGACTAATGTGGCTAAGATTGTTTAACGGTACCTCTCATGCACTGATGATATTGCACCTCTCTCGCAGGAATTGCTGTATGCGTGGGGATGGCCAGCACGTTTGCCTATGCCAATTCCACTTTAAGGCACCAAGTATCATTACGGGTAAAGGGTAGAACAAAATCCAAGAAGTATAGCTATTTTATTCTTAGATCAGATTCACGCTAATGTTTTCCAAGCACGTTTTAGCACAGCAATTATTACTGAAAGATGTAATTATGTTCCTTATTTCTCTTTATTATACTTAATAAAACTGTTAAATGATATTAAATTAGTAATTATTATTATTAAATAATATTTTTAGTGATGTTAAAACAGAATGCACTGATCCATTTTTTGACGATATTGTGTGTTAAATGTAACGTAGTGCCGTTTCAATAACAATTGGACTACAACAGAGCTGTATTGTAAAAATAAATAAATAAGTGTAATCATTTTTTGGTAGACAGAAGATTTTGTAGGTGGATTAATTCATCATCGTCGTTGGTCTTGATGAGCATAAGAAAAATATACACGCTGAATAAGTCTTATTCTAAACATCATAAATCAATTTGGTGTATAATCACTGAAATACCTTTTAAAATTGACTTTTTATGTGAGAGATGTCTATGTATACATGCTCTTTCACATTCAAACAAACTCATAACACACCAAGCATTCTGTTAGTTTGCAGCATTATTTGAAATACTAGCACCTTACAGCACATTTAGAAGAAATGTATGGTGCATGTTGCTTGAAATCCCTCTATGTGTCTCTGTTACCAGGAGGAACGTTCTGTATTTGTTGCTCTATGGATCATCATGTTCCTTGGAGGGAACATCGTGTATATCTACTACACATTTAGTCATGAAGAGCTGCACAACAGGTAGTGAACCAGCAAAGATTTTTCTAGTAGTTCTGTGTTTCTTTGCCTGCCATTTTATTTTATTTTTTCTACATATACATTTAGGTTTTTCCCCATTCATTTTTATGTTGTGCGTTTTATTTTTACTTCCATTTCCTTCAGGCAGTGTTCCCGTTCTTGTCTGATCTTGTCCTGTGAGTATTTTTGTTTGTTTTGTTGTTTTGTTTCCACAGAGTTTCTGACATGTTCTGACATCTTTTCCTGCTGTTGTTTGTCATTAGACGAAGTGTAAGCAACACCATCCTTGACAATAAGTCGCTGATTCATTTTGTTTTTCTCTTCTAGCCTCATATTTGCCAAGCCCATCCTCAACAGCTTTGATTTCTTTGATCTGATCTGGGCAGTGGGCATCACAGATTTTGTACTCAAGTACGTCACCATCATCCTGAAATGCTTTGTCCTCTTTCTGCCTAAGATTCTCCTGGCATTCAAATCCAGGGTAAGAAATCCAGATTCATTCATTTTCTAGACCTTTTTACAGAAAATGCACGTTTTTCATGTTAAAAAAAGATACAGAGACCAAGACAACATTTTGATTTCAGTGAAAGTGTAAATTAAGAAATAAGTATCCATTAATTCAGCGGTCCCTAACCTTTTTTGTGCCACAGACTGGTTTAATGTCAGACAATGTTTTCACGTACCGGCCTTTAAGGTGTCGAGGATGATACGACCAAGACAAAAAACTGTGGCATTTTGTAAAAATAATAATAAATGCAAATTCACTGTGTAATTGTGTAACTTTATTAGCAGCGTCCTCCTGAAATGCGCCAACGACATTGAGAGTAACATCAACTCTCGCGGCCCGGTACCAAACGACTCATGGACCGGTACCGGTCTGTGGCCCGGGGGTTGGGGACCACTGCTTTAATTTTCTTCCACTTAGATCGATGTCCAATAGAAATGTCCAGATTTTGCACATTTTTGAAAAACCTCATTTAGAATGTGGCCAGAAGGTATAATAGTCAGATAGCTAAATCATCTCAACCAGGTCCTTCCACTGTGACTGGGCAGCGGCTTTAATCTGAAACTCTGTGCTCATTACTCTGTCATCAGGTCTGGTCAGAGTGATGTAAGAGTGTTGTAGATTTCTTCATCAGATAGTGATGCAGTGAACAGATATAACAGATAAAAATTAATTCTTCTTTGCCTTGATTTTCACTGTAAAGCAATCATTTTGTCTGTGTTAAAATCAAGCGTACTCCTTTCCTTGACAGCAGTCCTCTTTTGCTCCTCCCTAAAAGTTCAACTTTACTCATTATTTAGCTCATTTAAGACCAAGATGATGGAAAAAGAGTATTTCGTTAACAAGCAGTAATAGACATAAAAGATTTCGGTAGGTAAACTTGTGGAAGGCAATTTAATGGTTGCAAGGTCTCAGGGGATTTCTCACAGTGTCCCCTTTTGGCGGTCAGTTGTTTGTTGGCTTTATGTTCTCAGTCTCTCTCCCCATGGCTACCACGCTGGCTTTGCAAGCACATTCAGCTCGGTCGTCTTGTTGCCTTCATCTGCAGGCCTCCTGCAGTGGAGGCTGCAGGCAGGGAGCGACTGCCAGGTGACTTTGCAGGAAGGGTCATAAACTCACAACCAGATGACTTGTGTCTTTGACCACGTTCACGTTTGCTTTTCATGCGATTTCTAATTAAAACCCAAGCAAATCCTGTATTTGGAAAAAAAGGGAATCAAATGCAAATGTTAAAGTTCATGAAAAATCATAAAATATCAAATAATTGAGATTATAATTATTGGCCATACAACTGATTAATTTTGATTAGGCCTTTACCAAAACTGAGCATCTTTACTTTCCAGATCATGTCATTCTTTTCTTCTTCGATTATCACACTGCAAATTATTATTATTAAGATTTAGAACAACTTGATCAAAAACCTTTCTTTCTCTTTAACTCATTAATGAAATACCAGGTTGTATATGTTGTAAGATTGTATAGCAAACTTGAAAGACATCTAAGCCAAGTTTCTGTCAAAAGGCAGTATTCATGCTTGTTCACAACATGTCAAGTTACAGGGTGCTCACTCTTAAAGTTGTTAAGCTCGGTTCATGAGGTGAAAAAAGAAAATTTGCTAAACTATGATGAAATACTCCACTGAGTGAACAAAGTGCTAAAGGGTCACAGTGTGAAGCTGTTTTGTATTCATTAGGTTTTAAACGGTACTCCTTAGGTGAGCCTTGTGAGTGCGGGTGTCTGCTTGTGTGGTTTTTTTCTGTCCTGAGGCGACAAAGTATGACTGCAAATGCGCACGCACACACACACACACACACACACACACTTTGATTTCCATACAGGTGCAGCTTGTATTCCCGTTGTGTGCTTGTGCGTTAAATGGGAGGTAGAGGAGGGGGGAGTTATAAAGTATTAGGATTAAATTTTCCACTGATAAACAAACCTAGAGGCCTATCAGAACCACACCAGCCAGCAACTGAGCTCATTTGCCCTCGAGGGGATTGCAGAGGTGAGGTCATCCCTCCCTGGAGCTGGACCATTACCTGTATCCTCCGCTCACAAACACACAAATATACACACACGGATTGAAGCTTCACAGTTGTGATGGGACACGTAAAATATTTTGGTAATCCCCAATTATATCATCAATTCTTAGCTTTTTTCTCATTGAAGCCAGACAGTGCTGTCTGTTCTGAACCCCATGAAGTCATATAATCTGCCTTTTGGATTCATTACTGTGTCCAGCTGTGGATACACTAATGATTCCACATAATCACTGCAGTCAGCACAAGTTTGCACAAGCAATAGCGGGCATGCGATCAGAAGTTCCATGACGGTTATGTTTTAAAGGCATAGACTCATAAAACTGCTTTTGCTTGAATCTTATTTAATGGGTAATTACTAAACATGTATTTTCAGTGTTATCAAGTTGTCACTAATTTCAGTCGTGCTAATATGGAGTTAAATATATTTTAAATACATAAGATATACCTAATAAATCCCAAGAGTAGAGAAATTACTATAAAATAAATGCATATCGCAGGTATGCATATCAAAGACCTTTCACAGAGTCTTTGGATTTTTTTTTACTCTATTTCTTAAGAACATGACTTTCAGCTACTGTAATCTACTGTAGATCATTTTTAGGGCATTTACTTCTTCTTTTGCCCTTCATTTTTCCTCATTTCTTTTAAGGACACACACTTTTAAAAAAACAAAACAAGAAAAGTGTTCAACTGAAAATGGTCGAGTACAAAGACTGGACCGCACGACAAAGCTGCCAATGCCCAAAGAAAACCTTTAAAAGACCTTCAGAAAACTTTTGCTGAAGACCACTTTTTTTTTTTAAAAACTGAGAAGAAAGGCTGGTTCCTTGGAAGAACAATATAAAGAAGTGAGCATTTGCGCAAGACCTTTGCACAGAAATGCAGCTCTGTTAAGAAAAAATAATAAAAATAAAATAAAAATAATAAACTAAAGAAGGTAAAGAATGCACAAAAATTATTTTAAATGTTTGTTCTGCCTACGCCAGAAAGATTTCCTTTTTAGACTTTTGGTAGCTGTGGAAAAAATGACTCGAACAGGAGCGTCCAGTAAGTTCCATTAACTAAATCTCATTGTTAAAGTTTTTTAGTTTGAACAGTCATACAAAGTCAAATTGTATTACATGTAAGGCAGTATAGAACAAAGTAAATTCATGTTTCGGGTGAATTGAATAACTGTGTGGCTAATTTTAGTGATACGATTTGTCCAGCTTGCAGTTTCTGTGTAACTGTCACTGCAATTGTTCTTCTTGTGTAACTTTCTTACCACCTCCATACACTCGTATTTTATATATAGCTAAATTTGAGTGACGCTATTATTACTGTTATTTTATTCATATTGTGATAATATTAGTGCATCCTTTTTTGTTTTGAGGTCCAAAATAACATTGGATATTGCAACAGCCCTAAAAGAATGACCCACAATGTGCCAGTCAAAGGAAGTAAGAATAAGCTATGACAGAACCGACTACACATTTTGTTTGTCAATCCTTTCTGAGTAATGTAGATTCCAGTCTTGTAGATAAAAATGTACAGTAATGGCTAAGCTAAGGACTACTCAAGCAGTATCTGCTACTCACACTGGCTGGCTCATCTCCAAACTTTAAATTTGACAGTTTTTACGTGGGCGTGATGGGCACTGTGGGATGCCAGACTGAGGGGACAATAAGGAAGATGAATTAGTAGCTAGTAGAGGTCTACTTCCCCTGCCTACCCAGCTGCTTGTGCCTCTTTACCCACAGTCATCAATCTTTGTCAGCTATCATCCAGGAAGTCATTATGCAAGCCAGGGCAATCGGGGAATCAAGTTTGCCTTCGTTTTGTTCGCCCCCGCTTTTAACCGTCCCCAATTCACTTAACACACTTTGTGGCAGTGGGGACAGAAGTACATTTCTACTCTGTGATTACGGAAGGGAGGCCCTTTAAAGATAGCTAGCGAGCCCCCATAGGGCTGAGCTTAATGTGGGCACTGGGTAGCAGGTGGAAAGAGCCGCTGCCAGTTTCCCTTGCAGTGTGAGGAAATTGCTTGTACTGCTGTGAAACTGCTGAGATCTGGACAGCGGCCACATTTGGGCTGGAGGCATGCTGTTTTAAGCTTTTAATACCACACTGCTCTCGACTAGATAGAAGAGTGCCCTGAAGCTACTGAGTCCTTTTTGCTTTTTTGGACAGCTAGTGAGTGGATCAGACAAAGAATACATATTGTCTCCACTGGGTATATATATTTTTTCCTTATATTTGAAACTTGTGTTATGTGTCTTTTTTGTTTCTTTTTCAAAAGTGCTGCCATTCAGTTTACATGGCCACATATAGTCACTGACACTGAATAATTGAAGTCTCAGCTATTGATGTAGTTTTTAATATTGTGTGTGTTTGTGCAGGGTAAGTTCTACCTGCTGATCGAGGAGCTGAGCCAGCTGTTTCGAGCCCTCGTTCCCATCCAGTTGTGGTACAAGTACATCATGGGAGAAGACCCCTCAAACAGTTACTTCCTGGGAGCTACACTCATCATCATCTACAGCCTCTGCAAGGTTTCAGCACCTGAGGGCAAAATTGCTTTTGTCCTTTTTTTTTTTTTTTTAGGTTTTGCATGGAAGGTTTCCACTAAAGACTTACTTTTAGACTTCTGGTAGAATTTTAGTGGTGCTCCTTTGCAAAAAAAATCATCAAAATTCAGTCATTATTTTCAGTCATGTATTGGTATCATGGAAATTTTGGCATGAGGGGGAATCCAGATGAGGGGTCATTTAAAATTATCAGACTTTTCCTCAACCATTCTTTTCTCCCCAATAATTGTAAGTCATTAGTACCATTTAGTCTGCTGTTCCCAGTATGGACAGGTAATGCCTCTGCAAATTTCTGTAAAACTGGTGGAAAAAAAAAAAAAAAAAACCCCAGCATTGTCACATTTGACAATGATGATGTTTTTAAGCAACATTAGTTTCAGAGTAAGAATGCACCTCAGCTCATGGACCCGTGACAGGGGAAGAAAGAAGGCAGAAAACTTAGTCAATGGTCACAGGAAGGTCAGCCTTTAAAAAGACTTCAAAACTCAGAAAATAGACTTTCTTGGGCAATGACTCACTAAAAGTTGGACACGACATTCTGTGGGAGAACAGAAATAGTGAAAATTAATGGAACATGAATGAGCAAGTCTATGGATGATGCAAAGATTATTTACACTCTGAGACTATTCATTCTACAATGTGTGGTTACAATTATTGACCTGCTTTCTTTAAATATAACAGTGATTCAGATGTTGTAGTTCTTAAATATGGGGGTGTTCGACTGAGTTACGTGGGTAATCTCCTGGATGTGCGTACTCCATGTACAAGTTGCAGCACACAGGTGTTTTCCAGAATCAGGCAAAGCAAGGCTTGCTTTAGTATAACAGCATGCTGATATGAATGCTTCTTTGAGTCATTGTCGTCATAACGGTGTTGAATGACTGGGCAACAGTTGAATGAACTTCAAAGAAACGAGCTTACACCAGAAGGCTGTAGGTGAAGGAAGTTATCAAAGGTCTAGTTTGTGTGTAACTGAAACAATTTTGACTTTTGATCAATTTGTAATGGCTTTATTTCATATAAAGACAGTGAGATAAGAATTAAGTTAGTGAGGTGTGCCCCTAAAAGAAATCCATTTTTGTTGTTTTAAAGTTGAAATGAACAGTTATGTAAAATAGATTTTTGTTTCTTTGTTTTCATTTCAAAGCAGCGGTGTGCCCAAATATGGACTTGTGAATCTGTTTGCATGTCTGTAAACTAAGTCCTTTCTAATTTTGGATGAAATGGGGAATCCTGACGGATGCTGTAATTCCATATTTTTTTATTTTTTAAATAATTGTGCTTTGTCTTGATCTTGATGGATTTGCAGTCCTTTGACATCTGCGGACGTATATCTGCAATACACAAGGCCTTGGTCATGCTCTGCAGCTCCCAGGTCAGTTGTGGGTTTTGTTTTTTGTTTTTTGAAGAATTTATAAAAAATCTAAATGACTATCCAGAAGATTTCACTCCTTTGTGTGTTTGTGCATATGTCATCCAGAGTTATGGAGTGAGAGCTGGCAGTCAGCAGTGCAGCGAGGCAGGTGATGTCTGTGCTATTTGTCAGGCTGATTTTAGAGACCCCATTGCACTTCTCTGTCAGGTAAGGGTTCATTAACTGGTAACAAAATGGTAAAAAAAAAAAAAAAATCTAAATTTTGCAAATTATTTGGCTCATTTAAAGTCAAAATTGTTGTCACTGAATGTCACTATATACTGACTGTTATTTGGGTGTGGTTAAAAGTTAATATGACCTACTTTTGTTGCTCTGTTATCATCTGTAAATAACAATTATGTTATAGACTTCTATAAAAGATGGACATAGTTTCTGGGTCTGAAACCAAACCTGCATTCTTTCTAATGGCCAGCAGAGGGTGGCTCTGTGGTCACAAACAGCTTTTAGATTCCTTGATCCTCTAATAAGGGCTCAGTCACTAGGTTCAGTGACTGATGTTAATTTTTGAAATTACAGCCCCCTTTATCCAAAAGAGCAATAATGCAGGACAAGCCTAACATGTGATTATTGCTTTTGTTGTTTCCATGGTTATGTCACATGGTTTCACAGTCAGATGTTCCCTGCAGTTGTGACATCTGGTTTCGGAAGTGCTTATATGGAGGGTCAAGTATGCTCAATGTTTCACAACGAGGCTTCATTAACCCGTGATGATTTCATGGTGACTATGTCCATTTTTTTTAGATGCAGTTTTCACAAGAGTAGCTTGAGTGACAAATTTACTTATTTATTGGTATTTTTAGCAAGATATCCTAGCTATGTATGTGTCACACTTCTGCCATCAAATAAATGAAGATTTTGTTATTTTGCAGCACGTGTTCTGCGAGGAATGCCTGTGTTTGTGGTTCGATCGTGAGAGAACGTGTCCACTGTGTCGGTCTACTGTCATTGAGACCCTGAGATGCTGGAAGGATGGCACCACCTCAGCTCACTTCCAAATTTACTAAGTTCTAATAATATAGCATGAGCATCCAGAGATATGTGATTGTACTCTGAAGCCAGGTAAACAGTGATGTTTCTGTAAATGTCTTATATAAATCAGGCAAGGAATAATTGGGGTAATACATGATATATTGGGGACATTAAATTTATAGGCATTTGAGAAGGCCATAATCGAATATATTTAAAAACAATCATCTCCTATAAAGCTGGTGATTGAGGCCACATGTTTAAAGAAATGATCAATGTGGTAAAGGAACATAAACTTGAGCTCAATTTCAATGGTTTGCTACTGTTGTAATCTATGGGTAACTTTTTATTTGACTTTTTTTAATATAAAAGTTTGTTTTAAGTGCGGTTATAATGTAAAACGTGACTGAATATACACTCTGAGTTGTCTTTACAATTTCATCACATGTATTGATTTAGTTCTACAAATGACTTTATTTGAAAATGAAATGTCTCAGAATGATTCTTAATGGAAAATCAGTTTGTACTCTTTAGGTAGAAGATGTTGTGGTTGGTAAAACATAAGCATATATAGATACTGAATAAGGAACAAGGTGGTGTGTGCCGTTTAAGTAGCCTGACCATAAACGGTGCATTGTAAAAGTGTTGATATGTAGTACATACATTGTCACTGACATCAGAGGCACATATCTGATAATCGTCCACACTGTAAATTGTCTTCCATTGTTATTCCTCATTTATGTTGTTACTGTGTATTTTATTTAGAATAATTTTCCTCGGGCTGCTTAATAGACTCTAGGACTATATGGAAAATGCGCAGTGAAGCACTGAGATCATTGGTTTTGAAATAAAGCACTTAAGCTCAAATATCAGGTGTATTTCTTGTCTAAATGCAATGACACAAAGAACATATCTCAGTAAACGTTTTTTTATTATCAGGACTGCTAAAAATTCATATGAAATGTTTTAAAAGTATAAAGACCATACACTTTATAAAAGACCGTTTCAGGAATTTTACCCACATTACATTAAATATACTAGGGGGGGAAAAGCTTTTTTCTTTTTTGCAGAAATCACAGACAGCATAACAGCATAGCTTCCTAGGAGTTTTCTTTATAATAACAAGCCACATAACACTCCCCCCAACAGATTAAAAAAAAAGCAGAGTAATGTGTAAACATCATCTAAACACTGTAGAAAACACCTGTAAAAACCACTCTCATTATTTACATGCTTACACTTATAGCTTATGTTTAAAAAAAAGAAAAGGTACAGTGCATTATGAAGCTTGGAAACATTTCAGTGCATTATTAAGGATTGCTGCACTAATTGTAGCCTAGATACAGAAGGTCTAATGAGTTTAACCCCAGTTTTCACTGATGCACTCGCATTGTGGGAGGTGAAAATTTTAAATGCGTACTATTAGTAAGCTTTTCCCTCCACTCTACCAGGGGAAGATTACATCACCGGCTTGTAGATGGGATGACAGAATTGGAGAGTCACGTAGGGGTAGATATAGCCGCTGACTGACTGCAGGGCTGCTGGTGTCGTCTCAGCTCGGTATAGTGCATCCATATCCGACCTGAGTTAGTCTTCATGCCACATGCAGAATAGTCAGAAACGCAGTTCCGTTCCTGAAACACAAATTTAACCCGCTTCCTCGTTTGTCGCTTTTCCACCCGCTGTGCACACTTCTTCCTGCACCGCGTCCTCCGACTCTCCTCCATCCTTTGCTTTAAGTGCAAATGATGAGAGCCCGTTGCTTTCCCTCATGCATAATCTTAAAGGCACCGTCTATGATGAGATAGAGATACACGCACTTTATTGAGACGCATTATAAGAAACGTGAAACCTGCAGTAGAGCTATAATTTCTATTTAGCACCGTCTGAAAATGAAATGTAGAGAATGGCATCAGTTCTATCCTAATATTTATTTCATCTCGTTTTCTGTAGAAGTGCGACTCTTAATAATTACCTAATACTTAAAACATTTTTATCGCCAAATTTATTTATCCAGTTTTTATGGTACCTTGATGAAAGTTGTTGTGCAAATATTGAGAGGTTAAATGTATTTTTATATCTTAAAATTGATTATTTCATTTGGGAAAGGCCAAGAAAAGTTGATGGAAGTAGTAAAGAAAATGTTTTCTTGGCCTGCGTCAAAAAAAGCATTTTTGTATTTATTTAGTGTGTGTGTGTGTGTGTTTCAATTTGACAAATATGCCTAAATGAATTTTCATCCAAATCTGAGATAGGCTTAGTGGTTTCGCGCTCGAACAGGTGACGTGACTCTGTTTACTCACCTGTTGCTGGTGAGGCAGCCTCGCGCCCTACAGGTGTCGCCTCGCGACGAACAGCACGAGCACGGTGAAGTGCAGCGCAACGCACAGGAAGCCCTCCTTCAGGTGACCCCGTCCGCTTACCACCACCGTCCCTCTGTCCCCGCAGCTGTAGCCGACGTCCGCCCGCTCGGTCGCCCAGCTTTTCTCCAGCTTATCCCCGATCCTTCGTAGGCGCGACGCGAGCAGTTGAGCCACGGAGCACGGCGAGGGTCGACGGGAGCTGCAGGTTGAGTCACCTGGAAGCAGCAGAGGATGGTCTATCGGCAGCCAGCACATCTCGTCTTCGCGGCAAAACGCACGGTCTACTCAGTTTAAGTCTTGAGGATACAGGACCCTCCTTCTCTTTTTCTCAGCAAACCTTTACAGTGTTTGCGTCCCCCCTTTCTCCCCCACCTCTCTCACTACTGTATTATTCATTACAGTGTCACATGGTGTGGGGTTTACATCATCTTTTCCCAAAAGAGCGATGCAATGATTAACTCTTGGATCGCTCCTGTTTGGTTTTATCTTGGGGAGTTTTCTGCATTAGCACGCTTAAATTCTTTTAAAGTTCTAATAAAAATTGCACTTTTTCTAAAATGTGATCATCCTGTACACATAACTATGTAATACGAAATAATAAATTTTGTATAAAAACAAATTGCCAAAACATTGCCCACAAATACAATATATCTCCCCCTGCAATCGACGCGTCTATAATAAAAATGCGGAATTAAAAGTTTGGCGGAACTTTTGCACATTTGCTCGCTTTCCCTCTTCGGACTATTTATACAGGAGGACGTGCTTGTTTTTTGTCGGTGTCGTTCTGTTTCTATTCTTAACTCGTCTGTAAAACTACAAAATTTTACTTTGTAATGTTGAAAAAAAGTTAGATTTTCAGCGATGACAGAAGAATATGGCAGAGAACGATCTTGCTGCGTTCAGGGAGCGTTGGAAACGAGAGTTATCGAGTAAAAAGGGGGAGCAACGACTGGTTTGTGCGCCTTCCTCTTCCCGGGATATTGATGATCAGTTAGGCCAGAGAGACTTAAAAAATCTTAACAAGGCCGGTAGTTATTCAAAGCCAGAAGAAGGTGGTTGCACGGAGCATGTTCGTGTAGGGGGAAAACCTGCTGCTCTTGCTGCTGCCGCAGAGACAGAGGATCAGCCTCAGTATGTGTCCATTGCAAGTAGTTTGCTGGATGGAAGGACCAGCCCTCTGTTGGACAGAATTGAGGAGGAGAGGAGCAGGAGAAAGAGGCAATATCATAACATGACTAATGTCTGCAGCTCATCCTTGCAGCAGCAGCCTCAGGGAAAGGTCAAGAAAGAAGAAGAGCTGGTAGACCAACTCATTCAGGATCTGGTATGAGAGCGATAATGCACACCGTCAGATGGTACTTGACCACAGTCAGCTGGGTATATAATGTGTGTTTAATGATCTGTTTTGCAGAATGAAGTCAATGACATTCCCTTCTTTGATATTGAGTTGCCGTATGAGATAGCTTTGAAGATATTCCAATATCTCAACTGTGCAGAACTAGGCCGATGTGCCCAGGTAAGCAGTCTGAGTAAGAGGCTGGACAAACGTCACCTCAGGGGTGCAGGTCAGTGTTTTCATCCACCAGCTCCAGAATGAATCTTAGAGGTTAATCAGGTTTTTCACAAGACGACGTTGCAAGGCCTTGTATTCACTGATGGAAAACCCTGGTACTGTAGTTTTCAGCCAACAGAAGGGATTCATTTGATGAAAAAAGTGTTTACATAAATAGGACATTGTTTTGGCAGTCACTTCAAAATAAAATAAATTGTCCAATTAATGGGACAGGAATGGACATATGCTTATCTGGTTACTCGTGAGTATTCTTCGCTATTTTCTTGTGAAAATAGAGCTCTAAAATGTGTTTAAATGGGCAACAGAGAAATAAATCATTATTTTATTGAACTACTTGGTGACTTAAGTCTTGCTTAAGTGAGCGAGTGGATAACATCAAGGGGTTATTGCAAGTATCTATCTTTCACATTCTAAAAAGGGTTTTTGAACCTCTACTTTAGA
Source organism: Rhamphochromis longiceps (assembly GCF_057381845.1). Lineage (NCBI taxonomy): Eukaryota > Metazoa > Chordata > Actinopteri > Cichliformes > Cichlidae > Rhamphochromis > Rhamphochromis longiceps. The sequence goes on along the minus strand of NC_140568.1, from coordinate 38,774,286 downwards.
AGAACAGTTGCACACTGACAAGCGTTACAATCTGGGAGTGATTCAAATTAAAACAACTCTGAGGCTAAAACAAATTATTTTGTTGCACAGGGACCAGAAATCTTCATGGCCAAAACCGCACCCCAGCTATACAATAGCGATGTGTTGTGATTTAAAAAGTTAAGTTCTTCATTTGTAGCAACACATACTGAATTGCTTAGGGCAGCTTTATTTGCCTTTCATGACTTAATTTGGTACAGATTAATAAATTACATTTTGTGTGCCAGACCCGCATGTGACGAGTCCATTTGGCAGTCAGCCGAGCTTGTTAAATAGAAATAAGTGATGCAAGCTCTTAATGTATGCTGACTCAATCCACAGTTACACGGTTTAATCTTCTCTCAGGTGAGCAGGGCATGGAGAGTCCTTGCAGAGGACTCTGTTCTGTGGTTCAAGTTGTGCGTGAGGGATGGTTACCATCAGAATGCCAGCATGTCTGACTCGCCCTGCTGGAAGAGTATGCTGCGAGACTGCAGGAACTCTTCTAAAACGGTGCGCTTCAACTGGAAGGTGAGCTTGAACTACTTTACTGTGGCGAATCAGATGCTTCCATCCAGCAGCTGTGCAAAATTGAAGAATAAGTCAAAAGACAGTCTTTGAATGACCTACAGATTCACAAAGATTTCATTTTCACTGCATTTCCTCACTGGACTTTGCACAACTGGAAAAGCTGGTGACAAGTTGACCTAGATAACTGCCTTTCCTGCTTTCTCAGAAAAAAGGCAGACTTTGGGAAAGCGTCTCCTGAAGCACTTACTATTCAAAACTGGGGCCCATTAAAATGTGGGACATTATGTCAATTTGTGATACTGGGACAGAGGATGAAAATCCTGTGCTGTCATACATAAACTGGGACATCGACTTACCCTAATTGTATCGGTAAAACTAACAGACAGACATGCACTCACACTTGCACCTACCTTCAAAATATGTGTGAGGTAGCCAGAGAAAAACCCGCACAGGCAGAAGAACATGGACACTATACAGCAAGGCCCTTACAAGCTTTCTTTTGTAAAGCATCACTGCTTCACTTCATTGGGAAATACTAATTGTTACTGTATTTCTCAGACTGATATTAGTGCAGAACTGACAGTAGACCAGCTGCGCGTCTCTCATCTAATAAAATATATCAGTTTTCAGCCAGCCTATAATTTTCACCTAGAATCGAGTGGGATCCATCAGCCAGCTGCAGTTCGAGTTGGGGAAGGTGCTCTGTGACGTCAGCTCCTATGACAACTTCGTCTTAGCTGGGTGAGTATCAAGGATGCATATAGGATGCTTCTGACAGCCGATTAGTAACGATGTTAACTGTAATGTTGACTCCTCATATACTCAATTCTTCTGCCTTGTGCTTCTGTCTCTTTTTCTTGTCAGGTGTCTTGGTGTAAATTAATCTTGATCATAACCTTTCTGATTCTTTACTGGGTGTTTAATTAAACATGTATGACTATATGTCTTATTGCAGTGGTTACTGACAATCCAACACATTTGGTTTTCCCTTATTAGGGGGATAATTCATTTAAAGTCAATTGAAGAATCAAGTGAAGCAGTTAGAAATGTACTTGCAGTAACACTTAAGTGACTTCAATTTCATGGGATGAGACAGGCGGTGAATTTAAGACTATAAGCTGGTAATAATTTTCTGGTCAAAGATTTGGAACATGTGATAGTTAACAGTGTAAATAAATGATTTTCTAACATTGTTACCAAAAATTAACACGTAAGTCAGTACTTATCAAATATCGTTTATTGTTCCATTTTTACAGTTGAGATCAGTTTTTCACTTTGCTGACATTCACCACCACCACCCCAAATTTTGAGAAGCTTCAGAGAAAGAGGGTGGAGTTGAAGTGGTGCAAAAGATTTTGAGACTAAAGAACGTGCACAGACGGATGCCTTAAGTATCCAAATGTATTGCCACATTCAGTCACATGTCATTGGCCCACATGAGTGTGATGTCCACAATTATCATTCGTATAGCTCACAGCACTGACATTTACAAAAAAGCCTTAAAGCCTCCCATAGGGTTAGTTGCCAGGGGGCTAAACTGTTAGTGGACGTTCTATGTGCCATCTTCTAATTCCTTTTCCATTTCCATTTCTTTTGATGATGAAGATGAAGATGAAAATAAAGGCCAAGTTAAAAGAGCCATGATAATGTACTGAGTACTCTGGAATTTAGTGACTGGTGTGATTCAGTCAAAACGAGTGTCTTTATGGTCCTATGGTGAGGGAAGGGTTAAATAAATTGCAGTTTAAATAAACTGCAACTGCTTTGAACTAGTTGGCTGAGACAGTGATTGATTGTGAGTGGCCAAAGGGACCCAATAAGGCCTCAGAAATTTGGAGCATCTCTTTAGAGTGATGTGATTAGAGTCCCCTCAGTCCTGCTGTGTCCCACTGATAAAAAGCACATGTAAGACACATAAAACAACGAAAATTGCATTTATGAAATAAGGCACCTTGCACAATGTTAACATGCTGTTAAATTGTTCTTTTTCTTACTACTGCTATTAACAAATTAACAATATCAATACTTTTCCCATTATATTAAAAGTTAATTCAACTAAGGTAATTCAACTACTTGAATTTGTTTATCTAGAAAGGAATCAATGGCCGTTAAGAGTAATCAGAAGTGATTCAATTGTCTCCACTAAATCTTATTAGAAAACCAGTGAAATGAGATTTGGCACTTAAAAAGCAACATAAGATGCTGTCTCGTTAACCCAACAGTTCTTAAAGTCACACAATAACATAGAGGCCGGATCTCCCGAGGCTTGCGTGAAGATTGCAGTAATCAGTGCACAACTCTTCTTGTACAAAGTTTTTGACGAGTTCCTTGGATATGATTCAACATCATCTTCCTCCTGTTGATAGCTGGCATTGTGCTGACGTACCAATTAAGTCAAAGTGTGTGTCCCAATTGTCTACTCTCTGCCAAACCCCGCTAACAAAGTCATGCATGCAAATAACGGGTGCTCGCATGAACACCCTGTGTCACACTTGCTGTGACTGCATGACACACTGCGACTGCACACTTGTTCAGACATGATGGTATCCGCGGAGGTGGGAACTTTGGCAGTTTGCTGTCTCCTGTAGAGAGAGCTCATTGGCTTAGGCGAAAAAAGAAAAAGAAAAAAACAGGAAAGAGGAAGGTTTGAGAGTTTTAGGTGTGATGGGATATAGTTAGGGCTTTTCCACTAACTTGGAGTCTGGTGAAATGACATGACATGAACAGAAGGTCATGTTCCAATCTGTTGAAGAAATTGTGCTACTAGAAATGTTATTTTTGAGTGAGCTGCATGAGGTATTTTATGATCAATTAATCATCCTTGCAAATAAATTCACTTTTGTGTAACTAATGTTAATTTAATCCCTGAGGTCTACATTGGTGTGACCCATTGATTGGATTCCCGATAAGTTAGATTGGTTTGGCCCCGAGTTAGGCAGACAGCATCAAATGTATGAAAGAAAATGAAAGAAAACCTTTTTTTGTTTTTTTTTTCCTTGAAAGACTAAAAGTGGAGGAAAAAAAAATCACCGAAATCAAATTTAAGCTTAATTTTAGCATCTGGTCTAGGGTTATTAATTAGTTTGTTGATAGATAAAAAAATGTATTTCATTAAAACTTTTGAAGAAAAACTGGTAAAGTAATTTGTCAGCCAATTGACCAAATTAAAAGTTTTTAAATGTGAGAATTTCTCTAATATTTGTAAATTTGTAAATTGCATACCAATTAATTATCAAGCCAAACTTCATACATGGTCTGAATTAGTTTTGTTTTAATGTGTCTGAAATCGTACATGCATATTCTTCTTCTTATTATTCATTTTTTAAATATATAATGCATCTCTATGTATTATAAGGTAAGCTAAAACTTTATTTATATAGCACCTTTCTAGATAAAAGATCACAAAGTGCTTCACACAACGACAACAAAGTATAAAACAAAACAGACAACAGTTAACTAAATGCAATTCTAAAAAAAGTGTTTTTATTTGTTTTTTTAAAAGAAGCTACTGAGTCCAGAGATCTTAAGCTCGGTGGGTGTGAGTTCCACAGTCTGGGAGCCACAGTGGCAAAAGCTCTGTCTCCCTTAGTTCTCAGCATTGTATAATGAATGACAAGTAGACCCTGCTTACATGACCTACAGTGACCTGCTAGGGACATAGGGCTGTAGAAGTTCAATGATGTAGGCAGGAGCTTGTCCATGAAGAGCACCAGAATGTTAAAATGGACTCTGAATTCAATGGGGAGCCAGTGCAGCTGTTTTGGTCAGAAGTCTTGCTGCAGTGTTTTGAAAAATCTGTAGACGCTCCAAAGAGTCTGTTTAAACACTTAAACAGTAAATTACAGTAGTCTTGATGAAATGAAAGTATAAACGACAATCTTCAGTTCAGTACGAGATACAATAGGGCTTAGTTTAGAAATGTTTCTTTAGTGATAAAAGCAGGACCGAAACAGAGATTTGACGTAAACATCCGAAGTGAAAGCTAGGTCAAAGATTGCCCCTAGATACCTGATAGACGATTTCACAAATGTTGCAAGGGGACCAAGAGCATTCATTATCTTAGGTACGTGTCTATCAGGAGAACATACAAGGACTTCAGTCTTTCCTTCTATAAGTTGGAGGAAGTTGTCAGCCATCCAAACTTTAATGGAATCTAAGCACTCATTCAAAATCTGTAGCTTAGAAACATCTTGGGGCTTAAAAGAAATGTATAACTGGATATTGTCTGCGTAGCAGTGGTAACAGATGTCCTCAAAGGGGCTCAAAACATGCTGGAGGGGAAGTAGATATATTAAGAACAATAAAGGCCCCAGCACAGAGCCTTGTGGCACACCATAGTACAGGGACGTCGAAGATGGCCTGTATTTAGAAACTGCCACAAAAAAGTAACGTTCATACAGATATGATAAGAACCACTCTAAGGCAGATCCAGATACACCGACCCAGTATTTTAGTCTTTCAAGTAGGATGTGATGGTCAACGGTGTCAAAGGCCGACGTGAGATCCAACATCAGCAAAACAGAACATTTTCCTGCATCGTTTTGCAACAAAATATCACTGGAGACCCTAAGAAGGGCTGTTTCAGTAGAATGGGTTCTACGAAAGCCAGACCGGAATTTGTTAAGAATATTATGTTTGTCTAAAACTGTAACTGCTGGTAAGAAAAGGTCTAACTTAGGTTTTTTTAAAAGGGGTTGTATACCAGCATTTCTAAAATAAGCAGGGACTTTACCAGATGTCAGAGAGGTGTTAATTATGGTGAGCACACAGGGACCAGTGGAATGGAAGACACTTTTGAATAGCGATGCAGGCAAACAGTCAAGTGAACAGGAGGATGCTTTCATTGAGCTAACTATTTTTACCAGCTCGGGTAGTGAAATGGGTAGAAAATGTTCTAAAATAACAGACCAAGCTAGAGTAGGATCAGACAGTGCATAAGCTGATGGGGAAAAATAATTTCCTATATTACTAATTTTTTCTAGAAGGAAGGAAATTTTCACAGTCTTCATTTGAATAAATGGGGCAGCAGGTGGAGCAGGAGTAATAATGTCAATACAGTAATAGTGTCAAATAACACCTTAGGATTACCTCTGCCCTTTGCAACCAGATAAGATAAATAGGCAGCCCACGCATCTCTAATTGCATTGTTGAAAGAAACTAACAGATCCTTGAAGTAAAGGAGATGAACATTTAAATTAGTTTTCTTCCACAAGCTCTCAGCTTTGCGACAATCACGATTTAAGCAGGAAATATTGTCATTTAGCCAAGGTGAGGACTAAAAACAGAAGCTTGTCTCATTTTAACTGGACAAATTTCATCCAAAATGGAAAGACAATGCTTATTAAATAGATCTCTTAAGAAATCGGCATCGCTTTGAGGGGATGGATTTACATTAAAAGCATCTAAAAAAGTCCCGCTGTCGAGGAATTTATGAATACAGCGGCGAATACAGTGATGATCAGAGATAAAAATGTCATCAGAACAAATAAAATCAATATTTAAACCCAAAGTAAAATCAAGGTCCAGTGTGTATCACTGTGTATGTGTGCATATCCCAGTCTCAGTGAAAGTATACTTTTAAATAAATGATCAAATATTACTTCATTTGTAGTAAGACAGAAGTTTTAGAGCTGTGATGTATAAAAAATTTAAAAAGGAACTGAAAACTCGTGGTGGGCAAGCTGTCCTGGAAAATGGGGCGAAATGTTTGTTATTGTGTCGCCCAAACAACACCATCGTAATTGTCGAAAGATCGTGTAACAAAGGATGAAAACAAAATAACAAGTCAGAGTGAGCAAAGGAGGAGGGTGTGAAAGGGGAAATGATTCAGCGGTGAGAGGGTGACGTCAGGTGTTCTCGAAGGTGGAAACTTTTCAACGTGCTGTAAAAAAAAAAAGGTCAACAAAACTTTCCTTAGACTGATGAACTTTTTGCGTGTTTGGATTTAAGGTACACGTCTGGTGATGTGAGGCTGTGGGATACCCTCCACTGGGACTCAACGGCTTCGTACCTGAAGGCCAATAGTCTGTCTGCTAACACTGAGCCGAGACCACATGTTAGTCACGTCCAGGTCAACGGCACGCTGGCTGCTGCTGCGTATGAAGATGGTCAGTGTTTGTGTGTATATGTGTAATGCAGTGGTATCTTTTGGGCAAAGCATTGCCCACACCAAATACACACTATGTATAACTTCTAATCAAAAGCAAGGCAATCATTAGTCTTTTCAATCAACTTTTCTTTATCAAGCCTAGAAACCTATGGTTAGATGCACTTGTAATTTCTGTACATGATGCCCTTTGTTTATCATTTTTCCTTATGTGATAAATGCATACATTAAATGCATACAGTAAAAGACTTGGGGACTGTTTTTGGGATAGGCTGTGTAGACCTGTGGAGCACAGAGACAGGTGGGGAACCCATCTACCACTACCAGACTCCAGGGAGGATCCAAGTTCTGTCCCTAAGCCCTGACAGTCCTGTCCTGATCTCTGCCACTGGATCAGATGTTCGGCTTGACTGCGCAAAAGACTGTGGCTACTGGAGGACAGTATGCCAGACTCAGCTACCCAAGACTGTGAGTCAGAGTTCTTCATTTTTATCAGATGACACATTTCAATGTGCAATTATGTTAATTAATAGACTGTTGCTTTCAACTTTTCTCTGAATATCAAGTTAGAAATTGGCTTTCGTTGGGGTTTGGACTGTGGAGGAAATCACTTAAAGTACTGGTTATTTATTTAGTATCCTGGTAGTTTGAGTTCACAGGCATAGTAGTAGGCATTTATGTGGCAGGTAGGGAAGGACAAAAAAGACCAAGGTGACATGATCAAAGAATTAAAAAGTGCAGTGATTAAATGACTTGTACATAAGTGTGCAAGTAATGTACTAAAATGCAGTTATATACTTAATAAAGTCACTTTCTATACTGATGTATATGTAAAAAAAAAATGTGCTCCATCCTGTCTAATCTCACAGGTAGAGAGCATGACTTTAGTCCCAGGTAGGGACCAGCAATGTCCGTTGGCAGCTCTGGCAGCAGGAGAGTCCATGTACCTGTTGGACCCTCGGGAGGAGGAGCCATTGATGCTCCACTCAGTCTATGGTCATCCTGTTACCTGCTTGGATGCCTCAGAATCCCATGTTGCATTTGGGGTGAAGCGCACAGGCTGGGCCATGCATGACGGAGGGAACAAGGTGGGTTCAGCTTCTGTGTACAGTTCCCATAGAAAATGAACACATAGGTTTTAAAAGTACCTTAATTTAATCAGTGTAATTACACAGTTTCTTCAGAAAACCTAAAACTGAACCCTGGCACTTTTTTGCTATGTGATGTATATGGCACATGAAAAATCAAAGTTGAGTAGGCCTTAATGTTTATAAAGCACTGCAAAGCTTCAGGTCTGCTCGTGGATGAAATCAGCAATAAACAGTACAGCTGGCCATGATTGTCCAGTTTTTGACTATGATGATGTAGTATGAACAGGGAATTATTCGTCTGCTAATAGTGGCAAATGAACCATTTTCTAGTCTGGTGTAAAATCCATTTACTCAATAATAAATGGATTTTTTTATTGGGAAAGTGAATTATTTTATTAAAACTAGGGGTTTTGTGATATACCAGCATTAACAATGATTATGACATTTAAAAATAAAAACACATGTAACATTTTTGTTTTTGTAAAGCTTATGCATGCTCACACATGCACACATATCAGGTGTTGCTAGTTAGTGGGGACATCTCATTGACATAATGCTTTTCCTAGCTGCTTATCCTAACCCTAACCATCAAAAATGAATGCCTTACCCTAAACCTAACCATAACCCAATTGTAACCCTGACACTAAAACCACATTTTGAGTGTGAAAAATGCCTTCAACCCCATAAGCACCTTGATTTTTGGTCCACATGTGGGCTGTTGGTCCCCACCAGTGTAGTAAATTTGAGATTTTGGTCCCCACCAAGACATTAAAAACACACACACACACACACACACACACACACACACACACACACACACACACACACACACACACACACACACACACACACACACACACTTTTGTTATAAGTTTAATTTCATTTGCCCAAAAACAAGCTCTCAGTAAAAGCTATAAAAGTCAACATAAAGCACGTTGTTATAATGGTACATCTGCAACTCTTCACTTGACATATGCATTTTTTTTTTCTGGGAGAGAATAAAGTGATTATCCACAGTTTTGTTTTTTTTTGGCCACTAATTTACATGCTGTTATGATGATTATTTAAGCCTTTATGAAGGGCACTCCAGTATGTATGTATGTGGGATTGTAATCTAGTGTTTGTATGTTAATGGAATTGATGGAGCTGTATCAAGGTTTTGTGGTGGGTGGAATTGAAAATACTGCGAAACACAAATAAACCTAAACAAAACCTTGAACGTCGACCAACTAGATGGAAGGCCTCTGGACTCTGCAGCTGGATTTTAAATGTATAAAAAGCTACCTTGACCTCGCTAATTGAAATGGAAGGTTTCCATCAGAGTTAACAAGGTCAGCTGTGCTCACAGCAGGTGCGTAATGAAAAAATGGGAAGTTGTACGGGGTAAATAATTTGGTTTGTTTAAATGGAATGATGCATGTTTTGTTGCACAAATATAATTTACTGAGTGAAAAGCAGTGAGGACAAAAGTTTTGGCTTTAGGCCAGTGTCAGTTTTAATCACTGGCTTGTAGCTGAAATACCAATCTTCTCTTAGGGAAAAAAAAGAACAACATTTTGGGGAATAGATTCATTTTCCCTTTTTAAATCTGGTCTATATTTACAACTGCTTCTGGTTTTTAGGTGCTCTGCTCTGTGTCTAAACTTTCTTGCGGGTGTGATTACTATTACTTGAGGTCCCTTTAGACCCCCTGGGTCCCTTTAGAAATAATGTCATGTGCCTGTAGGGGATTAGTTTATAGCATAAATAGCTAGCCTAAATAATGCAAACCCTCTCTGGACCTCTGCTCTTAATTACTAGAGCTTTAGGAGCACCTTTTGTGGAGTGTTGTTCCTTGATCTGTATCTGTTTGCTTCTAATAATACTGTGTTTCTAAGGACTCCATGTACCTAATTGACTCTTAAGCCATTACTTAGAGACTACAAATAGCCATGAGACAAACTCATCTTTTGGGATCTGGGGACAACTAGTCAGCAGTTATTATGTGGTCAGGTTCACTTCATCTAAATCATGTGTTTCTGTGATGATAAAGATTCAAGTAAACTGCTTATTCAAAGAAGGCAGTCTCAATTAAATGTGGTGGTGGAGTGGTAGCTGTAGAGCTGCAAATACCCACTGTGTGTGTGAGTGCACACACCAGTTTGTTGGTGACTTATTGCTTTTTGGCAAAGATACTACACTGACATCATTCCTGTTAGAAATCACAGCTGGAACGCTGCAGCACATTTTCAGCGACAGCACTAAAGCACCACATAGTGGACCAAAGAGAGACTAGCAGTGAAACCTTAATATATGATGATCCTCTTAAATAGTATAGAGACTGACATTTAGGTAAGCATTTGTTATTTTAAGGGTCTCACTTTTGTATCACTTAATTAAATCCACCAACCAAGAAGGTTATCTGATTGATTCAATTAATATATTTCTGTTTGTTTGTCTGATTGTTAACAGAATTTTTCAAAGATTCTAGCTAGAGTTGGGTGAAAAAATTTTCCTGGGGTAGAGCTCGATCCAACTGGAAAGTGGTTAACTTTTTTTTTAATTGGAATTTTGGAAGTATTTTTTGCCCTCGAAGCTGAGGCAAAGTTAGAAATTTCCTTTCATATCTTCACAAAACTCTTTAACTGAAACAAGAAAAACTGGGAAGCATCCTCTTAATGTTCTCAAGAAAATATCACAAGCTAATACGGATGGATCCATGGATGCAGTCTCAAACGTGCTGTTTTTGCTGTTTCTGTATTTAATTTTGAGCTGATTTGTAGAAAAAATATTTGTAGCTTGATAAAAGAGGAAATTGGTTTTATAACTGAAAACATTCTTTGCTTCTTGCTTTTCCAGAGTGAGAATTATCTGTTTTTGTCTCTTTTTGCTTCATTTTTAATTGATTACTATCAGTTTTTCTTGTGGGATGTGGGGGTCTGTAAATCAGATAGCACCAGATATGAAATTTGTTTCCTAACTTACTGGTGTTCATAGACAGTGTGACAAAATATTTACTGGAAAAATTATAGACAGCTAAGTGGATCGTTCAGGCTGTAGTTGGCGCCCTACTCCTAAAGTGTTATCCCGAGTACTGTACATTGTTGGGATTGCCTCTGATTCTAAAACCCCCCACCCAGCTCTAACATTATTCCGTAAACACAGCTAGTCTCAGACAGTCCAACTGAGATCATATTTTTTATCTTCAGCTTTAAAATTGGTTAAAATTTTAAAGCTGGTTAAAAATGAAAATCAAAGGTTCCTCTCCCAGTATGCACTGCCTTTTAGATCTGATTAATTTCACTCGCAGATCAGATACATGTGGTCTTTGGTATCCCATCTCAATTATGCCAATTCATGATTGGCATGACTAATTAAAATATCTTACAAATTTAATTAACTTGTCTGTCACTCCTGTCACGCTTCTATCAGCAATTTTCATACCGTGAAGAAGACAAAGCACAACTTGGCTGCAGCTATTAGTTATGCCTTTAGTAAGAAAACATATGGTTCATTAAAATCTGTTAAGATACATGGAGGTGGCATCCAAGGAAGTCATGTAACACCTTTTTTTCCAGACAGAAGAGTGAAGTATTTCAATTTACAGCATTTTGACCCAGATAAAACTAACCGTGCTGCCACGTTTCTGTTGAGCTAACTCGTTGTGCTGTTGTGTGACTTTATTGAAGTTTTGTTTGAAAATCAAAGTTTGTTTTGTGTCGATCACATCAGAGATTATCTCTCACACGTTGGCTTGCAACAGCTTTTAGCTTGCACTTTTTTCTTTCTTTCTTTTTTTTGTAAATCTCCCCTCCCTCGTTTGTGTGTGTGTCTCTGCGTGTGTGGTTGAAGCTACTCTCCAGGTCCTCATTACTACTAGTCTTCCCCTTGCCATTGGACTAGGGGCACCCTGGCATCTGCCCTGCTTGTGGCACTGCATTCAGAACAGGCTGGCTTCTTCACTGGCAAACTATCAATCCTCTGCAGTGGATCTACCGCTGAGCTCAAGTGCTGTCTGAAAACCTGTCATCTGCTTGTTGCCCAAAGTTCAGAGGGCTGGTTAGATGGGCTGTGTTTGTACAGCATGTACAAATGTGGGTTTTCTATATTTATATAGAGAACTACTAATCTGTCAGGACAGAAATCAGATCATTAGGGATAAATAATAATAATAATAATAATAATAAAGTTTTTAAAAGAGCCCAATAGCAATTTTCAGTCACCTGTGCATGATTAAGTAAATATTCTGTAAGTATGCAAATCTAAAAAGAGCAGCATGGCGCGACATCTGACGTATAAATGTAAATTTTTTGTTTGTCCATAGAGAATTCAGCCTCAATCCCAACCCTCTGTACGACACTGTAAGTGTTCACAAAGTGAAATGTAAAGTGCAAGTCTTAGAAAGTGTTGGCTGGAACAAACCTAACAATATGCGTTTCATCCGATGCGCTCACATCTGTCTGTCCGTATATTTAAAGCAAATATAGAGCTGAATCCAAACAAAAGGGTGTGGTCCAGTAAAAAAGCCCGCAGTCTGTAGGTTTTTTTTAAACCGGTGGATTCTTTTGTTGGAACAAAAACCAACAGAAGGTTGAGTTTCCATGTCACAGGATGATTTCCCATTGCTGGTCTATGATATGACACACCAAGCCAGTTTCTGCGCTTTTGTACAGATTATCAAAGCATAAAAGATTTTCTTTGACATGTAGTAGTAATTGCTAAGCTTTTCATCTTTTTAAAAGCATACAGAGTAATTACATAAACATCCCAATACAAGCAACTATTAGAGCTGCTTTTGTTTGGAAGCCTCACTGGAGATTCATCTAATGCATTAACCTAACAGCTTCTCTGTCGCCATACGATTATCCTTTCTCTGCTGCTTTCTGCCTGTAATATTATCACTAAACAGCTCCTTTGCCTCCCTCAGCGATAATTTTAGTGGGTGAGGTAGGCAGATATTTAATAGAAGTATCTTCCAGAATCTGCAGTGATTCATTGTGAACAGCAGGCTTTGTGCCCCCCCCTCCTTCTCAATTCATGGTACTCCCTCTTTTCTCCTGTCCAAATCCTATCAAGCTGTCATTTCAAAGTCCGGTGTGATTTGGGTTTTGCCCCGGGGTGGTGCACAATTAAAGCTCTGCTTGGCCCAAATAAGGGACACACAAAAACTGCTGGCACCTCCTCAAGGCTTACATCATCTTTCTCCTTTTTTGAAACTTCTTTTATGTTTCCTGCTGTCTCTCTACCCCCCTCCCTCTCTCTCTCTCTCTCTCTTTCTCTGTCTGTCCTTTTCTATCCCTCCTTTCCTTTTGGCCCTCTTTTGTTCTCTCCCTCCCTTCTCGCTTTAATTTCTTTGTCGTTTTAATTATTCAAAGACAATTTTGCCTGGCGGTTATCCTGTTTGTTCTGTCTCGTTTGGATGAGAAAACACCAGCCGCTAATTGACCAATTAGGCCAGCTCCAGATGACATCATTGTAACTTGTATGAGGAAAGTTTATTGCCGTCATCAAGCCAAAAGCAGGAAAGGCTGTAATTGAAGTTTTCCTTCAGGTCTTTTTTTTCCCCCCTCAGTTCATCTTCATGCATTCACATAATTGGCCAAGGGTGTTTGCCGTTACCTGTAATTGTCAATTGTACAGTAAGTTAGTGCAGTATTACCGTCTATCCAGTATCACAAGTTTTACTTTGAGGTGTAGTTACATATTGTGTGTGTGTGTGTGTGTGTGTGTGTGTGTGTGTGTGTGTGTGTGTGTGTGTGTGTGTGTGTGTGTGTGTGTGTGTGTGTGTGTGTGTGTGTGTATAATTTATTTGAGGAAAACAAAGTGGATCAGAATGATCTAAGCATCATTCATTGTGATTCAGGCTTTAGCTATTTGAACTTTCTGATTTTTGGTCAATTTCCTGTAACATTGTAGGAGATTTGTAGGAGATTTGTGATTAAAGTTTAAAAACAATATTTTAATGGAGATAAACATAGTAATGTGTGTTTGAATATCTCTTGAAAATCCCAGCACTTAAACTATTACAATAGTTATTCACCTGTGCTTTCATTGCTGCACTTAAATTAGATGCAAAATGAAGCAGCCATTGTTGGGTAACAGGAAAATGTTTGTAGCCTTATTGACTGTGTGTGCGCAGATCAGATAATCTATGAATTGTAACACTTTTTACACAAAATTTTATTAGCATATATAACTAGATGATGATTAACACCGATAAAAACAGTTAAAGTTGTTATATACAATAGATTCTTTTTAACTGTCTCTGTAACAGTGCAACCCACTGACAATGCACCCTTATGCAGTTTTTATATATTCCCTGGCGACACTCAGCTGGGCATGCTTGCTGGTTTTAGGAGCTTTTTGTTGTATTTCTAGTTTTTCAGTAGGATGCTGTTATTTCGGTTGATTTGGTTTCACACTTCCACTGTAGTGTCTTATATTGAGAGCTAAAATCTGCTGTACGGTTTATGCATGTGGTGACAGTCTTGGAAGTTGACTAACTGTCATATATGAAAAGAGTAATGTTTGTCTCAAATTTCAGATCCACATCTACAGCCTGGAGACGCGCAAACCGACAGTTTCTGTCGGCAACTCACCGGGAGATTTCACTTGCATCAACCTGAGAGACAGCTCTCCTCATCTGCTGGTGTGTGGGAACAAAGACAGGAGGTAGGACACAAAAACACACATACAGATGTAAAATCGTGCATAATATCAGAAACCTGAGCCAAGAATGCAAGCTAAAAGGAGTGTGCCTGTGAAATTGTTTTCTCAAAGCGACACCTGATGATGAAGAAGGCTGGAAAGCTAAGGTTACTTGAAGTGGATAACAGATGTTTTGAAAATGTGTGAAAGACGTGGCTTGATTAAATTTGTGAATTTTTTAGAGTACAACCTTTTATGTTGAAAAACAAGGCTTTGAAAAGCTTTTTGAGATGAAAATTAATTCATTAACAGTTTTTTAGAAGAGTGATGTTCTGTTCTTTGTCTTAAATAGACAAATATCTCGCTTTTCATTGTCTTTCTCCTCCAGTACCTGGGATACTATAGAAGAGAAAAATTTGGCTATCTTGATTCTCTTCATTCATGTAGACACACTTACCACATTGCTAACCTGGCTCTCCAGTTGAGAAAAGGACACATAAAAGAGCCATTCTCTACTTGTTAGTGGTGCTACAGTGCATGAGCTGGCAGGAAAGAAAAAAATCCCTGGCGTGTCTTTGTCCAAAGCTGCCCCCGCTGTTTCTATTCAGCACCAAATCCATCTGGCTGTTAAGTAGTTGGCTGACAGCAAAAGACAGACCACATCGTATTGTTTAGGTTCTATTTTTTTCCCCCTCTTCTTACTAGTTATGACTCCTGACATTCATACAAAAGCAGGAAATGCTCCACTAAAGATCTTTTGTCAAGTGTCACAGAATTGTGATTTTCATAGTAATATTCAACAGCACCCTTTGAATGAATAATTCAGTGATTTCCTCTTGGACTTTCTGATCAGATTTTGTCCAGAGAGGTACACACACCAGGTTGGCTCTTCCACTTTGGCCCCAGCTGATGCAGCGCACAGCCGAGGACAAATGGAAATTGGGAAACTGAGGGACAGTCTGAAATCTTGGCCCTTCAACAGGGTGGCTTAAGGCCAGAGCCTAATGCATCCCTTCTTTTTGTCCAAATGAGTTTTGTCCCTTTGTTTTTTGCGAGATCCAAGGAGCACATGAGGAGTCCAAATGATGGCTGTCGGGAAAAACCTTGCCATATTTGTGTAAACAGGAACAATGTAACAAAGGGAAATATTACATATATTTAGAAATTGAAGAAATAATGAGTACTGTTACAGTTAAGAAGGACTGCACATATTGTGTTCAGCTTTGAGACCGTTTTACTGGCAAACTTATCCTTCAATCAAATGTTTTGTGGCACGGCTTCATGAACAGCTATGCCAGTTTGAAGTTTGATAGATTATACATGGGCTTATCATGCTGACCTACAGAGGTCCATTCTAACCAGGAACATCTCTGACATACAGTGAAACAGTTAAGGTTTTATTGAATGGTTTGGACCAAAATATTTCACAGACACTGTTGTGACCAGACATTTACATATGCTTGTAATGATTTCTTTAAACTGTTGATTTTTCAGGGTAGAGCGATTGTACAGCATGCATCTTTAATAATCTTTTTAAAAAAAGAAGACTTGGGTGTATAAGCCTGAATTTTGAATATTTTGGATTTTCTCTTTTGCAAACGCGGTCAAAATTATCCATGTACTTAAATACATATATTCACTTAAATCTTTTGAGGACAAAGGGAAAGTCCAAGGAAGGTCTAAGAAGGAGAACTGTAGATATACAAGTTAGGAAGGTTTTGGAATGGACTAAACAGGATAACACTAAGCTAATGACCCGCCCAAAGCTCTGACCTCAACAGTACTGATATTTTTGGACTGTGCTTAAAAGTCGAGTCTATGCGAGGAAACCAACCAATTTAAATAACTTCTTCCAATTCTACCTAGAGTGGTGAAGGATCCAGCCTGAATTATGAAGGAAGGAGCTTGTTGATCACTACCAAAATCACCTGGTCAAGGTGCAACTTGCTACTGGACATTTACTTGAGCAAGTATACTTTAGACAGTATGTGGATTACAGATGCACAATGCACTAAAAGCTCCAAATTACCACGACAGTCATGCCCATGATGAGTGCTTGTAAACTTCTGACCAAAACTGTATTTACTTTCTTGTGGTCCTTGAACTTTTCTTCTAGAGAAATAATGCGGTTGATATTTGTGGTTTTCAATGAAATATTTTTCATTTGGCATTAAATTCCAAACCGCCATTTGTTTCCCACAAGAATAAATAAATAAATAAATCCTAATAGGATTAACATCACTCTCAGCTATACTTTGTGCTAATTAGAAAATGCTAGCATGCTTAGTCTCGAAACAAAAGAAAGAAATTTGATGTCCTTACGTCATGTCTGGGCTCGCCTCTGTAACAGAATGCAATCACTTATTTAGCCTTTTTTCCATCAATCTTTCTGAAAAAATGAATGTCCCTGTGTTTTCCATAATCAAAGACTAATGGACATCAACAACAGCACTTTACATCAGATACGAAAACCTAAGTGATTTTTGCTTTGTGGCATGCTTTTTTCACAAACCACAGATGCATATTTCAATCCAAAAATAGCAGGCTTTCAATTGAATAAAAAATTGCTCGAGAAACGCACAAGAAAATATGGGTTTAGTTGGAGATCGTGTTGCCCACTGCATATGCAAATGAATATTTTTGCTACAACATTTTCGGTGCACAGGCTATACGTGGCACAGCATTATCTGGCACGCAACACAAACTAGCAGTTTATTCTACGCTAAGGGGAGCATCCACAGTTGTGCACATTATATTACTCCAAAATCGATCAATTTTAAAAAAAAATTGTGGTGGAATTTGGTTTATTCCACTTAAATCTCCATCTTATTGTTGATCATTTAATACTTAACCCATAACTTTGAATGGAAAAAAAACAAAATGAACTTAACAAATTATTTGAACACTGTTACTCAACTGTAGGAGCCAAAATTAGTTATTCCCAGTTTTTAAGACATCCATTTTAACGGAATATCAAGCTTAGCTAAAACTACAAGACCGGTGCAATCATCCAATCACACCACTGAATCGGTTGTCTCTCTCAGGGCGCAATGATTGATGTCTTCTTCCAGCGTTAGGTAAATAGCTTTTCAGGGGTTAACTGCACTTCTCCCACACATCTCGTATTAGGGAGAGCTCCTCTTGATTAATGAAGAAGAGCCTAGCCAGTGACAGTTAACTGAAGACAGAGCCGCCTTCTGCTTTAGATTTATGGTTCCCCAAGGTCTGGCAGTAATGGTCAGTCCTCATTGTTTAAACGTGTGCTTCCATCACGTAATGCCACTAAACAGGCAGAACTAACTGCAGACAACAAGTCCTCAGTGCCCATTTAGCTATTTAAGGCTGATTCTTTTAAAAAGTTTGGAAGGGAAAATGAAATCTGTCTGAGTCCCCAAAGTGAATTTGATTATGGTAATGAGGTCTTGGAAGAAGGTTGGGCCTGGATAGAGTCATGTCCTGGATGCTTTCAGCTGCAATAAACCCACAATGACAACAGATGGAGCTGAGGGTCCCCTGGGCTCATGTTGCTGATAAAACCTGGAGAGTAAAAAGCCTGCTCTTATTGCTTTTCATCCCTCAGATATACCAGCAAATTAATAATAATTATCATATCATCATAAAAGCTTATTTTAACACAGAAAGGATCAGAGAAACATAGAAAAGATTAAAAGAAAATCCTTGTCAAACTTTAAAAGAGGTAAACGGTAACGTTAAATACAAAAGTGAACAAAAGTACAACAAATGAAGTAAAACTTGCTACACTTTATTAAAAACATGAGGTGACAAAGATAAGTGTTTGAAAATGGATCAGAGAAAGTATCCTTTGTCGTGTTCATTCTGTCACGTTCGACATATGAACTGTTTATTTACAGTGCACAATATACACTCCCTATATGTGCTGTCAAATATATTTATACACTTTGAATTCCTTCTTATTTTCTACAGTATCTGCACAACAGCAGCCTTTTCATTCCACATTTGTGCATGTGGGTGTTTTGCTCGCCCTTTGTGTTTTCTTTTTTTGCTTCGTTCTTGAATATTGTTTAGATCCTTGTTTAGTTGGTTTTGGATTTCTGTCTGTATTCCAGTTACTTATTAGTTGGTAGTCATGTTTAAATAACTACTATAATCTTGGTTTGTTGAATCAAATTATGAAATAGTTGTCCAGATGCGAGAACAAATCAAGCTGGGACTAAAGTTTGGAGTGGGCCATCTGTGCTGAAACGTTTCCTTCAAGAAGTGAGAATAGAGTCCTTTTGTCTGCAAATGAATGCACTCTTTGATAAACTGTAGCTCTCCCTTGGTATTAGATGTCCACTTTTGTTAAAAAAAATCCAAAATTAGCTAGAGTGCTATTGTACTTACTTCACTTATTTTTCTATGGGTCTTACGCTGGATCATCAGGGGAGTTTTATCAAGGATACCAACAATAAAGTGGCCTGTGAAGGATGTCTGACTTAAATAACTGTAGTTTTATGACAAAAGTAAGCACTTTTCTCTCAATAACTTAATATTAGTTTTGGTTTTTCCTTACTATGTCTCAGGGTGAGGGTGTTCGACATAAGATCTGGCTCTTCTGTCGCATCTCTGTACGCCCACCACTTGGGGGTCACCTCTGTGCAAGCGGATGACTGGAAGATTGTGAGCGGCGGAGGCGAGGGATTGGTGTGTGTCTGGGAGATGAGGATGGGAGCAAAGCTATGGGAGATGCACAACAGGTAGGACTGTTTTCAGTACAAACTGTCAGAAACACTAAAATTGTTTTTTAAACATGTTATTTCTGCTGTATCACATTATGAGTATGGTATTTGACTTTAACATTGTAGTAAATGTAGTTCCTCATTCGAACACATTTAACCAGTGATTATGATTACTCTGTTCTCATTTCAGTTTCTTGTGCCACAGTTAACGTAATCTTCTCACATAAATGTTTTTATTTCATGTAAATTAAATTGCTTAAGACAATATTGTGGAGTCAGTTTAGTATCACACTCACATCTCCAAGCAGTAACTGTCATTTTTGTGGTGCCTTCACCGCATAGAAAACATTCAGCATCTTAACTGGTATCTTTTGTAGATGCTACAGTAGTGGATACATCCATCAGCGAAACACATGCTGGCAAGAATGCGATTTATATATTTAATATTCAAGGTGTTATCCATCTTTGCTGCAGGCATCCTGTAAGGCATGTACGCTTCAACACCAGCACTCTGGTAACAGCCAACATCCCTGATGACAAGTCGCCACGGGGAGCTTGCATCACAGATGATGACCTAACAGCTCATCGCAGGTCGTGATCTCCCTCCTACACTTTTTTTTGTTGTTGCCTGGATCTCTTCTATTCTTCTACCTCCTATAAGTCTCTTGTACAAAAGCTGGGATAGGCTCCAGCCACTATGCAACAAGCAGAAAAGAATGGAGGGATTGATGGTTGATTCCTTTTGAGAAAAGCGATACAGCTGTCATTTCTGAGTCCTCAGCAACCTGTTTTTCAACAGGTTGCTGAGGACCTTCATTAGCAAGAAGGTAGTCTCACTGTAACCAGAGGTAGCAAAAATCCTTAGGTGAGATCATGTTTTTGTACAGAACAACAGTACCTTCTTTTAGTAAGACCTTACTCATCACCTTACCTGTAATTTGAGAAATCTGTCTGCCTATGCTTCTGTCTGTTCTTGGTAGGTCTATTAGTGGACACACACACACACACCCTGTGTCTTTGTTAGGATGAGCATTTTTCACATTTGAGCTAAAGCGTGTTACCAGCATCTCCCCAAAAATGACTGCTGTGTGGCTGCGTCGCTCAGACAAGCACGTTTGTTGGGCTATTTTTGTGAGGAGATTCGCTGTTAATGTAGTCACAAACTAACAAATTTAATTCGTACAGGCCTTTTGAATGGGTATGGAAAAAATGACAACTGGACAAACCGTTTTACAATGTTTAGTCACAAAGAGATGCTAGACATGTTTTTGTAACGTCTTTGGCTTCCTTCAGTCACTCATTCATGTTGCTTGGATAAGCATTTCTTCAGAAAGCTACAGTCTGCCCTGAACACACACAATCATTAAGTGATTGTTATCCCATATCCACATTTAAAAACAGTAATTTATGATTTTCTGGAGATGATGCATTTAGGGGATAAATGAGCTAAACTGCATGTCTGCCGTTTTGTCTCAGTCTTCTAAAGCAAAGTCTAAGCATAAATGACAATCAACAATACAAAACCTAACAGTTACTGATGTCAATGTTTTGTTTTTCTAAACTTCAGACACAGAGGAGTCATCTGCCACTATGACTTCTCTGAGGACGCCCTGTCACAGGATCACATCCTGCCCATCTGCAGGTCTGACTACATAGAGTCTTATGGCTACAACTACAACATCAGCCTAGCAGTGCCTTACGACAGGCTGTCTGGTTCCCATCCGTCCCAATGACACGCAGTTTTCCAGACTGCAAATGGACTTAATTGACTGCAATTGAAAAGACAGTAACATTTATCAGTTTGAACCTTTAAACTGTCGTTTTATTTAACAGGTCCTCTTTCATCATCCTGATCAAATCAAGGCTATTAAAATGTAGTAGTGTCGGTGTATTGTATATAACTGTTGCATAGGTATCTCTGTTATTGTTGAATCTAGCTGCCCGATGAAACACTGGGTTTGATGTAGTCCAACATCACAGGAATAAAGTCATTTTTACCTCATTTACTATATGCAAATCATTTGAATATTTTTTCCTATTAAAACAAAAAAAATGTACACAAGCATTTTTCTTCACATTTATTTTGTTTATTAATAGAATTAATTGAGAGGGATGTCAGATTTCACCTTAGAGAAAGTACACTCTCCCATATACCAGTAATCAAAAATAGTGCATTTTTCTACAGTACATCAGTAGTGGTTGGTTAAACAGAGGAACACAGCAAAAAGAGCTATTCTGGAGCTACAGAGGAAATGGTGTGTGCCTGCAGCGTCTCACTTTGGATGCCATAACAGTTGACCCATGAATGCCAGAGTAGCCACTGAGTTAAGCTAAAGTGAAGATTCTCTCTAGTATAAAGAAACCCTCACATTACCTGCTGGCTGCAGTGGAGCTTGTAGAATAGTTGTAGTGCTGAGAGACTGGTGTGTGTTGTGACCAAAGCCTAAATGTAAACCTCACTGCATTCGTTCATACTAGCTATTTTTCAGATAATAAAACATAAAAACTGAATTCTTAAAGCTTAACTGAAGAACTCTAGAAAGGCACAAGTGACATGCAGTCTTTAAAACTGGCATGAAAATGAACTTACAGCAGTGTGTTACATTTATTTAGCATTTTTTCCTGTTCAAAAATATATTTGTTTGTCTTTATATATTTATTTATATCAGAAGTGGCTGGCTTCATTCCTTTTTACAACTGGTGACACTGTGCTAAAACAGCAGCAACATAAATATTTCCTTACAACAACCCAATCAAGAGCTTAATTTCCCACAACGCATTGTTGCGGTGTTCATGTCCAAAAAGCGAATGGACATCCTGGACTCCATTTCAATGCCTTTTAAAATCTGTGGGCAGAAAACAAAATGTTTTTCTTACATTGAAAATATATTTATCCATCTAAATCTAATATATAGATATATCTGCATATATAAGGTAAGTGCAAACCTGTTCAAAATGCTCAAATGTGATTCCTTCATAGAAATCATCCGGGGCCTGGAATGAGACCAGTGACTGTGTTACTTCGCTGCACATGTGCAAATTTCTTGTAACATTTCAGCTTTGGTGAGTTCTCTTACCATGTGGGGCACATTTGTGCTTGCCACCTCCAGCATGGCAGCATCTGCTATCGACCTGGCAACCTCGGTCTCAATGGCTCCGCTTTGAGACAGCAGCTCCTCTACCACCTTGGATGTGAACAGAATATTAAAAGTCGACTCCACACGATGATTTCCAAATACAGCGAGAGGTAAGAAATTCAGCTGTTATATTTTAAGAATGGTATTCGCAGCCAATCAGCTTGCTTCGATTAAGTGCCCAAAAATCCACTTGGATTTATATTAACAGTCTTTGTGATAAAACATTATCTGTAAATCTTGCTTTAACCCAACTTAACATCTGGGTTAATTCTTGCAAGTATGAACAGTCTTTTGAGCTATTAAACTCTAACTTGTTCTGCAGTTGGTTTGCAGTTAATCGCGTATGTGTCACAGCAGGTGCCTACCATGTTATTTTCACACGAAAATTAACGGTGAAGATGGCTGAAGAGTACTGTATGTTATATGTCTTTATGTGCTTTGGCTGATAATGCTGTTTGAGGGCCATGTGGGTGTGTACAGACTGGTTCAGTCAGTCTTTCAGTGCAAGGCATTTTAAATCTTTTGCAACATTAGCTGATGAGTCGTCTTAAATATAATTTCAAGGAGATTTCTGTTTTTAAACCTGAGATGTACATTTAGTCATCAACATTTCCACAGTCCAGCCTTTTAATACAAAATACTTAAAGTACATACACGTTATGTGCAGGTGGCATTGTTTTATAATGCTGCCTAGTGTTTAAAACAAGGGCCAGTTGGGTTTCAGTAGAGTATATGACCTAGTCTGGTTATCTTAATCCCTGAAGAAAAAAAAATGTCAACACAAATAATTAAAAAAAAAGTTCCTCAAGGGCACTTACGTACTATATCAGGACTGCTGAGGAAAAATGCATTTGTAAGTTCTGGTGAAAGCCAGCCCTTCAGATTTTCTTACACGCAAGGAGCTACATCATAGCCATAGTAAGCACTAGTTAAATTAATAAACCATTAAGAAATGTGCTTCACTTACAATCTCCCTTGATTACTTCATCCTTTATAATAGGAAAATAGATAACGCTGTCCCACAATTCAAAGTGACACAATAGTCGACTGTTCACAAAATCAGTCAACATAACTGACAGGACAGATAATGTAATTGTTGATTAAATAGAGTATTATTCTTTACCCGTCTTATTTTGAACCCACAGGTGAACTTCGAACATTACAGCACTGTAATAAAAAGGTTTGTGTAACATTGTTTTCGCCTGTGATGAATGTCATTTTTTAAAATGCTCTATAAATAATTTGAGCTATATTAAAGTAATTAAAGTGACTTTAATATTTACAATAATTAAGTTTGTTATGTCCTCCGTTTAAATGTTCCTGTGTTGGAATTTTTACTTAAGGCTTCTTATCAGCAGCTATTGTGTATGCTAGTGTGTGCATGGTTAATTTCTCTTACCGTCCTGTACTCATCCAGAGTAATAATGCCATCATTGTCTGTGTCGTGCATGTTGAACAGGACTATAAAACACACAAACAAAGGAAAAATGGTTTATCAGATTTTCATCAAGTCACAGGATTTCACAGAGAAAGTTGAGGAAGAAGCAATTAGACGTATGCTTAAGAAGATACTGGAATAACAGTACTATAACTATTTACTGTAGCCCCATAACAAATTTACTAGTAACAGCCATAAACTACTCTCTGCTAATAACCAGACATTTTGACTATTTTGCTGATCTGAGATTTAATGTCGCATTGTCTCCGTTTTACAAATGTATCAGTGTGACAGTAGGAAGGCTATGCTAACTTAAAAGTTGCCCAAAGTTTAAATAAATAAAACATGGGAAGTAAATATTCAGAAACAACAGGTGACAACACAGAAAGCATTCCTTTCTTTTTATGTCAAGTAACTGACTGTTGGAGAGCAAACTGTTTTTCCTTCTTCTTGTTATTCTAAATGTCATTTATTCTTAAAAGGAGTTCCAAGAGTACACAAGAGGTCACATTAGTCACTTGCACGCCTCCATAGTTTAAGGTTGTCAGAGACTGAAACTTATATTACCTTTCTATTCATCCCTCCCTTCCTGCTCGTCATGGTTGTGTTAACATTAAAAATGTTTGTGGTATGCCATTTCTTCTCTTTAGAATTTAAAGAGGAATAAAACTGCCAAGAATAGTAAAAAAACTTTTCAAATTACATTTGTTCATGTTTTATCAAATTAGACATTTAGCCAGGAGACAAATTAGCTTTAAGGTCAAGTTTTATGGGCATATTTTTGTAAGACTTCAAAGAAGTCTTACACAATATACACTGTAAACATTCATTCATCAGGTATGATGAAACACAGAAAGAATATGCCAGGACCACACCAAATTAGGGCAGTTAA
Source organism: Rhamphochromis longiceps (assembly GCF_057381845.1). NCBI lineage: Eukaryota > Metazoa > Chordata > Actinopteri > Cichliformes > Cichlidae > Rhamphochromis > Rhamphochromis longiceps. The sequence goes on along the minus strand of NC_140568.1, from coordinate 38,749,746 downwards.
AAGAAATTAATAATTGCCTGTATGAACCATGAGTCACATCTGCTATTGTAGCTTCAGGTTTTGACCCATGGATCGAACAAGAAGGCCAACTACCTGGATCCTATCATGCATCTGTCATTTTGAGCTCTTCTGGTATCATACTGTGTCATGCTTCCTTGCCCCGTGCAAAACTAAGAACCAAGCACTAGAATCCGGTACTGCTAAAGATAATTTTGCAGGTTGAGGAATGACTCAATTCATTTACAGACACACTTGTGCTCACAAATTACTCAGCTAACCCACAATTTGCTGTCACTTGCAATATTCCTTATCATCTAACATTGTGTTATATGCATTTGTCCCACTATACAACAAGTAGCTTAAAAAGAAAGTGAGTCCAAAATAAAGAGAAATCACAAATGTAGACTGTAGTGCCTACTGGAACACTGACTAATTATTATCTATTCCTATAGAGATAAGATACTATATTTATCCCAAATTTATTTCAATATACACACACACACACACACACACACACACACACACACACACACACACACACACACACACACACACACACACTAATTTGAGTGGTTACAGGGGCATAACTACATGCGTAGACTCATTATTCAAATCTGACAACAACTGCTTAGAAGGATTCAAAAACAACCCCCCCCCAAAAAAAAAACAAAAAACAGGTTTTAAAAAGCCTTCTTTCCCTTTAAACTGTACTTCAACCATGTTTTGGGTCCAAGGCTCTCCCACAGATTTCACGTCAGCATTTATTTGAATCTCATGTGTCTCACTCTTCTATAATAGGACGAATCATACCTTTATACTTGTGACATTTGACATTGTGTGGCTGTCCTGGGCAACATTCCCAGTCTGGTCATAAATACCTTTGTGGCTCTCAATATAGTACTGGACAAGCAGTGAAGAATTCAGTTGTCATTTATGTGTAAGCATCACCACACAGTCTTATCCAGAAGCACGGCACACTTTTTTAAAAAATTTAAACTTGAGATACACACAAAGAGAAGTGAAGACAGCAGTGGGGGGGAAAAAACAAAAAAACAAAACCACCTCGATACTTACAGCGAAGCTTTTGTTTTCTTACAGTCACCTTCTCTTCTTCTGTCGCTGTTGAATTCACAGGGCGGAAGTGGGACATGACCATGAGGAACTGCTCAAAGCCAATCTCGTCAAGGGAGCCAACATCATTCTGATGCTGGTTCCTGTATCACAATCAAAACAAACCAATGTATAGGCTTGTTTTAACCAATGCAATTTCTGCATTTTCCTGCCTTTTCTGGTTAAAAAAAAGAATAACTATAAATAATGATAATCCTAAACTATTCATTTTGATACAATGGATGAAAATATCTCCATATTGTGGGAAAATAAAACATTTTTTTCCTTATTCAGTTTGTCACAAGAGCTGTTTGCTTGTGAGCAGAAGCCACATGCATTCACAGACAGCTTGTTTATTATGCAGTTCATTGTGGTTTGTTCTGCTGCTTTCCACCCTCCAAAGCATGACACAGTGATTAAAAATGCCAACAACTGTCTTGTAATAGCAACAAAACCCTCATTTTCAAAGCTGCTGCTTCATGTGAACAGGTGGATAATGTGTGTTCACAAAGTGTATGGATGTTCTTTTAGCTGAAGACTGAACCCAACAATAACAGTTACTTCCACATATTAGGTTCTCTTCAGCCTATTGTTTTCATCAGCCAAAACACACAGAAGTCGACAGTAAACAACTGATTCTGATTAAAGAGTTCAGTCATCTTGACATTAACCATACAGGTAACAGAGAGAATATGGTGTCATTTGATTGTACTCACCTTTTATCAAAGAATGCAGTAATAATTTGCTTTCTGATTGGGTTGTTGTTCAGGGCCGGTATGCGCTCCAGGTCATCTCGGCTGCAGTGGGACAGGATAAGGTTTAATTCAGTTTTATTCATGTGGTACCAAATCGCAACCTGTCAACTCAAGGCACCTGTTGTTCACTATACTCCAGTCTACTACACAGTCAGATTGGGGTTTTTTTTTTTTTGGACAAATTTAAATAACATTAGAGGGTGGTAATGAGTGTGAATAGTGCTATCTGTCCAACCTACCAGAACAAACATTTGTTCCCCCTTTCTTTTTCAAAATAAGGAACCAAAACCCGGCCACTGTGATCATGTGGCATGTCTATATATGAAGTGGTGTGTTTGCACAGTAAGTGTTTGCTCTGTATTACTAATGCATCATTATCTGCATGTTATATTTGCCTAATGTCTCTCTTTTGGTGTGTGTCTGTATTACCATTACATTACTTGTTTTTGTCTGTGCTGGAAAAGCCAGAAATCCTCACAGTTCCTCAGCCTGACCATACAGTATTTCATCTTTTAGCAGCAACTGCAACGTCTCCATTGTGAGTCTGAACTGCCACTCTGCAACTGCCATACTACTATATCAGCCAAAGAAAGCCCAGGTGTTTCCATTAAAACCACTTGCGAGCTGACCCCCATGTAACAAGACACGTTACCTTATTTTTTCATGATTTCCACTCAGCTGCTGGAATCTCTGGTAAAGATTTTTGATCTGCTCCTGTGAAACTGTAAAGAAGCACACATCAACAATGTGAATGTATTTGTGAAGATTTTTACAGTAATGCTTATAATTATACATTCACTTAACTTTGTTTGTTTTTAATCAAATTGTATGGGTGCTGCTTTGCTATCAGTCTAATGGCAGTGCAAACAAACTGAACACCTTTATGCAATTTCACATGGTTACTTAAATCAGCACTCATTTTTTTAGGTCTACAAACACATACCAGAAGCCTCAAGCATGATTTTCTAGTTCTACCTGGTGCCTTATCAAACTAGTTTGGAATTTCTAATCATTGTGGACAACACCCCTGTTTATTGTGACCTTTCCCCCGTTTCCCAAGAGCATGTAAATTAATGCTTTTCTACAAACCAGTTTGTTAGTCATTGTTGGTGGTGCAACAAACACTCAACTTCATGGACCAATTAGCCAAAGCCAAAAGGGGGGGGCAACAACAACAACAGAAGAATCTGTAGTATTGTGCTCAACAAAAAGCACACACACTTGTGGGTGCAATGAAACATATCAATTCATCAAACTGCGCAGAACTCAAGTCCAGAAAGCTCTCCAGCTGAGCCCAGAGAGAGACGCACCTTGAAGAAATGAAGGCAATAAAATAGTTCAAAGTCTCAAACATACAAAAGCCATAAAGTTGATTCAAATCTAATCCCCGTTTATCAGACTGGCATGCCGCTACTTGGAGACTCGCCTTTTAAAAAGAAGACGAAAAAACAAAACTCTACTTACTAGTGTTTTAACTTGTTTATTTCACTCTTCCACATACAGACGGTAAAGTGTTGAGTGCCTCAATGCGCCAACAATGTATACAATCGCACTGAACAGTAGACCTGATTTTAAACTTGCGTCTGTTAGTCATAACTATCGCTATTAGATCGTTTTAAAGATCCTCTTTTGCATATTAAGTACGTAAATATTACACCTGTCACACCATGTGTCACATGTCGAGCCCATTTACACAAAGTTATGGGACCTTCTCATTTCTTTGACAGCTACTCCGTGTAAGCAATCAACCTCTCTTCTTCCCGTTGAGATTAGGTTTTTAATTTAAAAATAGCTAGGCGTTTGAAAAACATTGGAACAAAATGCGGTTATTGCTCTTTCCGCCTTAAACCGAAATTGACCTACTTTTGCTAAGTACCATTTAGACCTCTTTAAGATAAGCGGTTTTAATATCAGCCAGCACACTAGAAAAACAGGTCGGCACGGCTATCAACTAATTGTTAATCACTAGTCTCCCTTCGTTTCCTCGACGACGCGTATCACAGCTACCAGCCTTTCCACGATGCAAGTGAAGCACTTAACTCAAACAGCACGGTGCACGGCATCAAACGAGAATCTTCCTACTTACATCCACTTTTGTCAGTCAGATCGTCGTAGTTGTGCTCGGGGCGCGTCTGCGAAGCTCCCATTCTTGCTGCTTCACCGCTCCGTCAGAGCGCATACTTTGTTTGAACTTTTCTGTAGTGTTGCAATATTAACCCGCTTCCCTCTGCAAGACACTAGAAGTGTAGTTTGCTTCTGGCGTCCTGGGAACGTCTGGCGTCCTCAAGGTCCTAAATCCACACAGTGTGCGGATAAACCACCTGCTGCTTCATGTTTCTCATTAGCGCAGATGTAGTTAGTGATGTGTCGTGAACTAGAAAACAATGAATACACTAAGCGAGAGAAATGAGTCAGAAAGTAAGTATTACAACCTGGAACGCTTTATTCTTTTTGTCTCCTCAAAACTCAGTCATTTCGGCTTCAAGTAGTTGGTGTCCTTATTGGTTCCACTTATTTTTGTTTTTTTCATTAAAGACTGATGAGCCATGGCATCCTACTTATTTCACTTGTAAATATACAGGAAAAAAAATACTAGAAATGTGAAAGTTAGACCTTCATAAGTGAGTGTCACCATTAAAATACGGAGAAATAAAAGCAAAAGTCAATTTACAAAGTTAGTCGTCTGGGTGTCAATGTACTGGGGATTTAGGGTAAATGGTTTTAAGACTGGTGCTGGATGCGTGGAGTTGTGGGTAAAAGAGCATTCCTTGGTTTTAGACAATGGGGATTTGCAGCACGTGGACACTCATTCTGATATTTACTTGTCCGCTTAATTGTTTACTTTAAATCTAGTGGTTTCTAAAGTTAAATTATTCTGGTTTTGATTAATTTTCCAACTTGGCTCTCTGAAGGTATTTGGGTTGTGAAAAATACATCCCTGCTAAATGAGTATCATACATCATTGTCTGACAATTTGAACCTTGATTTTACAACAAATACACGGGTATTAGGACAGATGTATCAAAGCAAAAACTCTCTGTTCCACACGGCTAGAGGGGTCTACTACGAAGTAATTTCAATGGCTTAGCAAGCTACTTCCACATAAAGTATTCTGTGTCATGAAAGTGGTCGTCTTAACTGGCTAAATCACCATGGTAACTTGTAGTGTTCTCGTAACCTGGTCAGGAGCTGGTTATGTTCTGGTTTTTAGTTTGAAAATCATCTGGAAGCGCCAGGTTTTCACACATTGCTAAAGTAACTGAATAAAGGTTCTTTGCATTGTCACAGGAAGGTGAATGTATTAATTTGGTGATACTGAAAATGTATAATTTCTTTTATACTTTTATACTTTTTTTATACCTATTCAGTCAAATTGATTTCACTTTGATCTGGTGAGTAAACAGTATTGCATTTTACTGTTATATTTTTCAAATTTCCTTATAGATTTTAATCACCTTTTATAATCATCATCATATAATGGCTCTGAATGGAAAGGGTAGCACTCATATGGGTCATTTTATATGCAAGAAGAGTTGCATGTCATGTGAAACTCCCCTCTTTTATGTGAGCACACACAGAGTTTGAAGCAGAAAGCTTAATAGAGAACGCTGACAACTACCGTCATGGTACCGATCATCTCCAACTGGGTTTTTAGGGTCTGTTACGCCAGCTAAGGCAACAAAAGCCTGGCTTTCTTGAATTTCCTTCATAGTATACCCCTCTGGTTTTGACAACAAAGCACCAGCTAAGTTAATTGTGACCTGTAAGCGGTTAGCCTGGGTTGGCAGAGTGCTAGACAGCGCTGCTTGCTACATAGACATGGCTTGTTGGTTGTTTTGGTCTGTGGTAGGAGCTTCTTCTTGGTTCCCAGCACTGGGTGTCAGTCTGTGATAGAACTCCCGGACTGTACACAAGGTTTCATCCATGTCCTCTGGGTATCGTGTCTGCAGTTCTTCATTGGCAACATAGTAGGTGTCAGCAAACTCGGAGAAGTAGCGACCCACCTCTGGGTGGCCAATCTCCAGGGGGGCTGAGTGAGGCTCCAGGTTCTCTGGAGAACAAAGGAAAAACATACTTCAGGTGGGACTGAGTATATGTGACATGTCCATAAGTATTTGAACAAGGACTTATGTTTTTGTAATTTTACCTCTGTAAACCACAGCTGTCAGTATTCAATAAATACTAGTGACACATTTTTACTGGCAGCCATACATGTTTGACAACTGATGTGGTATGCTTTGGATCATGAGCTGTTCTTTTCCCCTCTCATCATTCTGGTATAAATTCATCTTGGTTTCATCTGTCCAAAGAACGTCATCAACATTGTATCCATTTTTTCCCAGAACTTTGCAGCCTGCTCTAGAGGTTCTCTGGCACGGTGTAATCTGTCCTTTTAGCCCAACGATAGCCTCTACATCCTTATCGGCCTCTTCAGAGTGCCAGTGAACAGCTAACAAATGCAAGTTTAACACTTAAAATTAGCCCCAAATCCTTTATCTGCTGAATTTCTTATGCAATATTGGGGGAACTGACCTTGTCTGGCCATGAAACTGAATGTTAGTAAATGGAGTAATTACTTTTGAGCCTCTGAAAATGGGCATCTATGTACAAAAAAATGGGTATTTAAAATAATGCAATACTTGTTAAACCTTATAAATTGAAGCTGAAAGGGTGACACGAATCACATCTGATTGATTGATTTTAAAATCCACTGTGGCGCTGCACAGAGGACAATTACAAAATAATATGTCAAAATTGTGTAATGAAAAATTAAGTTCATCAAGATAATTTCAAATTAAATTTATTTTCACATCACAGCTTAAAGTCCTGTTCATTTCTGGAAAGTGGAATAAGCACCAGAGCAGTACAGAGAGACTGGCTAATGCTGCATTCTTAAACAAGTCTAAAGTTGGAAATTCAGCGTTCCCAGTCTGATTGTTTTTGTGGAATGCCCCTTTAACCTGGAATTCCCACTCAAAGTCAGAGCAGACCCACATACCCCAAGTTAGTAAAACTACAAACTTTCAATCTGTACTGCCACTGTTGTGTGTTTTTTACTCTGTAAATAAGCCATACGTAGAGCACTGATCAGACTCTGTCCATTAATGTGTATTACAAGTGCCAACAAAACCAAACAAACAGCTATATGCCACCTTGAAGGTGAAGGAATTTACCAAGTATATACATTATTTACACATTTTTGTTTTCAATCACACAACCTGTATACAGGGGATGTTAATAGTTACCATCACCACACTATTGTATATGATTCATACCTTGTGCTGCATAGCGGCAAGTCCCATCCTGCACGAGTACATTGTAGAAAGGCTGATTAGCCCCATTGGACAGCTGATGGACCCTCATGGTGGAGATCCACTCTGGACTCATTGTACATTTAGGGTCCCATCCATAGATCACACAGTTATACCCAGAGCTGATAAAACAGGTGGAAAAGAGCCAAAATGCTCAGGTGATCAAATATACAGGGTATGATCAGAGAGAAAGATCAGAAAGGATTTTAGGTTTTGTCATGTATGATGCATGGCGAATGACATTACGGTGTGACCTACCGCTTGTGTTTCATAATAAGGCCGACTGAATACTGGACTTCCAGGTGTTCTGGAGCACTACGCCTCTTCACCTCGGGTGTCACAGGGTGTTTCTTGTGCTGGATGTGCTCCAGCGTATGTTGCACCAAGTAACCCACCGCTCCGTGCTGGGAGGGATCCAGTGCCTGAATATGCTGCAGGATGTCAAGCACCTGGGAAAAGGATAAAAGTCAATCCACAATGTGTTTATGTCAGATATATGACCTCTGAGAATAGCTGTCCTATGCAGCTGCACATTATGTTACATATTAAACTATTGTGCAAGAGCAGTACAATGTTAATTGTTTTTTTTATAATATTTAATTTAGGTAGAGAATGAGGAAAACAATTCCAGTATAGTAACACTACAAAAACTACTTTCAGTAGTCTAAAAATCAAGACTTATTTTTAACACATAGTTGGCTATTCTGACCTTTTCTGGCCAGATTCCCAGGTGGAAGTAGAGGCGTGCCTGCAGCAGCAAATACTGCACATTATCTGGGTTGATTGTGAGGTAGAGGTCCAGAGAGTCTCGGAGTAGCTGGTAGGATTTTTCATTGCCCTCACTGACAAGGGGGGAAAAAAAAGAAAAAAAAATAGAAATAAAATAGTAAAGAGAAGATGCTATTAATTTATTCATCTGACAGACATCAAATCCATTTTAATCATTTATTTTGCTTTGAGACCGTTTAATGCCATAATTATTTTGTCAGATCATAAAACAAAAAGATAAGCAGGAATTTAGAGCAACATTCTTGATTAGCCTCTTTGTTTTATCATCCACTGATCCGCCCTCCATTTATCTCTAAGCGATTGTAGCGATTGTAGAGTCAGGTGTTCAATTTCCCTTACCCTCTCTTGCCGATGTTAAGCAGGTTTCCCACCATCCTAAGCAGCACCTCTGTGGTGCTTATGGCACTGTAGTAATCTGCTGTAACCTGGTGGCCGATGAGGTACTCGCACTCCTTTGCTGTCAGCTGCTTGCCTTTTCCAAAGGCATCAATGTAGACAAAGTCATAGATATCCTCAGTCCTGCAGGAAAAAGAAATTCCATTAATGTCATAGAAATACACATTTCACATTAAACACACACTTTGCCACCAGCTTTAGCTTTGTATAATTTTATAAAACATAAATGATAATTAGCTTAGGAGTTTTAAGAATGTTAAAGGAAGTTAAAAAAATTGTTTGTCCTTATCTCTGAGTAAGGTGCAGAAATGTGTTTACACATGTTCCTATGTGTCTGTTAAAACACACTGGCATACATTTAACATACTCCAAACTCCCATTAGGAATGGTTGTTCTAACTACTGTAGCTGGATTTCATACCTCTGCTATGCAGCCATCGCCGTTTATCATTTGTGTCTATTACAGGTAACCTCAGCAAGGGAAATCAATGGCAAATGACTGTCTGTGGTAGCTTAAATCAAATGAAAGATAAAAAAATAAATGAACATCACAAACTGTAAACTCCCACTTCCTAAAGCTGATGCTGATGAATGCTGATGGGTGTTGATTTACTGATTTATGTGTGCATAAACCCTGAAAATGGATGCTTTGATCTTGATTATTTATTCCTCTCCTCCATGCTTTCCCTTCCATAAACTTCATGCATGACAGCTTAAATTTCAGTCAGTAACTGGATCTGAATTTTTTTTTTTTAAATGAAAGCTGTACCCTGTCGGTTTCTGGCACCAGCGCAGCAGGAAGTGATTGGGAAAGTTGACGGGTTCCAGCTGAACACCGAGCCTCTGGGCCAATGTCATGTAGAGAACGGAGAGGCTTATGGGAATGCCTGTACGACGTAGTAGCACCTGCACAATTACCAAGAAGATAAGTGAAAATATTCCACAAAGAAGAATAATTTGAAAATTATTCAAAAGCTTGACACCTTGAAGATAAAGGATTTCTGGAAAGTCTACCTGGTGGATATAAGAGTTGAGGGGGTTGTAGTAGTCACACTCATTGCCTTTGTATTGAAGCTGCTCATACAGGACAGAGTTAAGGGCACAAATGACCTGTCTCTGGAGCTCAAAGTCCTCTACAACAGAACAGTTACCTGCAATACACACAAGAAATAAAACATCAACCAAACTTTGCATTAAAGTGAAGGTTATGGATTTTGTGCAGCTGTGCCACCTTTGCCAAACATATTTGCTCATATTGACTTTTTTTAGAATGCACTAGAAATGGAAAGCCCAAGCCTTCAGGCTTTAGGCATCAACTGATGATAAATCTTTGGAGAAACATAATAAAGGGGAAAAAAGACAAGAAAAGAACGGAAAAGAAAAGAAAGCAAATGTTCTTTTCAAGTTCTGTGAGACTTAAAAGCTGACCTTGGGCAATACGCAGGCTGGGGTGAGATGGGTTCTTGATCCTCAGCATCTTCTTGACTTTCTCTGTGATTTCATCCAGCTGGGCTGATATGCTGTCAAGTGTAACATCAGCCAGTGGGTTACAATACTGATCAACTAGTACAGCACCTAAGGAGGAAAAAAAAGGAACCACAGGAATTACATAAGGAAAAGGCGGAAAGTTTAAATGCACTGTTATTTCAATATATTGTGCATAACAAATTTATTAGACCACCACCACAGTAGCCTAAACTCGTTTTTTCTAGGTTTCTGTAATGGGTAATTCACCAGTTTGCACAAGCTCGTCAATCGAAATTGTATCTTTTTATGCCAAAATAAAATGATTGAAGTGACTGTTATTTGTTTTGAAAAAAAGGTGGGAGAAAAATAGTAACTCACATTATTTTTTCTCAAGATGCCAAATGACAGGCATTTACTTGCATTCCTGAACAGAAAAATACATTTTAATGGTTGAATGTTGTCATGGATCAATGTCTGACTTCTCAGAACTCAGAAGTTTGCCGGCTGAAATTTGAGTAGAAATTTTTAGTTTTAAAAAAAGGTTTTTGACAGATTTCTAAAATATTTGTGTTTTTTTTGTAGTTGTTGTTGTTTTTATGACTAATAATTTGTTAAGCACAGTATAATGTTATAATTAGTAGCAAAATTAGTAGCTATAAATTATTAACACAGTAATAATAGAGATTTATAAGTCTACATAAATGTATAATAACTTTGTATTATCGGGACAGATGCCTCACCTTCTAGAGCTGACTGCTGCTCTGTGGGCTGCTCCAGGAAATTCTTCAGACTCTTCAGGATGTTTTGCTGTCTCAGGAAGTAAAGGATTTTCTTTGCATAGTACTTCAGGGTCAGGCTTTTCCTAATTTTGAGTCGAGAATGGAGAGATGGTAGATCAAAGGAGAGCGCATGCAACAAAACAAAAGCTATCATAATCACAGAGATCTTAGAGAGGATTAACATGATCAACACCCAATTTGGCTGAATGTCCACTACATCCCAAAGGTGCTCTATCAGACTGAAATCTGGTGACTGTGAAAGCCGTTTGAGTGCTGTGAACTCACAGTCATGTTCAAAGGGATAAAAGTGTGCAAGAAAATATCAGCCACACTAATACACTACAACCACCAGCCTTACCTGCTGATACAAGACAGGATGGATCCCAGTTTCGTGTTGAGATGTTGGGTGTTCAGCATTTTCTGAAACTGCTAACTAACACCAGCCTGTATGGCACTAACAACCATGCTGCATTCAAAATCCCTTAAATTACTGTTCTTCCCCATTGTGATGTTGATGAACTGCATTAGGTCATCATTACAAGCCTAAATACATTGATTTTCTGTAATTGGCTTGTTAGACACTTGTGTTAATGAGCAACTGAACATGTGTACCTAATACAGAGGTCAGTGGGTGTGCAGCTACAGAGCAAGAATTTCAAGTACTGAGATTATAGTATAAACACAATGCTGCTCTCACCTCTTGTCAGAGTTGAGTATGAAGAGCAGCTCATCTTCACAGAAGTGCTCAGGCATTCCAAGTGACTCAATTTCTGCAAAGCTGTCTCCCAGCACCTGACCAACGCAAGGCTGCGTTACAGACCTCAAGATTAGTTTGGAACACTGAAAGCTCAGGTTTTCTTGCATAAATATGTGCGCATGAAAAACCAAACAAAGACTATTATATCTGTGTTTTCCATGCTAAATACTAGACTTGTAACCTGTACAGTTTGCATGTGTTAAGAAATATAAAAAAAATTCAGACGCATCCCACGTAATCTCTCACAAACATGCATTTAAGTTGGTAAGATCAAATGTTGCATCTTAAGTGAAATATGTATAACTGCTACTGATCCATGTGTTGCCAGTCTATCACAAGGTATTGAAGTCACACATAACACTAAAACAGATAATGAAAAAAAAACCCAACACTGATAAAAATGATTACTCACAACTTCTGTGAAGAATCTCTTTGAGATCGATTCCACAGTCCTTCGTATTTGTATCCCAACTCTATGGCGTGTTTTGTATTCTCTGAGCCAGTCACAAGACTCATTCTGACGATAAAACCTCTGCAGTCTTGGCCATCTGTTAATAAAGGCAGTGTAATTATTTTATTACAGGAAAACAGATTAAAAATTCTGAATTATTTAACTGCCTGGTGCCTCAAGCATTAGATGTTAGTCTCTAGAACTGTTTATCATTTTGCTGAAGAGGTGTCTTTTGCTCTGCTTAAAAAAAAGAGCAAAGCTGTCAGCCAAGGCACTCAGGAGGAGGGCTTACAGTAACTAGCTTTTGCCAAGAGCTTCACTCTTCTGCAGATCAGAGGCTAACATTCAAGGTCATACAAATTCATTGTGAATGAATTCATTTGGTGTAATGGAGAATAAATCGCTACTTGCAAAAGCTGTAAACAATTATAAGCCTCATTGTTGTTACAGGAGGTAAGCCACCGGCATGGCGTGATGATGAATTTGGTGCATCAGCACAATGTCAACGGCTGACAGCTGCCTGTGAGTTCGCAGTAAACGAACCCACCTCAGAGCAGACATTTGGAGATTAATAGCTCTAAACTACGCATAAATAACAAAAGAGTCAGATTCATTTCTATAGACAGCACAAAAAGTCACCAGAAGCCAGCATAGAGTACCACAAAAAAACAGCACCTGAGTTTATACTGGTGTCCCCAGACCTTCCCCCTTCCATGACAAACGTCGTGTAGCCGCTTGCAGCAACAGGAGACGTTACAAATGTCGACATGTTTGAGGACAGGGAAGCACAGGATGTGTTCGAGCAACTCGGTCGGCAGGTCTGTCAGTTTTTTTGTTTGGGGGTCGGGAATAGTCCCATTTAGACTTGGCTGTCCCTCTCCATCCACAGGCGTCGCCATCTTTACTGTTTACCCCGATTACCTCATTGCCTTTTCGCCGCCCCTTTATGGCGCAGGGGGCCGGGCCGAGGGTGGAGCCACGTTCACTCAAGAGGAAATAAAAAGCGGTGCTGCCTTCATGACCATCGGAAATTCTGCATATATTTTATTTATTTATTTATGTTTTATTTTTATTTTTTGCAAAACAAACTACAGGCAAGTCAAAAACATAAAAGGAAACTTTTAAAAAAAAAGTACAAGTCTTGTTTAATAGGCAAGTAGTGTCAGATGTAATTAACAGGTCTCACTTATATATTCTACAGCATTTTACCCTTTGAGAAATTATTTAAGATATTAATAATTATAATAATAACATCCATTGTCCCTCCTCTGCAAAAGTCCAAGCCACCGCCAACCAAGCATCTCTAAACTCTCGAAACTCACCCTTAGTGTATTGACTACACCATTTGGTGTAGTCATTTCTAAGGCAGCCCATGATCATTCCCATTGCAAATCTTCCCATTGTCAACTCTGCCTCCTCTAACTCTGCCTCCTGGCTATTTGTAGGTCCACTGTCTCCAAACCATCCATCATAACAGGTCTTACTATCATCTTGTAATACCATCTTCTCACATCTCCACGCTCTCTTCCACTACTACTACAACTACTACTACTAATAATAATATTCTGTGAGTGTTATGGTAGATAGTTATTGCACGTGGTACTGGTGGGTTACTGGTGTTGATTTCCAGGAACGAGATCCTGTATTTAGAACAGATGTATTTGTTCTTCAAGAATCCACTGCTCAAATGCCCAAGATGAGCTGATATTGTTTTCCTTTAATTTAAATGTTAATTACTTAATTAATTAATTTTACTGCCCAGCACTTTAAAATCAAATATATTCAGATTATGATCCCATTTCACAGACTAAAGCAGTTGCTTCTCATAACTGAGACACAACACAATTAGGTCTGCCATTTTTGTCTGAAAAATACAACAACATTTTTATTGATCACCAGAATAGTTGTGGATTTAGTCACCACAAAGTGAACCCCTTGAGCTTGTCTTAGAGTAAGAAAGCGAAGTGCATGCAAGTATTCATTTATAATGGCCTAGCCATAAATAGCATTCTGCCCTGCCATAAAATAAAATGGCATTTTATGTCAATGCCATTATTATGTACTACTTTGTCATTACAACATTTTGGGCGGTACCCGAATGCATCATTGGATGAGATGGCTAACAAGTGGTTAGCAGCGGTTAGCTGGTGTTTCGCTTCCTTTTTAGCGTAGTTCATGTGTAACAAGTTAAGTGTTTTGACGTCTCCAGACGGAATGATTTGGGTGAGACGCATAAATGTGAACATTATCGTATTTCTTACGGATTTATTTAAAGTTGTCGCCACTTAAGGGTTCATATTATATGTAATCTTAGTTAGCTAACTAATAGCAAGCCTAACAAGCCTACGCTGTATTTATCTGCTTGGGATGAATATATTGATAATTTTCTTTTTGGCAGTTAAAGGGAAAAATAACATAAATACGTAATTGCGGGACAACAATAGAGCAATAACATGCCAGTCAGAGTCTTAAAAACTCATGTAACTCTCGTTTGAGCATCCAGCGATAGATGAACGATAAATACTAAGTCTGGAAAGTCACATGCACAGCTGTGTTCATCTTTCAACTATGCCGGATGACTCGTCTTCTGTTTCCATCAGAGAGTTAAAAAAGTTAATCAAAATGGCTTGACCGTGCACTCAGTTTGTAGGTAAGTGTAGAAGCGACTTTGAACAATTGAATTGTTAGTTTTTTTGAACTGTTCGCCATGGCAAGTGCCTTTGCAGCAAAAATGGGATTTAACTCGCTGATGAGAAAACAAGCGAAGACCTTCAACGTCAGGATCTCCACAATGGAGTCGGACCTGGAGTTCAGCTGCGAGGTGAGACTAATCTTAAATCCATTCAGCTTGAGCCGAGACTTTTCGACATTTGTAGTGACCGTGGCCACAACGCCAGGTACTGCTAATAACGACTAGTTACTAATTGCTATGCATTGTAATGTATTTACAACTGCTTGATAAGAATCTAATGGATAGAGTAACTGAATGGGTACAGGTGTCCATTCCTTTTTAAGATAAACAATTAGCACTTTTCGACACTAGATGGCAGCAGTCAACTGTGACCCATGAACTGAACAGCTGTAGCTGATATTATGGTGATATCAACTACAGTTTATGTATAATATTATATATAAACATATAACATATAATAGATGATTATCTGTTATATATTTATCTGTGTCTTCTGCACCAATGTGATCAGGGAAATAGTTGGTGGCAAAAGTCAGTGCATTATAAGGTTTGCTGAAGTTTATCTGCTAACAGAGATTTATGCTGCTTTTTAAAATGTAATTTTGGCCTTTGTGTGGTGTTTTGGGTTTATCAAATGACTTGGGGATATGTGAGAATTGAAAGGCTTCAAAATGACTTGCAGACACCATGCCTTTTTTAATTTTTACAAGGGAGGAACCCCACTAAACTTTAGAGATAGTAATTACACATAACAGCGTCATCCGAGTTACAGGTTTCTATTTTCTGTGCTAGGATGACGATTGTATCAATTATGGGTTGAAGAAGAACCACATAATAAGTATTGGTCATATAGACAGTGTTCTTTCAGCCTTGCATAGAAGTATTGCATGGTCAAGGTTGCCATTCCTTGTGCATGGAGAGTTTTTTATCCTATTCTTTTGCGGTTCTTAGGGCATTTTTTCATGCCAGCCTTGGAAGCACTTGACAGTAGCTTGCAACCCAAGTTAACTCAGAGGCTAGAGATGAAAGCCAATCTAAATTGGATATGTGTCCCTGATATGCCTACCTCTTAGCTCTCAGCAGGATGAGGAGAACATGTATGATTCTCTGCTTGGAACCCAGTGTTGTAATAGAAATGCCAGTATGACTAGATAACAAAGATGCAGGATATTATGAATGCAAAATTCCCTCCTATTTTTTTCTGTGTTACAGGTCAAGTGGAAAGGAAAAGATCTTTTTGACTTGGTGTGCCGAACTCTTGGACTGAGAGAGACATGGTTCTTTGGTCTCCGGTATAACATCAAGGACACAGTTGCATGGCTTAAAATGGACAAAAAGGTGACTGCTGCACTTAAATTGTTTAAAAAAAACTATGTGCTATGTAAATGCTGTTAATATAGATATAGGAGTCATGACAATAAAATAAAAAAAAAAGTTGTTTATTTGTTGTTGCAGGTTCTAGATCAGGAGGTGCCAAAAGAAGAACCCATCACCTTTCACTTCCTGGCCAAGTTTTACCCTGAAAATGCAGAGGAGGAGCTAGTGCAAGATATCACACAACATCTCTTCTTTCTACAAGTAACTATACGCTGTTTATGTGCATCATTTTGTACATTTAGACATTTGTTCTCTCATTGTCAATGTAAGTCAGGACATATGTAGTGCACACTGAAATATTTGATTTTACCAGATTTTTCTTTGGCCTCTGGGTTTGCTATGGAGCTTTTGCTTGTCTCTGACATTATGTTATCTCAGCAGCTCTATAAGTCAAAATTACTGCAGGATATTAGCTACACAACATGCTTGTCTTGGAAGAACCGTGGATTTTGGATTATTACTTGGGTAATAGGGAAGAGCGTTTTTTCTCTCTCTACATTTTCCAGTGCAGGTGTGGGCATGTTTGAGCCTTTAAAACAACACAACATCAGAGGAGGAACTTTCTGAAAAAAAACAAACAAACAACCCCCCCCAACAAACCTGCACCTAAAGCTTTGAAAATACTTTGCAACACGGAGATTATCCATTGCACATTTGCACAACATGCATTTGGCTAATGTGCTTTTTCTGTGACTTTCTTACTCTTCTAATCCAGTGGCAACAGGGCCTCTGAATCTATATTTTTCCCCCTAGGTTCTTGAGCAGAAGGCTCTGTAATATACTTTTTCTGTTCTCTAGGTCTGATTGTGTGCGGCCACTTGGAATCAATGCACAACATATTACCACTATCCTTTCTATCCTTTTAATACTCTTCTAGGATTTCCCGCAGAGCCTGACACACCATTCCCCTCGCACAAGATAGGATTTGTAACTGTGCGCTTGTCGTCCAGTGCCACCGGCCACGTTTATCAATTAATAGTTAGATTTTAAAGGCTCAGTTATTGCCCCAATTAATAACATATCCTCTATGGAATGTTTATCTCCCCTAACACTCCCATCATATCTAGCCAAATGTGCTAGTTTAACGTGACTTTCAACTGCAGTGCATTCCAGTGTTTGGGTAGAGCACTTATCTACTTAAGGCATATAAAGTGTCTCTCTGTGTCCATAATCCGTATAAAGGTAGTTGGAGTAATTTATTTATTCCAAAGGGAAGACCTTGCTTAAAAAAAGACAAGAGCAAAGAAATAACAGCAGTGCACAAGAAGTGCAGAGGTACAAGGGGAAATAAATACAAATGTGTAGTGAATTGCGTTGCTTGTCTTCCTATTACTTTGCTCTCATTAATTCCTATAATGTCAAGAGGTGCTCTCTGTTTAGTGTCACAGGCATGTCAGGTGGATTAGTCCTTATCAGAAATGGTCACCCACCCGTATAGAAACACACACACAACACACATAGACACTTATCACATACTTTAGACCACTCGCACAAACAGACACATGCACATCTTTGTCACCTCAGCCTGTAATCTTAGCAACAACTTTGTCTCATTTGTAAACCAGATTCCAGCGTCAACCTCTGAGTGCATGCCATGATTAGGGGCTGTCACCTCTGGCTCCACACCTTTGTTAGTTCAAAAACAAGAGAAGACAGCATGACTGGCTTTGCAAATTAATGAGGTTAAAAGCATAAAATTGTCTTATATAAGTACAGCTGAAGTATGTTTGCACCATCTAACCTTACCATTAGATTTTGTGCTCAGTATGCAGTTATGCAAGCATGAAACTCAGTTAGTTTGATAGGTGATGCTATTCAGGTAGTGACACCTAATGAGAAGCAGAACTCTTATCAGGAGGGACCTTGTTATAGGGGATTCATGCCCATTAAAAAAAGTCATATTAATATTGTGATCCTTGACAGTTAAGTCAACACTAAACATGCACCGGTCTTTCTGTAAGCTACAAACTGTTTACCACTCTTGACACTGAAAAGAGTGAATTCATAGACAGAACAGTTAATCCTGGAGATGCAGAAATAACACATATTATAAAAACGGGTGGTTCTCCTTTAGTTATCATTTGGTGCTTTTTTAGGACTTGTCATTAGGCTCTTCTGGTATCTAAGCTGGTATTCCTAGGGCATCTTAATGATCATATGAAATGGTGTTGTTTTATGTACATAGTTCCTGGCTCTGTCTAATAGGTCCCTATGTGACTATGATGTTTAAGTCTTACAATACAGTGGGGCAAAAAAGTATTTAGTCAGCCACCGATTGTGCAAGTTCCCCCACTTAAAATGATGACAGAGGTCAGTAATTTGCACCAGAGGTACACTTCAACTGTGAGAGACAGAATGTGAAAAAAAAATCCATGAATTCACATGGTAGGATTTGTAAAGAATTTATTCGTAAATCAGGGTGGAAAATAAGTATTTGGTCAATAATAAAAATACAACTCAGTACTTTGTAACATAACCTTTGTTGGCAATTAGAGATGGCACGATACCACTTTTTTATGTCCGATACCGATACCAATATCATAAATTTGGATATCTGCCGATACCGATATGAATCCGATATAGTGTTTTTTAATCAACAAAACTGTTTTTTAAAATATCTTGCTGCATTTTGCAAGTCTGCAAGTTCATACTCAAGTTTAAAACAACAACTACACTAAAGCTATTCTGTTATACCTGTGTACAAAAAAAATATTTAATAGTTCAGCAATACTGATCAATCTAATAAACTTAGACCTACACCATCCTCCCTATTCTGGTATTTTAAAGAGTACTTAGCGTAAATATTAAGCAACCTAACTAATAGGGTTCCAACTCCCAGCAACAACAAAAATAAATAAATAAAAAATAGGGAACCACCCCTCACGCGCCACCTCATGATGCTTAATCGACGTAATCAACCTTAATTTGATGCAGTGTGAAAAAAAATGCACAGAAATCAATTATTTTTCAAGAAATATTAAATAGATTCAACATCTTTCTTCAACAAAATTGCAGACTGCACAGATGGTACCTTCCCAAAGGAAAAAGTACTATAGCTTACTAGGGTATATATATTAGACTTAATAGTCACTATATACAGTAATTGACTTCTATTCATTTTACATCAAATTAAAACTTTGTGTGTCAGATAATTATTTATTAAAAGCTAGACATTTTAAATGAGAATAAGAAAGAAAAGTATGTCTTTGTGCCCCCTTTTCCCTGTTAATGCCCTATCGGCCCCCCTGGCTAAACTTTGCTAGATCTGCCCCTGCACAGTTACCAGCGTCAGCTACGTAGAAAAAGATCCTGGTGTAGAAAGTAATATTAAATAAATTCTAACAACAGCTTATCAAGCTTAAACGTGCTGCTGTTGTTCAGCCGCTGGTTTCCTCTTTCTGGTGCAAAGTGGGCCAAAAACAAAGACGGACTCGCGACAGAAAAGCCGATCAGCTGATCATTTAAGCAGTTTCACGATTGAAGTAGCAGCCGGAGAGCGAGAGGCAGTCGCTCGTTAAGCTTAACGCAGGAATGCTTTACAAACATTCAGAGATGGACTTACACACTTGCTTTACTTCTCTCGGGGATAACTTTGTCGGAGATGAAATGCCAGGTTGCTAGCGAAGCTCCAAATGCTATCCAGACCACAGGTCCCGCATGCCACAGCCGCTCTATCACGTGATGCATACTGCTCCGACATGCTAACGTTCTGAGGTGAGTTACGGCGTGTTGCAAGTTTTGTGAGGTGCTTTCGTGATATTTAATGGATCGGATTACATTTTTTATTTTTCTCCGATATCCGATCCAGTCATTTAGGTCAGTATCGGACCGATACCGATACGTAATATCGGATCGGTCCATCTCTATTGGCAATAACAGAGGTCAAACGTTTACTATAGGTCTTTACCAGGTTTGCACACACAGTAGCTGGTATTTTGGCCCATTCCTCCATGCAGATCTTCTCGAGAGCAGTGATGTTTTGGGGCTGTCGCCGAGCAACACGGACTTTCAACTCCCGCCACAGATTTTCTATGGGGTTGAGGTCTGGAGACTGGCTAGGCCACTCCAGGACTTTCAAATGCTTCTTACGGAGCCACTCCTTTGTTGCCCGGGCGGTGTGTTTTGGATCATTGTCATGTTGGAAGACCCAGCCTCGTTTCATCTTCAAAGTTCTCACTGATGGAAGGAGGTTTTGGCTCAAAATCTCACGATACATGGCTCCATTCATTCTGTCCTTAACACGGATCAGTCGTCCTGTCCCCTTGGCAGAAAAACAGCCCCATAGCATGATGTTTCCACCCCCATGCTTCACAGTAGGTATGGTGTTCTTGGGATGCAACTCAGTATTCTTCTTCCTCCAAACACGACGAGTTGAGTTTATACCAAAAAGTTCTACTTTGGTTTCATCTGACCACATGACATTCTCCCAATCCTCTGCTGTATCATCCATGTGCTCTCTGGCAAACTTCAGACGGGCCTGGACATGCACTGGCTTCAGCAGCGGAACACGTCTGGCACTGCGGGATTTGATTCCCTGCCGTTGTAGTGTGTTACTGATGGTGACCTTTGTTACTTTGGTCCCAGCTCTCTGCAGGTCATTCACCAGGTCCCCCCGTGTGGTTCTGGGATCTTTGCTCACCGTTCTCATGATCATTTTGACCCCACAGGATGAGATCTTGCGTGGAGCCCCAGATCGAGGGAGATTATCAGTGGTCTTGTATGTCTTCCATTTTCTGATGTTTGCTCCCACAGTTGATTTTTTCACACCAAGCTGCTTGCCTATTGTAGATTCACTCTTCCCAGTCTGGTGCAGGTCTACAATACTTTTCCTGGTGTCCTTCCAAAGCTCTTTGGTCTTGGCCATGGCGGAGTTTGGAGTCTGACTGTTTGAGGCTGTGGACAGGTGTCTTTTATACAGATGATGAGTTCAAACAGGTGCCATTCATACAGGTAACGAGTGGGGGACAGAAAAGCTTCTTACAGAAGACGTTACAGGTCTGTGAGAGCCAGAGATTTTCCTTGTTTGAGGTGACCAAATACTTATTTTCCACCCTAATTTAAGAATAAATTCTTTACAAATCCTACCATGTGAATTCATGGATTTTTTTTTTCACATTCTGTCTCTCACAGTTGAAGTGTACCTCTGGTGCAAATTACTGACCTCTGTCATCATTTTAAGTGGGGGAACTTGCACAATCGGTGGCTGACTAAATACTTTTTTGCCCCACTGTATTTATTTGGCACACTTCATCCTGTTTCCAGACCTCTCTCGAAAGTGATCAAATACCAAACACTGTAGCAGTGATAGTTGAAAGTTAAGTTACCTGGTTTGAAGACTGCATTTATGTAAGGAAATAAACACATCCCTTGGCACTGTTGTTTTTAACCATCTTTGATCAAGCAAACACATAATCTGCTTTGAAGCACTGCCTTTATAATGGTAATATGCTCAAAGACACATAAAATTGACATTTTGTCATAATTCAAATAAAACAGATGAGTCACAAGAAATTGCTAAGTATGATTGTGGGAATCTCGTGAAATCAGGTTGAATCATGCAGGAAGAGACTCAGAAGATCAAGGAGAGCAAAGATGGTCGCATGTGTTGACATGATGTACTGCTACCCAATTGTGAAAGCTATTTCTGTCAGGGTATATTTATACTCATTCGTTCTACACATTTCAAGTGTTATTTAAGCAAGGTCCATGCCTCTCTTCACAAAATTAGGTAAGAAAGATGGTTCTCAGGAAGAGATGAATAGAGACTGTTCTCTGAGGCTTTGAGCTGTCGGGTCTCTGAGACCTTATCAAATGGAAAAATCTACTCTAAACAGAAAATGTCTTACAAGCTCACACCTTCATTTATGACAGCTTCATATTTATAAAGTTAGAGTCTGTGGTTCCAGGTTTAGTACCAATGAATGGAAACTTTTTTGTGAAGTTAAAAATGGAAACTGTCTGATTAAAAAGCCTGACATAGCCAGGGTCAGGCCCTCTTTTGTATGTACCAAGATCTCAAGAGCTTTCTATGGCCTTCAGAGGAAAAAAGTAAAGCTGGTTATATTTCGGTACTCCTCAGGTGAAAAAGAAGATCCTTGACGAAGAGATTCATTGTCCCCCTGAGGCGTCTGTGCTGTTGGCCTCCTATGCTGTCCACGCTAAGGTAGGTACTCATTTTGGGACTTTGTGGATGCAGCTTACTAAAAACTTTCTAAAATGAACTTGTAAACAGCATGGATTTATTTTATGGGATTTCAGAAGAAATGGCATTTTCTCTGTTCAGTACCTGAATTTAGTACTGCATGTACTGTTTACTCTTATGAACTGTGGGTTTGACTTCTATAATCTTCTCATATTTGGCTTTGCCTAGAGAAGCCATAAATCATCCAATGTGGATCCAGATTGCTGCTGTTCAGTTCTTGATAAGGACCAGAAGAGCATATTTCATTTTCCCTTGATAGTTCCAGTGTTTTTTGGCTGTTTTTACAAAACTAAGAGGTGGAATTTTATGAACAGGAAGGAACTTGGTAAAAAAGTCTCCTTGAGAGATCACTGTCTTTAGGATAGTGGTAGGATATTAGAGCTCTGCCTTTTTCATGAGGTACTACACAACCTCAGCTGAAGTATACAAACCAAGAACCTAGCTACAAGCTTATTTTTTTAAAATAAGTGTTCTAAAACATAGAATTAGCTACACTCCTAAAGCACCAGCTGGGTGTTGCAGCCACCCAGCAGGTGTGGAGGCAGCAGGAAATCTCAGCTAAATAAAATGGCACAATCCATTTTCATTAAACAGTAGCATGACATTCGTTACTAAACAGGTGTGAAAGAATAGTCCATTGTTCAGTTTCATGGCTTTAGCATTTTGCTCTTTTAAGTAAGGTGTACAAGCTGTAACAAGAACAAGGAACTTTGTAGTAATAGGGGTTATCACCTTGAAGGATGCAATACTGTTGTGGAAAAATCCTGCAGTTGGCAGCAAATGGTTTCCCGACAGAGAAGTCATAAATCACCCTTAATTGATCCAGATTGCTGCTGTCTAAGTGAAGGAGGTTGGGTATATTGAGGTCTTCTTCAAAGGCAAGACTATGATGATGCATGAGATCGATAGGGTGACTGATGGATTACGTGGTTAGTTGTTGTGTTTATGACATTCCAAACAACTTGCCAACAAGGAAGTTGCAGACTGACCTCTGGTGGACAAACTATGTAACACTTAGTCATGACATGGTTGAAAGGTGTTTCTTCTGTCTCTTACTCAAATTCAGTAGTTCATTTATCGGTCGTTATAAATGCTGAAATGGATATATTTCGGGAAATAGCAAATTTATAGGCCAGATAAGTTTTAGATCCTCAATAATTATTGTACACTCTAGTTCTAACTAATAATATACATAAAAATACAAATGTTGTTAACTAATATGGAAGAAGCTTGTAGTAGAGCCATTTGTCTAGGAGCCGGTTATGGAATTGGCTGAACAGTCATTCAGATTGCTAGACTTGCATAAATGTTGATTTAAACAAATCAAAGCCTGAGAAATGAGAATGTAATCAATGTGAATCATTGAAGATTCCCAAAATGGAAGAAAATGCAACTAATTGCACTGGTGGATTATTCATGCCAGCTCAAACTGACCTTTCCAGAGTGGCTTTTGCCAAGGGTTAGGTTTAGGGTTTAATTTTGTTGGTTTTTACTTAAGATTATTAAAATTACTTTGATGTCTGTTAGCTGGTGATATGTGTATGCTAGTCAATATCTTTTCACTGTTTATTTTTTCAGTACTTTACATGAAAGTAGGCATATTATCTCTATAAAGTGCATTGCCCTGTATGAAATGTGCTCTGTTTTTATATGTCTTTGATCTATTGGTAAAGGATCACATATGTTACCTGTAGGCTATGGAAATCATTCCACACAAAAGAGCACACTTAATAAATGTCAAGCGATCTTAGTCGTCTTGGTTGAAGGATCCCATCTCTCTTAAACCCGCAAGAAAATGATCGGGAAACTGAGGTGCAGCTTTTGCTTGCTACCTCAAAGATTTGCCCAAGAGGCCTCAGAGACTTGCCTTTCCATGCCAATTTGACAGGGCTAGGTTAAAAGAAACTGTGTGGATCAAGAAAAGTCAGCAAATCAGCACAATCCCTGTGCTCCCCGGTATCAGCAACAACATAACATACTGGTCCACAATCTGTTTTTTATTTAATCAGCAGTCCACTTTGATTAGTGTCAGTTCGAATAAAATGGGATTGTAGAAGAGGCAGGTACTTGTTTAGTAGTGCAGCTGCTGAGAGGGTTTTGGCAGACGTTTCCCTTCTCCTTCTCTCATCATGAGCTTTTTTTGTCCATAACCACTGTGCAGACAGTGAAGTAGAGTATATCACACAGTGGGATCTACTTTGGTGCTCTGCCACATCTTTAATCATGATTATGCCACTCTGAAGACAGAAATAGGAGGAGAGTAAAGGCTTATTCAAGACTGCTTTAATGTTTAAAAGAGAATTTCTTTATAATGTGGATCATAGCTCTGTTCAGGTCACAGAGAATTCTTCTGTGTAATCAGTTTTAAAAGTTAGTAGAAAGTGCTGTATAACTCACAGTGAACGCAGTGGGAAGCTAGAAAAGCTAACATTACCATGCATGAGTTGTAAAGAATGCGCAAATAGAGCAGAAAATAGAGGGTGGCGAAATTTGTGTGTAGACAGAGACTCTTGATTCTTTTGCAACTGTTTCACCTGTGCATGGGCACAGAGTAATTTTCATACAGTGAATTCAAAGAATATAAAAAAATAAAATACTCAAAGGCATAAATAACCAGCACTATTTTCATCAGTGATTAATCTGACAGTAACATTCATCATGGTCTTGCCGATGGTCAATAAAATGCCCACTGCAATTTAATCAAGGCCAAGGTGAAGTCTTATGTAAGAGACTTCAGATTGTTTCACAGTCATGACTTGCACTTAGATGTAGAATACATATAATGGTTTATAGAAGTTTCCACCTTACACTCGCATACAGATCAGAAAAATGTGAAAATGTATAAAATAATTATTAGTTACTGGATTTGAGATCTATACCTGCTGCCCTGTGCTTATGTGTGTGTGTGTGGATTTTACAGTTGTGAAAAATTCAGTACACTCCATGGAAATTATTCTTTTTTATAGAAGTTAAACTTTGATCATCTCTTAAGCTGCACATATTAACCTGTCAGGGTTTTCAGTCTTTTATGTCAGTGTCTGATGTTTTCAACTCAGTGAATGATATTTCAAAAGAAATAATATAACATTTCAAAAAACTTGTTCTGAAATATCAGAAAGTAGAGAAATAGAGAAATGCAATATGCATTCAAGAGGTTGATCCATAATATAATTTGTTGACGGAGTATCGTCATTAAACGGTGAACTTGATATCAAAGGAAAGCTCGCTTTGTTAACTGAGAGTAAATGTTAAATCTTATAAATATATAAACCTTTAGCTTTTTTTTTGCTGCTAACAAAACTATATTCTTGAAATTCCATAAGAAAATAAGCATAAATTAGTCTCTATTAAACTTTTTTTTAATGATAAAGACAACATTCCTCTTTGAACTTTGGGGATATCTACTGTTGGTTCCAATTGTACACAGTTGTACACGTTGGACTTTGTGTGTTCTATATGTTCTTTATTGTATCCATTTTCTAAACATCTTATCAGGGAACGACAGGGGCCTGAGTAATGGAAAAATGAGCTGGAAGGGAAAAATATTCCACATATTTTACATCTAAGTGAAAGATTCAAGTCTACGATTGTGGGAAAAATCAGAAGTCTTTAAATTGAAGACATGACCTTGGTGGGGATTTTTTTGACCATCTGATGATGAACCATGGACCAAGACCATGATAATTATTTTTTAGATAATAACTGATGAAAATAGCCCTGGAGATTTTTTGGTCATTTTCAGAATTTCATTAGGGAAGAGAAAACAGATAAGTTGCACAAAAAAGTAAGTACACCTCTACATTTTTTGGATCCATTAAAATTAACTTAGAGGGTTCAAACTAGATGCCAGTGACAACTTTTTGTTATTGAAGTGTGGTATGTTTTCATGCCAGCATCTAAAGAACTCTATGATTGTGGAATCTTGTGAGTCTGGAATGAAAGTCATCTAAAAGACTTGTCTTGAATTGGTTGCCCCAATGTATTCAGCCCAAAAGTACACTGTTTAATGTCTGTAAGATCACCAAAATGTCCTCAATATCTGCAGGTAATTCTCACAGCTGCTGGCTGGTTTGAAAGTGCATGTGTATACAGCCAGAAAGAGATTGCAGAAATTTGACCTGCATGGGAGGCATGCCAGGAAAAAAGCCTTTTATGATGAAAATGGTTTGGGGTTGAGTCACTGCCTCAGGAATTGGGCAGCTTGCAGTCATTGATTCAGCTTTGAATTCTGCATCAAATCAGAACATACTTAAAGATAACGTGAGACCACATATCCAAAGCTGTTGTCAGAAACAGTGGGCAATTATTCAAAAATGACTTTAAGAAATGATATCTGGTGAAGGGAACAATCCTAGCTTATGTATTAAATCTTTCCACAGATATTAAAAGTATTCATATTTAACAGCGGTTGCCTGGTTTGAGTTTTCATGGTGACTTTGCACCCTTTGCAAAGTCAGTTTCAGTTTCTTCCTTCTGGATGAAGGTTTCTGGTCCCAAAATGTTGAACAACAAGGTTTAAGAACAGCTTTGTTCAGCAGCCATCACACAGATGAATAAATTATAGCTTTGTTACTTTGTGGATTACATGATGCTCAAAACTATTATTAGTTTTTAGTATTTTGTACTACGCTTATCTGTTGTCTGTTGTGTCTGTATTGAGAGTGTGCATGTGAGGATCGATGATTTACAACTGCAAACCAGACCTACCTACGGGTACAAATAAAGTAACCTGAACCTGAACCTTTTATTGGGAGATTACTGGAAAATTTCATTTTCTATGTGGTTGCATTCATGTAAATACCCTCTATGTTTTGGTTCTGTATCTGATGCGATGCCTTTCCAAAACTTTCAGTAAAGCCAGCAGTGTCCATACTTTTTCAGCCTTTGTAGGTCTGCAGAAGTTTTACTGTGTCCTTTTTTATATCCTAAGCAAGTGCAGTGCTAGAAGGGAGTGTTGACATGGAATTTCAACAAGAAGCCACCCTGGAAAAATGTGCAGGCAGTCATTTTGGCACAGAGGGTATGTAGGGAATGAGACTGAATCACTCGGCCATTTGTAATACGTGTCGTGCTGAGTGGGGAGGGATATGAGAAGCTAAAAGGCATGAAAGACACAGGTGGGAATAGCTCTGTTTTACAGGTGGCTTTCACAAAACATGTACTAATATATATTTTTTGAAAATCCTGAGCCATAATCTACTTACTTTGTAGTTGTATCCCAGTCTGGGTTTTATGGGACAGATACAATGATTTCAAATATGTCGCTTTTTTCAGTTTAATTCTGGTTATTCAGTATTCATTGGAAGTTGTCAGCTTTGCCTTGAGAGTATTAAAATTCTACCTGTCCAAAGTGTTATAATGGGTAATCCTGCCACAGTCAGGTCATCTAGCATTAACATTTGTGACACTGAGGCAGGGAACTGTGGAAAAAATGATATAGACAACAAGCTGGTGAAACACATCAGGTTAATCCCCTTTTGCAGTCGTTCACTGTAGCAACAAGTAACTGGAAAAGCTTAGCTATGAAACCAGAAAGTATTTTTTATTTATTTGTCATTGTTGTTACTTATATTATTCCAACTGTAGTGCACATGGGTTAGGCTGAAGCATGTTTAAATATGATGACTTAAATGAACAAAGCCTTTCCCTGTTGGCTTCTTGCTTTTGCCAGACAGAGTGAGATTCAACCCTTGTTGTTTCAGCCAGATAAACCCATTTTGTAAAGCTTTTATTGCACTTGTAGTAATGTAACAAGTTGTCTCTAATTTGAGTAACACTCTTCTTCTCTACCTGACTGTGCTCCATGTGTTTGGTAGGGTTTTACTCAGTGAGTGTAAACAGTTATACCAGGAAACATCAAGCTAATTTACTAATATGAGAGCAGTTTGAAGCGGTCTGACACAAGCGTGTTGATGTCATGAAATATTGCACTTGCGTGGTCGATATGTAATCTTATTTTGTTGCCAAGATAATTGCTGGGTGGCAAAAAGATGTGATCATAATGACTGCCTGGACTTAGGTAAATGAGTAATTTGAGCTAAATACTGAGGCCTACTTACTGTTACATGGTAATTAAAGTAAATGCAATGTTTAAGATTTTCTCCATCTCTTTGTGCAAGCATCTTAAAATTGCCATTTAGCACAGAAATGTCTGAGAATTGTTGAATCCATAGAACATTTCCTTTGCTGGTGTGAGAAAATCTGTATTTTTCATTTTTTATTGGTTTTCTTTACATGGAATAGTGTGATAAATTCCCTTCTTCTGTTGTATTTGGGGTTTATTGAATATAATGTCCATTAATTAGCCGTTGCAGACTGCGGAGCTGCTGTTGGCGGTTATCAGTTAAAGATATTGACAAAAAGCTATCTTGGACAGTCGATTACCACGGGTAGTTTGGAGTTGTTTTGAAATAATTGGAAGGTAAGTAATCAGAACGTATCTGAGAGCATTGTCACTGGCAAAATATCACCGTGTCTGTCACTGAGCTGAAGCCCAGTGGAGCCACAAAACCTTAATAAGTCTATATATCATCAATTATGAAGCAATTACAAACAAGCAGGTGTTGAACCTCGGGAGCAGAAGTGGGAAGATGGGAAACTGAAATAAAGGGATCTAATTAAATGGCCATTGGCTTCACCAGTCTGTTAGTCACTGCAGTGATGTTCAGGATTTGCAGGCATATTACATTTAGGTCTGTTAAATACTGTTTTCACGCTATTGTGCACAAAAATAATATAAAAATACCAATATTAAAGCTTTAATCACAACCAAACAAAGTATTTGTTAATTTTACTTTGTTATAGACAGACACATGGTCAAAAGATAGACACTTAAAGTGCAAAAGATCATTGCGTTGAAAATTGCATTTCAAAGCTCATGTCATTGTTTATGGATGTATTTTCTATTGAATGCAACATCAAAGTACATGGTTTTGGTTCTTCATTTCCCAGTTTCTTTGTTGTGTGTATTTTTCTGCTTTACTTATTAACTAAAGGTGACTCAGTTACATTTTCAATACAATACCAGTAATAGCAGTAAACGGTTTTTAGCAGCCTTAACTTTATATAGAATAAGATTTCAGAATCAGAGTAAGGAAATTAATTCGTTTTGTACAGCACCTGTTTTTCACCAAGGTATAACAAAAAGGTTCACTAGTTGTAATGGTTGAAATCTATGTGAAGAGATATACAGACACAATACTTAAAAACAGAGTTGTTCAGTCATCTTTCAGTTGGATCAGACACTACTCAACCCAAGAAACGGAAAACTTCCAGAGAAGAAAACAGGGGACTGGAACACACTGATTAATTTAAAACCTTTAATTGTGTGATGGAAATGTTTTTACACTTTGCCTTCATCAGCGTCAACGTACACAAAGCCATGCAGCAAACAATTATAATCAAGCTAGAGCGGGTGTGCACTTGTCACTGGATATTTGGTTGAACAGGGTTTCAAAGGCTTGGAGTTTCACAGTCAGTCTCAAGTGGAAAACCCCAAGACAATGTCATAAATAAAAAACACCTTTCTGACTTATATTTACAATGATAACAGTCGAAATGTAAACATACATCAATTGTGGAAAATTAGAAGAAACGGGACAAATTAAATTTTTGATTTCTGCAGAGCCGCGAGGGTGTTTTTGTTTTCTTTTTCCCAGAACGTCTTCAGTGTACTGTTCACCAAGGTTCAGGAACTGCATAGGTGACTTTGATGGTTTCTCTCTTCAGTTTATGCACTTTAAGATGCCCTTAAAAGTAATTTTCTATAACGGTCTACCACAAAAGATGCAGCTCATCAGTGAGTTAGCATGATGGATTACAGATTCAGAAAACTGTTGAAGGGCAACTTTTAAATGGAGTTATATTTTCATATTAAAAACTGAGTGACTGGTAGTCACACAATAAAGAACTGTCTCGATGCGTGCTCAATCATCCAGGTAAGGAAATCTCAGAAAGTTGATTCGTGAAGTCACTTGGATGAGCGACAAAATGTTTCCCATTGAAAACGCTACGTCCAGATGAACAGAATCAACATTTTGGGACAGTAAAGTCTATTTGTTGCTTGGTGTAATTCCCAAAAATATAAACTATAGGATTAAAAATTGTTATCCTCATTACCAGACTCATCTTACATCAACCACAAAGTGCATAGTGCATATAGCAATGTACAGCTGTGCAGAAAAGAAAGTCAGTGTTCATATTAGCCTACTTTAAAAAATCTCCACTTTTCAGACTATAGCCGCATGTATAATTCACATCCTTCTACCTGTTTTACTGTAGCCCAGAGCAAATTCCCACAACTCCTCAGTTGGAGATGCCTAATCCATTTATATCTCTATTTAAACATGCATAATATAATTTGCACCTTAGATCTATGCTGATAAGTGATCTCAGTTGTCCAAGAGATATTTCTAATAACATCATTTACACTATCTCCCAACAGCTGGGCTCTGATATGTGCAGTGCATATGAATGAAATTCATTGTCCAGGAAACCATTTTCTTAAAGGTGCTCTAGTTCTAACTTATGAACAGCTCCCAGGAGAGATATTGTCTTGGCTGTTATTGAATGAAAGGTGGATAGTGATTTTAACAATTGGGGCACTTTTGCTCTATTTTACAGTACGGAGATTATGACCCTGCTGTTCACAAGCCTGGCTTCTTGGCTGAGGAGGAACTGCTGCCAAAGAGGGTGAGTGATGGCCATTTACCGGCTGTGACAGAGAGGCTGATATTGTAACCGTTCACAAAAGCATAGCTGATATTGTTTTCACCTCGTGAGGCGGTGTGCGTGTGCGATCATGGCAAAATGTGGTCCTGGAGACACTTGATGTAGCAATGTATGTTTCTATGAATAGATGTTGTTAAATCAATAGGATTACAACAATTACAGTAATTTAAGGCTTTACAGGTGAGTAGTTGATCTCAAAATGAAGGCCAATTTACAGATAAGTGAACTGAAGTATCTGGTGTGATAGTTTACTCTCGATTGACATATTTGTTATATTATTGCATTATTAGCATTTTCCATCCATCCACCTTCTTCTGGTTATCCGAGGTCGGGTCACGTGGCCATTTTAATATGTGTTATATCCTCTGTATTTAAATCTGTTCCTCTCCATTTCAGGTGATTAACTTGTACCAGATGACTCCAGAAATGTGGGAGGAAAGGATCACAGCATGTTATGCGGAGCACAGGGGTAGGACTAGGTAAAAGCTGCCGCACTGAACTGGACTGCTGTGAAGTTCCACAGTCATCAGCACTATTTAAGTTTTGAGTTCACACGGGATGTGCCTAAAACTTGATACTGCAAGAAATGTTTTATGTAAAACTGGACTTGGCTTACATTGAAATGCAAAAAGGATTTCATAGCAGTTGTCTCTGAACTGAGGTTTTTTTGTATTTCAGCAGCATTACTAGATGGACTATTAAAAAATTCCATTAAATTAAAATTATTATTAATATTAATATTAAAAAGTCCATTAACTTATGAATTTACATCATTTAAGTGTAGCTAAACACCCTCTACATTCATAGGAAGCAAAATGAATGCAGCTATTTTAAGAGTAAATACTGCACTGTATATAGGTATTGCTTTGCCCTAATTGCTGTAGTGAACCTAAAATGACAGGAGAATGAAAATCTATTTTTGTGCCATTGCACTTTGCTCCACCGCTAAACTGAGCTAAGCTGAAAATGATTAGGGAGCAAGTGTGAGGGATGTGGAGTGTCTTACAACTCTGTGGGTGGTGAGTTCAATGCTGGACAGTGATTTCTAAAAGCCATAAACCTCAGCACTTGGAAAAGTAATAACTGAGTCACTGGTACTGATCAATAACCCTCTCAACCCAATCAGTGGGAGGGAAGCTGGTGGTCCTCACCCAGCACGATGTCGTCCTGGAGACCCTTGCTATAGCCGGAACTCCCACTAAAGCAATTGCTTTGGTTGATTTGGCATGTATTTCTATTTCTTTAAAAACTCAGTACAGCCGTGAAGTTAGTGCATAAACACATCAAAGCAATTGACATGTTATGTGCTTCTACATGTTTTTCCATAAATCAAGCTCTCCCATATTATTTTTTCAGATCCTCAGTGTCCAACCTAGTTAAAATTTGTTTACTTGGCATAATTCTCTCTTTCCTGTTAAAACTTTGATGAAGCTTAAATCATCAATTTCCCAACCACCCATATCATGCAGCACACTATTAAAAGTTTAGGGCTAAGTCTGTCCTAATTTTTGCTCAGCCATCAAAGTATGCTAATGTTCTTTTTTTTTTTTTTTTTTGCTAAGTTGACCCTGACTTGCTAACAGCACTGTAGAAAGAAAGGGAGAAGAGTTTTGTGCATTTGTTTTCTCTCCTGCAGTATTTAGAGTCTTGGAGGCATCGGAATAAGTCTCGTTTGCCATCAAGCATGACCTCTTAAGCCTGTTAGGGAATTATAGTTGTGTTTTGTGTCAGCACTGTGGTTATGTTTTCACCCTCGCAAGAGCTGCGTGGCAGAGTTTTTATAGATCACACAAACACGACAGATGCCACACACGAAAGCAGAAGAAACAAGGTCTGATCTCCTGTTTCGCTCTACTTCTGCACCTCCTCTCCTCCCACCCTCTGTCTTTCTCTTCTCTTTCCTCTGGATCCCTCTCAATCGTTTTCTCTCTTTCTGTCTTTGAACTAGGGATGAAGCTGAGATGGAGTATTTAAAAATAGCTCAGGACCTGGACATGTATGGCGTGAATTACTTTTTAATCAGGGTGAGTCAATGCTGCTTCGCTCCATCATCGCAAAAGCAGGTGATATAAGGGATTTGGAGGTGTGTCAGTTTCACCATGTTGCTATTAATTAAAGAATAGCCTGACTTAACTGATTGCCTTTTGATTCTATTAGTTATATTTTAAGAAATAGGTATATTTTAGGTTAAATATAGTGCTATTTAGCTCTGTATTTTCTAGGTGAGTCATCACAAAAACAACCCTGTAACACAAAGTAATCCACTGGTGGTGGCTATGGCCTTTATCAGTGTGTTCACTAAAAGCCAAGACATTTTGAAGTATCAACAAAAAGTAAAACCCGACTTAAGTAAATAGTTTTCAAGCATTCCTTTTCAGATTAACAAACACAGACTGCATATATACACCTAGCAATTGGCATTGTTTATCACAAATCTAGCAAAAAGTTTTGGCAAGCAGGAGCATCACAAAGCCACTACTGTTTAATGCAGGTACAAATAAATGGTGGCCGGAAGGGTGGTTTCACAGCTGCTTGCCAGTGGCCCTGAACAGCTGGGTAATAAAAAAGCTTTGTTTATTCTGCTGATATGCTTCAGAATAAAAAGGGAACAGATCTTCTCCTGGGAGTAGATGCCCTGGGGCTGCACATATACGAGCCAGACAACAAGCTGACACCCAAGTGCTCCTTTCCTTGGAATGAGATTCGCAATATCTCATACAGCGACAAAGAGGTGGGGAAATCTGCAGTTTAACGTCTTGATATATATTATTTGGACAAAAGAGAAGGTAATTGAAGTCATGGGAGTATAGGAGTGAGAGCTACCACTGTTCAGTGTCGGTTTTCAATCTTTTAATGAATTATGTTAAGCTTACGTTATCTAAGTTTATAATTGATAATACATTACAATAAAAAACATCAGTTAAAATAGGAGAAAAAAAATAATTCCCTGTTGTGTTTCTATGGATTCCAAAGAAACTGTCTTACAGAACAGGTGTGTTTTTTTTATTTTGTCATTTGACGATACATAATTATTATTGATGTTTGATAATACATCTTCTTGTTTCTTCAATGTTTAGTTTACAATCAAACCTCTGGATAAGAAAGCCAACGTTTTCAAGTTCAACTCTTCACGGCTAAGAGTCAACAAGCTGGTGAGTTGAGCTGAGATTCAAGTTGTTTTGACCATGATTAGTAAGTACTGCTTTTCATCAAAACACTTGAGTAGGCTGAAAAACATAAAGACAAATACTAGTAGTTAGTGGGAAATTAGAGTTTTGTAAACCATTTCTGTTATGTAGATCCTCCAGCTATGCATTGGGAACCACGACCTGTTTATGCGCCGGCGGCGGGTGGACTCGCTTGAAGTACAGCAGATGAAGGCTCAGGCCAGAGAAGAGAGGGCAAGAAAACAGGTACCGGTAATAGAAAAGCACAGAAACAGAAGAATGGGTTGAACTTGTTTCCAAATTTCTAGTCAAATACAAACACAAATTTGAACCTGATTTCTCTCTAATAAAAATGGCGTGGTCACACCATGTCATCACATAGTTTTTGCTGCTTTGGTGTATTTCAGTAAAGCTTTGTCACATTGTCTTTTTGTGCATCATCTTTTCCACTTCAGTTACCTATCCACCTTTATGTTAACAGATCTTTTTTTTAATCTGTCTTCTTACATGTTTCCATTTTCCCCCCACCATGTAATCTTATGTTTTACCACACTGCTAAATATATATGTATGTATAATTCAGGTAGAAAGACAACGTCTGCAAAGGGAGAAACAGCTGCGGGAGGAGGCGGAGAGAGCCAGGGACGAATTGAAAAGGAGACTAATTCAGCTGCAGGATGAAGCTCACATGGCCAATGAGGCACTGGTAAGATTGAGTTGGTTCGATCGTTCTGGAGTTTACCATTGTGTTGATGGCTGTGACACATGCAGTATATGCCAGATTTAAAACAAAATAATTTTCTCTCAACATCAACAATATCTACAGGTAATTTCCTCCGAGTGTACATGCATGTACCTCCCGTTACAGTTTTTTCTTGGACCTATCTTCTCTCTGTTTTTAACTTATCTTGTCCTCTATCTGTGTGTGTTTGCCCTTTCGTCCTGCGCTTCCTTCTTCTCTCCAGCTGCGTTCGGAGCAGACGGCGGACCTGCTGGCTGAAAAGGCCCAGATCGCAGAGGAGGAGGCCAAGCTGCTGGCCCAGAAAGCGGCCGAGGCTGAGACAGAGATGCAGCGTATCAAAGTGACTGCCATCCGTGGCCAGGAAGAGCGGCGACTCATGGAACAGAAGATGCTGGAGGCAAAGATGGTAGCCCTCAAGATGGCCGAGGAGTCCGAAAGGAGGTGGGGAGAAGAAGAAGGAGGACTGGGTGGATAAATGTAGAGTGTGTCCTGCTGTGGAGACTATACAGTGTATTTGTTTAGCTTTGTGGCTTTGGCTCAATAAGCAGCATTTCACTCAAATCCTCTCTCTTTGTATCCACATCAGACATTTGCACACAGTACATAATTTTCAGATATAAATAACTTATTCCCACATCTCACTAACTTCCCAAGAGTTGTTTTTCCTTATTGCCAGCTGCAACAGCAAGGATTGTATTGTTGTCACTTTGCAAGCCTGTTTGTCTGTGGTTGTGTGTGTGTGTGTGTGTGTGTGCACGTGAATATGGTGTATATGTCATTATAGTAAACAGTAAACAGTGTTCCTTGAGGCACCTGTTGTGTCGCAGAAACAACCAAAAGGGCGGTTTTGAGTGCTTTGTTAGGTTTTTATATACCTGTCTGTTTGTGGAAAGAAATGATCAAGATCATGGCTACACTAATTTGCATTCACAGTCATAAATCCTTTTTTAAAATTTCTAGTTGGAATAACAATGAAGTCCTGAGTGGCCCAGGAGCACATCAAAAAATAAGAACTTAAAACTTGTTTAAAATTTTAATTTCAAAGGCATTTTTTTCTGCACTGCAGCTTGAGTCACTCTGTTGCACTACTTTGGTCTGAGGCACGTCATCTGAACTAGAAGCACTAATATTTGTGCTAGTTAACGGATAGTAGCAATACCAAGTGATGGTGGTAGTCCCTGTCAAAGAGTCTCTTTTATAACACCGTAGTACTTGTAAGTTCTACAATACTAAAAGTGTATTTTTTGATCTGGGTTTATCTCTTCCTTGCAAAGCAATTTTGACATTTTCTTTTTTAAACTTCCTGAAGTAGATAAAATCAATCAAGTACACCGTGCGCTCTTGACTTTTCTTATTTCGGTAGCAGTCAGATGGATATAAAGAGAGTGGGACTTGACTGAGTGGTTTTATAAAACTTAATAGATGCCGATCAATTCATTTCCATACAAAAACAATATACATACTAAGAATATCACTTTACAGCCTCTACTTCACAGTTTATTAGGCAATCATTTCAAATGGATACCATTAACCACTTCTCAGTAACTGGAATTTTTGGATGAGCACTTTTCTGCAACAGAGAAAATTTAAACCTGTGGTACTCAACATGTAAATGACTCTGTCCACTCAAACCCTCGAGGCACGTAGCTCCCCCACAACTGCTGAATGTTCAGGAACACAATCAAAAGAAATGTAATCTCTCGCATGTAACACTTTTATATCTTTGTGCGGATACTCGATGGTGAAATAATGGAGTCGGGAATGATTGTCTTCTGGGGTCATACATCAATCATCTACGTAATAACAAAGTGACATTCCAGGTTCACTGAGTACCAATGTACCAATTATGTAAGATAATTTTTGGATTTGGTTTAGATAATTCTGTTTCCTTGGAAGGACTGGGAGGTGAACGAAAGAATAAAGTATCAATCTCTCTGTCTGTTTATACCTCAGGGCCAAGGAGGCTGAGCAGCTGAAACAGGACCTGCTGGAAGCCAGGGATTCTGAGCGCAGAGCAAAAAACAAGCTGCTGGAGATTACCAGCAAGGCTGTCTATGTGGTAACTGACCCAAGGCACACACACAGGCTTGATCTTCACATATTCTTCAAACGCATAGGTAGATAACGTAATTCATGCAGTACATAGTATCTGAAAAGGTCAGATATGAGTGTTCACGATCAAACAGGGAGGCTGAAACTATTCACAATCTGTTTTCAGAAATACATCAGTAAGCCAATAATCAAGTAAAATGACCATATATTTTCTCATATTACCGAATCAGTTATACCATTTTACCTTTTGATCTGTGTACAGAGGATCAGAAAAGATAAAAGATATGCCCTTCATGACATCCTAAAGCACAAAATGATGTCACAAACCCCAACACACTTTTCCTACATGCATGCAAAACCAAAAAAAGCAGCATAATCATACATTGAGAATTTAAAGGAATGTCTGCTTAAAAATAACCAATACACCATTCATTGCATCTCTGTGTTTATAAAGATCACTCTAAATGTAATATACTTTTTTGTAATTTATATTTCTAAAGATTATGTTTCCTCCATAGTTCTTTGATATACTTTATGTATAATTTCCTAAAAGATTATCCATAAAAAATAACAAGTGACACAGAGAGAAAATATCTTCTGTGGAAAACCATCAACAAATGGTGGTGCAGGTGCACATGCAGTGTAGTTTCACAGAATGATAATGTATCCCCATCTGGAAAATTGTGTGTTGTGGGTCTTAAATATGACATGAGCATATAGGGTTACCAGTTTTATCTGGACTCCTTAAAACACACATGTTCACACACTGACACATGCAATTGTTTTCATACAAAGCCAAACAGAACAGGAGATACTTGCAAAAGACCAGGCACCACATCAGGCAGCCTACACAAGGGCTTTCAACATGTTAAAAACCCACACATTCCACATTCATTAGCCTGTGCACACACACACACACACACACACACACACACACACACACACACACACACACACACACACACACACACACACACACACACACACACACACATTGAGATACTGGTGATTGATATAATATGAATGAGGATCCTAAAGAAATATATAAAGACATACTAGTGCACTTACACATTACACAATTTACATTTTGGTGTATTAGGTTGGGACATATGCATTTCAAAAAATTTAATCAAACCCTAAAAGCACATTTTTATCAGCTCATGTGCCCTTCTTCACTTTGTCTGTTACTATTGTGTCCTTGTGTCATATTTTCACACATTGTTGCTCATACACTCTGCAAAAACCACATATTTTTATTCTGTCTTGCTCGCTTTTGTTTCTCTTTCTATCATTTTTATGTCTGAAAGTAATGCCTTTTTTCCCCTATTTGTAATTTAAGATTACTGTCACTTCATAAACCTCTACCTCATTGTTTTTTTTTTCCAATCCTAGTCCCCAGGACTGGCACCTGACAGCATGCCTCAAGATGTCAGCTTCAGTAGAGAAAACCTCAGTTTTGACTTTAAAGATACTGACATGAAACGTCTATCCATGGAGATCGAGAAGGAGAAGTAAGTAGCCAATTCTGTGCTGATCCTACTTATTATTTTGACTTAAAACTGCACCTTCTCACTTTCTGGTTGTGTGGCTCCACCTATTTGCAGTTGTCATTGGAAGGAATTAATCAGTTGAAAAGAAATACATATTTTAAGTGCTTTTGAATAACCTCAGAATATGCTTGAGAAAGATTTAAATTGGTCCAGGAGCACCATCATTTTAAATATGCACATTTTAATTCAGGGCTCTGGTGAATATTTGACCCCTCAGCATTAACTGCAGTTGTTCTGCTGCCCGTATTTGGCCATTTTATTTCAGTAGTTCTTGTAGGTCACTGTTTGCAGACAGGAAAAAGTACATTTTGACAAGTGTGACCCTGACTGTACGGTTGGGTAAATTACCTGGGTCTTAGTTGTCATCTAATTGGGTAATTAGTTTTTTTTTTTTTTCAAAGAGTAGGATTGCAGGGCAGCAGCTAGCTGGTAATTTTTCACAAAACCAGAAAACTGCAGCGGAGTTGAGAGACACATGCTGTAAAATAGCTGATTGATTTTTGTTGTTTTTCATTTAAGTATTTCTGGTAGCTAAAATAATAATTAAAAAAACAAACACTTGTATACATGTAAAAGTGAAATATTTGAACAACAGGGTGAGAGTAATGTACTAAAAAAATTATTACAGTGTAAATTCAGGTTTTTACGAATGTGTTTCTCTCTAAAATAGCAATTCAGGTCAGTGAGAGGCAACTGATTTATCCAGAAGAGAACTGCATTATGATGAACTTGTCCACTGTACAAACCTGAAACCTATGTGTAATAGCTGACCTGTACGATGTGTAGAGCACAAAAAATTAGTTACAGTCAAATGACAGGTCATCGATTTATTAATGGAGATACTTTTAATGTGCCTCATGCAGAAATGCATGTGCTGCTCTTATTTTTTCTGCAGGAATAGTGGGTCTCTGGGTACGTAGTAATTTAATCTTACACACTAACTCAGGTCCCATTAATATCTGCGTTTTGATAGACATTTCAATATGGTATTAAATTGCCCTGATAGAAGTAAAAAAAAAAAAAAAGAAAGAAAATGAAGGAAGAAGAGAAAAAAATGAGAATGTACATGAAGTCAGGATGTGTGTGAACTACTTTGCAAAACCCATGCAGAGATTTTTTTGTGTTCCAATGTCTGTGTAGAAATGTGTCTAAAAGCTAAAACACTGAAGAATGTAAACACGCATGCATGTATACTTTTTGTATCGGGGGGTTCTCCTCCCTCCCTCTGACATTACATGTTAAGTTCAGTTCAGTTCTGCTCTGTTTCATTAAAATACCAGTGTTATTGATTGGAACAGAAATACAGAAATGTACAATTTCTAGGAAACAATGTGTTGCAAATCTTATTCATGTAATGCATAATTCATTTAAATAAGTTGCTCCACAAATGTTGCATTCTGAAAAGTAAACTCATGTAAATACATATGCACAAAAATTCTCCTTTCCACACATCTCAGTTCTTTAGTAAGTACAGACAGTAGCATTTTAACAATGGTACACACTGCTAGTAAGTCTGGTTTGTTGTGCCTGATGCGTGTGTTTTCAGCAGTTTCACCATTACTATAGTGTGCTAAAGTAGCAAGTGATAAAAATTATTTATTACATTTTTCCAGCTCATTTTCCCCCTCTGCATTCACACGCATACCCAGCTCCACTTGATTAAAATTTCTCCACATTGTTGCCAACTTTATTACAATAAGAAGAGATCATTTAAAATGACTGAACATGATTTATTGAAGAAGAGAGTTTGAGTTTCTATTTGACTATTAGACTTCAATGAAGCTACATAGCAGAGCAGAGTGTGGCAATGGTAGGAAGTAGGACAGGACCCCCCGGAGTCCACATGTTTATGGTGGCAGAGATGAAGCAGGTGGAAGCCGAGATGGGAAGGACGTGGGTTGCAGGAAAGAGAGTCGGAGAGTTAGAATGACAGAGGAGCAGTGAGGTTTAAAGCACACAGAACACAAGCTGATTGGCTGACAGGAAGAAAGAAGAATAAAAATTGGTGATAGAAATGAGCGATGATGACAAAATTCAGTTTGAAAGTGTGGGAAAGAGGAAGTCATGGACAGGATAGACTAGCAGCACAGACTCCCAAGAATGCAGGCAAATGTGGGAATACAGATCTTCCTTATTGAACTTGCACATAAGCTTCTTTTAGTGATTTTTTTCAAAGCGCCCATTTTTTAATGCCCAAAAAGTTACACACTTTTTTCTCCCAGCAGCACATTCAGCTCATCACTTGGCAGCAGAATGAGCTGCACATGCAAACGTACTAGATCTTTGAAGATATAATAATTTTTAAATGCGAATATAGCTGAAATCAAAGGTTAGCTATTGCCTTTAGCTTATCTACGTAGCGATTACATCACAGTGGGAAAATAAGGATTTTATCAAAACATCAACTTGGTCAACAGTCACTGTTTCATGCTCATTCTATTGTCTGATACCAGAAACTGAAAATTATGTGATGAAAACAGCCTTCTTGGGTATTATATGCAAGGACAGAAGGACAGCTGACACAGTGATGTCATGGATATGCTAATTACCGCGAGATGTCACTGTGGCAGGCTTTAGCTACTTCCTACAGACTGCTGGCAGTACATTTTCAAATGGAAAAGGACATTCTGTCTTTATCTTTAGTTAAACAGAATTTATATCAAAACTTGAATCCACATATTCTGTCTTTTTGTACGATGTCATATTATAGTGTTATACCGCTTTTAAAGCCAAACTTTTAATGTGTCCTTTGGCCTATTTGATATGAAATCATATGGTGTAATTCTGGACTTAATTTAACCTTATTGTCACTGTGTTTATTCTTAATGACCATGGAAATAATGGCTGTTTCTCAACTGGCAATTTGTTCATGCATAGGGTTGAGTACATGGAGAAGAGCAAGCACCTGCAGGAACAGCTGAATGAGCTGAAGACGGAAATTGAAAGTCTGAAGCTGAAAGAGAGGGAGACTTCTCTAGACATCATTCACAATCAGAACACAGAACAGGGGACCAGCAAGCATAGTAACTTTAAAAAGGTAACTCCCAGCTCAGCTGCCACATAAACATACACAGTCCTTAAAAAATAAGATGTTTCCCAGTAACCTTGGCTTGTCTGTCCATATTTGTGTTCACACAGAAATAGTTTTCAATAGGCCTTCAGATCCAAAACAGAAATCTGATTACCTCTGCTGTTTACCTCGAGGTTATATATTGGAAAAACGAATAATCAGATATTACACTACATAAATAAACACCCACACATCTGACAAAAAAAACCATCTTTCTGAATTTTGAAAGTAAAATTTCAAGATGTCAGTGGGTGCATGGGCACTAGCAGTGCAGTTGCAGAGGAGAAGAGATAAGAAAGTGTGAGTAAAGCTGTCTCAGCAGCTACTACTATTTCAAGCTAATCTGACTTTAGTTTTAGGGGGAGGCAAACTGCTACTGATGCCAGGTACAT
The DNA here is from genome assembly GCF_057381845.1 of Rhamphochromis longiceps. Classification (NCBI taxonomy): domain Eukaryota; kingdom Metazoa; phylum Chordata; class Actinopteri; order Cichliformes; family Cichlidae; genus Rhamphochromis; species Rhamphochromis longiceps. The sequence goes on along the minus strand of NC_140568.1, from coordinate 38,707,958 downwards.
GTGATCATTATTTTAATTAAAAACAGCAAATCTTGAAGCATAAAGTGGTTCTGGAAGTGAAGCAAATGCATTGGATATTTTTCTCATGGTTAATGAATATAAATGAGCACTAAAACATCTAATGAAGTGAGAAACACATCACTACATTTACAGTTATTTAAGCCATTCAACTGCTATCCAATGAGCTTACATGAGCCACATTTACAGTATTATGAAGTTTAAATAAACTCTGAATACTTCCTGGATGGCCCCCTCCTATTGTAGCGACAACAACTGTATATAAAAGATGGACTTAGCAACCAGGTCTAAAAAAATAAAGCTGTTGTTTCTAGTAGCAGGGCAACGACTATATGTGCAAAAACAAGTATTCATGAATTTATGGTCTCAGTCACTCAAGTCTTATTGAGCCATTTTGTAAATTATGGTGCTCATTTGAGTCAAAAAGAAGGTTAAAGCAGGGTAAGCTACAGGGGTTATGTTTGTGATTGACAGGCAGCCATGAGCATGCAGTGCGATGTATTTCCAAATCATATATACCTGTTGCTGTGACACATCTGGTTCCAAAGACAAAAAATGCACCAGATAAAGAGGTCAGCTCAAGGCTTCACGTTGGAACAACAGGTGACGTCACAGTAGCCTACTTGTGTCCATCTTTTAGGTACAGTCTTTGTGAAAATCTGTGCGTTTGCATTCATCTTATAGCAACTCCATTAGTATTAGCGATTTCATCTCACCCAGTCTCTGGTTTAGTAATGATATAAAAACAGTAGATGTGACAGGCTCTTGGCCTGTGGGATATTTCATAATTGATTGGTCAAAGTCAGCAGCATTGTTATAAAAAGATTATATTTCCGCTGTCCTCTGATGAACTGGCAGATTAGACTTGTTCTCCTTTATCCTACCACTCCAGTATCTCTCTAATTTAAATAAAAGTATCAAATAAAAATTTGGGTTGTTCACAGCACATTGTGTAACAAAAGAGCCCACCCTCCTTCGTTTTGTCTCTGAGTGTAAAATACGCTTGTTAGGGGGAGCACTAATTGATTTTTGCTTGGTGATTAGTCATTTGGATTGATGGGGGCACCTCTGACATGCAAGTGGAAAAGGAGCTGAGTTAAAAGTGTTGCTTTAATTGAACCAGAGGCGTTGGCATTTATCTTGTTAGTGAGGGAAGGGGCCAGGCCTCGTGGCATTGCAGGGGGAAGGGAAAAGAAATCAAGAGTGAGGAAGCTAAGTCAGCTTTGCTAAAAGAGGTGAGAAGTTTAGGGAAGGCGGGGGGCGCACTAAAAAGGAAGAGGAGTTTGAAGGAGGCTGAGTCACGGATAAGTTCCAAGAATGCACTGTGAAGTTAGTGACCAGGGGGTGGTTGGGGTGAGGAGGAGACGGTGGGAAAAGAAGAGCAGAGGGAATGTGGAACGAAGCACAGATCACTGAGCCCAAAGCATCAGGACCAGCTGCAACCCCGGGCAAAGTTTTCTCCTCCCAGACTCACTCTCCCCCTTTGGATGATTAATGAACGTTCCTTTGACACGGCACAGTGCCTTTGCACTTCATCCAGGCCACAGTTTCTGTTTTGTTAGCACCAGGGCTTACAGAGAGCTCATTCTCTGTAAATAAGTCTCAATACAAGAGCTTTAGAGATTCTGTGTGAAGTTTAAGAGAGGCAGTGCTTTTTTTATGCTATATGTGGCAGTCCATTCAGACCGTATGAAGTGGCAGACAAAGGAGGTTAGCTATTGTACAAAAGCATTTCTTTTCTGGAAATATCTTGCTGCTGTGTCTTTCATAGCACTAATACCTGGAACATCGAGGAAAGAGTTTTTGCTCTTTCTAAAGTGGAGTTTGTGACCAGTGTGGAGAAAAATGCTCGAGAGTTAGATACAGATAAGCATGCGGTCAGACTTTAACACACACAAATATAGCTCAGGCTTTCTGTCAGCAGGGACACTAGAAGGTGATCAGTAAACATAACACTGCTAATCCATCCCTTCCCACACATTATCTGTTTGGATTTGCTTAAGTCCCTCAATCAGCACATTCCCCAGAAAAAACTGGATTTCCTGAACTGTCCTCCTTCATCCCCCGTGTAATATTGACTTTGGCAGTCGGTTTAATTCCCTTTGCCCTGCAGATGTTAAAAAGAGAAACTAGTTTGCCCAGCCAATTTGCCTTGGTGCGGTCTTATGCAGTATTAGATAAGTCAACGGTTAGCTTCACCTGAATGGTTAAAGCACAGCCAGTGACCCGAATTAATCCATCACCAGCTCATTTAAACCTGGAGAGAAAGACAATTAACAGTTTTTTCTCTGACTGGCATTGATCTCCCACTTCTCTCCTCATCTGTTTGATTGTCTGTAGCAGAGAGCTGGAAAACCTGCAAAGTTGTGTTGTACCCTGATTGAGTTGTAAACCTTAATAGAGGCAGATTTTCTTTCAGTTTCTGGATATTATAATCTATGTAGGGTGTATCAACAACATTGCATGCCTTTACACCATCAGAGATTCATTACAATCAGAATAACCTTCGGGGTATATTTGCAGTAAACACGCCAAAGAATCTCCAATTATCCTCTTCTTGTGATCATTTAGTCTTTTGATTAGTCAAGGGAAACAAGTCAGATTATGTGTTTGGCTTTTCTAGTGTCTAATTAAAAGTGCTTCATCAGAGAAATAATTGGATTACACATGCATGTGTGTACATTCAGAATTACAGCTACCTGCTAACCAATTTTTTGTCAAATCACATTTCTTATTGTGTCAGTATGTATAAGCATGCTGACCATCTGCACGCTGCACTCTTTTTATGGTGTCTTGGTTGAAAGTCAGGGTCTTGCACACACTGTGTGTATTGGGAATAGACAGAAGGATTAGATCAGGCAAAAAGGCTAAGGGAAAGGCCAGGCGATGACTTTCATGATCAGAATCTCCAATAAAGATTTCTGTCTTTTTACTTATTTTGATTGCTTGCCAGAATACTCCTCCTCTTGTGTTTATTTTTACCCCTCATATAAAACCTCACCACACCTTTGTTATTGATTCTTACACAGCTTACACTACAGAGCACCAAGTCCAGGGTTGCCTTCTTTGAGGAACTTTAAACAACAGAGCTGCAGAGATGAGGATGAACAACTGCCAAGAACCTCTTCTATATGCACTCCTGGTCAGTTGAAAAGACAGATCACCCTGCAAGGCTTTATGGTTTTCTTCCTCCTAAAAAACACTGTGGACAAAAAGACAAAACAAAAAAATGCCCACTGCCTTAATCTGCACCAAATCTTCGTGCCTTGCGTATGCACAAACAAGAATGCATGCCTGTTCCTGCACTAAATCTTAAATTCATTCTTAAAATGAGTGCTTGTTTACAGTGAGAGTGTGTTTCATACAGCACAAGCTCCAGGAATGTTTTGAAGTGAACTTGTGTGTGGGATTTGTTATTGTCAGAGAATAAGCATTGACAGTGAAAAAGGGAGTGAAACTGCACTGTTCCTTTTCGACTCTGAGTCTGATGTGGTTATATTTGTGGTGCTTAAATTGGTTATTATATCTTGCCCAGCTCTGTATTGTCCGATTGCAGAGCTGTTTCACAATTCAAGAAGAAATTAACGTGAACAGATCTGAGCAAGAGAGGTGATGATTACATATCGATCCCACTTTGAAGCAAATGTTTAATATTTAGTGTTGTAAACAACAACTGATCTTAAACTTCCCGCTGCTTCAACACTGACCATTTGTTATAGTCAACTTTACTGATAATCCCAATGGATTCCGCCGTTGAAATTGAATGTTTGACCATTAAATACTGGTCATTTAGGGAGCCATTTTAATTTTATTGTTTGTGGTTTCTTTTTCTCAACACTAAAATGTATCTTTATAACCAGGAATTTGCCTTAGCTGTGTTGTGTGAGCAGTGTTTGTCTCAGAAAGCATGTCCATGTGTTAATCATGAGGCCTTAATACCTACATATATGTATTGTATACATAGAGATGTCACGCTACATATCTCTAGCTGCCTTGCGCATATAGTTATTGTGTCCTTACATAATGCACCGGGTGCACTGTGTTATACTCTTGAAAATGAGGAAATGGTCATTTTTACTAGGTGGTTCTTGGAATTTAAACTGGATCAAGGAAGTGTAATACCTTAGATGTGAGCTTTTGTCACATCTGAGATCCATCTCAGCTTTTTTATTGTATTTTCTGTTTTTTGTTTTTTTTGTTTTTACTTTTTTGTGACCACAACCACTTTTTTAAAAACATAAATTAGCATCTATTTTGAATTAATGTGTCTTTTTGAATTAATGTGTTCTTTCCCACTGAAAGCAATTTATTCTGGAGAATTATAATGTGATATATATATATATATATATATATATATATATATATATATATATATATATATATATATATATATATATATATATATATATATATATACACACACCTACCTTCTGACTGCATTTAGCAAGGATAATAAGCAGTATTTAATGAAACTGTGGGTGAAGTTACAGTATCTATTTTACGTATCCATACATTTTCATAAAAACATGAGATTTGTAAGTTTTGCATATCAAATAAAAGTATATCAGGTATGATTTTTGTGTGTGTTGTGAATTTCTTTTCACATCAAACGACTTTTTCTTATTATGGCAGACTTTGATGAATGTCAGCTTTGATATGGCTGGTGCACCCAGATGATTTTCACTTAACCCAAAAAGACATTCAATTACACCTTTAAAAAATCAAGTGTTATGTAAGCGCCCTCCATCCTGTGCCAGATCACATACTTTGCTTCCTTGAGTGACAAGGTGCTTGCGTATGTGTGTTTGTATGCCTATGGATGTGTGGGAGAGCGCCATGTGATGCATGGCCCCTGCAGTCATTTTCATGCCTCTGTGTGTTGTGTGTCACCGCATTAACCCTTAAATGTATGTTTCTGCTTGTGGCTTTGTGTCTCTCAGTCAGAATGACTTGCACTGAGTTCAAGGGGCTTCTCCATAACCATGCCTCCTCTGGTCTGCAACTGAAGTATGGCTACCTTTGGTTTGTAAGTGTTGTGACACTTTAAGCAGTGTCTTCAGGAGCTTAGCCCCTGCAGAGGGACAAGGGTGGAGAGTGTGCAGGGCTATCAGACAAACTGACAGATACACAGATTCTTCTTCATTGCTGCCTCCCCCTCAACATGTCTCTGAGGGAGAGTGAAAAGGGGCGGGGATGGGGAGGATCACATCTTTTGTCATTTATCCATTCTCAGAGGATCACAGTTAATGTCACACCTGCACACAGCGATGTGAGTACACAAATACACAACTTGCAGCATATTGGAAAAGGTTTGCAGTTTACCACAGGGCTGGGGAAGCTGACGAGCACTGCACTGAATCTGCCAAGTGCTTGAATTTAGCACAAGCACAAACAATAGAAAGGGAAAACCCTTCTCACATAATCCAGGGATAGCCTGCATTTAGGGAACCAATTCATGGATCAAATGTATGATGCAGTAGCAGTTTTACTGGCTGCTACTATAACCATTAAAATATCTTTATTATACTTTTACAATTTACGATGTAAATGTAAGGATATAGCCATGTAATAAACGTTAACTGCCAGTACCTAATTAAATTTTGAATTGAACCGTTAAATTACTTTGCGGGTAGATGCACTGATTATTTTCATGTACCAAACACAAAAGATTTAGTAGAAAACTCACAAGAACTCTTAAGATGTTTAATACATATAGCTCAACCCTTTTTTCAAGCATGTACAAATTAAGTAATCAAAAATGCCTTTCATTTATTTTATTTTACTAAATGATGTTGCATGTAGCTTAGGTAAAAAACCAAATAGGTACTGTTGTTATGTAGCTTCCTAATTCAAATGCATAGGCATCAGAAAAATAGAGAATATGGTTTCATTTATAAAACTGTGCATAGGATCCGTACTAAAATAGGAAATGCACAAAAGCAGAAAACGCCTCTAGAATATTGATGTGTGAAATAATCCTGCTGATCAGTGGCTCTTTATCATGGAAACAAGCAAGAGAACAACAAGAGGCTCATTGTCCAGAAAATGTGTTTATGGATTCCTCAGTTTTAGTTCCAGTTTATGTTATTGCCAAAGATACTTGTAAAAATCTCATATTAATATATTATTAATCCTCATATTTAACAGTTTCAGGAATTGTTAGGTTATTACTACCATCAACATTTTAGCAAACTTTCAGTGACCAGCTTATCCCAACCTGAAACATTTTCTTTCACGTCTCATCTGCCGTGTCCTCCCGTGACATTTTGAGCTCCACAAACTAAACCATCCATTGTGTGTTTTATCTGCACCAGCTATGGTGGGGCTTGCTACATCCTGTGGGCTTATCAACTGCTTCCTCAAATCTACTTCCATTTGCTAATCTCTTCCCACCCATACCTGTCCTAATATATGCCAGCTATGAAATCCTTTAGTCTTTTCCCTTTATATTGTTATGGACAAATCCAGCAGTATATTTAAATCAGGTGACAAATCTATTTCTTCCTGAGCAATTTTTTTACTTGAGCTTTTATGTTAGCTGTCTTGGTAAGCTTAGACAACTGTCTAAGCATACCAGTCCTCGCCATAAAAACACTCATTTATCAACTTCATAAGTTGGCATCAGAGCCGGTTTCTGCCAATTTTAATTGTGTAGATGATCCAGACCTAATCGAGTACTTTTAGCTGCATATTCTCACCACAGAAGTGACCGAAAACAGGACAGAAGGTGTTTAAACTGAGAAATGTTATGATGTTAAGACAGAGGCAGCAAGCATTCCTGGTGTTGGTGCCCAGTCCGTCGCAGAGCTAATACAAAGACATAAACAACCAATCTTGCTCACATTTATACTTATGGCTAATTTAGAATTGCCAGTTAATCTAACCCATGCTTGTCTTTGGGAGGAAGCTAAAGTTCCTTGAGAGAGTGCACACAAGCAGACCATGCAAGACCTATGCAAAAGGGGCTCTTTGGCTGTTAGATGTGAAATTGACTGTTATCATGCCTGTCTCAGATATGTCTGAGAAACTTTGTTTTGGTGAGTCATCTCTAACTATTTAGAAAATGCGGAATTCCATGACTATATTTTAATGTTCAAGCTCTGCAAATCAAAGCCTTCCAGTTGGTTGTGTGGTAATAAGCCAAAGGAAGGGTTTTGTAGGTCTAAAAATATCATATTTCTGTTATTTAGCTTGGATGACTGAATTTGGTGCCAAGTTATGCTTGTGTGCTCCAAGCATATGAAAATGCCTGATAGTACTGGTTTTCGGCTCTGGTGTGTCAATAAACGAATTGTAAGTGACTCCATCACAGTTAAGAAAATACTCTTAATATTACAATAAAAACAAATAAATATTTTGTGAATAGTGTAGAGATTTAAAAAAAAAAAATGTTCATGAAATAATCTCGGTCTGATGTGGGTGTAAACTTTGCCTACACAGGAATCTCAATAAGGCTTTTTTTCTAAGTGGGTTTTAGAAGTCATGTCAGTGCATTAGAGTTGTGATTTATGAACGGAATAACCACACTTTGAAACATAATTTAAATATCCACACATATACTGTACATCTGCAGTATATATTGACATATTTGAGTAAAACATTTATTTTTCAGCGTCTTTTGCCAAATTGAGGACGTTCCATTGAGTTTTTCTGTATGAAATGCTTCCTCACTGTGCCTCAGCATGTGGGGGTGATGTGCAGCAGCCTGACTGGTCCTGTCTTATTTACTAGATGTTGAGTATGAATCTTCTTGACATTATTCTTTTCAGATTTTCCTCATGCATGTATTCAGTTGATAGTGCATCACCTCGCCTTACACATATGTTTAGCGTGATTAAATTTTTCCAGTCCCTGGGCACTCTGTATGGTAGCAGCGAGGGTTGTATAGGATATAAAAGACTTGGAAGCTTCGCCTTGCTTCATCACTTGCTGGAGTTTGTGTATTTCTCACAGCCATGCACCCACACTCTGACAAACACACACTTACTCACACACACCCATAGAATCAAAAAATTCTTCTCGGTCCTTCCAGCCAAATTAGTATCTTCTTTCATTCCAGGATGCAGATGTCAGTGAAATACCTGTGGAAAATCGCCATGATTGGGTTCATTATGTTTCCTGCAGTTAGCAGGAATGGAAATGAGTTTGGTATTTTAGGCTGAAGAAATAAATAAATAAATTCTCCCTTTTCAACATATCAACTTGTTAGACTCATGAAGTGCTGCTGTCTACCTGTTTTTACATTTCTAGACTACTTGATGAAAAGCTACGAATAAATTTCCTTCTGACTGAAAGATAATGATAAACTCTGTTTTAGTTGTCTCTGCCCATTCTAATCTATACTATGAATATTTGCTTGTCTCTCTCATCATGATATAGATAAATCAAACTAAGAGGTATCCACTCTCTTTTCTTGCTTTATCAGTTATCTTTTTTTTTTTTTTTAAATAAATCTGCTTTCCATGTCCGCTCCAGTGCTTCTGTGAGTGTCAGTGGACATCATAATCAGTCCATGCTCAACACTTCCCTCTGCACTCGAGCATAAAGTAAAAGAGTGTCTGCCTGTAAAGAATATCTAAGCAGCAAGACTATTAATGAGTCTATAACAAGTCAAGTCAATTTATTTTTCTTTTAGTGCCAAATCACAACAACACCAGTCTCAAGGCATTTTATATTGTAAGGCCAAGACCCTACAATAATACAGAGAAAACCCCAACAATCAGATGACGCCCCTGTGATGACAGTGGGAAGGAAGAACTCCCTTTTAACTGGAAGAAACCTCCAGCAGAACCAGACTCAGGGAGGGCCGACCAACTATGGATGCATATTATTTATAAGAAATAAAGAATTTGTAAATATTAGAGGCTAAATAGAACACAAATTGTATTATTTCTTTCACCAGTTCCAAAAACGAATCATTTGTGTACATACCCCAAGATGCTGTTCAGTACATCTCGCAATTTGTTTCTTCTTTCGCCTTTCATCTACTGCTCAGATTAGCCACTAGTGGCTTGTTTGGTTTGTCAGTCTGATTTTAAACCCACAAACTAGCCAAAAGAGGTGGGGTGGGCGTCCAGACAAGTATTGGAGGTATTAATTAGGTTGTAAAAGAGAAACCACATGTCACTTGTTCATCTATCTTGACCTGTTTGTCTGACCCACTTCTACCTGGTTGCTATGGTGTTGCAGAGCATGCATTAGTTGTGCTCTGGGAGAACAGGTTTTTGTTTTCCTGCTTAAGGCCTTTTTTTGATTTCACTGTGTACTTGGTTTTTCAAAGCGTGTCACCTCACCTTGTATCTCATCAGTAACAGTCTGACCCTCAGACGTAAGCTATTTCAGGAGCTTTCCTACAGTAACAACATTTTTAATTCAATTTCTTTCTAGTAACTTTTTTCCCCCTTGTTTTTAAAATTTTTTAAAAATCTCGTGGTATTTCATAAAGTTAGCTAAAACCTAGTAAAAAAATATTAGTTTGTTACTGGAAGCATGGCTATTCACATAAAATATAAGCAGATAGTCACAAATGAAAATCTGTTAAGAATTGTTCAAAAATTATAAACACCTAAATCTAAATTCTTGGAGTAAAAGCAAATGGATCTTAGGAGTCTGAAATGGTAGATTTTCAGATGCATTTGTTTGCAGGTATCCATTGTACTCGCTCTACAAATGAAAGTGCAGTTTAGGATATTTGAAATGAAAAGGTCAATGCGCACACACACACGTGTGTGTGTGTGTGTGTGTGTGTGTGTGTGTGTGTGTGTGTGTGTGTGTGTGTGTGTGTGTGTGTGTGTGTGTGTGAGTGAATGCAGCTACTTTTTTTGCCAAAAAAAGTGTCATGATTAAGTTGCAGTGAGGCACCTTTTACAGTTAGGCAGACTCACGGTCACCTAATTGTCGCCTCTTTTGTTGGTGCTAGATTTGACCAGGAGGGATGCTCTATTGTTGTGTTTTGTTGTTTGGCTGACAGACAACTAATGTTGTGCTCTGCATTTGAAAGGTTGCACAGCAGCTAAATAGAGGACTTGACAAATTTCCTTTTTTCCCAACACAACCTAAATATGCTTAAAAGACTGTAAATTGTTCATGTATACCTCAGTTTAAAGCGTTCATAGTAAACAGCTAATTGTGTAACAGTGTCAGAAAATTTTTCCTAAATGCAAAATTGGGAAGATTTTGAATATATCATCACTCACAGTACATAAAACCATCAAAAGACTAGGAATCTGGAGAAATCTCTGTGTGCGAGGGATACGACCTAAAATCAATACAGGATCATTAATTTTGGGCCCTCAAGCAGAACTGCATTAAAACAGGCATGATTGAAATCACTGCATGGGCTCAGGAACACACCAGAAAGACAGTTCACCTTGCCATCTACGAATGCACATTAAACCAAATCATGCAAATAAGAAACCAGATTGAACATGATATAAAAACACTGCTGCCTTCTCTGGACCAACGATCATTTAAAATAGACTGAAGCGTATAAAACTGTTCCTCAGTCAATCTTAAACATTTAAATTATTATTTGGATAACATAGACAGTACAACCTCCAGACAAAGAGGGGAGCAAACATCTGGCTTATTATCACTATTTACCTCAAAAGTCTTCACTTCTGATGGTATGTTTGTTTGTTAGTTTCTATGCAATTGAAAGATGGCACATCTGGAAAGACTCCATCAGTGCTAGAAGATATATACTGTACAGATTTAGAGCAACATATGCTCCTTTACATTTTGTATTTTTCAGGAGAAGAAAATGATAAACATCATACTGAATCTATTATAGCAACTTGACTTGTCAGGGTAAGGAGTCCGGGTGCTGAACTGGCCTGCCTGCAGCCCAAATCTTTCACTAGCTGAAAATATTTGGCACATGATGATATAAAAAATAAAATAAAGATGGCCCTTAATTGCTGAATAGCTACAATCCTACACCAGACAAGAACAATGGACAATTATTCTCTCCCAAAAGTACATAAACTCATTTCCAGATTTTTATGGACTCTTTTTAACAAAAGAGTTGATGCTAAACATGGCCCTGTCCCAACTTGCTTTAGACATGTTGCTGCCATCAAATTCCAAATAAGCTCATATTTTTCATAAAATACCACATTTTCTCAGTTTCTGTTTTCTATGTCTTGCTTTGAATAAAGTATTGATTTATGAGATTTGCAATAATTTAGTTCATTTAGTCCTAACATTTCTGGAATTGAGTTTCTACACAAGTGACTGTACCAGCTGTTATGTTGCTATACCTTGATTTTTCCCACCAGTCTTTAAAGGACAGCAATATAAATCTTGCATTCAGACATGGTGTAGTGGATGTTTCTTAGAATGTAGGGCAAGTTCTACTTTAGAAGTCACACATTAAAAAGCTGAATTTGATTAAACCTACAGCCGGGGCTGCTGTGTTCGGTCGGCCATCTAATAATAGGTTGACAACATGGATGGGAATCCTGTTATATTTATATATACAATGCCTTACAAAGAGAGTGTATTATAAAAGTCTAAAGTATATTGTATTTATTTAATTTTTATTTGACATGTTTAAATGATGCGTTTCAGAAGGAATTTGTGGCTTTTGGGGTACAAGCAGCATAGAGGAGAAACAAGATAACATTTTGTCTTTTACCATGGAGTCTTTGAAATAAAATAAATAAATAAAAATGCCAGCCCAATCCTTTCAGGACTGATTTCTATTTTGGTATGAAATCAAAATGGAAAAATAAGAAAGTGTTATTGAATCCAAGTATGACAATTTTGGTTCATTTGTACTCTGGGGAATTTGGATGTAATATGGTGTTATGTAACGAGCAGGGATTGGGGCAGAATGCAGCGCAGAAGGCTGTGTTGCACTGGAGTTATGTGAGTTGCATTGCTCATTCATGTGCCTCACTCTGTCTCTCCAAGCTGCTAGCCTTCTAACACCCTTGTGGCAGACATCCCAATATCCCTCGTTGAGTGTAAGACGTTCACACACTTGGCACAGGGTTCTTCTCTCTTGATGTTCATATTTCTCTGTTTCTTAACAACAAAAGAAACATAACTCAAAACACTGTCAGCTCTGGAAGTGCTCCTACTGAGCCCTTGTTTTTAGGCTGGCAGTCAAACATCACATTTCAATTCTGCTTTATGCATTTCCCTTTCTGTCTAAAATCTATACTTGTGCATGGAATCTTTCTCGTCCTTCAGACTTGTCATCTCCATATTCCTGTGAGTTTTCTTCTTTTCTGCTGTTCTTTTTCTCCCCATTGCTGCCCAATTCTCTGCGGCCACCAAAACAGCAAATTAGACAAAGACCTCAAAGAAAAAATGCCACTAAAAATTGTCATATGACTCACTTCGCCACAACAAAAACATGCATTGTGAAGTAGCATGAGCCTGTCTACAGTGTTATAATTAGACTGTCCCCTCGTAGCCATTACTTGACTCAGCAGCTACTGTCAATATGTCCCTTTTTTCAGCTTTTCTCTTCCCTTTGTCTGTGATGTGAATCATGCCCCCCCTCCACCACGTTATAGGTTGTGGTTTCGTGACCTACTTGTCAGAGAGTGTAACATTTTCAGGCTTGTCACTTCTTTGCTTTCTACAGACATCACTGATTTGCATAGATGACACCTCATTACTCAGTCTGTGTGGTTTCTATATAAAACCATAGCCAGAATTGACCGGTAAACACTTTTGCAGTCTCAACTGCAAAAGTGTTATAGAGAATATACACCTCGCCAGTCCTGGGTTGGACACCTTTCTGCCGTCAGAACGTCTGTAATTCTTCATGGTATCGCTTCAACAAGGTGCTGGAAATATTCCTCAGATATTTTGTTCCATATTGATATGACAGCATCACACAGTTGTTGGAGATCTGTCAGCTGCATATCCATGATGCAAATCTCGTGTTCCACCATATCCCAAAGGGTTTCTATTGAACTGAGATCTACTGGTTGTGTAAACCACTTGAGCACAATGAGAGCCCACTGTCACACTCAAGGGTCTGAGATGATCTGGTCATAAAGAGACCCTCATGCTCAGCAGCAATGCTCAACTGGTAGTATTGGGTCCAAAGTATGCCAAGAAAATATCCCTCACACTGCTAAATTCTGACCCTACCATCTGAATATTACAACAAAAACACAGACTCAACAGAACAGACAACATTTTTCTAGTCTTCTCTGTGAACCTATGCAAAGTGTAGCCTTAGTTTCCTGTTCTGAGCTGATAGGATGTGTATTTCTGCATTCAAAGATGTTCTTCTGTATATCTTGGTTATAACAAGTGGTAATTTGAGTTAATGTTGCCTTACTGTCAGCTTGAAGGAGTCAGTCTATTCTCCTTTTATTTCTGACATCAATAAAGCATTTTCATTCAGAGAACTGCTGCTCACTGTATATTGTCTGTTTCTTAGATCATTCTCTATAAACAGTACAGGTGGTAGTTTGCGAAAATCCCAGTAGATCAGGATTCCCTGAAATAGTCAGATCAGCTTGTCTGGCGCCAGCAACCATGCCATGTTCAAAGTCACTTAAATCCCACTTTCCACCCATTCTGATGCTCAGTGTCAGTTTGAACTTCAGCAGGCCATCTTTGTCATGTCTGCATGGCTAAATGCCTTGAGTTCCTGTCATGTTACTGGCTGATGAGATATCTGTGTTAACAAGAAGGTCATTAGGCTGACCTAATAAATTGGCTAATTAATGTACATTAAGGTACTGGCAGCTTGGTCTACCAGTATGAAAGTATTGCAGAACGTGGAATAATTTAAATAACTGTTACAAAGGAGTGCAATTAATGATATAAAATTAAAGAACATGACCAATAAAAAAAAAATGAATATGGCAATTCAAGAAGGTTGTTATTATATATATTCAATTCAAAACTATATTTTTGCTTTTAGTGTAATAAAGAAAAAGGCTGTTTTGAGTACAGGTTAAATTTTTTACAGTTTGGGTAAAATAGAAGTTCTGAAAGTGTAAAATCCCCCAAATACATTAAAGAAAACCCCAGAAACCTGCTGTGCTTTGCTACAGTGGCTAGTTACTGAGCTAGGTTTGGACAATTTCTTTGAGGGATTAGGGTTTTAGAAAATGGGTTATAATTTCAGTGGAATACTGTTATTATTGGCGTGGCAATATTCCAGTACAGCTTCCAAAAAAGGGAAAAAAGCCAAATGCAGCTTTAATAAAGGTGATGAAAGCATGTTAGGAAAATGGTTAACCCCCCTTGGCTCATATTTACAGTCTTCCAAGGTTTCTTAAGAGTGAGATTTGAGTGCCATCTCAGTTCCTGAGTACTGGAGCAGCACTGTTGTTTTATTAATAAGGAGGTCGCTCATTTATAGAGGGGTCCTCTGGGCTATTAATTCTGGATAGACATAAAAGACCACAGAAATTGGATAAGCCACTGATATTTGAAATGTAAAACGAAGCATGAAGTTAAGGATTTGCTGAAATTGTATCACCCAGTAGCTCATATATTTTCTAACTATACTATAGATTTTCTCTAATTTTTGCATTAGAATGTTGAAAGACTATTGTTGGGAAATGAATTATGTCTCAAAACAGTGAAACTTTTAATTGCATTAAACCTCCTAGAGCGTTGTGAACCTGGCAGTGGGTCACTCGGTACAACCCAATATTACTCACAATACAACTCACAGAACTTTGTATTTTTAAATTCCTGAAGCTTCCATTGCCAAGTCCTGGATTATTTGTATTCATCAACAAGCTGGTCAAAAGCGGAAAATTCACAGAAAATGAGTGCTGTGAAGCAATTCTTTCATTTCCCCTTCACATATGAATTTGGTTACAAACAGAAACAAAAAACAAAACACCAGTGCCCTGGCACATTGTCACAGGGGAACATTGCTCACAGTTACAAAATCATGGAAGCACGCAAAAAACACTCTGGCAAAATAAACGGATGCATGATGATACCCTGTGTCACTACTATTCTGTTCAATTTCATGCCCACTGAGCACTGAAGCAGGTGCTCTCCATAGTCCAGCCATTTGATGCCAGGGGCACCTTTTCAGGTTTCTGCTTACCTATTGGTTTGTCATGAATGTCTGGGAATCCTGTTGGAGAACTAAATACACTCCATGATTAAGTAGCTTTTATCAGCAATAAGATGAAACAATTGTTTTCTGTATGACTTTATCAGTCTCCCACATTATTGTGTAGTTTTTCCTTTACATTCATTGTAATTGTAATTTTTTTTTATGCATAATTCTCTTAAGTTCTTGTCAAAGCATTTTAATCAGGTTGAGGTCTGGCCATTGATTGCCTTGATTTTTTTTCTTTCAGCCATTCTGTTGTAGGTTTATTGCTGGGGATCATTGTCCTGTTGCATGACCAAATTTCAGCTTTAGCTGTCAGACACATGGCTTCATATTTGACTCTTTGACTACAGAGAAGTTCATGGTTGGCTCATTATTGGCTGCAATACAACACCAAAATCATAACTCCTTCACTTCCATGCTGGGCCGTTGTTATGAGGTATGATTTCTGATATGCATGGATCTGTGCGTTATGGGCAGACATATGCACGTTTCGCTCATCTGTCCAAGTACATTGTTCCAGAGGTTTTATGGTTTCAGATGCCACTTTGCAAACCTAAGTCATTCTGTTAGAGATGCTTGGCATCACTTCCAGACAAGCAATCGGTCAGTCTTTTTTTAATATGCCATCATGATGTGAACAGTTAACATGCTAACTGCAACCTGTAGAGTTTTGTAGAGTTTTGCAGTTTTTCTGAACATTGCTTGGTCAGACACTAGGATGGATTTTCTGGGACCTCTATTCCTCAGAAGATTGTAATGCTGTGTTAAGATTTTGCTAAAATGTCTGCTTTAATAGAGATGGTCACACATGCTGCCTACCCCATGAATTCTTATGAGTGTATGTAGTTTTTAGCAGGACTACATAGAGTTCTGTGAAGATTTTCTTTTTGACATGACTACATACATGGACAGATTTCTGAGTGACACATTTTCTGCAGATGGTAAATGGGTTAATTATGTTTACAGTATATTTAATTTAAAAGAAAGAAAACTGCACTGACAGTCTGTTATTATACAGGTTATTTCAAACTTCTACTACCAGAGGCTTCTTTACATTGATTAAAAATGCGTTTTTGTTATGTATTGGATGGCCTCTCTATGACATTATAGTCATAGATTTTAGTAACAAGTTCTTCAATGTCTTCAGAAAAAAAAAATCATTTAACATTTAGTATTTACTGTCATATTCCCATATATCATTGTGATGTTGTTTATTCTATTACTCTTGTTCTCTTCTGCTTGCTTTCTTTTTTCTTTCTCAGCAGGTGATCCAGGTGATTGATATATGCATTTTTTTTCTCTGCCCGTTCTGTTGGTTTTTGTCTTTTGCCCTTCTCCCCTGTCCCTCTTCTCAGCTGTTTCTCTTTCCCTCTTTCTTTCTCCCCTTCTTTCCCCCAGTCAAGTCTGTCCCGTATTCAGTAAGTGAAAATAAAATAAACAATAAAAGGTGAATCAAATGGACCATTACGGCAAGGCTGGGATGGTCAGTTTGGTAAAGTAAATCCGTTGGGCATCTTTCTTTGCCTTTAGACAACAATTCTGATGGCAAAAGAGCCAAACGGGACAGGCCCAAAAAAAAAAAAAAAAAAAAAAAAAAAAAAAAAAAATCAATGTAATCATTCCTTACACAAATATTTGTAGATGACACAGTATTTATTTCATATTTCGTTGAACTCTGTGAATTCATCACTGCTGTATAAACAAAGTTAAACTAATTTGAGTAATTTCTCACAAGGGTTGGGTCTGAGATGACAGCTGATTATAATAACTTATGTTTGGAAGCTGTGTCACTATCAAATTATTCCAACAAAAAGAAATATGTGTTTTCATTTTTAGTCACTTTGAGACATGTTGAAAAATGTGTGTGAGAAAGTTGGAATGCGTTTTAGCAGGGGAAGAGTTACGCATATTTAATGCAGTGAAAACGGCTTTTACAAAGAGGCAATTTTTTCGTCAGTCATTGCGGCTTTAATTACATCATTAATACACATTACAAATTTTGTTCAGGGCATCTTTGTTTCTGTCCTGTGAAACTTGCTTCTTGCAGTCAGGCTTACTGTTTGTTAACCGATGCCAAAAGTCAATTATTCACCGCAAGCCTCTGAGTAAAACTAGACAAGAAAAGAGAAAGAAAAAAGTGCACTGGGTGAAATTGCGATTTACCTCCCTGTGGCCCGTTTGGGTCTGTCAAAAAAGGGACGGTATTAGTTCACGTTTTGTTTTTTTTTTAAACACACGAGTGAGTTTAATTGGGAAGCAGTTTCATCTTGGGGTTATCAATACCGAGACCTAGTTGGCTTGGGAACTGATGCGTGCCTTGTTCTCCAGGGGTAATTTCATTGGGATCGTCTACAATTGGCTCTCCTGCCTGTTTCCATTACCCTCAGAACTAGTGGAAAAATAAACAAGGTGAGATGAATGAGAATGCGGGGTGAAAAAGACAAAGCCGAAGGGGTGTTACAAGGAGCTCCTGCTGTCCGGCTTCTATGGTTGGGTGAACATTGCTTTAACAGAAAATGTGTGAAGCTGTTCTTTTTATTTTCTTTCACTCTCTTTTTTTTGTTTTAAGTTAGGCTTTGCATCAAAAATCCTCAGGTTGACACTGTGTATGCATCTGCATGTATTTGTGGATTTGTGAAAATACATATGCAGATGTCCTTGTGACGAGATTTCCAGATATAAAAATATTAAAACATACACACAATCTTGAGCTAGTAATAAATATTCTTTTTAGTGTGACAACAAAGCAATATTTGTGATGAAACTCCTATCACAAATTTCTTTCCAGAATAGCCTCACTGTCATCGATCAAATGCAGTCAGTACCATCTGGGAGACTTATATAAGTTCTGTAAGTCCCACCTTTTTTTTTTTTGCAGCTTTCACTTCTCTGAAGTCAGATATCTTTGTTAGAAAGACATTTCCAGAAAGCACTCCAGGCCCAAAGTGTCCTTTTGTGTCCTTCTACACTTTTTTTTCTTCCCCTCACACCAAGCAATCATTGCACGTGAAATGCCATGTGTCTAATTTCAAAAACAATAGATACTGTGTGTGTGTTTTGGGGGGAAAGATGTGGAAAGCACTCGGAAGAAAGAAAGAAAGAAAGAAAGAAAGAAAGAAAGAAAGAAAGGAAACGCTGCTTAAGTTAAATAAGGATTAAGATGTGTTTGTGTCTATTTCACACTCCAGCTGTTGGCTCATGTTGAGGAGTAAAGCTAATTAATTCATCACAATCATAATGAAGTTATGTTGTCGTAGTTTTCATGCAACACTATCACTCACTTGACGACTGCTGTGAAATATCATTGTGATGTGAAACATATTTGGGTGAATGTGGACATTTATGGTTGATTTCTATGATTTTTAAAACGTAATTAGCTGATAAGGGTTTTTCAGAACAGCTAAGTAGTCTCTGAGATTCATGTGAGTTTTGGTATACTCTTTATGCTGACAAAATAGTCCCAGGAATTGTTTCTGTTACCATCTGCTGGCATAATATGTTTCACAACGTGTCTTGAAGCTTTCATCTCAGTGAAGTGCAGACTGCCAAAAACATTCAGATCCTTAAAAAGCAAACATATTGAGGATATTTTTGCACTTAAAGTTATGCACGGAAAGCATAGCGATGCCATTAGAAGATCCTGAAGTGCAGATATCAGAGAGATAGATATGGCCTTGAGGCATCTTTATCTTTCCACTGCCTGCTAACAGGAGCCAGAATGAGTGCAGAAGCTCTCTTCTTGGTTTGTGTGGTGATGTACTGTATGCGTCCGGTTAGAACAACATGTTTGTTTACAGCCTTGTCCCTGATTTAAAAATGTGACTTGTTCTTTTGTAATTTGTTTTGTGTTCAAGGTGACTTAAAGGGATGACATCTGTCTAAAGAGTTACCTCCTGATTACCCCTTTACAGTTTTTCTGAATGCTTAAACCCTAACTGTGATTCCTGTAGCACAATCTCTAAAACTATTCAGACTTATAGCAAAACCACTCACTGAGTTTGAAAAACTAAAAGCACAAAAACTGCTTTGCACTCAGTTTGCAATTTTGTAACACACTTTGCAAAACTGTAGGCACAATTCACTGCACAACACTCAATTACCAAATTTCCAACACACTCCTAGCAAAAGTATACACATGTATGGCTATCATTAACACTAATTTGCCAACTGTCTGGCACACTTTCACATGTGAAAACTTTTTTAGATAATTAGTTCACTTTGCAATCAGCCTAAGCACTATAATACAGGTAAGCTGTGTGTGCGGAGTACAATGGAGGGAGTAGAAAGAGTGAGAAGTAGAGGAGGCTGAGGAAGAGGATGTGGAGGTGAAGAAGTAGGATGAAGAGGACGACAAGGACAAGGAGGAGCAAGAGGAAGACGAGGAGGGGGGAGATGAAGATGAGGAGGGGGGAGAGGAAGGGTAGGAAGAGTAAGAAATAGAATTGCTGATGACATCAGAGCTACAATAGTGGACCATGTAATCAACCGTGGAATGACCCTGAGGGTAGCTGGCCAACGGGTCCAGCCTAACTCGAGCCGCTACACTGTAGCAAGTACCATAAGGACATCTTGAAATGAGAATCGGTTAGTACAGTCACTTCGCACAAAGATTTGTAGCACTGCCATATGCCAATGAGAAACACACCAATACCATTGATGTAAAAATACTGAAATTGTTACTTTACAGAATTGCTAGATGACCAGATGCTGGGGGCAGAGGAAGCATGTTCACTGCAGACCAAGTAACCCATATAGTCATTATGGCGATTGCAAATAATCCTATACTTGGAAATGAACACTTGTGTTTGTTTTGATGTGTTTGAATAAACACCAGTACTTGAAGTTTGGATCCCTCTATGCTTATGGATCTATGACAGAAGTATGAGCTCAAACTGACATAGCCTACCTTGTGCACAGAGAAAGCAAAAGCCAGATGTGTTTTGTATTCATACCATCAGTGTGCAGTTGGCGCATTGTGTGCTTAGTAGATGATGGCTTGTGTGTACTGTTTGATACGGAAACACCATTTTTACGAAGGTGTGAAGAGTTAATCTAGCTGTGTTTGCTTTTGCAAGAGAACTACAATGTTTTGATTATTGGGTGACAGGTTTTCTTATTTGTGTGAAGAGTTTTGCAAAATTAGCCAATAGTTACAAAAAATGTGCTTAAGCAATCAGAAAAAACTGTAATGCACCACTGATAGATGGATCAGTAGTGGGAAATGGTTCTAAATTGCTGCATTCTTTTATATGTTGTAAAAACAGGCTGTTCTTACTAGGAAATGTTAGCACTCAACATTTATTCTAACAAAAAAGCATAATTTTTCAATAAAAGATAATGAGCCACAACATTCAAAACACAGGTGAAGTCAATAAAATATATCTAATGGTTAATGGCACCTAATGTTCAGTCCCACTAGCGAACAAAATATGACTGCAGCCACCTTGTTTTTTTGTATTCACTGACCGACTGCAGTTTGACCACAAAAGTTGGGCGACCTTTTCCTATCGCAAGGTGATTGCACAGGTTACCTATTACGATGCAACCTGTCTCCATACAATTGTGGCCCAACTCAGACCGACTGCAGTCACTCCAAGACAGATAAAGGTTGACATCTAATTTGTAAATGCAGAGAGGCTGCATTAATAGAACTCATCTGTGGTACATCTCTTACCAACAGGGGAGCTGATTTAGCTGGCTAAGAACTGGTTGTATTCTGGTTATATTCTGTCACTATTTGTGAAGGAATTTCTATTTAAAATCGATGTGGTTGTGGCTTTAATTGAATGTAAGCAATGAATGTGAATTCATGTTTAACGTGGTTTTTACATGTATTTAGATGGCATTAGATTTACAGTTGTCACTGATTTATCAAAGACAATCACTGTATTGTTGCAAACAGATTGCATGTAATTGCAAACTTGGTGCAATAAGACAGAGTCAGTCTGCTAATGAAGCCAAGACTTTGATGACCAGGTGACTGCGAGTGGTCACAGACCTGTTTCTTATTTTTGGAAGCAGCAAGATCACAAATTCATAGCACACAATGAAAGCATGCAATAATTTCCGGTCATGCAATAGTCTCAAACCACTGTTTTCTCTACTGTGACACATCTTATGAGTCATGTTGTCAAATGCACTGTCTATAATATTGCCTTGTTAATGGCCTTATTAAAATAGAAAATGTACTTGAATGATTTTGGAGGCAATTATATTTATGGTTAGGCTGGTTAGCAAAGTGTCCACAGAAGAAGAATTCTTACATTTTTATAGTTAGTTTTTAATCCCAAATGTATTTTTTCTCTGGCACTACATTAGCTGCTTCCTGTTTATTAATCCAAACTGCTAGACCTTATTTATATCCGTGTGGAAATCTTGGACTCCTGGGCCCAACAAAGGCTGAGCATACGGTGACAAAATTATCTTAAACGATTATCCACTACCAATTAGGGGCACCCTGGAGTGTTTTATCTGCCTTTTTAATGCAATAAATATTTCCCTTCCTAAAACATCAGGCAACAAGGGGATAGGCCTCAGATGAAAATATATAAAAGGAATGCGTCCCTGAGAATGGTGACGCGCCAGAACCCTGGGAGGTAACATCTTGCGATCATGAATTTGCTTTTCTCACAAATATGTGTGAGATGTGTATGAGAGGTTGTCAAAAAAAAGGAGACCTATACTGAACTTTTTCATGACATCTAGTGGTATGAACATAGAGGCAAGAATCCAGGTCACACTGAACATCCTGGAGATATGTTAAAATCAGTACAATGATATAAATAATTGTTCCATATCAGAATGGCATTTTCAACTTCAATTGAGTTAAATCGATGTCATTCATCACTTCTGTCAACTGCCTGTCCAGCTTAGCTGGAGGATATACCAGCTGTCATATGAGGCATAAAGCCTTACCAATCCATTGCAGGGCTAACACAGAGAGACATACCAAGAGATAGTGAGCATCAATACATTTTTGTGTAATGCTGTACCAGCACAACTCTGTGATAGGTAAGTCTATGTGAAATGTAGATTTGTTCATTAGGCATACCTTGCACACAAAGATGAGTAGAATCTGTTGCTGAAGGTGACTGAGGAGCCAAATAAAAAGAGGTCTTTTTGATTTTTTTGCTGCCTTTGTTGTTCTGTGATTATGTGATGACAGCACTCATCACTCATCAAGTAACAAAGACATTTTCAGGCACACCAATTGTAGTGCCCTGGCCCTAATCCACATAAAAGACAGCATGCAGAGTGCAAGTTAAAATATCAAATATAGGTAATACAAGTGAGCTACAAATAATACCTTGATGTTACTAAACAGGTCAAGTGCACAAGTTTTTTTTTGGAAGTCACATACATTTATGTCCTACTATTTCTCCTTTTCAAGATAATTTTCATGAATGATGTTGCTTCACAGTTCTTTGAACTCTGACACACAGAGTTAAAGTTTTTTCTCAATTGCAAGTCACTTCATAGTAATCCTGATGCCAGCTGTTATCTTTTTAGTTGTACATTCAAAGATCTCTGTGAGCCAAGGTCAGAGTTAAAAATGACAGAGCTTTTAGGCCAAAGTGGCAATCGAGGCATGCAAGTGGAACGTGATTTGTATTTTTGACTATAAATAACAACGCATGAGGGTAAAATATAAATTCCCAGCATCCATTCTGTGTCCATTCTCTCCAATGCATTCCTCACTTTTCCATGTTGCTGCCATCTCTTTTATTCTCTGTTGCCAGTGCCGCCATGCCAGAGGTTTTTCTCCTTCTTCTTTATGCTGGGTAGGGGTATGCATGTGAAGACATTTCCTTAGTTGACTGTGCTGCAGTACCATTGCAGCTCAAATGACAGGTTGGAAACAAGTGTGTTGCAGAGAGAGAATAAAAAAGAGAGAGAGAAAGAGAGAGAAGGCATTTGGGTAGGGAAGGTGTAGCAGACTGTAGCTGTGTGTGTGTGTGTGTGTGTGTGTGTGTGTGTGTGTGTGTGTGTGTGTGTGTGTGTGTGTGTGTGTGTGTGTGTGTGTGTGTGTGTGTGTGTGTGTGTGTATGTGTATATCTAATATAAGGGAGCAGGGAGAAGAGAGAGCAGCAAGGTGGAGAATAGAGAGAATGAGAGAGAGACCGAGTAAGCTAGAGAATACCCCCTCCACCCTTGAGTGAAACCTCAACAGGCGTGTTGTGCAGAATCTTAATGGACTCTGCTGTCAGATATGGGGATTTTCCATCCAAATCCTCAGACATAAAGGACACTTACACACACATACACGCATACATAAACACTTACACATTCCTAAGCTACTCAGGGAGGGAAAGCACCCTGAAGCAGATGAAGCAGATAACATGCTTCTCAAATTGTGTATTTATATTTGCAAGACAGTGAGAGAGAGAGAGAGAAATTGTGCTGACAGCAATTTAATCAATCAATATCCTATTATCTACTACTGATAGTGCATTACTTTTGCTGTTTGGCCAGCAGAGATAGGGTTTTATCTAATCAGTCGACAGTGAAACATTCACTGGCATGCACTGTTGGGAGTCACTCAGTATGGGAATTGTAACGTCAACTCAAACACTTGCTTTCGAAGACAATTTTCCAATATTTGCAGCAGCCAAAGGTTGGAACAGTATAGAAAATACAGTATATTCAGTCTGTATTCTAAATGTCACAGTTGGGTTTGGTGTTTTCTCACTAAAATAATTTTAGTTTAGTCAAATAAAGATTTTTTTTTTTAACAATTTCTGACCCACTTTATTAAGGAGAAATAATCCAGAGAAAAACTAAACTGCTAACAGGGGAGATTTTTTTGCAAATTAGACTTATTTGCTTTTGTGTCCCACTTTAATATATAAATGTTGTCATTTGAAGTGTCTGCTGTGTAGTCTAAATCACTTGTTATCAGCTTATGTTAAGCTGGTATACAACTATATCTAAGAAAATGAGCATAAGCACTGTTAAGTGGGCTACATAAATTAACTAACATATAGCTATTGTAATTTCTTTCATACAGTCGCAATTATGTTTTTTTTTATAGCAGTAGAAAAGAACTTCATGCATATCATTCATACAGAGATATGTAAAAACTGTGGTGCTTTTAAAAATTTTAAACTGTTCTATGGGATTTGGGACAATAAAACATTTTTCCATATTTCTTTCTGTACTATTAATTCAACATGTCTAGCAGTAATTTGGCCAGTCAAACTGAATCACAGTTAATTCCTGATTAAACAAGACTGATTACATTTCCACATAGGACCAGGTAACTTTGAAAAGTTTTTATTCACCCTTAATAAATGAAATTATTATTTAAAAAAATGCATTTCGTATTTTGGTTATTATTGGTTCTTCGATGTTTTAAAACATGCAAGTATGACAAATTATACTGTAAAAAAAAAAAAAATCCATAAAAATACAGTACAATGTGCATAAATGTGAAGGAATTTTTCATATTAGTTATTTACAGGCATTTTTCCATATTTCTTAACTACTGCAATGCACTGTGGGGAAAAGAACGCCAAAAAGATGGAACCGTAAGAGGGAGGGCAGTCATTACACTGACAGGCCTGCACGATTCTGAAAAAAGTTCTTTGGACAGTCAAAGCCAAGTTTTGTATTTAATGATGGAAAAAGAAAAGCACAGAGAAGAATAGAAACAGTTTGTGATCCAAAGCATACCGCAACATGGAACTGGGTCACTAGGGCTTATTGATGATCTGAATTAGGGGTGTATGGTGACTTTTACAGCAAGATGTTCAAACTATTCTTTTAGGAAAGGAAACAATAAAACACTATGAAACCATTTACTACACACAAAACTGTATTGCTTGAGTAAAAAGTAAGAATAAAAAAGTATGTTCAAATAGATTAATAACAAAGAAAACTTTAGTTGAATTAAAAGGCTTGAGCAGCATGTTAATTATTAATATTAAACATTATTAATGACAGATTAAGGTGGAATGTTAGCAAAACATCTGGTTAAATTTATTACATTCAGTCAACCAAATAATTGATCATAGATCCTAATGTCAAAGTACAGGTTGAGTCTGCATCTGGTTAACTTGCCTGTTTTA
Source organism: Rhamphochromis longiceps (assembly GCF_057381845.1). Taxonomy (NCBI): domain Eukaryota; kingdom Metazoa; phylum Chordata; class Actinopteri; order Cichliformes; family Cichlidae; genus Rhamphochromis; species Rhamphochromis longiceps. The sequence continues at coordinate 38,682,812 of NC_140568.1, read as the reverse complement.
TTAGACATAGAGCTGCTGTCTCTTCTCTATCATCATCAAAGCTTTCCCCCTCTGATGTACTGGAGGAGTTATTAACAGCTTTTATATACTGTCTTCTCTACATCACACATGTTGGCCAAGGTGGTTAGCATAAGGAAACTAGCTCATCTGATATGATGATAAATCAATGAAGCTTATTTACTTGCTAAGGCTAGCTATGCTTCCATACAAAGTGCAGATTGTAACTGATCTCAAATCAGTGAAAGCAGAGGACGCAGCAGCTTGCCTCACATGCTGGTCTCCTGTCAGTTTACTGTGAAAGACTAGAAGTTTATGCGTATGCACGAACCACCAGAAAAAAGCTGGTAGCCTTCCAGCCTGCCCAGCTCAAGCTATTATTAATGGGAGATGAGTGAATATAAAATGGAGAGAGCTATAGTTGCCTAAGAATACAAAACAAGCCAAAGCTTTAGCAACAATAGCCAGTTGTGGCCACAAGATGGCACTTTTTGACAGTGCTGCCTGAGGTGAAAGGAGAGAGATTGCTTTACTTTGGTACATTTTATGTTAATTTTTAAATTTGCTTGTTTTGATGGCATGCCCCCCATATAACTCTAGGCAAAAATCACAGGATGTATTCTGAGTTGTATATGGCTACACTCTCAACTCTTGTTCAGCCAAATGAAGTATTCACACAATGAACATGGATAATTACCCTTTAAAGCAAACTGAAAAGCAACCCAGGAGTTTCTCAGCATGCTTTTTGGTTAGTAAAAGCCAATTGAAGGTAAAAAGACCCACAAAATAAGCAGCGATGGAAGAAACAACATTTAGTGATGTCTATAGCTTCTAGACTCCAGTTATTGATTGTTTTTAATAACTGTGTGAAAATCCTTTACAATCCTTATATTCAATATTGTATTAGTTTGTTCAACTACTTTTAAAGCTACTTATAGTTACTTGTCACAAGGAGACATTACAGTAGGTAGCTAAGGGTCTTAGCAGATGAAATGTTGAGGCTTGGAGGCTTAAGATTTCCATACAAGCATCAGCACTTAATATATTTTCACAGTAGCTATCTTATAGATTGCATATTAAGATATATTCACTAACAACAGTGACATAGCTAGTTTAAAGTTTGAGAAACATCAGCATTTTTTGAATACATGTCCCCTGAGTGTTTTTGAGAAGCACTCTGGGGAAGTTGCACCTTTAGTGTATGAACAGCACTATTTGGTGCACCACATACCTAAGCAATTGCAAACTTAAAATAGGGCCCTATATGACAATTTTAACTATGCCGACAATCAGAGACAGCTTTGAATAACAAGCAAAAACAACTCAGGGAGTGAAGCTGTCTAGATGGCTGAGGTGGAGCTGCTAAATAAACTGTGGGAGGCTACATGCATAATTCAAAGAGCTGTCCTGACATATACCTGCCTCAGATACAAAATAACATTTTTGTTCTCAGGTAAAGAATTTTATACTATCAAGGCCCTTAGAACATTAATTATAAAAGTAATTAAAGTTTGCAAGGTATTTAAATTAATATTGCCTGTGTAACTCAGTCACTTTTAATAGAGGTTATGTATATTTATCTAAAAATATACAAATAATAATAATAAAAAAAATCAATGCAAAATGTAATTAGCTCATTTTATGACACTTTTCATCACAGACAACAGATTGCCTTACTTAATTATGCAACCTAAAAAAGTGAAATTAACTATGAAGCACAGACCTATCAGTATATCCATTCAGAAATACAAAAATTATTTCACTATTTGAAAAAAAAATATTTCCATCGCCTCATTAAACTGCAGCCAGAGAGAGATTTAGTTTCCTGTAAATAAGGCAGAAGTGTGACAGCACTGAAAGCACCGCTTTCCTCTCTCTGAAACTGAATTCTATTTCTGCACATTGATAAATTTGCTGGCATTTCCTTCTTGACTGCTGGAATTCAGGAACTCCTGACAACGTTGCAGGGCAAACACATTCATAAGTGCATATTTGCATAATGACATATTAGGCTGTTTAGATTGAAAAGGAAGCAACAATTAGTGACAAGACCACAGAGTGGGGGGGATTAAGGGACACCTGTTGAGATGATATTAGAGGTAATTAGACAGGTCGCTTGAGTACTGTATATAAGTTAAACTAGAAGAGGTCCTTCTTATTAGAAGTGCTTCTACCTCCTAATTAGCTAGAACACAAATATAAGCAAAAAACATTGTTTCCTACTTTATGAGTGAACGACTGCCGTATACATTGTATGCCTTTTAAAATAAAAAAAATATCTGATCAGCATACTGTCATGTGAAATGGGGAATGAGGGAACTAAACTCAAAATCACAGCTTTATTGCTAGTTAGAGGTGATGAAAACACAAGCAAAACTATAACAGGGCACTGACTGACTGACAGGAAGACTGATGGACAGAAGCTACAACCACAATGAGGGAGGACATAACAAAGAACAGAGGGACATGTGGACGATATATACACAGAAGGGCATTAGGGCAGAGTGGACACACCTGGGGGATCACAGCTGAATAGAATATGACTGACAAGACAAGGGAATTAAAACTAAACATCACACCCTCACGCACACATATGCACATTGAGACTCAGAATAGAAATTGACTAGATGCAAAAGGGGAACTAAAGTAAACGAGAAAGAAGAAATATGAATATAAAGATACACTCCCCCCCACACACACACACTTTTTTTTTATTTATGAGTTCGTTCTTGAGCGAAAGAAAATTCCAATCATATGACTGATACATACCACTTATACACGGACTGCTGTTTTCCGAGGATAGAAATAATTAAAAAGTTTAATCTTCGCTGAATAATAAGCTACAAGTTTATTCATACTGCAGGTGCAATGAGTTTGTGATTGAAATGTTATAAAGTTTGGACAGAAAAATATTCCATTTTCTATTCCCTTTGGTGGCGCCTTTTATAATGCATTGTTTTAGTGAATTAATGCAACTACCCAGCAAGCACTGATTAGGTAGCAATTGAAAATGAATACAGAAAAAAAAAAGAGTCAATTGTTTCTGAGTTTACTATCTACCTAAGCAGTGCACGCTAATGTCTCTGTGTATTATTTTTGCAGTGTGGTTTTTCCGTATATTTCTCTCAGAAATTAAAGTTGTCCACACCTGGAGCAAACTGAGCAGGACTTCATTTAATTAAATGCATTGTGTGGGTAAATCTCTGCTGGACTGATGGCTACATTCATACATTACAATCTTGCTGCCACAAATCATCCCTGGTTCCCTGGTTGTGAAGCTCTATTGAATATTGGCAGATTTCTAGTAACCTGTTTGAAGTGTTGGATCATTAAATAGTTTCCCCTACCCAGCCACACATGTTACAGATGTATACAGAACCTGGACAAATACATACTGTATGTAACAAATGTATGCGCAAACTAGAGCTCATTGGCACACACAAGCATGACTCTGTCATAATACACTGTCCTCTTTTCTTATATTCAATCTGGGTGTAAATTAACATAAACTGGAGCTGGACATCTGTGCGCCTACTTTCCCACATGTGTGTCCACTGAGAACCGATCACAACACCTGGACATCACCCATTAGGCTGTGCTAGCTGACCTGGACAACTGCGATGGTGAACATCTGTCAGCAAGCCACGTTCTCCATCCCACTGTTACTTATCCCTCTCCAGTCTGCCAGACTGTCCTTACTCTGTCCTTTTATCTTTTTCTCAGTCAGTCATTCTCTCATGCACACAAACACACATACACACAAACAAACAAATATCCCCCTAATGAGATTTAGTTGTCAAGTAATGGTTTGATTCATGACATGCAACAGCAAGGCGCCTGAATAAACATGAGGCTGCAAACTCTCAGTAGAATACATGTCCCATTTGCTGGATAGGTGGTCATGTGCATTAATTGCAGCACAGGTGGCCCCAGGGAGAAAGAAACTAACTGCGCTCTAGTTTCCAGCACCACAAAACGAGAACCTCATCAGTTCAAATTTGCTGTTTTTCCTCCTGTCGTCACTGCCATAAAACATTAGTAAGAACTGCCAACTTTCTACACATTCTGGTATGAGAGTAGGATACCACAGTAGCATGCCAAATTGAGATGTGTTAAGAATGAGAAAAGGCAGTGCCAGAGTGTCTTCAGCTCTCTTACAAGACTGAGCAGTGGCTGTCACAAGCTGTCCAGGAAGTGACTGTTGATTTTGGAAAGTCCCCACTGGAACAGCTGTTCCATTATAATGAGTTTGGAAGAGGTGTCTTTTTCATTTGCCTAGCTGAAGTTGTTGTGATCCAGCTGGTGAATGCTGGTTGGTGCTGTACACACCAGGAAAAAACATTTTAACTTGATCCGACAATATTGGGAAAGCACATAATATGTATCACTCTCATGCCAGAGATAATTTGCGACTGCTCCCCTAAAGTGTAATATCCCGCTGACAGATGTTGGTGTGGTGGGTCAGTTGTCCAGCTGTCAGATGTGATAACATCCTCACAGTCTAAGATGCACATCAGTGTCTCTTTTCTTATCTTGTTTAGACTTCTGGTTTTCCCTGTACTCTTCAAGCAGATAAAAATCAGCTTCACTGCTACACTGACTTCAGAAGCAGTTAAACTCACAATTAATAGAAAATAAAGAGCACAAAATTTCAAGTTCCGAATTTCTCGGGGTTTAAAGATGGCTTTAAAATTTAATTGCATATGAGAGCATGAGGGTGGGAATAGATGTTTGTATCTGTGTGTGCCTGTATGTCTGTGTCTATATGTCAGGTTGGCTATCAGACGCCACCTCTCTAGGGACATCTCAGGTCCTCCAAGGTATGGAGGCCTATCTCCCCCTACCACCACTTCCCCTGCCAGTGGCAGACGCCCTCAGACATCGGTGCATTGGTGGTTCTTTGTGTCCGGGGATGGGCGTCCAGGTACACACCGGCTCACTCCTTGGTGGCTGCTTGTCGGGGCCTGGAGCCCGGGGCTCGCTCGGGCCACTTCGGAGGTGGGGTGCCCTCAGCCTCTCGGCCTGGGGCTCCGTCACTCTGGCGCAGCTGGCTGCCGGTGGAGCTCACTGGCATGTCACTGCAACCCCCCCTGGCTTCTGCTCCGCGGCTGCTGAGTGACCCCTCATCTGGGACTCTCCTCAGCTCTTTCTGGGACAGTGGCGCGGCTGCCCCTCTGTTGGTCTCTTGTGTTCTGAGGGCCTCTGGATGTCTGGAGTTTTGATCTACTCCATACCTGCTTCATGCCCTGGAGGACGGGGCTGTGGCTCCCCACACCCTCTAGCAGATCATGAAGGAACCTTTTAAATACAAGCGCACTCATGCTCACAGGTGTACACACGGGTGCTCACACACACAAACTACACCCTTTTTGGCTCCTACCTCAAAGCACACTGTGCGCTGTTGATCTTACGTGCTGCACAATAATGTTTAATATTTAGTATTTACTGTTATATTCCCATAGATCATCGTGATGTTGTTTATTGTATTGCTCTCGTTTTCTTCTGCTTGTTTTCTCTTTTTTCTTTCTCAACAGGTGATCCAGATGATCGATATATGTATATTTGTCTGCCTATTTTGTTGGTTTTTGTTTTTTGCCCTTTATCCCCGTCCCTCTTCTCCACTGTTTTTCTTTCCCTCTTTCTTTCTCCCCTTTCTTTTCCCCAGTCAAGTCGGTCCCGTATTTAGCAAGTGAAAATAAAATAAAATAAACAACAAAAGGTGAATCAAATAGATCATTACGGCAAGGCTGGGATGGTCCATTTGGTAAAGTAAATCCATTGGGCATCTTTCTTCGCCTTTAGACAATAATTCTGATAGCAAAAGAGCCAAACAGGACAGGCAAAAAAAAAAGAAAAAAAAGATGGCTTTAAAAGGCCAAAGCTATTGCAGGTTTTACTAATAAGGATTTATGCTATTCAGTCATCGATATAGTAGCGGTTTGTTCCAGTTGGCTTTAAATAGTATAAGACACAATCGTTGTAAAGGAGAGATTTCCAGTAATCTTTTGCAAATTTAAATCAGAAGGAGAACAACTGACAGCTGAACACCGACATTATTCTGTTCAATCTTCAACTCTGTCTAAAATAACCTTTAGCTATCAGTCCTCACAGCACGACAGTTATGACACTAAGGGTAATATCAGCTACACACTGTGTGAAATTAAATGTGTGATTTGCACAAATTGTGTTTTTTTTTTCTGCAAATATAGGATCAGTACATGATATATAATAGCATATTATACATGAAAATATTACAGGATAATATAATATGCTTTAAGATGTATTACATTAAATTAATTAACCATAAATGTTTCTTTGTGTAGTTTGGCCTCCTAATGGTTACTTTTTGTCCCAAAAGTATTGTTTAATTTCTACTCTGCAAGCTTTTCAAAAGCTTTTGTCTTTGTGAAAAATAGATTCAAGATGCTCGGAATTTATGAATAGATGACTGTGATCATTGTTAGAATGAAATTTATCTACTAAGAAATCAGAATCAGAATCCTAAGGAAATTATGTGGTTCAAGTTGCTCTAAGACAATACGAACAGTAATAGACTGAACTACATTTAATAATACAACATTTTACAAAGTTACAAAATATACGAAAAAGCTCTAATATATAGCTCAATTATAAATATCCAGAATATTACAGAGATATATATGGTTGACATTTTACTCTAAAATGTAAACTGTAAAACGTTGTTATTTTGTTATTTTCACTGTAGAGAATGTGTAAAAGGGTGTAACTATTACACTGTGCATGGTGCATTAGATGGAGGAGTTGTACAGGGAATGATTTCCTATGTTGTTCAGTGGTGCATTTGGGTAACCTCAATCTCTCACTGAACTGTGACTGGCCAGCACATTGTGGATGGGTGGCAGGTATTGTCCAGTATTGTCCTTATCTTGGACAACATCTTGGACAATAAGTAATAAGTTTTAAAATAAGAATATAAGAATATAAGAATTACGTTTTGAAGCCAAGAATTTCAGCATATGCATAATCAAAAACACATCATTTACTTAGCTTTCAACTAAAAACTTCACAGGCAACAGTTAAAAATTAACCAGACTTGTGCATTGATTATCTGATTATCTGTTAATATATGAATAGACAAAGCTCCTTCTGCAGTATGTCCAACATTACATTTCAGACTTTAGTAGTGCAAATACAAGGAAATGTCTGTTTCTGAAACTAAGTCACAGTCATTGTTTTCTTTCTGAAGAAAGGACGACAGCATTTGCCTCTTCTGCTTCCAAGATGGATGTCAAAACTTTAGCAATATTTCATCTTCTTTCCTTTAAATTATTCTTTCTTGAAATTAAATCTTGACTTGTTTTCCACATTTTCAACACCAAAAGACGCTTCCTCTGGTATCAGGAAGTGGACCTAAATCTTCCCATATGTCAACATAATCACTCCCATGGCTAGACTAAAGCTACTATGTCAAATACATCCCTCTCTGTCTTCCTTACTTCCTCACAAGGGTTTCATTTATCCCATGATACCAGTCTGTGATGTTATATTGATTTGCAGCAGCAAACTTAGCAAAGGCCTTGTCTCAAGCTGTGATTGACAGTGCTGCCGCATGCGGGCTCTGACGCCGGAACTGAAACATTGACTGTAGGCAGAATCAAATCAATCAAGATCACTTAGGCATGACCAGCTCAGGCCATCGCTCCATAACCATGGCTGTCAGGTGACTTGTCAGATGGAGAATTGACTTGACTGCGGGATGAAAGGCCTGTGTAAACATTGTTGGGATCCAATGCATTTTCCGCACTAGAACTAAGTTATTGACATGACTTCATTCTAATAATATTAAAAGCAGCTAATATCTTGCTAGCTAGAGAATTTACCAGAACTTCTAAACTATGTTTCCCACCCATGAAGGAACCATGAACAACAGCAGTAGCATGATATATAGTTGTATTGCTTTTAAAATTGATCAGTGTTTGTTGTTTGAGATAAGAAGATTAGAAACTAGCTACGTTCATCTGGGTGCAACACTGCAATTATTTGTGAACAGTGATAGGTTTGCAGAATGTTTCCATTGCAGTAATATCAATGTACTGTGGCAAAGATATACGGTAGAGACACAAAGGATAAATACAAGGGATTGCATTAATGCATTAATATTGTCGTGGGAGGACATTGCTTATAATAACAAAAGTTTGCCAAAAGTTTGCAGAGATGAATAAAAACTAACAATTAAATGTGGAGGTGTATAAAGATATAGTCAAGTGCAGGCTACTGGGGAAATCCATGATGCATTGAGTGTTTCTTTTTTAATCAGCATTTTCACTCACTAAGGCAGGACTCAGGATCCAACCCTAACGATATGCTTTATCAAAAAAGGAAAGTTTTAAGCCTTTTTAGCTTATTTTTCTTCAAATCCTTTAGCTTTTCAGCGCCATCTTTTCATCACTTCTTCCACACTACTCTGCTCTACATGGTGCATGAGTGCACAGCAAAGGTCTGCCCATCTGCCCAAAAGTGGATCAGCCCACCGGGTAAATACCTGGTTTTTCAGATTACCAGTTCAGCCCTGTCTGTAAGCTAATCGATGCTTGGGGCTGGTAAAACCAATGGTGGGAAGTAGGCAAACAGTTTTATTAATGTTGTCTTTTTTAACCTAATCTCCTCTACCTTTGGGAGAGAAACATTGTGCTTTATCCTACTTTTCTACACTTTTTGCCATTTCCAGTTATTTCTAGTTAGTTGTAATTTTCACACCATGATTTGATTCATAAATTTAATGCATGAGTGTAGCCTTCTTAACCCTTTTAATGCATTTCATCCTTTACCCAAAAGAGTAAGATTGCTCAGATTTTTAAGGACCCATCACCCAATTCTTTTTGACAAAAGCACTTAACTTTTCAGGAGTTACAACTATCTTTATGAAGAACAAGCAATTTAGGTGTCTGAAGAACATTCTGCTTCTATTCCATTCTTTGGTATGAATTGTTGAATACAGGATTTATTGTTGAGGTGTTACAGTGGCCAGAGATGACTATCAAAACCTTGAATAGCAAGGGAAGTCTTACATTTGTTGAAAAGCAATTCCAAAACACATGATACTTTCATATAAAGACATAACACTTTATTAGGACTTCTAGAAGGTATTTGTATTGAAATGAATTAAATAAAATTTTATTTATATAGTGCCAAATCACAACAACAGTTGTTAGTAAGGTAAAGACACTACAATAATAGCACACTACAATAATTTAACATTAATTGGTAATGAATGATTAAAGTTGACATTAATTATGGAAAACTTGTGGTTGGTAAAACCATCAATATGTATTTAATGATGAATACAAAACTGCTTTGTTGGTACCTTCAAGAATTTATCCTTCCTCTTTACTAACTTGACCACCAACAGATTTCTAGACTCTGTGGGATCAAGTCTTCTCTCTTATCATCATGAGTCTATGTGCTTTATGAGGATGCCTCACACTGATGAGGTCTAATTGCCTTTGTCTTTATCGGTAGCTAACTTAATAAACATTTCTATATTTCTCGTTCTTTTTGATATACTACTTAGGCAAAGATATGACATATTTGGGGCAGTTCCCTGATGTATTTATATGCAAACACATCCCTTGCTCATCTTTAATAAGAACCTTTGCTGATACAAACCTGTATATCTAACTTTAGAGGTGCCTGCCTAAAATATTAAGGATTATCAGATACCTGAATCCTCCAGCCGTGGAATCCCTAATCTCTTCTCAAGCATGGAGAGGACTGCCAATTTCAGATGGTGTTGCTGGGAAAGATGAGGGATAGTTTTTTTTAAATAGTCTAAAGAAGGCTCTTTACCCTCCCGCAGTGGACACAGTTTGATATTTCTCAACAGGCAGTACTACATTAGCCTCTGTCTGTCCATTTCCCATTTGACACCATAACACAGCCAGACGTGGAGTCGTGGAGGGAGCATAGTGGGATCAGGATTGAATGAGAATCCCACACTTTTCCTTTATTGTGAACCTCTTATTGACATCTGAAGTTACCCCTTTCAGTAATGCAAATAGTACATCACATGGTAATAAACGCCAGGCATTAAAAATCCATAAAGGGCCATAATATGAAAAAAATGACCCTTTTTCGTCTCCTAACTCAGTGATTTATTTGAACAGCAGTAGATAAGGGAAGATTTATGATTCATTTTCTGGCCACCTTTCAACAGCTAGCATAACATATTTGTATGCGGCCTGAGTAATGTTTGTGGTTCACTGGTTACAATCAGCGCTGGGTTATAATAGCAGGGCAGCACCACAAACAGGACCTGACACACAGAGAGAGAGAGAGAGTAATAAGAGAAACAGGGTATTACATCAAGTATTCACTGTAAATTTGTTTTACTGTGTGCATTCGAGCTGGCACGAATTTATGTGTAATCTTTTCTTTCCCAGTTAATTATTCTGTTTCTGTATTATTATTTCAGAGCAATAATGCTAAATTTAAAAAAAAAATCTACTATAGCCAACACGTAGGACAATTTTATCATGTCTCCCAAAGGCAGGTTTGTGTTTGTCTGATGTTCAGCTTGTCTTTGAAGATGTGACCGTTAGTCTGCTGTTGACCTTGGTGACTCTGGCACTGTTCCTGCTCTCTTATCTTCCTCGCTCATCATGACTGCTGTAAAGCCAATCTTGATAAGGTTCTCGGGTCATGTGGACTCTTCAATCCCTCTACAGTCCCTTAATCCATCTCTTGAAATGACAAGCTTATGATGTAGTGTATATTCACAATGCATGCAAACATATTCTCACCTTTCCAACAGAAGTCACAAAGACTGATATATCATACTATATTTCTGCTGCTGTTACCATTCATAGACAAGAAACATCAGAGCTGTCTAGTGTCAAAAGTCTTTAGTAGAAGTGTATGGATGTGTCCACAACAAATAGCTCAATCAAAGGATTAAATTGAAGCTCAGCGTATTTAAGTGTTTTTGTTTTTGTAGTTTTTGCTTTGGTCTTGTCCTCGCCATCACTGACAGTGACAGGAGTAAATACATTTTTTGTTCTTAAAGATATACAGCAGACACAGAAAATGGTGTTTTCTCTATGTCATCCATCAGAATTTGAGCATCGTGTCACTAGAATATGTTTACATTCAACATTCAGGATCTATGATTGCATCCAATAACTTTACAGTGCTTACATTGTAGGTTTGGTTTTATTCTTTTTTTGGCAGGCACCACACAGAAAAACTCAAAAGCTGCCTTGTGCCAGATTTAGCAACCAGCTAATTTCCATTTGCAGCCCACAGAATCTGTGGTTCACCATCACCCTGTAAAGAAACCTTGTAAAAGGTTTTTCATTTGTCATCCATCTGTATAGAAGACAAATGAAAGGCTCTTGAGCTCTTATCTGAGGTTTGCTGGCTCCCTTGTGACAAATTCATTCGTACAAGAAAAAGGATCTACGCAACAGGTATTTGCCTTTTTACAGGTGTTCATGTTTGTGCAAGCATTTGCTAAGATTTATTTCCTCTTCAAAAACTATGGTCAGTAAAAAACTGACTGCTGCTATAGCAGTGCAAGAAACGATGGTACCCGTGACCTCTAGGGTGGAATAAAAAGAAGTTAGAAAACAAAGCAAAGACGTTGACCTGGAATTTTATAAATGGGGCAAGACTCTGACACACCCTGCTGTCTTTGTGTGAATGCAGCCTTTGATCCTTTGGAAGTTTCTCTGGGGAAATTAACGGGTATTCTTTTCATTCCGTAGAAACACTTTGGATTCTTTCACTGTTTCTGCAGTTTGAGTTTGTTTTATGATTGCCATGATTCTAAAACCATTTTGAAAAGAGGGAGAACAAAGCAGTTTTTTCTAATGTGTACTTAACTTGTACGTTTCACTTCTAATTTGATTAACAAATTCACCAGCGTATAAAAAATACAAAACACTCTTTGGAGACTACAGGCAGCATGAAGTCATGACAGTGATGTAATGAATGATTGCAGGGCCAAATGTATCACAGTTACACAACATGTTACTATCCAGCAAAGAACAATTTACAAGTAGTGGAAAAAAAAGATAACGCCGGGTCCATCTGTGTCGATACTTGAGTGTGAGCATATATTCGTAGTGTCACAGGCAAATAGAGTGTTTCACAGCAGGGAGATATCGACCACAAGCTGTTACTTGGAAGAAATGCTTTTGTGAGGAGAGACTTGGGGCGGGAGGATAGGCAGATTGATAGACAGGACCTATTGAACGGCTCCTTTGAACTACTGCTCTTTTAGAAGTGTTTGCATCAGAGGTGTGATTGCATATGGTGTGTCATGGCATCTGTAAAATCAAGCAGGAATTAAGGGTGGCACTCCCAGCTGTCTGTCATACCTGCCTTTATTGCCTCCAGTTTGGCTACTGGCAACACATCCAGCCACGCCAAGGACACCAGGATGCCCTTCATCAGTGTGGGGAAAAGCAGAGTTTCTTTTCTCTGACTGCACTTCTGACAGGAACCTCACAAACCTTTGAGTGCGGAGTGATTTATGTACCTCTCCGTCATGAAATCACCAAGTATGATTCAACAAAGCTAATTCAAGGAGGTAAAAATAGAATCACTGCAGTGAAAGTCTTCTCATGGCAGTCAGAGGAAAGGAATATTACTCATACTTTTCTGAATGTGAAAGACATTAAAGAAATGAGTTAAATGAGTTATGTGGCTCATTTACATTTTACAGCTAAATTTTCATAATGTATGCATGCAGTAATGCAGGACTCTGGAGTAATCTAACCGGAGATTTCACTATGTGTAGCAGAATTGCAAAGTAGATATTATGGGTGTATCTCTAACAGAAAATAAGACAAATAAAGAGAGTTATATAAAAAATATCCTCATTGCGCTTAATTTATTCCAACCATCACCTTACAACCACAGGTAAAACAATGAATTCATAAGAGCAAGATAAATGTGACAGCCTTATTACTTACAATATGAATTTATTATTTTAATGATGACTATCATTCACCAACAAATGAGTAGAAAATGACATTTAATAAGAAGAAAAAATACGGAATTCAAAAATAAATGTTGCAATTAAGTCACACAATTATCTTCCTGCATGTCCATTAAAATAAACTGACAGGTGAACTGCATACCATTATGTTTGGCACGAACCAGAACCATCAGCTACCATTTCTCTCTTCCATTTCTTTTGTCACGGTCTATTGGTTCTACCTCACAGAGCAGGAAGGGGGGTCGGGAAATCTTAAGAAAGGCCGTAAAAAAAAGATTCCATGGCAGGTTAGCATTCAGATCCACTTTTCTTTAGCTTTATTGGTCATGCAGCAATGCAATAATGTACCATTAAGATACTGACGCAAGAAGCAGAAGAGCATCACTGGTTTGGTATTCAGGAGGTTTGGTATCCTGTGCGGTGAAGTGGAGAGGACTGACAGCAAGCAAACAAGTGAAAGTATGTGTCTGTCAGGCTTTATTGACTGCTGTGATCAACCTCAGGGTTACACTGTAAATAAAACATGCTTTACTTCTAAATAAGAGTAAAGCAGAGAGGCTAAGCCGATTAAGAGCGAAGTACAAGAAACTGACAGATTTCTCTGTTAAAAGCGTTCATACATAACCACAGTAGCAAAAGCAATAAGCAGTTCCTTCCATTTTTCAGTGTCTACAACAAAAAATAATACTGAATATTATTATACTACATCCACCTTCACTTATAAATGACTTTTGTAGGTCATTGTTCTGATCTATAAATTAATATGGCAAGAAGATTTTCTTCATTTATTTCTGAATATAGTTGTATTATAGTGTTTTAATGAGAAAGTTATGCTGCAAGCCAATTACTAATGTTACCCGGGGGCTTATGTAGTTTTTTTGTATGGCTTTTACAATCCCTATTCCAAAAGCAGTCAAACACTGTAAAATGTAAATAAATGCAATGATTTTTAAATCTTATAATAGTTTATTCACAGTGGAACATAGAAAACATAGCAAGTGTTTAAACTCAAACATTTTTTCTATTTCACGAAAAAGATTAGCTCATCGTGAATTCGATGGCGTCGTCACAACGAGCAGATGTGAATTCTGCAATGGGCCACTGCATGTTCCTCCAATCATTCTCTGTGAAGAGAGTTTACGGTGCCGTTCACAAATGCAGGTCAAAGCTTTTTTATGCAAAGCAGAGAAATTCTGGAAGACATGGACACCACATCCTCAGGGCTAAAGAGCAGTGAGACCATCAACTCTTTTTATCAGCACACATTTTAAAAGCCTGCATCTCTGATGGCATGGGGGTTTCTTTGAGTCTATGGAATTGGTAGCTTGCGCATTTAGAAAGGCACCATCTGTGCTGAAAGGTAAATACACATTTTACGGTCCCATTCAGGTGACGTCTTTTTTCAGGGAAGGCCTCGCATACTGGACCCAGAACTAAGGTAAACCACATACTACATCTTAAACACAAGGCAGACTTCCTGAACAGAGTGGCCTAAAGTAGAGAGCTGTCGCTAATTAACATTTTTTTTAGTGTGTCACGAACAGTGTTGGTCAAGTTACTTGAAAATAGTAATGAGTTACTAATTACTGACTACTTCTCCAAGAAAGTAATCCCATTACTTTACTGATTACTTATATCCAAAAGTATTTTTTTACCTTATTACTTTTTTACTTTTTAAAAACATGATACACATCCTGAATACGTAATAAAGCAATAGACCTTTCAGCCGAGCTCTATTTTTTTCTGCATAATCCATCAGATAAAATTGAATCAAATGAAAAAGTCTCTTTTTAAAACTTGTTTTATTAGTTTTAATCTTGTAACTTTATGCACATTGCATCAAGCAAAAACTTAATTATATGCAACTTTGACTTGAAATCTGTTGAACATTTAAACCTATTTTCTGCATTTTCCAGCATACAAAATAAAATAGTTTTTTTTTGTGTTTACACTCACTCTTTCAAATAGATGCAAGTAAAACACAGCAATAAATAAATAAAATAAAATATTCAGTGGCACTGAGTCCTGTTGCTCTTAAATCTATTTTCACCTGTTTAGTTTGAGTGAGGCTGCTGGAGGTTTGCCCGGTGCTGCAGCGGTCATGTCAGTGGGAGGATCACATTCCCGGGGTGGCGTGCTAGGTGCTTGCTCAGATTTGAAGTTTAATTTTTCACTGTAGAAAGACATTTTCTTCCCACGCAGAGTGTACAGAGGACGCTAATCTTTATGTCAGAGTACCGTAATGTCAGTACTTCCAAGCTTTAAAAGCTGCACGGTCGTACTCTTTCCCGCACTCCATCCATTGTTGATCTGCACACGTCTGACGTCATTGTCATGAGACACTCTCACAAACGAAATCACTGTTCAGTAATGCAGTATGCTTCCGGGAAGTAACAGTAATCTAATTACTTTAAAAAATAGTAATCCCTTACTTTACTCGTTACTTGAAAAAAGTAATGGGATTACAGTTACTGCCCATCTCTGGTCATGAAAAGAAAACTACAACAAAGATGATCAAGGACTGTTGAGCGAATAGACTCCTGTATCGGACAAGAACTTGACAACATTGATCTCACAGATGTGTACAAAGTGTTGTTAAAAGACGTGAGCAGATTACACAGTGGTAAACATGCCCTGTACCAACTTAAAGTGATACATTTTCTCTGTGTAAACTAGTTTTGATAAGTTTTCTGTGTTTTACTGTGAAGAAAATAAACAGTAGGCTTATGAGATTTAAAGTGGTTACATTGTGTCTTTACTTACATCTTACACAGCATTCCAGCTGTATTTGAAATTTGCATTTGTAAATGAGAAACCCAGTAAACCCATACTTGTTAGCATAATGCATAGAAACCATAAAAACTTTAAGCTCTTACATAATATGGAATGGAACTGAAAATCACAACTTATCTTACTCTAAGGAGCCAATATTTGTTGGTTTGCTGCATAGAAATTAACATAAATCTTATTTAGAGTCTATGGAGAAACTCAACCTCATTTGATGTCTGCACCTAGAGGAAAAATATTGCTGCACACAACAGTCTTCTTGTTCACTCATAGTCAGTAATAAATCATCTCTTTTTGGGGGATTTCCTGACCTGTTTTTCCTATAATTTCCCTTAGGAGAAATAGTGAGCAATGAATAAATCAATTTAAAACAAATTATACTGTACAGTTTGAGAATAACAAGTGAAAGAAGGGAAAAACAGGAGATAAAGTATTAAGCCATGAATTTGATAACTGAGCAAAAAAAATATTAGATATTGTGGAGTCTCATTTATAAGCCAATAAAGTTTTATTTTGAATATCACTGATTAGTTCAGACAAATAAAGATTGGTGAGGTAAGATGAAAATCAAAAAGCATTTTAAGATCTTAAACTGTTATCAGACTGAGATGAGTGAAAGACTGTTTCCTGGGAGCTTAATTGAAGAATTATTAGAAAATGACAAAAGTGAGCTCAAAGAAAATATCTCATCTGGTTTCATTTAAACACCAAATGCCTTCCTTTTCCTTTTGAAGTAGCCCAAGATTCCACCAGGTTTTCATGCAATACTAAATTTTTGGTTTTAACCACCACTACAAATATCCCATGTGTAAGCAAACTTAGGGTAATTTCCAGTTTATGTAGTTTCTAGAGCTAACTTTATTACATAGTCAAAAAGAACCCTGGACTGTATTACTTCTAAGTGAGGGATTTTCAAGCAAGAAGAGTTCGTTGGGGGAGTGTTTGAAAATGTAGACATGTAGTTCAAGCTTATTAAGCATCCTGAACTTAAGGGTTAAATGTACTTATGTATGGAGTAGCAAGTGCAGAAGTACCCTCAGACATATTATGTGGCACTTCACAACAATTTACCATCTGTGTATGGTCATTTATTGAACTTCACATTCTGAAGTCATATATACAGTGAGTTTTTCTGTGGGATATGCACAAAACAACATGGCTGACATTGTGTGAGACCCAGCCAACAGCTAACGAAGACAGACAGCCATTCATGCTCACATTATACCTGTGGTAAATTTAGACTAACCAATTAACCCAACATTCTTGCAGAGGAAGCCAACGCATGCAGAGCAAACCCGTGCAGGCACAGGGAGAACCTGGAAGTTCTTTACCTGCAGTAAAGGCATTAAAACTCTTCACAGAGAGGCCTCTGCTGAATATAGAATATTCTTGCTTGGAGACAGCACTGCTACTACATCTCTATGTCATCTAACAATTTAATTTCTGTTTATTCTTTTGGCTAAATTCATCTTATCCAATTTGTGGGGTGTCTTTATATAATAGGCAGTTACCTCAGACTTTGGTTACAGGCTGTGTTGGGACAGACTGCTCATTGGAGTGGTTAATAAATTTGGAGGAGGAAAATGGACAAGATAACTATAGGAAGGGTATTTGACTGACTCATACTGGAAAGTGACAGAACAGCTTTGAATAAAAACATTTTTTTTCTCTGTCTTAAAGCGATGCCTACAAATGGATGTAAAATACTACTATACTTGAAACAAAAAGCTGAATTGGGGACACTGGGTAAATCAGTGTCTGTTAAGTACACTGTAAAATTCTATCTGAGATGATTTTTTCACTATAGTACATTTTCAAGCCCTAATGTATGTGGAAGCTATCCATCCATCCGTCCGTCTGCTCATCCTTTCCAGGGTCGTGGGGGGCGCTGGAGCCTATCCCAGAATTGAATATATCTTCAAACAGAATTGAAGATATATTCAGTGCATACAGTTCAGATTTAGGTGTTTTAGTAGTATACATGTCTTTTTTAAGGGCAACATTTGAGACCAGAACAATTTAAGTGTATCTTTTTCTCTGGACGAAGCCAAAAACTCCCCACAAAACAACAGAGCCAGTGGATCCCATTATTGTAGAGGCTCAGGATTTAGGTTCTCTCTTAAATTTGTCACCATTTAGCAATAACTATAGTAAAATTTGGTTCTTGTCAGCTGACATAACATTAGATGTGTGCTAATAATTCCAGATGGAGGCATATGGTATAACAGAGAAAGAGGAAGCTTTAGAGGAAACACTTCCAGTCATAAAGCACACAGAAAAAACAGTGCACCACCGTTCTCTATGAAAGATTCACAACTTGTCAGCAGTGGGAAGACTCCACACTAAAGAGACACTGTAACCTTTTCCTATCTGCTCTTGCAGACCTGTCTGAGAGGCCCATTTCCTCAGCGGGGTTCAGTCATGGAGGAGATGGTAGTGGCAGAGAGGGTTTTCCCAAATACACTCTTCATCTCAAATGTTACTCACATTATAATAAAGCCAAGCTCGAACCTTTCACGTACTCAAACACTTACACACTTTGAATCATCTTAGGAGACTACCGGGGCCTCCACATCCCTTGAGATGACTGTGAATAATTGATTTTAACCAGGGAGACGTTTGCGCCCCCCCCCATTTCCATATAGAGGAGAGTTTCGAGGAGGTGATTCAATAGTTGACTGATACTTGCAACACTTCACCAAAGTTTGAGAAAGTACATTTTGTAGGCCTAGGATTTTCCCCCCGAGGAATTTGCGAAATAATATCAAGTTTCCGTGAGAAATCTGAATGAAATTTTATCGCGTTCACTTAGATGTCAACATTTAAAGTAACACGGTACTAAAGCAAGGCTTGCAATATACTAAGTAGATGATATGCACCAGAAATGTTTAAGAAATCAGAATATTGCCATGTTTAAGGACTTTTGCTGGAACATTTTATGCCCTCAGGATAACTGGTGCAAAAAGAAATAAATAAGCAAAAACATAACCCCCCAAAAAAGACAACAAAGAACATTTTCACTGGTGTCACGGTTATCTAATCAGATTTCACCTCACTCTTACTGAACTTGGAGTTTGCTTAACTTTTTTCAAAAGGCTACATTCCCCTGTGGTTTCTCTTTCCACCGCCTTCAGTGTTGTCTTTCATTTCTGGGTCATGAGAGGGAAAACAGACTGGGGCGTTTTTGATGTGTCGAAACGTTTCCTGTAGAAAAGGTGTGTAAACACTCAGCATCTCACTCAGGAGGTAAACATGACGAGGCTTTATTACCCTAGTTTCCACAACTTTGATGTTTGGGAGATGGCATTAACATTCTGGAGGGAGGGTGAGCTTCGTGCCGTGTTTATCTGATTTCCCTTAACCTAGGAGCTTAAAGCAGTCCATCACAAATTTTTGTGCTCTTAAGTCCTTTTCTGATTATTCTCTTGCTGTTTAGTTGCCTCTGGCTGCTGGTAACAGTCAATCTGACATCAGACAACATTTTTGAGAAACTGGAGGGCAAATATGTGCTGCCCTTTCAAAAGATGATATCTCTCCGATATCATAACACCTGCATTACTCTCAGTTCTGGGGCTTTATAAGGACTAATGGGCATCCAAACTATTTAAAATATGATTGATGTACTCTTAATGGAACATTAAATTTCATAAAACGCCTGGGGGATAACCCTTCCATGACTGGCAGCACAGGTTTCCTGATTTTTACGAATAGTGGCCTGGGTAATAAAATGCATGCAGAGTATTAGTTATGCATTTAAAACTGGTCACTCTGGCCTCTTGCGCTTAGCTTGGAGTCAGCTGGTGTCAATACTGTAAGCCCTGAGGTATCATAGTTCAGAAACCAGTGATTAAAAAGACTAATTAAGTACTGGAATGTACTGAAAAATGATTCAACAGAAATTGAATGGTGAAATTACTTTTCCACAAAATTACACACAGTAGTGTTTGATTCTTCAAACCCTAAAGCAAGTAAGTTCATTTAAAAAATATCTGTGCATGAACACTATTTTGTAGTTAAGGTTCTAGGACAATAATGACAAGTTTAGAAAAAATATTGTTACGCTTTGATTAATATTACACAAAATTTGTGCTTTTAGGCCAAGACGCTGCAGGCAACTAAACTAAACTTAAAAACTGAGTGTTTTATACACATTATGAACTAAACTTCAGCTGAAGGCTAATGAGAGAACACAAAATCGAGATGTTAACTTAACAAACTTATAGAAGCATCCAATACGAAATCAGTATTGAGGATGTCTTTTGTATTACTTTGTAGCATGTGACATGTGAAATCTCTATTTCACAACATGATTGCCTGAAGTTGGCAGTTTTTGAGCAATAATGAAGGGAAAAGGTATGTTTAGTTATTGTATTTTACAGTAATTTTTAACAGAAAAAACATGTAATCTGATTACAATAATAATAACATTAGGGTTGCTCATTTTTACAGGTTTGCAAATGTTCTCTGAACTCCTCTGGTGACTTTTATTTGCCTTTATTTATAAAGTTATGTTTATAAAACCAATTCATCAGTAAATATTTTCTCCTTGCATACACAGGCTTTATGAATAACAAGATAATACAGGACAGGTAAACATAAATGTCAAAGCATAGTACAAGATGTGAAATATTTTGAATAATGCCATTCATTTTATTTCCTGTCTTTTATGACAGCATCTCAAATGCACGATTTTTAGTTGGATCATCAAGAGCCTGTTACTTCAGGGAAGAACCAGCCTGCATCTGTTTGCCACCAGGGGTTGCTATTTCTTTCTTCCACAAATAAAGAGGTTTTCTTTTCTTCTAAATCCAATCTTTTTTCCCCTCCTACACCTCCTCCCGGCGGAAGCTCCCCAAATAGCAAAGCAGCACTTCAAACAGACGCCAACATCCAAAAAACCGTTGACAGGGTCCAGCTTGGGGCTGTCCAGTTAGGGAAAGAAAGAGAAGAGGGTGTGACGCAATGATAGATACAAGCCAAAACACCTTGGGAATACATGTTTGGGCCTGCAGTGCAGCTTATGTTGATCCTGTAGCTTCATTCAGAGGCGGATTCAGTGCAGGCGCCTACAGAGAGAGCCGTAATTCCCTCGCAGATTGGAACTCCTCTTCCCACAGAAACTTTTAAGAATGGCAACACCAGGCCAACCACGTTGGTCGTGAGGAGACACATAATCTCCAAAGAAGGCTGATGCAAGATCTCAGTGTGAATGAATAGTGTGGAGGAGAAATCCATGATAATGCTTAGTCACTAATGTCAGACTTTTGTCAGCATTTAAGGCAACCAAAAGAACTTTTTTGTCATTCATACATCTTGAAAATGCTTCACCTAATTACATAAACTGGCTTTAATGCAGAGCTTTATTGACATAAGCCTGTTAAGAGGGTTTCAGAAATGACCAGATTCGTCTTTCCTGTTTCTCCCAAACAGACAGGAAAAGCTTTTCTCTCCATCTATTCCCTTTAGTCTCTAGCCGTCTCTGGCTCCATGCATATAATCCTAGACCAGCTCAATGGCTTGCAATATGGGCCATTATTCACTCCAATACATTTTCTCTGTGCCGGTCAATAGCAAAGGACGTAGTCGGAATTGAAAAGTTTATTTCTTTCACGAGAGCAGATGGATCTGACCACAGGGGCAGCATCACAACAAGCCCTCAACTTATGTACTCCACAGTTTTTATAGAAAAATGGTGCCCGAGGATGCCCACATTTTACCCATGCATCTTGGTTTGTTTATTTGTCCCTTTTCCCTGTCACTCAGGTGATTTAAGACATTTATTTATTTGATATTTATTAGGAAATAAGGTAAATCCTCAGACGTAACAACTTGTGGCAGGTAGCCTGACATGGAATTGCAGTCTTTCACTTCATTTACTTTTAATCTGCAACAATTCAATCAGGCAGCTTGTGTGTGCACCCGGGTTCTTCCTTGTGCTTTATCCTTGTTATATGCCTTTCTTTTTGCTCATTTGAGGATGAGATGTGTGGAAAAGGAGCGTGAGGATTTCAATTTGGCCCCATTGCAGTCAGGTGAGCTGGGAATAACGAGAATAACGAAATCAGAGAGGTGTACAGTCAAGGTAAGATATACCTGATTTTACTCAGGGTAACATTACACCATTTGTGTAGCAGATAATAAAATGTAAGCCATACCACATTTGTGTGTGGTAGCAAAGCTTTAAATAGATCTTATACCTCTGATTTTGCATGATTAAGGCAAATGACTATAATCTGTATTAGCCTTCTGTACTGTTATGACTACTGTCTCATCTATTTGCGTCAAAGTCTGCTGGATGATTATGTAGTTATAGAAAAAACAGAAGGCAGAGCAGCCTGCAAAAACTGAAATCCCATATTAATACTGTATATTTCAAAAGCATGACCAACAGCTACCATGGGGCATGGACAAATGTAATTTGCATCTAAAATCTGATTTTTTTTGTCTTGTGTTTTAACTATTTTTGTCTTTAATTACTTATTTCTTCTTCTTTAAAAAAAAACAATGGATAAATGTAGCAAAGGTGCCAGATTCTTGCTGACTTTAGGCAGTTGCAATCTTAGTAGCCTATTTCTTACTGTGTTGCCAACATGCATTCAGAATCAGTTACTACTAATCTGGAAATTAAATCCTGTTTAATGCTACTGACTATATTTTCAGGCCATTTTGATAAAGATCTTTAATCTACTCTATATGGTTAATTTGTGAAAACAATGACTAATTTATTCCTCTTTTTGTTCAATTTTCCTCTTTATCAAAGATGAGAAATTCTCAGGCACTCTTGGTCCTACAGCGTTCCTTAAGCAACGGGATGCAGAATTTTATTGTTTCAAATGATTAACTCAAGTGCAAGTTATAAACTTTACATTGAATAATGAATGACACTGAAAATCTTTCTATAGAAACCAAATGTGCTTGAATGCACATTAAGGTTTAGGCTTGTGTTTTGCAACTCTCAGTCTTGCTTATCAGCAGATGAAGGCAGCAGGGGCAGACTGCTGTAGGGTAAAGCATGGTGAATGAGAGAATTCAGGGGTTTAATGAAGAAAATATTGGACAATCATTTGGCTTCAGAAGACTTGGATAATTATGCCAAACTGTTTAGGTTCATTTGTTTGCCATTTTATACACTTTTGGAACTCAGAAAGAACATGTTCAGCTGATTCAAACGGGGACTTTGGTTGTTAAGAGTATAATGTGCCAAAAACACCACCACAAAAATCATTACGTGGGGTGACTGATATTTGCTTTCAAGACTAGGTCTCAGTGCAGCACCAGCTCTCCTCTGTTTTTGTTTCTCAAGGTAATTAGAAAGTATTGTGGTCCAAGAAATTTTCAAAGCATGGAACAAGCATGAATCTCTTCGGATTTGATCTTGTTATCATAGACTGAGACATTAATGTTGAGATTGGGATTCAGAGGAAACCATACCATCTGTTACAGGCCTAGTACCTGAACAAAAAGTTCTAGTTGACAAAAATGATATACAGTCATGAAAAAAAAGATTTTTTTCCACAGGACACTATGCTGTACTGAGAACGACATCACAGACTCTACAGGACTCAGCATGTTAAATGTTAAAGTTCATGGCAGTACAATTATAAAAAGATTGAATATGTGTGCAAGCGTTTCCACCAGGAACCTGGAATGTCATTTGGACAAATGAAAACAAAATAGAGATGTTTGGTCATAACTCACAATACTATGTTTGGCCAAAACCAAACACCCTATTTCAGTTGCCAACCGTGGTAATAGAGGGGTGATGATTTAGGGGCTTGTTTAAAGTTGAGTATGAGCTCTTCTACTAAAGTATTGCAGAAGCCAAATGTAGGGCCATCTGTCTGAAAGATGGAGCTTTGCCCAAATTGGGTCATGCAACAGGACAATGATCAAGCACGCTAGCAAATCTAGTATAGAATGGCTGAAAACAAAAAGAATCACAATGTTGCAAAGGCCCAGTCATAGCCTAGTCCCCAACCTCACTGAAATGCTCTACCAAGACTTGAAGGGATCTGTGCATAAGCCAATGCCTGCAATAATGTCTTAAAGAAGAATGTGCAAGAATTTATCTAATGAGATGTGAGAGACTGATAAAGCCACACAGAAAATGATTACTTCAAGTTATTGCTGCTAAAGGTGGTTCTACAAGCTACTGAAATCACAGGAAAAAAAGAGGACTGTTAAGAGTTAAGTTTCCCCCTGTCAAGAGAGCTTTAGGTGGACTGTTTTTGCAGAAATAAAAGGTGCCACATGTCACCTGAGGATACAAAGTTGGCGGTGCCCTTTTGTGTGCAGCCAGTGGTTCGTGGACACTGCTGACTCTGTCAGACTGACACTTTGGATATTTTTATATGCGCACTTGGAGTGACTGAGTTTGGAGGAGTCCCAACTTTTATGAAACATTTTAGACTTTGGAGATTACAATTGATCAGGTCTCTTTTGACCCAAAATAGGTGCTTCTTCAACTGCTACAATATGCATTCACCGCCATTTTAATGGTTTTTTTAATTGCCTGTTAAAGGGTGCAGACAGTATTTATAACTTTAACACAAAAAGATAAGACGAGTGAGGTTGAACGTAGCAGATACACAAAGAAATAAACTTAATAAAGTGGAGTTCAGTAACACATTTGTCACTCTTTGTCAGTTGCCACTTGGAAATATTGGTAACTTGGAAGTATTACAGTGTCTAAGACCACATCTCTAGGTTAACTACTGTACGTGTTTATTTGCTCTTTGCTTGCTGCTGGTGTTGACAGCACCTTAAAGACAGCACTGCCCTGCCAAATGCCAAACATGTCTATCTAGACTGTTGTGTCATTTTACCACCACAGAACTGCTAAGCTACAGCTGTTCATTTCAGAGGGTCACTCTGCACTGTTATGCAGCTGAGTATCCAACTGGAGAAGATGACACAAAAAAGCTGCAGTGTCTTTTAACTCCCTTTCTCTTTTAAAAACTATAAATCACTTCCTACTCTTGTTTTCCCAGGAGTCAATTTACACACTGACCGCAGTCTGAGCAGCTAAATTGGCAGTATTGTGTATGCAGCTTTGCGTCATTACAAAGGTTCTAGTGCATAATAAGTGCTATGCCTTCAGCCTCATGGATTATAATTTAGGCATTTGGGGTTGCAAGCCATTCATCCCCCCGGCTTTCCAGCGGTAGAAGGAAATCAACCATACACCCACCATTCATACGGTAATCAATCACACTTATGATTTTAGTGTAATGTCGGCGAGCAACCGGAATGCTCAGGGTGAGAGTAATTAAAAGGGAAAAAAGAAGAAAACAAAGATCAGAGAAACCGACAGGGCAGGGAGGGTGTATTGCGTTTATGTGCTGTGTTGTGGGATTGCCTGCGTCCACACGCTGAGCGTATAAGTGTGTGTGTAAGTGCGCATGTATGTATGTGAGAGACAGAGTGACGGGGGCGATACAGAGAAGGGAGAGACTACATATCTGATCCACACAGAGAGCTTCCTTTCACAAAAACACTGAAGACTGAACAACTGGATTGCACTGCGCCCAGTGCTCACGACCAATTAAGAGCCAGCGAGTAATTATTGTCTGTAAGGATCCGGATGCGCCCTACTTTACCTGCCATCATATCGGGCTTTTAAGACACACATTTAGATCTTTTATGCTATTCACTCATCATTAAAAAAAAGATTTTTAACACGTCGTTTCTGTGGATGAAGCTGGCTGGAGCCTGAGGACGGAGTGCGTCAAGTTAGCGCATGTATCCAACAAGTGGATGCATGTGTTTCATCACGGCAGGCAATCATCGGGACTAAAAAAAACACAAGAAATCGATGGATTCATAACCCGCAATTTTATCACAATTGTTGTTTACAGCAGAGACGGAAAACGTGCTAATTAGCTAGGATGTGGAGGTTGTCTGAGCTGATGGTGATGTTTCTATGTGCGCATTTTGTCGGTGTTCTGCACTGCTCCTTTTACTGACTTTGTGTGTTATTCCTTCTAAACATATAACAACTGCAGAGAGGTAAGAGCCCCCCCACACACATTTTCTTGCTCTTCATTCATTGACCAAAAGGCATATTGAGGCGGACACGCTGCGGAATCCACGTTTTCCCTTCGCACCCCCAGCCCCTCATCCATGGATTTGCTTTTCCGTCGGTGACTGAGCGGGGAAGTTAGGATCCTCTCTGTAGACATTTCTGTATGACGAGGGCGCAGGTGGTATCCAGAGGTCGCAGCCATGCCGATGCATCCAGTCACCTCCACGCTGATGTACCGGGGGATCTGCACCATCCCTGACATCCTCTCCTACAGCGCGCCGGTGAACCTGCCTGAAGACGAAGTAGAAGGTGAGAATAATGATACCTGCTCACATAGAACTGAATGTTATCAGGACTTGTGAGTATACGGGAGGTGTTACTTTGTGCAGCGGCAGTGTATGTGGCCGCGGTCAGCTCCTGCGGTGGAGTTCCTTTAAACTGACGCGCGGTCAGGACCTTGGACAGCGCTCGGAGAGCTTTGATTTAATACACAAGTATCGAGACTAGAAGTGATTTGGATTTTAAGGGCAGTTTTTATTTTCACAGTTCCCTTTCTTTATCTTGTTATATAAAACAGAATGTGCTACAATAATCCTCATTTTCGATTTTTTTCACTGATTGAATAAAAAAAAAAAATGTTTTCAGTCTATTCACATTATCACATCATTATTTTCCATAAGTTCAAAGCAGGATTTCTTAAGAAAGGAATTTTGTTATAAAACGTTGCTCTGTGAGGTTAGTGATGCATTGGCTCGATCTAGTACCAGAAGCTAGGGCTGGAATTCACTGGCCTGTTAAGCCTGGCCACACTGACACTGAATGGTTTAGAGATATTTTATGCATCTTATCCCCATCTTTCCTGAAGAATGTGAAGCAATTAAGGGTAAATCCCATCATTTTTAAAAAAGTTGAATACATCTGAAACATCACAGCACTAAATATCAACACCAAGAAGCATGCTGAAAAATGACAGCTACACAGGACAATGTGTATTTCAGGATCATGAGAGCGTTTATGCCAGGAGTGCTTGCAATATGAACCTGTGACATCTGCACATTATCATACAGCAGCCCCTGAGACATGACTGAAGTCCCCAAGTGGATGTGATTAGAGGAAGTTCTTGTTTTGCTGCAAGTGTGTTTATGCTGTAAGCTGACATATTAATGCTAAATGATTCGTCCCCTGCACCTCTGATCCTTTTCCCCCCATAATGATTAAACGCACTTTCTTTGAAAAACAAAGGACAAACACATTTCTGACAAATTCGACTCCTTCGCTGGACAGATTCAGAGAGATGAGTGGGCACACAAACCTTTAAAACCTTTTCTTGACAGCTGCATTTCATGTATATGTGTGAAGTACAGACAAGCCTGGTCTTGTGAAAAATTTCTGTCTGTGAGTGCTGGAGCACAGACACCAAGAAGCAAACTGCTAATGTTACCTGCAGGTGCACAAATTTTGTCTCACATAAACAGGTTTGCATTTGCAATACTTGCAAAGAACCACTTGTAAACACATAATACGGTTGGCACCTTCACACTGAGGTTGATATTAATTATAAAAGCTGAGTGGAAGAGGCCAAATATATATTGGTTTTGACTCCCAGAGGGTATTCAAAGGCAGAACATCCCCAGTGCATTTTGAACATTCTGTTTCAGAAAACACCAGAAATATCATTTAATGCTTTTTGCCTTTTTCTTTTCTTTCTTTCTTTTTTGCTTTGAAATCCAAAAAATAAATAAAATAAAATAAAGATCAAAGAGATACATGTCAATGCCAAAAGTGATCCTTGCATGATGTTATGCTCTTAATTTCAGCATTGCATCACAGTGCTTTATTGTCAAACATGTGTACTTCAGGTTTCAGAAGTAGCTCTTGACTGTTGAGACTGACAAATCTCAGTTTTCTTTTCACCCCACCCAACCACTTTACTGTCAGCTCTGGATGCAATAAACAAACAACACTTCATTTTAGCTGCAATTAGTCAAATCCACTTATCTGCCACATGTGTCAGGAGACAAAGTGAGCCATTTGGGTTTTACAGCTCAACTTATAGTGGCAGTTTGATTGGAGAAGGCTGTGGTAATGCACAGTTAACAGCAGTGACAGAGCCTTTTGCAGCTGTTGTGATGCTGTGTGAGGGATGCCTTAGAGAAAGCGAAAGAGGCAGACTTTTAAGCCAGCGTCAATGAAGGGATTTGAACATTGTTGTTGTTGTCGTTGTCAAGTGACAGCTTCACAGCTTTTCCCACTAGAAAGCACAAAATGAGAATAATATAGAACATGACAGGGCTGAATGGTTTGTTGAATAATAGCAGAAAAAGAAAATGAAATGTTATGTGCCAGTATTGGTGCTTACTTTTAGTTAACTAAATTTTAAATCTATGGAAACAATATTGTTTTCAGTGTCGCAGAGATGGAAGACAGTAACGCAAGCTGGAGTTAATTTATTCTGTGCAACCACTGCAGCTCTTAGAAAGTGTATTAGCCAGTATTACCATAGCTTCATTTCCTATTTAAGCTGTAGACAGTATATAAAAGATGGGCATAGCTTCTGAGTCCTCTTTCACCCATAAATTGAACAGTAAAGCTTGAAACAGCCTCTGAGTCTAAGAAGTGAAGCCAGTTTCAGTTTTCTGTGAATATAACTTAATGCTCATTTTGTTCATTACTCATATTAGTCACTATGAGATTGTCTGTTATTAAGAAACAACTTCTGTCCTGTTGTTAGTAGGAACATAAATTGTTTCTGTTTATATTCTTAATCCAAATCTGCTGAGCACCTTCGTCTTCCACACAGCCAGAAAACCTATGTAAAACATCTCAGATGGAGGTTTCTATGTGACGTAAAGGCTTGTGCATTTTGCACTCAGTCTTATTCCAAAGGTGGAATTTATTACGACTGTTGGAGCAGCTGACAACTGCACAGACTCGCCCTTATTTTCTAGATGTTGCTGTCAAAAGTAGCAAGAAAGTGATGAGGAAGAATAAAAGTCGTAGGACCTCTTGCATTAAAAACAGACATACATATTGTATAAAGATGCCACTGCAGTATTGGTGAGTGGTACGCTCCAGATGCCAAACATGATTTTTTTATGTGTGACATATTTTAACACAAAATCACATTTGGGTGATTTATTTATTTTTTAAATGTGCAGCTTATATAACGAATAACAGAAAAAATTTTTTTCTTCTTTATGTAACGACAAATTTTAAGTGAAAGACGAGGAGACAAGATTTTCATTCTGGATCTTAACTGACAAATTATGATCAAAAATAATGCCCAAACCCTAAATATGGATATCTGGAATAATATGGCTACTAGTACTTAAAGGCAATTTTAACAAACTGAACTTCCAGTGATAAAGTATTTCCTAGATTGGAGACACTGCAAATATTGAAAACATAAAAATTTAAAATATATAGTAACATCATTAAACATATTTTGATAAAATTTTGACAGCAGTGACGTTTCAGAAATGACTTGTAAATGAGGAACGCATTACCCGAGCGACCCTGTGGCTCTTCTCTAGAGAGGGACGAGAATTGGCTGGAAGTGTGAGGTGTCACAATCATCAGCTTGGCCGTCAGAGATTTGTCAGAAAATGCCTATTGGCACACATAACCAAGTACTTGATTTTCAATTACTGGCTTGGACACCCAAGGGAATGGACCAGTGGCACCAAACATCTTGACCAAGAAGGCTGTCAAAGCTATAATTGAAAAAAAAAAGAAAAAGCAACTCAATTTTTTTCTAATGCTTTGTGTGTGTGTGCATGTGTGTATGTGTGTGTGCATGAGAGAAACTTAGAGGTGGTAACAACTACTTTAATGTACAGTAATGTGACCATAATCTGAATTGGACTCCAGATTGTCCATTTCCCCTCCTACACAAGAGGAAAAAAAAAACAGTTGGTCATATTACAGGTGCTCAATATAGTTTAGACCTCCTCCACCACTACACACACACACACACACACACACACACACACACACACACACACACACACACACACACACACACACACACACACACACACACACACACACACACACACACACACACACACACTTATATATACACACAGCTCAGTGTCAATATCACTGCAGGTGGAATTAAGTGGGTAGCCCATTTCCACACAGCCTAACAACAGCACTATTGGAAGTAGCTTCAAAATAGTCCCAAGGCTGAGCTTTAAGCATTTGTATCAGGTCCCAGAGAAAGGCTCATGGAAATAGATGCCAGGAGATGCTGGTACACACGCAAACGATAAGAGAGAAGCAAAATGTTTGCATTTTCTTAGCAAACTTGCGATAATACAGTTTGTTTATTGTTGCAGTTGAAATCTCCTCCGCCTTTTCCCCTGCACTGTTGAAATACACAAGAACATTGAAGGAAACATCTGCTGACACAACTTTTAGTTCCATCTTTTCTTCATTCCCTCTGTTTTATGACCGTGAGGACATCTTTGGAAGGAAATGTGCTTTTGTATCGTTTTTTAAATCAGCCCCAAATTTCCTCTGTTGCTGACAGACTCTTGGAAGCTTCGCCCCGAAAAAACACTCTGTATTCATCATGTATTCATCAGTAGTAAATAAATTCGGGCATTAAGGCAAATTAATCCATTTGACATACTTATGCAAACTGCTCAAAAAGCCAAATAAAAAGGATAACTCACCAGTTTTCTAATAACATAATTTTCTGCCTAAAAGCAAGACCATTATAATGGCTATTTATGGAAGGAGTAAATGAATTCATAACAAAAATAAGTAAATATCACATTAGCATTATATTCTACATGTCTAGCTACCAGAAGGAAAATGTTAGTGCATATTAGTTTCAGCTATTTCACATGCTTGCAGGTATTATTACTCAGCACATGCAGCAAAATAAACATGTAAGCAGTCAGTATTTGACATAATTTGCATAGAATTTACAGTGAATAGACATTGTATTCGAAGATTTTAATAAAACCTGTCTTTATTTCTACTTTCACTGTGTTGGTATTAGTATTAAAAAAAGATTCTCTTAATCATCATTACGGAAAGATGCAAGCATATCCCGACCCCAACCTGTCACAGAGCACCAGCAGGGACAAATCTCTCACGGAGCATTTTAAACTCACCAATTAACCATCTACACAGCAATTGAAATCAGTGCAGCCTACAAAGTTATCTCTCCATTTGTGCACACTTGTGGCAGAGTGAGGGGGCTTTCCTCGTCTCAAGATCAAACACAGATTCGACTGTCGTCTGCACCCCTCCCGTGGCACAGAGCCGCCGAGATGGTGCAAACGGGAAGTGACTGGAACAATGAGACTGAAATCAGTGAGACTGAAAGCTGGATTTAGAGATACTGCATTTTTAGTATTATTTTATGAAATATCAAACAAATGATGGTGAGAATTTACCACTTCCTTCATATATTTGTGGTTACAACAATATCACTAAATGGAGCTTTATATGTTGCTTTGTGCCAGAGAAAAAGACACTCTGGTGGGAGAGAGAGAATGTGAATGTAAAACCTTCCTCAAACAACCAGCAGAGTTTGATTATTTGGATGATGAAACTACTGAAGTCAGCGTTTTTGTGGTAGTGTACAGGACTGACTGCAGAGCTTGTTTACTTCATCAAAATGCATTTAGAATATTGAATATTCAGATTTAGTTTATTCAATGAGTTTTCCTCTCAGTACCAGGCATTTAACATTTACTGGGGCTTCTTTTTCAGTTTTTTTTAGTCATTCCCTTGGCAGAGTTTTTGTGACTGCAAATCGTTTTGACTGACAGCTACTCAAAAAAACCCACCGACACCACTGTGTTTCTAATGGCATAAACTGCCTGTGAGGCGTTGTTGATGTTTCTGCTCGACTCCTACTGTAGCTGCAGCAGCAACATTGACTCATTTCTTTGCCCTGAGGTGGAGGGTTGACTTCCATTCCTTTGGAAATACTTACATGAATACAAATGAAGATATTTAAAGACACCGGCATCTGCTCGGAAAGACAGAAATTATGCGTATAACGTATTGCTGGTGCAGAATCCGTAGGCGTTGCGGGGGTGTACTTCTAAGGGGTCAACTGAGACCATTTTAAAGCATATATATTGCTAAGAAGATTTGGACATAACAAATGACCAGTGCTGATAGATGAAGATACGCTGGCTCATTTTCAGGAGTGTGGAGTGTGCAAACGATCCAGAAGTGTTTACCAAAACCAAACACTTATTTTTCTCTCCTATTCACATCAGCTATCGACTGCTATTTGCATGCTCTCTCCTAGGAAGCCAAAATTAGCTCAATTATTGTTCTCGTTCAGAAAAAAACACCATGTTTTACCCTTAAATTGGATCCCCCCAAAAAACATGGCTTGCATCCTTGAATCCTTGAATGCTTTCATACCCTCCTGCAGAAGAGTTTGTTTTTATCTAAACACTTTCTCTTAAAAAAATATATTGAAAAAAAAAATTAACAATAAAGTGAATCAAGCTAATAAATGAAGTGCCTTTCTACTGCTGAAACCATCGCTCTTGTACTCACAAATCAAGTCCTTTTCACATTGATACAAGTCTGCCAAACATCAAGCTCAAGCTCAAAAGGGCTTTTGTTGATTAACAAAGAAGAAGGACGCACAGCAGCACAGACTGCTGTAATTTTTCAATTGCTCCAATTTTTAAAAAAAAAAAAGCCAATAAAGCCAGCATATTCATTATGAATTTGACTTTTTATGCACATGGATTTGTGAGTACCAGTGAAGGACGGTGAGATAATGTTGCGTAAGTTTAGAAGAAAGATCAAAAACCTGCAGAAAAATCTTACGGAAAACTCTTTCCTGCCTACTATAAAAAATGATAAAAAAGGATATATAAAAAACACAAGCAAGACAAAAACATTAAAATAATTAATTTTAGAAGAGAAACCCAAGTGACAGGTGCGTGTCACTTGGGACGGCCATTAAAGCGCCGTCCTTGTATGTAATCAGGCTGAGGATAATAAATCTCACTTTGTTTTTCTTCCCATCTCTTCTCAGTTCTGCGTAGATGCAGGGTCATCTTACACAGCCTGTAAGACAAACAGGCAGGCAGACAGGACTGGATTTGAAAATGGATTTCATAAATGTATCACCTGCCTGGATGGAAAAGCTCTGCTTGACATAGATGGTGAAAAAGATGTTAACTGAGCCTCAAATGAGCCTCTTCTTAGAGGGCAAAGTGCCCCAGCACCACAGGTGTCACCACAAGGTCACAGACACACACAAAAAAATCTTAAAGGGTTTGAAAATTGTCTACCAGAAAAATATATGAAGGTTAATTTGATTAAGAGAATTTTAATTTTGAGGTTATGGAGTTGAAAAGCAATTTTATATCAGTACCATAAACAGCAAGCATAAAGCAGGGTGGGAATGGGCCTGACTTTATCTGGAGGTGACTGGATCACATCTCCATTCAAAACTCTGATGTATTGTTTTCACACTTTTTTGAATAAATCAACAAAATAAGGGGAGATTTTGAGGTATTCAGATATATATTTTTTCTCTGAACAAAACCTCCTCTATGCAATATTTGTGGTGATATGACAAACAAAGCATTTCCCCCAATTTATTACCTAAGCAGAAGACAAGTCTTCATTTCTTTGCATACATCTTTTCTTCATAATGAGGAAAAGAAAAAGTTAAAGTCTTGACACTGACATTTATTATTTTCCTGACCCTTGTTATAGTTTAGTTATTTGACATTTCGATCCCATCGATAACTATATACTCATATAAATTCTGAGTTAATCAGTCAGTGTAATCTGGTATGGCATTCTATCACGCCAAAATGGGTTTTGATGAAAAACATGTGCTGCAGACTAACGGGGAATATCATGAAATGCTTTGATTATGGCTGCCTGGTGGCTTCAAGTTAAGTCATTTATTTCCATCTTGATTGATTGCCACAAAGAAGTGAATCCTGCAGACTTTATTACCTGTGAAATGAACTGTGATGAGTTCTGGGAGGTGAAGTGCTTTTTCTCCAGGGTAATATTCCTTTCCTTTGATGAACAATACACCAAAAGTCTTTATCACGCAATAATAGTGGTAGAAAAACAACATCCATAAGTGAGTGTGCACTGTTAGCCTGGTGGAACTGATGGGGGGAATGTACTGTGTAGTGGAGGCTTTTGATTCTTCCTGACTGACCTGTGCTTGAAGTGCTTCTGACGGGTTTTTGTCTTGTGGCTATCGGGCCCATCTCAGCTTGGCATCATCTGTGATAATGAAAACTTTATGCCTTGCAAAGAATAAGAGTGAGAGAAGAAAGATGGAAAGATCTCCATGTTTTTTTTTCCTTTTCAGAAAAGAAAAACTGAACATCAGACTAAAATTTCACTGCCTGTCACTGGCTACAGTCATTCAAATAAAGTTTTTCCCTGTGGTCACTTCAGTGCTGCATTGGCAAAGTTAAGGCACTTTAAATTGATAGGTTTGTAGCATAAACCTATTCGCTGGAACGTTAAGACAATATAATTACACTGCAAGCAAGACGCAAGTAGGCAAACTTCTTCATGGTACTCGTGCACGGGAGAGAACCAGACAAACGCCGTTCCTTCGCTTGACCCCAGTAGCTCTCGTCCGTCCTCCCGTAACACTGTCCTTTTATTGAGGTTACATGAATATGCATAGGTTCATTAACATACGACGTCTACATACAAAGAGTACCTTGCCTGTGTGTGTGTGTGTGTGTGTGTGTGTGTGTGTGTGTGTGTGTGTTGCTGATCAAAGGGTCAAACATCCTTGGTCAGGAAGAGGGTAGACTAGACCCCCCCCCCCCCGGTGAGGAAGTCCAGCAGTTCATCTAAACAGAAAAGCACTTAGACTAGAACAGACGTAGCTACGTTAATCCTACCATAAAACAATTAAGACAAGATGCGACCTCTTCCCGTGCTCCCAGGATGTAGGTGTGCATTCTAGTGTGGAATACACACCAAGCCTCTGTAGCCTGTTAAAGATCACACAACTTATCACTACACAATTGATTATACACCTCTAAGCATATATGGTTAAATATTTCTAAGCATAAATGACAATCAACAATACAAACTCTAACATAAATTTTCTAACGAAGGGTGGAATTTCATTTCAAACCCAAAGACGAGCTTTTCCCCACACACACACACACACACACACACACACACACACACACACACACACACACACACACACACACACACACACTTCACCATATACTCCTTTCAAATCCCCAAGAGCCTTATTAGAAGCCTGTTATGGTAATATTTAAATCTTTTGGATGTCCAAGTCAGCCCATATCCAGCTAAAGATGGATTAAGGTTGCTATGAGTGTTTAAAAATAGTCACCCAAGGTTTGCACACACAGAGCAGAGCAGTGTTTTTCTCACAGTGATAAGGTCTCACATAAAGAGTGGGTGTGCTTCAATTACCGATCCAAAGCAGCCCTAAGCAGATGCAGGTCTGAATGAGGCAAAGAGGATCCCTGGCTCTGAAAAACAAGCCCTGGATTAGGTTCACGGATGCGTTGCTGTTACAAAAGCCCTGGCATTAGTCTGCTCAAAAAAACACCATGTGTAATTGGCAAAAGTTTTAAGTGAAGCTAAATTTATCCTGAAAATGGTTAAAAACCAAAACACTCAAAACTCTCAAGTAAATATTTTCATTGTTTAATCTATTTTCTGATTTTTTTTCTGTCTTAGCACTTTAATATGTTAATATGCTGTGTATTTGGTTAGTATTAAACTATAATATGTGTGACAGGATAAAAGCAAAAAACAAAGGGGGGAAACTAATCTTTATTTTTGACCCATTTATCTCATATTAGATCTGTAGAATAGCAACTGTTAATATCAATTTCTTAACTTGTTAGTACTAAAATAAATTAGACATTAATGTTACTTAATTAACTTTTACCTGTCAAAGAAAAAGTCCCAGTGTTGCTTAAAGGAAAACACTGCAGAGAAAGTGGAACTTGCGAGCCTTGTCGAGCCTTTTCCATTTATATGCATGAATAAGCTCCACTTCTAAGTGGTTCCTCACTTTGTTTAGAGCTGTGTACAGACTGTTTAGCAACTCCGTGCTGCTGCAAGGATGCAGCTCAATTCACTGATAAACAGCAGTATACAGGGAGCGTAGTGCAAAAGGGAGTGCACTACACCTTTCTCTTGTGGGTGTTCTGCTTTAGAAGCTTGGCTCTTTCAGCCGCTGAGCTTAACTTGAGGTTTCATCCTATGTCAGATCACACCACAGGGGACTATGTGGCATTGCATCTGAAGGCCAACAAGCACCTCTGTACATCAAAGCAAATATCACATGCTTTCAGCGAAAATATTCCCACTTCCCTGGTGAAGCTATGGTCCCAGAAACAGAGCTGAAGAAGCAGCTTTAAAAAGAAAAAAATCAATTAAATGATGTATATTAATAAGGCAGAAGCTGAAAATTACATTAGTCGGAATTTAAAAGGCTGGAAGCAAAAATAAAAACTTTTGGGATGCAGTGTAAAATATAAATAAACACAATTCAATGGTAAACCCATATTTTATTCACAAAAGAATGTAGAAAACATCACATTTTTAAACTGGCACACTTGAATGGTTCAAAAAAGTTGGGACAGCGGCGTATTTATCCATGTATAGCATCCCATCTTGTTTTAACAACAGTCTGCAGGATAGTTGTTGGACTTCTAGGAGAGGAATGTTGTGAATTTAGCTGCTCCGCAGTCCTGGGTCTCCTTTGTAGTGTTTTTCATTTTATGATGTGCCAAATGTTTTCAGCTGGTGAAAGGTCTCGAGCGCTTGCAAGCCGGTTCATCACCCAGACCCTAATATTTTACGGGGGTATGTGTTGCTCTAAAACCATTCAACATTTATTGTGCTTTTCAATGTGTGTGAGCATCTTCCATAAGCAATAATACACAACCCATACCATCAGATATGCAGGGACCTGATAACATGTCAGGTGGTCTCTTTCCTCTTTAGTGAAGAAAATGTGATGTCCATATTTTCCAAATAGAATTTTAAATTTAGATTTGTCTGACCAAAGAACAGGTTTCCACTTTGCCTCCAATTTTAAATGAGATCAGCCCAGAAAAGACTGTGGTGTTTCTGGATCATATTCATATACACCCATTTCTTTGCATCATAGCATTTAACCTACATTTGTGGATAGCATGGTAAACTGTGTTCACATACATGTCCCTGAGTCCATGACAAAATCATTCCTGCAGTGCCACCTGAGGCCCTGAAGATCACAGGCATCCGATATTAATTTTAGGCTTTGTCTCTTGTGAACAGAAATTTCTAGATTCTAATAGTCTTTGATGATACTTTAAACTGTTAATGATGAGATATTAACAGTTTATGTTGAGGAACAATGTTTCACACTTTGTAGAAATATAGATATATATTTTGCAGATAGGTGAACATCTGCCCATTTTCTGAGAAACTCTGCCTCTAAGATGCTCCTTTTCGTATCCTGTCATGTTACTGACTTGTTGCGATTCAGAATCTAATGAGTTGCAAAAAGTTCCTACAGCTGCTTTTATTTAGACCTGTGTACAAGCCTTTTATTGTCCCATCCCAGCATTTTGAGATTTGTTACTGCCATCAAATTCAAAATTTCTTAATACAGAACAGTTTCTCAGTTCATAAATTTGATATGTTCTCTTCATTTATTTACATTTTATGCAGTTTCCCAAGTTTTTCTGAGCAGGGATTGAAAAAACATGGCATTTTAAAGGGAACTGCTCGTCACTTGTACGGCCTCTGGTTGATTTTTGAACAAGTCAAATTTGACATTTACAAACAACTTTTTCTCATTTTTAAATCTTTAAAATTTATTATGCATATCCTGAGAACCAGCCTATTCATTTATGTCCTCTGTTTTTGGTCTATATCTTTTGACTTATATGAGTGACCTTACAAAATCCTGATGTACTAAATAGAGGACATCCTGGGCTTTCAATTGATATTTCATGTGTTCGGGTGGCCTCCAAAGAGGCAGGAAATCTCAAAAAAGTTCATTGGGAAGGTTCTTTTTTCTCAATTCTCAGGAGGATATGCTGATTTCAGAAAGCTGCTTCCTTATGAATTTTGTTAACAAGTTAAACAAAGGAAAAAAGTGAAAACATGACTAGGTACAAGTGGGTGAATGTAAGGACAAGCTTCTGGCTCGGAAGCTTTCACGATCTTCTGCATCTTCCCATTAAAAATGCCCTCTGGCACTGGTGCCCAGAGACAATGATGCCATTTTAAAGGCTAGCTAGGCTGAGCATTTAAAACCTGTTATACTCAACTTAAACAAGTATTTGTCTCTTTGATTAGTGTGCAGTGCAATTTAATTAATTGATTTTTCTTTTTTTAAATTATTGTTATAGAGAGAGTGTCTTCTTTGCAGTACAGTTAGTACATAATACATATGAGTCCAGTCCATTTTGGGCAAAAGAATAAAATTAAAAGGAAAGAATAAAGCTGTATCTTCTGGGTAAAATTAAGATATAGTGCTATCTCTTTGAGAATTTATTTATCTGGATAGAATGTGGTCAAGAATAGAAAAATTAATTATTTTAGAGACTGATTAGTCAGCCTAGTCAGCCTATGGAGATTACACATGGTCTTCTTTACTTCAGAGATTTGTTACTTCATTCAAGTAGCACTCTGGCCTAGTTTCATGTGGAACCAAGTGGTTTTGATAAAATATTTGAACTAACTCTAAATTTTCCAGCATTATGCTCATGTATCTCACAGGACACGATAATCCATTCATTATATTTCAAGCCTGTACAACACAACAGTTTCAGTATTCTGTAAATGATGTTTGTCACCACATAAAATCATCCTCCAACAGGTTATTTTTAAATAACAAATATAATGATACACTATAACTACTAATAGTAACACTGCTACTTTGGCCTTTGATCCATGAAAAGGCTTTCATGAAGGAGATCATTTGCAAAAACAGTTTTGGCACCTCATTTGAGAATGTGCTTGCTTCCTGCAAGGCACCAACATGTTTTAGCAGCAAGTGTCTGCTGGAAAGCCCCTCTTTCTAAAGTAAACAGATGGAGCAGGGTCCTCAGGTGGATACTGAGCTATTATTTTTTCTATAAACAATAACATCATACCCAGTGAAGGAAAAAACACAGCTGGAGGCTCTCGGTGATTCAGAATATATCTTCAGTTAGACATTTTGCAGTGGAAATTGATGTCAAAACAGCTGCTGTGAATGTCACCAGACTTAGCTTTATAAATTGCATATCCAGACGTAATCTGTTGAAAAACATGATTTTTAAGTAGCCTTGTCCCCTTCGTGCAGTTTCTTTTCTATCCTATGCATTTACTTGATTGTAACAGACTATTTCCTGGATTTACTACTATACAGTACAGCACAATTATATGCTCTTTTCTACCATCACTGACATTTTATGGGTTTTTTTTCTGCTGAGAAATTTGTTGTACTGTCACACTGTCGATATTACCTTAGGCTTGTCTATTCATTACCCTGCTTCAAATGATGTACACTCGTTTAGCATTAGAGTTCAGTAATTTAACGGCAGCTACTGGCTGCAAGCTGAAAAGTATTTTAAAAAAACAATTTTATTTTCCTTACCCAGAAAGCTTTTATTGGAACTAAATCATATAATAGAGACAGGTTATGTATTATTTAGTAGCAGCATTCACTTATTGTTTCCATTATTCATTCCAAACCTACTCAACATTTTTCTTATTTACACACCTAAATTATCTTTGTCTTTACTCTGACCTGATCTAAAACTTCCTCAGACGTGTGGGGAATTTAAATGTTCCTGAATCTTATTACAAAGTCCGCATGAGATTTATCATCAGTTGTGAGGGACCAAGCAGCCAAAGCAAAGAGGAAACAGGCAAAAAAGTATCTTCAAAAAGGGTTTTCTTTATTTTAACCCTCAAAAAGTCCAAAATTAACAAAATTCAAAAACATATTTAGCAGGCCCATAAAAGAGGTCAACTAAAAATAACTTTACGAAAAGTAATTTCCAGAAACTTAAACAAAACAAAGTGAGACACAACTTAACTCACAAACTGACCTAATTACAAAGACACATGAGGGTAGCTTTTATAATGATTTGGCCAAACCATTTACACACAATAAGGGGGGGAAACAAAAACACACTAATATTAACTAAGCACAGAATAACCTAACTAAACCTAAAACACCCCTGCTCCTGGTAAGCCCATGGTTGGAACATTGAGCAGGCATGTTGTTCCCAGAGTCCTCAGCCACGCCTTTTGCCCAGACAGGAAACAGCCACCGCCCAAACCCAGGTAACTCAAAGAAAGAGAAACATAATTAATATAACAAAACATTTTAGAAAAACCACACAATGCTACTATGTGCGCGCCTCATAATATCAGTGTTAGGTTTAACCAAATGATTAATGAAGAAAAGCAAACTAATAAAGTGAAAAAATGGACTGACTTACCCCTGTGTAGCTGATGCCATCACATCGGTCTTTAGTGATACATTTCATCTCAACAAACGAATTACAAATACTGCCAATCTGACATGTGATTTCCTGAGCACTATGTATTGTCTCTTTAAGATTCATCCCCAGCTCTGCTCTTGTGTGCTAATCAGGCTTGTAAGACGAGGATGTGACAAGTTTCAAATTGTAGGTGACTCGGTCGTGGATGTTGTTGCATAAATTAAGGGATTCAGTCCCTCGTGAAAGGTAAACAAGTGGAGAATGAAGGGAAATATGCAGTGGGGCAAAGAGGAGCAATTAACTGCTGCAAGATTTCCCATAGTGATTGAACTCAAGGTTTCAAAGTTTAGAAGAAGCTTTCTGCTGACACAGAGTAGTTGCAACACTTAATGCCCTTTGCTGTCGAGTTTGTTAGTTTATGTTTAAAGTAAGTGCTGTAAAAATAATACTAAAAACAAAAGAAAAAAAACACACACACACATTACTCTGATTTCTTACTGTTGTAGTGTGGATTTCTAGTTGTCTGTGATGGGGGGAAAAAAACACTTAGAGTACCTCAGCCTCAGCTGCACTTAATTTGAACACTATCTGTCATAATGCGGCAGTGTGCAGGCAGGATGGGGACCCAATCGCAAACTCACGGAGGCAGGAATGAACTCAAAATTCACAGCTTTATTGCTGGAGAGCAAAACCATGCAAACTAAACTGGGAAACTATAACACACAGCCATGAATAAGGGAGAACACGACGCAGAACTGAGAGAGACGTGGACATAAATACACAGAGGGTTAACGAGGGAAGTGGGGGAACACAGGTGACACTGATAATCATAACGAGACACGGCAGGAGTAAACACAACACTGGCGGGAGACTGTCAAAGTAAAACAGGAAGGGCACAGAGGTGCAGACAGGAGGAGAGAGAAAGCACGGGGAGAGCACAGACATACCGGGCTGGGGAAACATGGAATAAAACACAAGGAGGGGAGGACTCACCGATACACAGAGGGGCACACAGGGGGTAAAGTCACAAGGGGAAATCAAATAAGGAACATCTTAACAGAACAACCTAGGAACCGAGGCATAAATAAGGAACAAAATACAAAACGCGCGAAAACTAAGAATGCTGGGTCAACATGGCCCAGGATCATGACACCATCAAACTAATAATTATTATTATTTTTATAATTATTATCATTGTTGTTGTTGTTAATACTGGTCAGTGGATGTGAGATTTGATATGTTAACATTATAAAAACATCAAAAGAAATGATTAAAAACTAAGGGACTCATCAGCTCCTACTTGTATGTCGTCTGCTACTCTAAACACTAAAACCCAAACACTCACAGTGGAGGATCCAACAGACTGGGATGGTTTCATTAACCAGGAAAAGGCAGAGATTTTGTACGCCAAAATCATAAAAATCAGAAGAAACGGTAGCTTTTTGATCATGTATTTGTATTTGTACAGTGTTAAAGTGGTGGATGCTCATGTTAAAATCATAATATTATATTAAAATTAATTTATAATTACATTTGAAATGGCAAATATATTAAAAATATTGCATGATAAGGTCATTTTGTGTACACATCATTTCTATGAGCCAAATACTCAAGCTTTGGATTACATGAATCTGCATGTGATTCATGTAAGAGGGGACGGGATATCCTTGAGACCCACATAGCAAGGAGGTCTGGCCTGGATCTGGTATCAAGCCGGCACTGCTGGCTGACTTCTGGCATGATATGTCATCCAGATATAGGCCAGGCCTGGCATAAATGGCACTGTCTATGTGATGGCATGCCATATCTGGCTCGATTGTGGTTTCGTTCATGTGGCCTAGGCCCATAGAAAACAGGTCTGGCCCGGATCTGGCATCAAGCTGGCACTTCGGACTGACTGGTATCATGGCAAACTGTATGTCAACCAGATGTATGCCAGGTCTGGCAATGATGGCGCTATTTATGTTCCTATTTTCCTATTTTAGTTAGAAGATCCACATGCCATGTTGCAATACTGTACTGCTATGGTAGCCAACGTTTCAAATGCAGGTTTGACAGGTTTGTGAGTGTACACTTTATCCAAAACCTAGTGAGGTTTACTCATGTTTACCACTGGGTGGCTGTAGCTCATGCGGTAGAGCAGATCCCCTACTGATCGCAAGGTTAGTGGTTCGATCCCTGGCTCCTCCAGTCTGCATTTCACATCTGGCAAACCAGATCTGGGCCACCAAAGGGCCGTCATTCTTTGCCGTACGTGGGCCATGTGTAAGCACATTGTGTGGGCCAGATCCGGGCCATACCAATTTTGCTATGTGGGGAGGGGATATCCTTACTCTAGTCATACCAGCCAACATGTAGTTCAAACCTTCTGTATGTGAGGG
Source organism: Rhamphochromis longiceps (assembly GCF_057381845.1). Taxonomy (NCBI): domain Eukaryota; kingdom Metazoa; phylum Chordata; class Actinopteri; order Cichliformes; family Cichlidae; genus Rhamphochromis; species Rhamphochromis longiceps. Next base: position 38,640,173 of record NC_140568.1, on the reverse strand, counting down.
CCAGCCAGTGAGACGATAACCGGCTCAAAGGGGTAGTAAAGCGAGGTTAGCTAAAACAGGTCATTTCAGACAGTGGATGAATTGAATATACCAAGGGATGGTATAAGATTAAGGATTATTCGGAACTGCGATAATGCAAGGCTGCAAGAAACCCAAACAGAAATATAGAATTGGGATTTACAATAAGTCACCCTTCAATGATAAATGAAAAATAAAAGACCTCTGTTCTAGTTTCAGGTTCATACACAGTGAAAACATAAACTGAAATGCAGCTCTCCTTCAATGAAAAGATTTAAATTGTCAAAAGAGAAAATAAACCAATGAACACTGATTTTAGAACAAGAAACTCTGAGCTATAGTGACAACTAAATATTCTTAGTAATACTGAAAAAATAACTAGACAGCTTGGGGACTCGAAGCTCTATGTACAAAAAGAGGAAGGGAAAGTATTTTAAGCAATGCTTATTCCCGTGATGTATCTTGATAAGATCTCATTGTTAGACCATCCCTGCCTCATAAAGGCCCATGCTGTTCAAACTCCATGGCTACAGCCTGAAATGCAGACTGGCTCTTAACAATTTGTAGTCTCATGATCCAAGGTATTGAATTTATAAGATTTTTTTTTTTTGTCTCATCGGTAAGCTCCTCCTCCACAGAAACGGCTCCAAACATACTACAATTGAGGTTTGGTTTTAATGTGACTTGAGTTTGTAGTGTTTCTTCAACTGATGACAGAGAGTGCATACATTTGGATACAAACTGTAACTGATCATTTGTTAAGATACTTAATAACAAAACAGACTCAAATACAAAAAAGCCACACATCCAACAGATGTTTTCAATTTGGACTGCCAAATGTTTTGACACAAACATCTCAAGTCTCTTTGGACCCCACAATAATTAGATTTCTAACAAAATGATAAGTATGTGTTTGTGCTGTGGAGCTAGTTTAAAATCAGCTCATCACTTTTACTGTAGCAATTCCTTCACATTACAGTGAGTGATTTTATTTCATCTGATGATGCCATTCCTTACACAGAGAAGTTTTACAGTATTTTTGAGTTGCTGGTCCATTGGTAGTTTCCAATCTCATTTCAACCTGACTGTCATTTATTAAAGAATTGGCAGAAAGCATTTACCAGAATGTCTCTGTTTTCCCTCTCAGTGTGGCAGAATTACACACTATTTTTAGATAGTAAAAAAACAACAACCTTCTGTTATTTAATAAGTTTAAATCATCCCTATCAAAATACAAGGCAGAGACTACTGCCCTTACAGTTTGTCTTGATCTCATTGCGTTGTGTTCAAGGTTTTTTTTTTTTTTTACTCTTTTTTTGGCAGTTAACTTGTGTTCTCCTGAGCTGCCAACCCCCATATAACTATGACTCAAGCAGTGATGCAGCATAACAAATGTGTCTTTGGTGTGTGGAAAATTTCCCACTTTCATATCCTCGTTTGCCGTAAGACTTCAGCTTGTGTGTGTGTGTGTTTGTGTGTGTGTCTTTTTCTGCAGAGATCCGTGAGGCCTTCAAAGTCTTTGACCGCGATGGGAATGGGTTCATCTCAAAGCAGGAGCTGGGCATGGCCATGCGTTCCCTTGGCTACATGCCAAATGAGGTGGAGTTGGAAGTCATCATCCAGAGACTGGACATGGATGGTGAGGCCAGCAAACAGATTGGATTTTACTATTTTAAATCACAAAAGCGCAGATGCTTTGTTCTGCTTTTGCCCACAAAACTAGGCTTTACTGCAGAAAAGAAAAAATCAGCTATAATGAACACTAACTGTTCCTCTTTTCTGCAGGTGACGGCCAGGTGGATTTTGAGGAGTTTGTTACTCTTCTGGGTCCAAAGCTCACAGCAGCTGGGTTACCAGACAAATTCAGTGGCACTGACTTTGACTCAGTTTTTTGGAAGGTGCTCATTATAAAACATTATTTCTTGTTATTAAAAGGAGACAAAGACATCATTAATGTGGTAAACTTCAAAGCTATTAAACATTTAGGTTCTTTAAAGGAATAGCTGTTTAAATTGTTACATCCACTGATTTGTTAATGGAATCCTGGATCTTTGTTTGCATGTGGCGGCAGTCTTATCACTTAGTCAAGTCAATTTTTCATGCAAAATAGATATTAATTTATTTACAGACACCTCATTAGACAATCAGCTGTTCATTTTGACAGTGTGATAGAAATTAGTGGGGATGTAGCTCATGTCAGGGTTGTTTTTGTTGTAGCTGTGTGATAATAGCATTGAAATGCCTGTCAAAAAAAATGAGGTTCCAAACTGAGTCTGAAAGAAAGGGAATTAATGTGAGTTTTTCATATGCTCAGTGCACAAAAGAAGAATCACACCTGCTGAGGGAGTCGAGAAGCCCAAGAGAGTGTTGCATAGCATCGTGTAACATTATATAACAGAATACTAGTATGAAGCATGTGCTGCTGGATTGATCACACAGTGCCTTCAGTCACAACAGCGAGATGAGCTTAGGCTGAGCTCAATTCATATGTGACAAGCTGGGAGTGAGACTGGTGTCTGTGCAGTGATGCACAATATTGACACCAAAGGGTCATTTATGTGTCTGAGATGCCAGGGTGCTGACGAGACTGACCAGTGATCACTAATTAAGAAATAAAACATTGATAGTCAAATTAAGAATACATAATGCAGAATGGTTTTATTGTTCTGTGAACAAATTTCTCTTTAACAATTCTGTTCACATAAAAATGAGAAATGAGAAATTAATAGTAGTTTAGAAAGTAATTACACTCACCAGACATTTAATTAGGTAGACCTTGCAAGCACTGGGTTGCCTTAATTCTTTGTGGCATGGATTCAACAAGGTGCTAGAAACATTGCTTCGAGATCCGCTCCTCTCTGGATAGTTTCTTTTTTTCTGACCAGTCCCTGTATACCATAAAAAATGGTGGTGTGGAAAAATCCCAGTAGATCAGCATTTTCTGAAATACTCAGCCTAATATGGCACCAACAACCATTGCTCATTCAAAGTGATTTAAATCACCTTTCTTCCCTGTTCAAATGCTCAGTTTGAAATTGAGTTACTGCCATGTAATTAGCTGATCAGATATTTGTATTAAACAGTTGAAGAAGTGTATCTAAAACAGTGTTCAGGGAAAGTACTTTAGATTACACCAAATAAAGGGGAATGTAAGGGATGTGGTAAAGGCTAGTAAATACTTTTTTTGCTGCCTTATTCACCTTTATTAGATTGACTTCAGCGATTATGTTGCATTTGTTTTCCATTTTATGAAATATTTAAGATAATCTAATATTTATTATTTACTGAAAAAAACACAAAATCCCAAGGTTAAAATTTTAGATCTGGGGCACATGTTTCACCTAAAATGAGGAGCTTGCACTCAAATCAGAAATAGGATTTGTTGAGTAACAGATCCACCTGGGGAATCTCTCACTCAAATTTTCCTTTGATCTAAATGTCATTCATTTAGAAATCTAAAATGCACATTGATATCACTCATATTTTCCATCTTCTGGTAAAGCCTACACTGCAGAAAACATTTTCTTTAAATTACAAGACAGCAGTACTATTTATGCACTTACATTCTCTTTATATTTTATGCCTGTGTGTGTTTATAGATTTCTGTCTTTGCATTTGAATGTTTTTACTGTGCCTTCCAGCCTGTGTCCACGTTAATGTTTGGTGTGTCTATCCCCAGTGTGACATGCAGAAGCTTACAGTGGAGGAGCTGAAGAGGCTACTGTATGACACCTTCTGTGATCATCTTTCCATGAAAGACATCGAAAACATCATAATGACTGAGGAGAATCACATAGAGAACCCCGAGGACTGCCAGGTGGACATAGACAGTAAGGAACCTCCTATATTTCAGCATACTGCTGTGTGTTTTGTACCCTGAAGTTAAAGCGAAAGTCTAGAACGTAATCAAGATTTTCTAGAGACAAAATAAATAAATAAATAAAATAAACAAATAAATGAATAAAATATGAATATTGAATAAAAAATAACATTCTGGGTTTTTTTTCTTCTTCTTCTTTTTTTTTTAAAAAAACTTTTAACTGCTTTGTAGAAATTAGCATTGCTTATAGGTTATAGGTCCCTAAAGCTATATGAAACATGGTGTAGCTCTTCATGGTGTATTTAAAAGATATGACATTTACATATAATAATGTATTATTTATGCTAATAACAATGTCTTTGTAAACAAAGCACAAGGTTTCCTGGGCTGTTCAGGCCCTGATAATCACAGACACTCTCTACACACAAATGGTTGTTAATTGTTGTAAATGATATCTGTTATTAATTTCACAAATGATCTTCACTTGTAAATTACATCACATTTGCAAGCTCTGTCCTTTTCTATGATTATGTACTTGTCTAAAGTATGAGATTTCGAATTATAGGGAAAGGCCAGTATAAATAGTAAAAGCACTAAAAGCAACAATAACAAGGACCATAGAAAGAAGATGAAAAGACAACAACACATAAAAGCAAGTCTGGAAAAAATGGGGCTTTTAAGAAGGGATTTAAAAGAAGTCACGATTCTGAGAGCCCTACCTCCCCAGGCAGGTCACTCCAAAGCTAAGGGGCCCTGCTAAAAAAGCACAGCCACCTTTAGATTTAAACTTTGACTTTGAAAAAGCCAAGAGGCCTCCACCTGTGGATCCAAAGCTGCTAACTGGCTTATATGGGGTCAGTATTTCTGTCATGTACTTCAGTGAGGAAAATCTTAAGATAAATTCTAGAATGATTAAGGAGTCAACAATAAGTAAGCCAGGATTGTGTAATGCGATACCATCTGCTAAACCTATCATGGTCTCTGGGTCTTTGAGTACTTTTTCTTTCTTAAATGTTTAATTCCTTTGGCTTTGTGTAAAGAAATGTATGTTCAAGTTCTTTTCTTTTTTTTGTTTTCTCTTGACATTTTTTGTATTTTACTATATATTGTTAATTATTATATCTTTCCAGCAACCTCTGTCTAAATTTTTGCTTAGTATTAAAGGTCTACTTTTTAGGTTATCTCTGGTTTTTTGTGTATCTTGGTTGTCAGTGTTTATTTTTCTATATATGCCGTTGTTGTTATTCCCTTTTGTGTCCTAAGTCTTGTTCATCTCCTGCTTTGTATAGGTTTTTATTGCTTATTTTCTAGCCTTGTTTATTTAGTGAACTTCATTTAGTTCACTTTGTGTTTCCATTGTGTTTCACTTTGTCTGATGTTTGTTTGTCTTTCTGTGTTCACCTGGTCCTCTTGTCTTCTTCACGTGTCAAGTTAATCCAATTCTCCTATTCTGTTGTGTCACACTTCCTGTTTTATTTTATAACTGTTGGTCTCTGTGTCGTGTGTTGAGCTTAACTTCCCCCCGCCTCTCATTGTGTCTCCAGCTGTGTATCCCACCTGTTAGCTCTCCACTTGTGAACCTGTGTGTAATCTTGTCTCGTTCATTGCTGTGATGTCCTCATAGCTGTATCTTTCAGCTCTCTTCTCTGCATTGCTGAGTATCTCCTTGCTTGGTTCCCTGTGAGTCTGTCTTTTCGATCACTGGCTTTCTTCCCGAGTTGGCCCTGAAATTTTGGACTTTGTATTTTTGGACTAATCAACTTGTTTTGAATTAAGCTTCCGCCTTCCAGCATCCAATTCAGTTTGCTTGTACTTATATTGTCCCAAATCATAATAATAATACAGTAACAACTATTTACATTGTCGAACAGTATGAATACATTATTATTTCTTTCAGATTAAGTTCTCATACTTCAAAATTCCCCACAATCGCATTTGAAAACAAAAAACAAACAAACAAACAAAAAAAAACCACACCAAAACTCAGCCCTCCCATCAACCAGTTTCTCCCATCAGCAAGCTCACTCGATTAAAATGTGCTCTAGGTGCTTATCAGCAGTAAGTGAACTGCTGTGCTCTTATAGGCTGCTGTTCTGTAATATGAAAAATATGACATTATTTCTACTCCCCTCTGTCTTTCTTCTCACTCAGTGGGGGGAAAAAAACAAAACAGAAAAAACAAAACAAAAAAACAAATTATGCCTCTTTATTATTAGATACATGAAATTTGCTGATGATTTTCTCTCAAAAGTAATTTGATGTTTTCTCCTATGTAAATTGTTTTTAAACAATATTTTATCAATTTTCATTTATTTATTTTTTATTGGGGAAGCGGAGATGTAAAAGTACAACAGATATGAACTCTAACTTTACTGGAGATGATTCTGCAGCTGCGTTGGACCTAAACAATTACACCTTTGATTCACAATAGTTTTGATGATGTTTTGTCCATTAATATGCCAGTCGGGTGCCCTTTCATTGGTTTATTGTTCCAAAACTCCAATTAACATTTCAATCTAGATGTAATTATGTAGCATACAGGTGTGAAAGCAAATTTTCTTGGCTGTGCACACTCCCCTTCATTTGTGTTCTTGTAGTTGTATGATTTTGTGGTGAGCTTTTCATTTGGAAATAACAATCAAATGTCTTTCAACCATTAAATAATACCAGATTCAGTGGACCTTCAGCTCATTTTGCTTTTCCTTGTGTCTCTTCCTACTTCCTTTTCCCCAGGCTCCAGCCCGACGCAGCAAGTCAAGCAAACTTGTGTGCGCAAAAGCCTGATATGCGCCTTTGCCATTGCTTTCATCATCAGCGTCATGCTCATCGCAGCTAATCAGGTGCTGCGAAGTGGCATGAAATAAGAGTTGAGGCGTTTTCTGCCTTGACCAGCATTTACTGGCTACCATAAAAGACTGTGAAGATGAAACTCAAAAACAAATACAGACAATCACATGCGTGTAAAATAAAACATGACTGTAGAATACAAAAACTGGAGTCCCCAAGGACACAGACATTTGTCTTGGTGACAAATACATGCCGACAACTTACAGTTCCAAGGACACCTGGACCTTACGTACCAAGAAACAGTGGCGCTCTTATAATGGACAACTAACTACACATATCACTCTTCGTAACACAACATTTAGTATTCATTAGCTATGTGCATTTGAGCAGTGTTGCATTCAGTATGGTGGCAGCTATAGAGAGTTTAGTGACTGTCCAGTTTTGTATTTGTTCAGTGTACTATGGGGTTTGTTAATATTAAATAGAAAGAATCTGTGAAATATTGTGGGAAGTGTCAATGTGTGCAAGGTCTGGAGTGCACGGTGCTCTGCAGAAATTGTATGGGGTGCAACATTGTTCAGAACCACTTGGGAATAACAATAGCTTGGTAAGAAAGTGAGATAATAGTTTATAGGGTTTAATAGGTTTGCAGGGCGGTGGATGTGACTGTGTGGATGCTCCCATTCATTCACAGGCTGCGGGGCTTTGGTCTTAGCAGGATGGTGCAGGGTGAAGTAGGTTAACTGTTCTCGGGGGGAAGATGCTGAACTGACAGGCAACTGGCTGAAAATAACTGGTCATGCAGTAAACACTCGGCTCTGTCTGCTTTGCAGGCTTGAGACAATGATCATCATCTATGCATGACATGCATGGATTTAAACAGTCGTCTTGACACATTTGTAAAAGTTCTTCTTAATGTATTAATTGTTATGACTGTGTACTAGAGCTGTTTTCGATTCCTTAATGAAAACTGTGAGCAATTGTGTGTGGTGCAGGGTATCAGCATTCACAACAAATATAAAGCATACAACTGCATGACAAAGAAGGGCTGTGGTAATATACAGTATGCTCCTAGAAAAAGTCTTTTTTTTTTGGAATTGCTAAGCTATGGACATGCAGGCCTGAAGTCATCACACACTCACGGGGCAGTAACTGAGTAAAAAATACATCACTCAAGTATTTAAAGAATATGCATCTGGTTGGTAATAGGGAAAAATGTGAAGCAATGTATATTGTTCTTTTTAAGTGTTTTTATGTCTGGACATGTTGCTAAAGAGCAATAACTGTATGTGAAATAGACACAAGACGTTACACAAAACTCAGTACAGACATGAATCCTTGAAATTGTTTTGCATTAGTTTTCTATAGCACTTCTAGAGCAGATATATTTGGTGATGTTCAAGGGAAAATGGAACTACTGTCTTATTCATTGAGATGGAAAGCTCAAGCACGAGAAGACTGTATGTCTGAAGCTGCCCATTGAGTTAAAGTTTAACAGGGGCTGGATGGCAAAGAATTGCAATAAAATAATAACATGTGAAACAACACACAAAGTGTGTAGTTTAGATTGTTGTGCATGCAATTAGGTACGGTCTCTTGTTATTAATGTGTATTGTACATATAAGCCAACATTACCAAAGCTAAGGAGGAATCTGTGACTGGAGAACTGGGCCACATAAGGGCCCAATTTCTGATATCTGATCATTTTGAATTATTGAACAGAAATCAGAAATGCTGCAGTCTCTTATAAACTTGTATTTAACACCAGCCAAAGATATAAAAAAAAGCCCTCCACAGTACCCTGAAAAAAGACTCTATAAAGACAGATCTTATGAATATCCCTTGTTAAGTCGTGATGTATTGACCTTTTGATGATACTGTTTTCTGCCCAAGCCTCTACTGTGTTGTCTGAGATGCGAGTGTTTTAAGTGCTGCAGTGCTGTGTCCCTCATTCAGTAGATCTGAGTCAAATGGGAAAAAATCATCATTCTGCCACTGCCAGCTTCTTATTAGCAAAATTCATTTTTAGCATACATTTAAGTTACGCTTTTATAAAACTCATTGTACCCTGCACTACTATTTAAATGGTTCACAAAAAGATCTAATACTGCTCAACAACAATGTCTATATAAATTATTTTGGCAGACGAGACGTCGTCATTGCAATAACTTGGAAATCATGACTAACCTTGTGTTATAGATGGTGTTTTCTAAGCTTTCGGGCACTTGCAGAGGAATTATTTCACCAACAATTAGCCAAATGAGTTGCAGCTACTTTCATGAAATTGTATGTCCAAAAGCCTAACTTCAATCCCAGTTTGATTTTTGTTAATACCCAAAGTTATAGCAGTGCTGATCTATACTATAGGGTTTTACTATACTTTACTATACTTTGTTTTAAAAATACTCAACTTCTAACTCCTCTCAACCTTATACATCCTCCTTTTTCATGGGTGCCTGTACTACACAGGAAAACAGCTACAATAACCACTGAAATGGTGCCTCGCTGTTTGCTTGCATTTGGGATCTGAGGGAGTATTTGGACCCAGTAATGGCTATTACATCAGACTTAACAAGGAGATTGGCTGTTCCTCAAACTTGGATCTAAAAGGAGCCAAAACCACAAACAGGAATCAAAAACACAACTATCTCACAGAGCCAGGCAGGGTAAGGACTATCACATGCACCTCAGCAATTTGTCAAAAGTGTCAGCTCTTAGGGGAACACAGACAAAAACAATAAAAGTCCATTTATTCAGATAAACCTTTGTTTCCATTTTGCACTTTAACATGTGCTGCAACGCACAAATACAGCTCACCGCCATGATTGTTCATCCATTTCCAAAAATAATTTAGACATAAAGAATCACTTTACCATAGATGTATCTATTTTTTTTTTTTTTTTTACTAGAATGTGATGAATAGATTATTACCTGACTGGCAAAAGATGCTCGCATTCACTTCCTATATTACCAGTGAGGGAACATTGTCATTGGGGAATAAAGTTATTAATTTGATTTGTTGCCATATTCTCAGACATTTTGGCATTGTACACAAACATAGAAATCCATCAGACATGGATGTATTATTTATTATCAGAGCAAAATGTACAAACCAATATTTATTTTCTTTTAACAGGTGAAAAAAAACTGTACAAACATGTTGGTAGTCTACTGAATGTTCTGCATTGCACTGTACTTTATACCTGTCTTTGGATCTTGCAAAAATGTTTATTGAACATGTGATATCTGTTCATTGACTCCACCTGATGTTCTTCTATGTCTGTGGAATAGTGTTTCACCTGAATAAACCATATAACAACTGTGTCTATATTGTGTCTGAAATCATTTTCGATTTGTCAAATCCTCAATCACAGACCACGGGATAACTCTATGACATGGTGTGGATCAGTTTCAGTGGTATTGATCGACATCCTGACATTTCAGATTAAAATCCACAGAAAATGATGGATTTTTTGTGGTGTATTGAATCCATGGATTGCTTTATTCTATTTGGAAACACCCTTTGGCTTAGAGTGTTTTGGCCCCATCTGTCACATTTATCCCGACAAAATGACCTTTTCTATTTCATATTTCCAAGAGCTATAGTCAGGCTGCCCTAATCTAAAGCAGTCTAGAGGATACTATTTCTAACAGTAACTAACTATAACCTGCTGGCTTATATGCACATAATAGAATTTACAGTACTATTACTGTATGACTTAAAACAATTCTATCTAAGACTGTCTTGAATAACTAAAACGGCAGTATGTCATATAATTGAATCATTTTGACACGTCAGTAATTGTCTGTAAAGTAAGGTAGCCAACAATGTAAAGTAGCTAAATTCCAAAGACATCTTGAGATGCAAAACCTATCCAAATACCACATGACTTACTGTTTATGTTTTTGCAAAAAGACAAAAAACCCTGTGGATGGTGAAAATTTTAAAATGCATTAGTATGTATTTTTTGTTTCAGCTTTTGATAGCAGTTTAAAAATGACACTATCAACATTAAGACTGATTGCCAAGAAAACTTTCTTTCATTGCTGCCACTAGGGCTGACATTTTCTTATGCTAAATGGCATTGGATTTCCAGCAAAAGGGAAGTATGTTTACAATTCTGTATTATTGTAGGGTCTTTACCTCACAATATAAAGCACCTTCAGGCAGTCTGTTGTTGTGATTTGGCACTATATAAAAATAAATAAACTGAATTGAGCAAACTGGCCTGGAGCAGCTCGCAGTTAGGGTTTCAGAGTTACCGATGGACATCTTCAGCATGGCAGATCCAAAATTTTAAAAAAGCCGCTTCACTGGAGGAAGAACTTTTTTTTTTTACACTGATTGTTACCTTACACCAAATACAAATATAATATACATTAGCTTTTTGAATCAAAGTACATTTAAATTCTCATCTATAAAATGGTATACTTATTTATAATAATAAGTACTGGCAAATAAAACTTAATTCTGTGGATATCAATTTTTAAACAAAGTATATCCAAGTAAAATGCCTTTCTTTCCTGAGTCTGTGGAACTCAAATAGGTTGTAATGTGTTTTAACTTTCAGAAAGCTCTCACCACCTGCAACAGTCGTACGCAGCATGCAAATTATATGCAGAGCAATGCACACTTCTCGAAAACTGCTCTATTTATGTGGTTTATAATGATAATGCATGACTGCAAAAAACAGTGTGTAGAAAAAAAAACACTCAAGAGGCGCTTGGTGCTAACATTTCTGTTAGAAATGAAGCAAGCTAACAAACACTTGGAAAGTCAAGCACTTTCTTTCATATGGACTTAGCTATGAGCTTTATTTTCACTTGTCTCTCTTTAAATTTAAATATTTTATTGCTTAGTACAGTAGCAACACTTTTAAGATTAGCCACGTTGCTAGTAGCAGCTAGCTGAAACAGTCTGAAATCATGGCCTTAAAAAAAAAAGGAAAAACATCCATGTCTGTTGTTGAAACTGACCAAGCGACCTACACTAAATTAAATAAGACAACAGGCATAAGGAGTAGGATACTTTGAAGGATTGCTAATATAAGGGAAGAACATGGACACTCCATTCCAACATTTTCTTTGTAAAATAAAGTGTGCTGGAGCCCAGTATATAAAAAGGAATACATGACAATGAAGGACTACTGTTTTTTCTTTATTTATGACTCTGTGTGCTGTATGATGGTTGTCAGATTATGAAGAAACAAGTGATACTTGTAGTGATATTTGTAAGCTCAGGTTGGTGAAGACATAGGCTCCTTAACAAACTACCTAGTCTGCAGAGCCATTCTTGGATGTATTTGTCAGTAGACTCAAATAAACTCATGTCTAAATAACAATGTATTGGCTTTGTTTCCTAAATTCAGTTTTTTTTTCTGTCTTTGGCATGAAAAACTCTCAAATGTCAGTTGTGTTCATGAAATTACATAAAGGACACATAATGTGTGAAGACATTGGCCTCATATTCCCCTGGAACAGGAAAGGAGTATCATGATTGATAAACAAAAGTAACAGAGCTTACCACTTTAAATAATACTGAGAAATACTCAACATTATTAAATACAGCAATATAAGTAGTGAAATAGAATATCCTTGTATATACATGTTTTTCCCCTGTATGTAGAAATGTATGTGTAGGTAAGGGGAATAAATATAAAAATCTCTACAGACACAATTAAACAAAATAATGTATGTGCTTTTTCACTTGTTAATCCATCGTGGACTTACATTTCCACTAATAAGGTTTATACTGTTTTATAATGTGTCCACATTTTTTACAACCCGACTAGATAGCAAATAGCAGCGTAAGCCCTTACCCGAGTGAGTAACAGGTTTGTCAATCCCAGAGGGGGAGGAAATCGGAAAGTATTTCATTTCTTTTGTCTCAACATTAATCAGTTTCCGAATGCCTCAAGGTGAACACTGGTAATCAAAAGGAAATAACCGGTATGACATTCATCTTTTCTGTGCGCTACGTAAAAACCTTGGAGACACAGAAAAGAAATAGTCCTTAGTACAAACCAATGGAAGAGCAACAAACCATTATTGTGACCTAATGATCAGTGGAGGTCAGAAAATGAAGCTGCACATGAACCCACAAATCATGGTTGAAAAAGAAGAGTCACTCCTCAGTTTCTACTTGAAGGTGCAGTGCTAAAGTTAGAAGCTTTGTTGTTTAAAACCCCCCAACTTTTTTCCCTTTAAGAGAAAAGCTAGAGTTATCGCAGATTTACTATGGGATTGGTGACTCACGGTAATATTATCGCTCAACTGCAGTGCAAAAAGAAGCTCTTATTGCATCAGTCCAAAAGGGGATTTCACTGAAGTTCTGCATATCACTAGTGTCTTTGTTGCTCTGAGGCACAAACTTGTGAAAGCTTAAAAACTTTGCCCTTGTTTCAGTTAAAAGAAAATAAAAACATGTCAGTCTGGTAAAGTCTGGTATTGACTGATAATTGAAAACCCAAAACTATTAAATAGGGTTTGTTTGGAGGAACACACATTTAAATAGTGTTTGTTAATAATAGCCATGTAATGTTTCTAGTTATGGCTTCACTTCACATTCGACCTCTTGCCTTGGTGACTGTATCATATCAGTATCAGCAACATATTACAGAGACAGTCTCTTGACATTGTAACATACCTCCTGTATTTTATGAGACTGACATTGTTCCCTGGATCTCCTATGAGTGAAACCGCAGGAACATTCCCTATTTATGAGCCATATTGTTTGTGTGTGTGTGTTTGTTTTGATATTTCACTGGAAACGATGTCAAACAGTGTTGTTCTCTTTTTATTTGAATTTGATACTAAATTCAAGTGGATATTCTTGTTTCAGCCAATTCTTCCAAATACCCTACTCCCTTTAGTACACAACAGGTCATTATCATTCCCCAATATTGTGCTTAACACATTTAAACTATCCAACTAAATTCATTGTCAGGGAACTCTCTGTAGTGTTTGCCAGTCATTGTAAAACTGGACTGCCCATACAGCATACAGATTACTGGTGCAGCGAAATTGCAGCGTTGTCAATTATATCAGTGCATATTGCAACATCTGATCACGTTGTTTTTAACAGGGACATTAGCAGTCACATCAGGCCACAATATTTCTCACAGAGTGCAAATGATTAAAAGCGCTGGTTCTCACAGCAGCAGAAAAATCGAGACATTTCTCATCCATTACTGATGAGCCTGTTTAGCCTTCATAGATGAAACCCTGGATAGGCTCATTAGTCTTTGGTTTTTTATTTCCATATTTTAGTAAGACCAGAATTAGAAATGATTAAATACTTCATCTGAGTCATAATAATCCAGACCAGCCAACAGTAAACAAAGGTGTAGAAGGCAGAACTATAATACACATTTGCAGTGTGCAGAACACAATTTACTTTAGGCTCAAGCTTATTTATAAGTCCTATAAAAGTAGTTTGAACTCATTTTAAAGTCATCCCCTAATTCCCCACTGATCACACATAAATTAGAAAACAGAAAAATAATGTGTTGTGTGTCTCTTAATTTGTATGTGAACTGCCAGTGCCACCGAGTCACACCCGAAACCTCTCACCGCAGTCCTGCCTCCTTCAAAACTGTCTGAGAAATCCGTAAGTCTAGGAACAAATAGGCTTTCTGACAGACAAAATAAAATCAGATCAAAGATCAAGATCAAATATTTATTGAAAATAAAATCAGTATGCTGTCCTCCCTGACACCTCTCTGAACAGACAGTAGGTGCAATGGTCTTGGGTCGGTGACCCAGTGTTTTAGTTTTTTGTATTATTATTATTATTATTATTATTATTATTATTATTATTATTATTGATCTTGGATTTGATCATGGTTTTTTGACTACTAGTGTTTTTGGTTTCGATTTTGTATTTCTTGCTTTCCAGTTCTTCTTGGTTTGTGATTTCTTGTTCTTAGGTTTTGGTTCCTGTGTACTTGTGTTTAGCGTAGGTTTAGTTCAGTGTCAAGTCTGTGCCTGTCGTGTTTCCTGTTTTACTTTGAAAGTGCATGTCTCATGTCAGCATGTCTGGATTGCTTCCCCTTGTCTTGTTAGCTCTGATTTCTCCCAGCTGTGTTTCCCTCCTGTCTCCCATTCCCTTGTTGTGTATTTTAGCTCTGTGTTTTCCTTGCTGTGGTGTGTTGTACCCTCACCAAGCTGTGTGTTCTGTCTGCCCGCCTGCCTAGTTTATTTTGTACTTTCAAGTTTAGTTAGGCGTCTAGCAATAAAGCTGCTTTTGAGTCTAAGTTTCTGTCTTTGTGTTTGAAATCATATAATAAAACACTAAAACTCACACTGAAGCTAATAAATACTAAATTAAAACTAAACTTAAATATGCAAACCTATTATGGAAACTAAGTGAAATTACACTGAATGTAATGAAAATGTTAGAATGATATAAAATAAAAAACTAATTAGAAATATTAAACTATAATAACCATGTTGATAGTCATTACATGTTTTCATTTTGATAATTATGGCTTTTAGCAAATTAAAAATCTAAAGTCTATGATTTGAAATGATTAGAAAATTACACTACAGAAATGTCAAACTTATGTAAACTGTGTTCATTTATTCATTCAATTCTTGATTAGCACTCCTTTATCACAAATTACTTCAGTAATGCCACGTGGCACACAAGCAATTGGCTTATGTCAGTGCTGAGGTTTTATTGCTTTGAAAGACGACTTCAACTTATCTCTATTTTTGGGTTGGATGGTTCTCTTCTTCCTCTTCACACTATCACACAGATTCTCTATGGGGTTCACATCAGACAAGTTAGCTGGGCAATCAAGCACAGAAATAACATGGTCAGCAAACCAGTTGGCAGTAGTTTTGGCGCCACTGGCAGCTGCTAAGTCCTGCTGGAAAAGAAAATTGGCATATCTGTAAAGCTTGTCAGCAGATGGAAGCGTGAAGCACTCCTGTGGATGACTGCACTGTCATCTACCAGCAACCACCAATACCAGCATATGATATGGCACATCACATCATAAATTTAAAATTTCAAAATGAAATGCAGAATTTACTTTCATTTGAAAAGAAGACTTTGGAAGACTGAGCAACAGTCCAGGTCTTCTTCCCCTTAGCCCACATAAGATGTCTCTGATGTTGTGTCAGCTTCAGATGCTTGATATTAGGAATGTAGGAACTGCAGTCATGCCTTTTGCTCATGCATAATTTTCTAGCACACTTTTCCCTTGTTATCAACTTTTCATTAATATGGTTCGACGCAGCACTCTGTAAAACAGCAAGCCTTTTCAGCAGTGACCTTCTGTGGCTTACCCTCCTTGTGGAGAATATTAATCATCATCTGGACAACTGTCAAGCCAGCATACTCCACGAAGTTTTAATTTTGATGATTCTTAGTCATAATGATCAAAACTAAAGCAAAAAGTGCTTGAAATATTTGTTTTTTAACATATGTTGTAAATGAATTTTACTTCTTGATATTATACATTTTTTTAAATGCACAAAAGTTGAAAACAGGGGAAAACAATATGTCGGAAACCCTTCTTCTGTGGGGTCGAGTGCAAAATGCAGCAGTTGTTTGTTATTAAGAAAAAAGACTTTAGCATGGCACATTATTGGAGCCAGAAAAGATACACAAGGAGATTATCTTCACAAGAAATAAGTCTGGTCTTTTTAGTAAAATAACTACAGCGGAAAATTAACAAAGAAGTTATATAATAGGATTTCACACAGACAAACACGAAAGCTGCTCATCTTCAGCCAACTTCCACTTAGATTTCACTGGAACAACATGTAATTTCATCCAAGCCAGCCACTTCCTCCCTCCTCCGGCCTCATCCAGCATGTTCACAGCTCAGGAGATAAAGCAATCAGAAGACTTTCAGGAAATCAAACAATGCTGCATTTCCTGCCAAGGAGAGATGTCAATCAAGTCGACCCCAAGGTCCAGGCCAGTTTACTTGTGTGAGTGAGGATCTAGGAGACCTATTTCATGCCATCAGTGTCAACACTGATAGCAGATGAAGCGTTCACTGCCGATGCTGGATCGCTACATTTAGTCCTATTCAAGATTTCTTTTTACTCTTCATTGTTTGGTTTCATTTTTTCCTTGTGTATTTGTTTTTGACAAGAAACGTTTTTAGTGTTTGCAGTTGAATCCTGCCCGCGATCGAGCTATGTTAGCGAGATTTGAAAATTTTCTAAGCAATCTTTCTCTCCATTTTTTTTTATCCATTCTGTTTGGCTTGTAATATTGCTTCTATAACCTAATCACTATAGATAACTTCTAGATATATTAATGAGCAAAAATATATAGGATATAAATGGAATTTTCCCAAGATCACAAAAACAAAAAAGAAGGATTTGAATGCATTCTCTCAAGTCTTAAAAACCAGGCGTATATAACAATAGCTGGAATATCTACAGTATGTTCCTAGTGGAATCCACTAAGTCAGTTTTATTCCCCATTCGCACTTATATTCATGTAACACTTCACTTCATGCCTCTAAGCACTTAATATCATACTCACAATCCAAAGGATGAATCAGTTAAGAACACTTCAAAATGCACACTAAAAAGATCAAACCACCGACCTGCTGATTAATACAGTAGATGACCTGCTCTACCCTCTGAGTGCCCCTGCACAAAGTGTACAATCGTTCTCTTTCCCTGAGCGGAAGCCTAAAAGACAAGTTATATGTAAGTGTTACAAATAACTTGTCCTAATACTAGTACAAGTCTTATCCTAATGCTAGTTTTAGGGATTTAGTTTTGTCGCTGATTTACTTAAACTAAGGTAACTGTAGCAATCAGCCAGCTGTGACTGGCAAGTCAGCATTTTTTCTTTCAATTTATTAACCACCAGTTATTGTTTTCTGCAAATGTTCTCAAGAGTTTCTCTAAGGAGCTTGGAAAGAAAAGCGTCTGGACTTCTTTCGTCTGGACGCTTTTCTTTCCAAGCTCCTTAGACTACGATGACCTGGATGACTGAGATGCTTCACAGACTCTAGAGTTTCTCCTTCTCTGATTATAGTTCCACATCATTAGCACTGGAAATAAATATGGACTTACATCAGCATAACCACAAAACAGCCTTGGATGAAACACTTTTCTTCCAGCACTGAAGTAAAACACAGTCTCTTTTTAGACAGTTGTTCATCACACAGCAGTGACTTACAGGCATATGCTTGCGTTTTTAAAAATTCATTTCTATAAGTTTTCATCACGATGCCAGATTCTGTACTGTCTTGCTTCTGTCTTTCTCGGTAGTTGTCTTCAGTGTCATTATCATTCACGTCATGCTCATGGACCAGAGCCAAGACCTTGATTGGATCAAGAGTCACAGAACTTCAAGTTTTAATTGAATTGAAGCTGCTCTCCCCAGGAGTCTACCAGTGGTCCGTGGAAAGAAATGACTAAGCAGGGCATTAAGAATAAGCATGAGACGGTTAAGGGTGCATTAACTGGAGGCTTAAAAGAGGCTAATAGCAACTGAATATCAGTACTGTGCCAATATAATTTTTCTTCTAAGTGTAGCATGACATCAGAATTAGAAAAAATAATAATATAAAAACAAATCAATATTCTATGCTTGCATGACTATTTCGTGAGCGTGTCTTTCAGCTCTTTTCAGCTCTGTGTATGCATATGCATATAATATATGTGTACATATGGGACTCACTTGAAGAACTGTCAGCACCCTCTGATATGTTTTTCCCTCAGCTGTTTGTCAGCTTGCAGGCAGCTCGATCATCCGGCTAACTATCACAGTTAAAACATGTTTTCCCATAAGCGTCTTTGGAGAATTCTAAGAAGCTCAGTGGCTTCCAGCTTCTGCTGTTGCTGCCTCCTGACAAAAACAGAGAGGCAAAACATGCAGAAAATAGAGTTCAGAAGCAACCACTTTAGGGGAGATTGGGAAATAAATCATGCTTTGTGAATGAATTATTATTATTATTATTCAAAAATTGATTAGCATTTTCTTGTGTTTGGGCGTACAAGCGCACCCACACACGCGCACACCAAATGTTTTCATACTGTCGATCAATTAGCTTAACTGCTCTTATCCTCCTGGAATCTCACAGACCAAAGACTTTAGTGCTTTTGTCTGAAAACACCTCAAACAGAAACCAGCCCAGCCTGAATCAGACTGGCAGGCCTGCAACTGTTTCATCCCAGCTTGGAAATGGAACTCTGCTGCTCAGTTTTTTTAATACAAGTGCCCAAATGAGCCTCATATTCATATTCATATTCATATCATCAAACTCTCTTTTGAGAACAAAGGAAGAGCTGGTCAAATGCTACTATAGCAAGCGATTTATCTGAAGAACCATAACTTTATACAGAATATGTAATATAAATCAAAGGTTTGAGAAAATAGAGCTGACAGTGATTTAACTTTTGAAAAATCTTGAAAAATTAGTTGCATAGCTGATATCAAATTGAAGATTAAGCTTGAAGAAAATGTGAGATGGAAAACCAGGTCTTGAAAGCACCTGCAGTATTCTGGGCATTGTACTAGATTGTTGTGATGACAAAGGACCTGAGCCAGGAGGCAACGTTTTCGATTTATCTATAATCCAGCCCTCACCTATGGTGAGTTCTGACCAAAACAATGAGACTGCAGATACAAACACTATGAATCTGTTATCTGTGTGAGGTGGCTGTAGAGATGGAGTGAAGAGCTGGAGTCTGAGTCTCTGATGACTCACTTGGTTGGTTTATGCTTCCAGAGCGCCTTACTTTAACTCTCTGGAAGGATCTCATCTGGCCTTGAGATTCCTCAGGAAAAACAAACAGCAAATTGTTGCTGGAGATAAGAGTGCCTGAAATACTCCCCTTAGTATTTTGCCACATGGGTAGTGCCAGCAGTGGATATTCTGTAGTAAATTACTAACCACAGTGATATTTCAGATACTTCTGGAGGTCACAAAGGAGCTTAAAAAGAAAACAACTGGACTTCTTTAAGTTTCGTAATGTCATGTGACCCTCTAAGCAAGTCCTTAAACCAAAGGGAAAAGCAATTCATGGTGTTCCACTGATTGTTTGTATTGTGAGAAAGTCTATCCTTGTCACTTCTGTCTGCTTGCAAACTACTGAAAACACTACCAACAGTTAATGTGATGAGTAGAGTGTGGATTGTAATGTGGAGGATCTAAATGTGAATGTGAAACCAAAGAACGAACTGAAAATGAGCCTTTAATGGCTGATGCAAATAGAAACAAAAGGGAAGAAAGCAGTCATCCAAAAACCAAAGCATGAGGAATAATTCTAAGGACATGAACAGCCTACATCCAAGGACAACTTGACAAGGGTAAAAGGACACACTGCACTATTATATATGCATATAGAGGACTATTCATTAATGATAAACAGGATGGAGAGGAACACAGGTGAGCAACAGGTGAAAACAATCTGGGGATCATTGGAAAACACTAAAGAAGCAAAACTAACAGAAAAACAACAGAAAATAACCAAGGGAGACAATAATACTAACACTAAATAAGATTTATGAGACAAAGAAATGAAAGGGACCAAGGTATAAACACAGTATGAGACAGAGCGAGGCCAAAGAGAAAAGCTGGGGAGGCTACTTCTACTAAATTATAATAAAAATAGACACAAAGCAAATCTCATCACAATAAGTAAACACAAAACTAAAGACCTTGTAATGCAAGAATAAGACTGACAGAAAACTAAACTAATAGGAAATCTAAAAATTCAAACAAAAAGTTAGAACCTCAAACACCAGAACAACAAAACACCACAAATAAACTAAGGTTGTAATATATAAGCTAACAATCAAAAAACAAGAATTCAGCACAGACCAAACAAGAGAACCCAGGGATCACTACAGGTATGCTAAAGAATGTTCACAGCATGCACACTGTGATATAGTGAAATCTGGAGGGATTGGAAAGCTATCTTGTAAGATTATACTTGCACATTATTCATCCTAGTTATTTGTTAGGATTTTCTAGACTGTTGTTAAGCAAAACACCATCACACAAATGAAAACCAGCTGCAGATTTGTGTAATGCTACTGGTTTTTTTTGTTTTGTTTTTTTGCCTGTCCCGTTTTGGCTCTTTTGCCATCCCAGCCTTGCTGTAATGCTCTATTTGATTCACCTTTTATTGTTTATTTTATTTTATTTTCACTTGCTAAATACAGGACCGATTTGACTGGGGAAAAGAAAGGGGAGAAAGAAAGAGGGAAAGAAAAACAGCAGGGAAGAGGGATGGGGATAAAGGGCAAAAAACAAAAAACAACAAAATAAGTTAATTACCTGATATTTGTTGTCTTACACACACACACACACACACACACACACACACACACACACACACACACACACACACACACACACACACACACACACACACACACACGACGGAGGGTTACATTGCATCATATTGCACCATGTGCCTTCTAATATTAATGATATGATCATCACTGATTTTAGTATTACTAATTACTAAAATCTTGGTAATACTTTATTGATCCATATATGCACGTACACAAAACTAAACAGATGTGCATTATGTCACATCTGTTTATTTTGCAGTGTAATGTGGAGTTGCAGCATTTAAATTACATGCTATGAGATTTGAGACTTACAGCAGTGTTTGCTCTCCCTTAGCTCCTCCTAAAGCCTGCACCTCACTCCTCCAGGTGCAATTAAAGCACTGAAAAATTCTCTGTGTTGGAGGAGAGGGAATAATTCTCAAGTTCACAAAGGAGAAAGAAAGCATAAGTTAATATAATGAAAAAGTCAGGATAACTGCAGACTGCATTTTCCAGCACTGATAACGGTAGTGTATTCACCTATACTTAGAGGAGCATTTCCCACCACACACACACACACACACACACACACACACACACACACACACACACACACACACACACACACACACACACACTTGAAAAATAACTTACAATTACACCTCTTTCTTTGCAGGCACCTCCCTGGAGCAGGACAATATCGAAGGTCTTGAAAGCAAAATAGTGCATTTGTACAGTCTCTTCAACAGCCAAGACTATAGTATATCCATGAAGTGTCAAACGGAAGTGCCCTTGAGAGAGATGACTAACCCTCATCAGTTGACTGCTCCTTTGATTAGTTAAATGGCTCAGCTGCAATTCACATCTGCCCAAGTGTAACATTCCTGTCCTCTTTTCATTTATTGTTTAAACCAAACTCACTGTAGTTTATTGTCGAAATAACTTTGAATAACTTTGTTTACAAATTAAATGGACTTTGTAGAAGTGGCAGCAAATTACCATAAAGCTCCAATATAAGTACTACCCAAGGGCCTTTATTACACAGGTTGCAGCTTGTGACACAAAACTGAGAAAGTCACATGGAAGACCATGTATTAACGCTACTATGTTATGCAGGCTCTAGAAATGAAATGAAGTACTTCCATGCATCATGTGTAACTAGAACCCGCGTCAAAAAAAAAAGAAAGAAAAACATGGAAATCTGGAATTATAACAAATAAAGCCAAAAATGAATATAACAGGATTCCAGTCCTTCATCAAGGCTCTGAGTGCTTTTTATTGAATCTTGTCTGCTAAGGGAGAAATAAAGGCTGGCTGGCTCTGGCTCATGTAAGGCCAGAGAAAGTCTGTAAAATAACACAAACCAAAACCTCCTCCCTCCAGTGCAGCAGTCTGTCAGCCATACCAGGATCCTGATGGCAGCTGCATGTCACCAGTCACACCATGTGTGAATACAAGAAGACAGCTGAGCTAGTGAGGCCCCAGGTTGTGCCAGGCAATATATGCAATTTCAAAACACGGTATTTTGTTTACCTGTCTGGCTAGTCTAGCAGTAAGAGAGCCAAAGGGACAAATACCAGGTTGATTTGAAAGTTTTGTTGCAGATTTTAAGCAGCATTTTTGCATTTTGCAGATGTGCTGCTAGCAACCTCACATCACACTGATTCCACTGGATCATATATCAAGGAAGCTTCTCCGCCTCATATGATTTGGGTGGAAATGTATTTGGACCAAGGTTGGATCAGCTTCTTCAGACCACAGATAATACCAATACTGTCAATATATTGTGCTGTGAAAATAGATTTAGCAATAAGAACATACCTGGAATTTTTGCCCTAATTCCCCATATTATCTTCAGCATCCACAAGAAGTTAGGCTGTTTCAGAAGAAATCAATAGATACATGTGGTTGAATATGGGAGCATGGGGGACTATTCATCGCATGATATTTGACTTCAAATCTCAGATCAGTTATTTATGTATTTATTTATTCCCACAATGATCATTATTATGCCACCATTCCAAAAAAACAAAACAAAAAAACCTTATCACAGCTAATGCATCTGTCAGATCGTCTGTATTTATGTTTGTGTGTCAGATGGTGAGGTATTCAGTTGTTACTACAACACTAAGGGCAAGGAATATGGCAGGCAGATGGATTGCTTCAATGGTGTAGTTAAATATCATTTGTAATGAAAGAGGATTTACAACTTCTGCTGCTGAACATTTCAGCTGTTGGTTGGCAAATGTAAGAGTTACATTTTCTGAGCAGTGAAGAGTGTTGGACTATCTAAAATTCACTATCGTCTTAGAAGATTTAAAGATCTACTCAGCAGACACCCTGCTGTAATCTTGGTTGTCGATAACCATCCACTCTCATCACATGTAATTCAGATGCAAACATGTATGGATGGATATGAGAAAGAGCCATTTCAAAACAAGCAACTATTGCTTAGCTTGTTTTCAAAATCTTAATCTGGAAGTGAAGATGCTCACATTAGAGCACTGGGTCCTGCTTATAGGAATTCAGAGAAGGGGCAGCCAATCACAGGAGGGCAGGATTTTTTTTTTGTTTTTTTTACTTCTCTAATGGAATCCAGATATAACAATATAGAGCTGGAAATTAGTGTTTAGTAAGGCTGTTAAAAACTGCGCCCCTCGATTTACACTCAAGGCAATAGATTCTCCCATGTCATCAAACCCTCAGATTTAATACTGCTGCTATAGATAAAATATTCCATCTGTACTGTATGCTGAGTATCCGTTTAAACCACAGGGAGAAGTGAATTGCCCTGCCATTCCACTCGCCCAGGTAATCAGACCCCAAATTGAAAATATCCAGCTGCCAATTTCAGTCCAGTTTCAATATTCCCTGCCTGCCAGTGTGATGTCGCGTTTCCTGCAGGCTGTAAAGGTGGAGACAATATAAGTGGCTTATGAATGAAATTTGAATTTCATGGCCCAATATCATTTAGAGTCAGTAATTGAGCAATATGTGTCCTCTATAAAATGTCTTCTGCTTATTCTGATTTGACTGGTGAAGCAGCTGGGTCATCACAATGGCATCAAATAACAGAACCATACATGTGTCTCCATCAACTACCGTATTGCCCCTTCTTTGCAGACACTAAGGTCTAACCAACTGTATCTAGGAAAATGAATTAAAAAAAACAAGATTGAAAAATATCCCAGAGGATTTACCACTGAGCCCCTGTTAGACGTTGTATATTTTTGAAAGAAATTCCCCTCAATTTTTAATGGAAACAGGTTATAGAGGTATAGCGGTGTGCTCTAGAGGAGGGTCGGCTGCTAATGTGCTATTTATTTAACAAGTCTTTAAAAAAAAAAGGGGGAAACAAAATACAAGAAGGCTTCAGACAGTTAAACATTTTAATATTTTAAACAAGAATGTGAAAAAAAAGTGAGTAAAATTGAAAAAACAGTTTAAGTACTTTAAGTGTGTCGCAGTCTTCATAAGCCACACCTGCAAGTCCTTGTCCTCAGCTGTTTCTGAGGAAAATTTCTCCTGAAACTTGAAGTGTTTTGAAAGTTCTTTAAAGGTTTGTTTTTCTCAGGCTATGAGACAGCTCCTTTTTTTTTTATATATGCTGGATTTGCTTTTTAAGTTGAAAATTTTATTGTGTGGCATTTCTGTGTGTGTAATACCTGAACCTAATTCAGTGCTGAATAGCGGTCCCAAACTTCTTTTTTTTTTTTGCTTTGGCTTTTGTCTAATTCAGAAAGCAACACCAGCAGGGCTGAAGAGTTTTGATTGCCCTTTCAATACAAACCCAAGCAGACATTACCTAAACAACAGTATATCGAGCATTTTTACTAAAGTATTTTCAGCCAAAGAAGCATTTATTGTTTCATCACAACAAAAAATGTTTATAGAAAATAATTAGCATAAAAAAAGAAACAAAAAAAAAAAACCCCTAACGATTTAGTAACTGGTACTAACAACTTCTCACCATAATTTATATTGAAGCTGGACTATAATAGTCTGTGAGGGTAAGGCTCATTGTATAAGCACCTGGAATTGAGAGGGCAGGAACACTTCCAGGCATCTTGGCAGCACTGGCAAGCTCTCCACCATGAAGGATTACTGAAATAAGGCATAAGGATGTCCCTGTGATGTCTTGGATATTGCCTCCCGCTGGTGCTTAGCACAGCCTCGTCAGTCACATTTGTGATTACCTCTGAGCTGTACCCAATCATAATTAAGGTGATGACATTCTCACTAATGCACGGCTGACGATGAGCTATGCTGCTGAATTTTGGACACGACGGGAAGAAGAAAACTTTTGCAGAAGAGCATAAAAAGCATGAGGCAAGCAATTTGTTTAGTGAGACGAAAAAGAAAATGCAACAAGACTATTAAAGGCTATTGTTCGGTGCGTGCTAAAGAAAGGCGATTTGATGAGGGAAAAGGTGCAAGGAGCTGCTTCAGATGTGACCACTGTGTCTCCAGGGGGGTGATTTCTATTTCATTTCTTCCCCACCAGCTGAATAATCTCACTCTGCAGCACCTAATAGGAGTTCATAATTAAAACCAGATATATAGAGAAGTAGGATGAACATGAAGTACTCTCTGGAGAATGGAAAGTCTGAACATGATGCTAAAATAAAGATGAAAACAAGACTGTTGTACTACTATCTTTTAGTAGCCACAGTGAATGTTTAGTGGCAAAAATACATACATTGAAAAAAAAGCTCTTATTAATAGTTTCAGTCCACCTTTTCTCTTTTTGTCCCTCTTTGACTTTACTGAGGAGAATAAAGACAATAAACATGATTTATCACTGTGCACATGAATTGACTTGTTCTATAAAGCTATGAAGTAATACAGTAGTTCTTCTTTAAAATCTGACTCAAAACAGCATAGAGCCCACAATCAGCTCCTACTCTCTACAATTGTCTAGTTAATGTGGGAGGAATTCAAAGTAATGACAAATTACTCAAACTCTTTTTTTCCTAGTGCTGAAGGAAACAAATTTCAGCATGATCTGCACTGTAACCATTCAGCCAAACACAACGAATTCATGTACGATTATTTTTATGACAGTGACTTTTAGTGTTAAAAATGTCAAAGCATGAAACATGGTCTGAGGTGTGAATGCTGGAACACATAATCACAGCAGCTGCATCACTAGTTCAAACAGTTGGGACCGAACACTACCCAATGTATAAAAACTGAGAAAAACTAATGGGTACCAAGGTGCAGCTGGGCAGGCAGGCAGGTGAACCTAATCAGGTGATGAAGTGAGAGACTAATGATACAACCCGGCATAAGTGGAGATGTCCATGCACGTTCCTATCAAAAACCTATGCTCTAACTTTCAGTTACACACACTCATCACCCCTCAAGTCACTAGTTAGACTTAAAAAAGGAAGATGCCGGAGGGTTGACATGGTAATTATTTCTTCTGTAGTCTTTAAAAGAATCCCCACTTAAACACTGTGTGTAAATATATTGTGCAGGTAGATGCTTACAAAGATGCAGGGACACATTTTTGCATGTTTAAATATGGCCATAAATCACTTTTGTGGTGCATATTTATGCTGTTGCAGATGACAGCAGCTTTAAATTATTTCCTTTTTATGGGTTTAGATTCTGCTGCTAATAATAAAATCATGACTAAACTACTTTTTTCTGTTTTTATCAGTGGTTTACTTTATTTTGCTGTTGTGGTGGAAACACCACACCAAGCTGTTTCGTTATCAGTACTAATGGCTGTTTCCTTAAACTCTCTAAAGTTACATAAATACATAAATACAACTTATGGCTTTACAGTTTATGTTCAACTAACTCTTGAATTCTTAGGGAGGGGAGGGGGGAGGGGTTCAAATCCTTTTTTAAAAGATGCAGTAATATGCAAGCTTATGTTTAGGGTATCGTTTACGCATCTGCTTCTGCATACAGTGCATAATTTCCACCCTCTAAAGGTTTTTCTATTTCCTCCTCTCCATGAACCATGCAGCAACCACTGCAGCTTGTTGTTTCCTGAATGTAAAGTAGAGCGGAATAAGCATGTTGTATCACAGAAACTGTGTCTCTCAAGTAACCGGGTTCTTATCTGTTTAATGCACCACTCCCTAAATAATTTCTCACCAGGAAAGAAATATTAAATCACACAACAATGTTATTTTAAAAACCAGTCAGGCATATACAATGACAATTAGAAGTAAGAGGTTACAATTAAAATGATGTTATTGATTTTCATGTATACTTGACTTGGAGTTAAAAACGATTAAAAAAATACCTCATTTCCGAATGTAGACAGGGCTAACCTTTAATTCTCTGCCAGAGGGTTTCCTGATCAGGACATGTGGTGCATAATAATCTATACTCATTGGACTTTGCAACACTGTCAGATGATCCCCCATCCCTCTTTTGGTCACTGACTGCCACTGTGTGGTCATAAATATTTAACACAGTTCTGCTACAATTCAGTTTACACTCTTTTACTGTACAAGGTTTAAAAAATTTGATTCCTGCAACCCACTTATCAGATTGTAATACGGCATCCTGTAGCCATGACTGAGATAAATTAGAAATCTTTTTTTATTGAAGTATCACAGTCCTCCCAGAAATAGGCTGAAATATACCTGGGGAGAGACTCAACTTTTCTTGTGGGCAAGAAGGTAATCTGCCTCGGCAAAATAATTCCGTTCCACCAACACTACAGGCTCCATCATCCATCATCATTAAGAAAGGAAAGGAAAAAAAGGAAACACTATAATACTGATGAAAGCAGCCACAAGCACTGTACTGCCTTGTATTTCTGATCTAATTTTATTGTTTGATAGTGTGTTTTACCTTACTCCCCTGTAAATGTGTCACTCCATGACAGTTTGGCTGACGTGGCATCAAGTTTTGACATTGAGGCTTGGGCTAAAATGTTGTTTTTCATCTTTTAAAAACATCAGTAAATGTCAGAATGTGGCATCAGAGTTAGTATGTGATTTTTATTTTATTTTTCAAAGGTCTGTCATTTTATACACCATCAAAAGCCATACAGAAAGATCTAGAGCACCCAAATTTCAGCACAACAGTGGCCTAAAAAGTTCTGAATTCTATGCAGTCATAATAAACGCAGACCCGCAGAGCAGAGTTTTACAAAATAGGTGGTTTCTAAATGCTTTCTTTTAAATAATAAATGAATGCTCACACTCATGCTTTGGCAGCTGTTGAAGATTTTCTGGAAAGTTTCAAATATGTGGTTCCTACAACACTAGATTTGATACCTATGTTATTAGGAAAGGATGGATGTTTGCTTTAATTGTAGATATCCTGGGTGGCTGACACTGGCAGCACACTGCGGTGATAAGAAAGCCCATATACTGGGCTCATCCCTGTGTGGTGGAAGCTGTCCACCTTGCCAAGCTGCCGCAGATGGAAGAGCAGGGTGAGCTTTCGGGTCATGGTTCTAAGTGCCAAGAAGGAGGCCAGGATCTGGGCGAGCAGGAAGAGGAGATAGAGGGAGTGGACAGCTCTCTCCAGAGGCAGGATGATAATTCCTTCATCGGTCAGGAAGAACAGCAGCACTGGCAGCTGGAACATGAAAGACAGGAGCCAGAAGGCTGCCAGCTCTGGCACCTGATGACAGGGAGGAAAAGAGAGAAAATTTGGGTTGGCGTGCACAAACGATGAAAAGATGCAGCAGTCATCCATCAAGTGCTCTGGTTGAATCCACATGAAAGCAAAGACACACATTCACTAAAACTCAGTAGGCACTTGTAGCCACAAGCAGGTAGAAAACTCCGCAGTTTCCTCCTCTGTGTTTTTTCAGGGTTCATAAAAGAGCTTCATGTAGTTCAGTGCAAGATATAAATTTGAAATACCTTTTCTTTGAGGTTGCCAGTGTAGCCCAGATAAAGTCGAACCACTTCGATGACCGTTAGTAGGATCATCCCAGTAATGAGCAGAGCTTGATAGTACCCAGGAAGATAGTAGAACTGGCAAAAGTGAAGGGCTGTAATTAATGAGCATGATCAAGGAGTGTGTGTGTGTGTGTGTGTGTGTGTGTGTGTGTGTGTGTGTGTGTGTGTGTGTGTGTGTGTGTGTGTGTGTGTACACACAGGCATGTTAGATTTTTATGTAAACTTTTTTTTCAAAATATTGATGAAACAAGTTTTATTTTTCAAAAAGACAGTGGATGTTGAGTTCACTGCTTGTGCCTCTTCTGAGTTTATGTGAGGAGGCTTAGTGTTCATTTTGAAGACACCACTAGATGGAGCCAAAGTCAAACGTTTTCGAATTGATACACTGGGCTTAGTAAATAGATTCGGTTCATCAAAACCTGAACTGTTGACTTCAAGAGGAATACTTCTATTCTCTTGTGTGTGTTTGGCACTAACCTTTACTTCCAGCATGAACACAGCTGAAAACCACCAACAAGGAAAATAAAACATATTGAAATACAGGAGCATTTGAAGGGGGAGGTGAGAAACCAGCTCGTTGACCACTGCAAGACAAATAACAGTGCACAAAACATTAAGTTGAAAAACTGAAGTGAAATTTGACCAAACGAAGAAAAACCTTTAATAGCTGACGTTACAACAGATCTAAAAAGAAGCAATCTGCGCACTGTGATTTACTTGAGAATTAAGTCATAAGATGTCTTGTCCAATCTCTGATCTCTGCCTTTACATTCTCCAGTACGAGATAGCATTGTGCTGTATAGTAAACATATTAAACTAAAGTTCCAAACAGTCTTTGGAAGCACAAACTAACCAGATGCATCCTCTTGCTCCCTGGTGAAGTCACTGTCTGCTGTCCTGTTGTTTGTGAACACAGAACCTCCCATAGACACCAGACCCAGCGGCAGGTTTTCGGGAACAGGCGAGTAAAACACAGGCATTGTTGACAGAGGTGGTGATCATGACAGAGCCAAGGAGTCAGGAGGTTTACAGTTCCAAAAATATGTTTTCAGTATCTGTTGCTCATTTTTGTCTTAAGTTAATCAATCGCACAATACCAGGCTAGAAGAGATACAAGTGGACACATAAAGGCACATGCTGGCAGACGCTACTGCTAATCTGATTATTGTGAAGGAGGCGGGCTGAAGATTAGCCTGAAACAGTTGCATGCTTACTTGAAGTTAGTGTCCATCTATGATGATAATTTGATTTTCTAATTAGGGAATTCAGCAGATACTTAAACTTTATAGAGATAAAGTTGCACGTACTCTTTGCAGTATGTTTGAAAATTCTACATTCTTTGTACACATATTTAAAGCGAAGGTTCACTCTGGCAGGTTTTGGTGTATTTTATAGTCTTTTTATTTAAATTCTGCAGATAAACACAATGACATAAGACTCTGCTCAATGCACCCGGCCAGCGAGTCATCAGAGTGGTGCCTGGCTTATTTTGGCCTTTGGGCCTCACTCGTCATTATTGTGACCATGGTGCAGAGACAGAGTTTGGCCACAAGGTGTCATCACAGCTCGTCCCTGGGGGCGCGCAGGGGAAAATGCTGAAAGTCCTCTGGCACCTCTTCCCCTTTCTTGGACCTCTTGTAGAAGCCAAGTGAGTCTAACAAGCTGCTGATCTCGTCTGCCTTCATTTTCTTCACAGAAACAGTCTGATCCACAGACACATACACATACACAGGAGGGCAGACATGTTTGGTTCACAACGTGGTTAAAGGCAGTAATGCTTGTATATTAGCTGTATATGTAGATATAACATGATTTACTAAACCCCTGTTTTTACTTGGAAGTGTTTAGCCACTACAGATTTAGAGGATCCAGCTATTTTTTTGTTTCTCCTTACCTAAAGTCAAATTATAATCTCCCAGAGAAGCCACATTAGAAAAACTTTAGCCTCTAAACGAAGCTTTAGATGGAAAATTTAAAAGGCTTTACTCAAGAAAGCAGTAATACCTGGCTCTTTTTCGATGTAGGCCAGCATTAAGAAAATTCATTTTTATTGGTTTTAATGGAGAGGCTAATTGGGCAATAACTGCAACAGGGGTTTTCTACCCTGGAAAAATAAATGACATGTGAGAAGTGCTTTCAAGGCACACAATTTTCAAAGTCACATCAACTCTCCTGTCTCGGTACAAAAAATATTGCTCCATTCTCAGAATCCCCAAGTTCATATACTGTATGTATTTTTTTTTTAACTCTCATTCAAGTACATCCTCTTTCTTGGTATCTGACAGATGATCTGATATCACATGAAGTAATATCGAAACTTTCCCACATGAATCCTGTTTGACATCTCTTGATAAGCTCCATCACAAGGCAGCGGAATAAAAGGTCCCTGTACTCACTTCTCACCTTAACAATCTCATCCTTTTCATTGTAGAATATCAGACGGGGTTTCTTCTCTTCCGATGAATCATATTCCAAGTTGTGGCTACACAGGAAAAAGCAGATCAAGGAAAACAGGTAGGGGGGGTTGTGAAGAACAAGGCATATCCATCTGTTTTGCTATTTTTAGGCTCACTTAACATGATTTTTTTACTTGGAATGCTCACAGAGCTGGCACTGAACTTGGCAGCTTGCTAGGAATACTGTTTTGTTTACAAAAGAGGTCATGAGAAAATCAGTAGTGATTTTTGTGGAAAGCTCACAGCTTAGCAAAGAATCCTGAGGAACATGAAAACAATACAAGGATACTATAAAGCCATTCGCTCCATGAGAAAATGATAGAGCTCAGGCATTTTCTTTATGCTTCATCCGACCACACTGGGAGCCTGCAGGGATGACAAGAGACATTTGTTAAAACAGCATGACAAAGAGGAGTGTACATATCTCATTCTTTATGTGATCAAAGGTGACAAAAAAGGTGTCACATTACAGCAGAAAATAAACTGCAGCACAAGACCTATCCATCACCATGCACACTATTTCCTCACTTGTTTTTTGAATATTATGTGTAGATTTCATTTTTCACTTCACAGGAGTTTGCTCTATACTTACCAGCAGTTTAGCTCTGGCTATAATGAGCTTTTCTTCACCTACTGTGTCATTGTTAGCTTCGGATAGCCTAAGAGCGAGGGTAAGAGTAAGCACCAAGAAGGTCCACATTTTTACTAGATGGCAAAATCTTTAGCTCCTTTTTCTGAGTTGAAGCACTGATAAGTGACCCTTTAATATTCTTGGACAGTTTTTTCAGGGTGGACAAGACCATGGCCACCTCTGTAGGGGAGCAATGCACACCTGGGCTGAGCTGTTAATCTCACTTTTGTGATTTTCTGTCATAGATTGTGTGTTAGTATAAGAATTAGGCTGGTAGCTTACCAAGTAGGTAACCACCACATACTTATTCAGCAACAGAGTTAGCTGTTAGGGTGTTTTTCTATATGTCAAAGGGGCCCCCAGGTTTATATTTTATAGTTTCTTCCAGATCAGATGTCATTGGGGGAACACAGAACATCTGCACTCTTATCAGTTTTTCCCATGCAGTAAACTTGCAGGTGGTTAATGGTCACAGAGAACCACATGTTACTACCGACTCACTCCCCCAATACAGCTAAACTGGTTCATGACTAAAAACTTCATGAAACCATCTGCCATCGCAGGAATAAGAACATGACAATGTTAGCCTATGATCACATTCACATCTATGGGCAATTTCAAATAACTGATAACCCCAACTTGCACTTCTTTGACTTGTAAGAGAAAAAAAACCCACCGAAACACACAGAAAGTCCTCCACATGTCACATTTTTTTCCAAGTAATGTAGCTTTATAATTACATTTACATAGAAGACGAATATAACTGCTAATACAGTAAAATATTAGAAAGATCACTGAGTGTACAGAACATTTCAATGCCAAATATTGAGTATATTTGCTACAGATACAGTACAACTTTTTGCACTATTTGGGGGCAGCAGCAAAAATTCTGAGACTGACAAAGCATCCATCCATTCAATCTGATGTGTAAAAGGTTTCACAATGCAACTGTCTATGCATAGGTTCAAACGACACAGAGAAAAATTTAATTTACAGCATGTAAAAGAAGTATTGAAAACATCACCAATTTTCTGAGTAAATATATTTCTAAAGCTGCTATTGGCATGAAGTTCTCATCGACTGTCATTAACAACCCATCAAATCCACACATGCAAAGAAATCAAATCATAGATGTCTAGAAATTATGTCTAATAATGAGAAAAGATGCAGGGAAAACATATTGAATACATTTACTGAAATGTATTTCATACTTTGTACAAAAGCCTTTGTTGGTGATGACAGCTTCCTGTAAGAAGAAGCTACATTGTTTGCCTACTGTATATGAAGCTGCATTGCTCAGGTGTGACACTGGCCCATTCTTTCACACAAAAACAGTCTGCATGGGATTTGGTAATGTGTTCAATGCTCATTATACCTGCTGTATATGCAGTTTTAGCCACTTTGGGATTGTATGGAGTCTTAATACATCCTTTTATCTGTGACAGGCAGAGTAGCTGCCTTACCCTACTTCCAGTCATTGTACTAAGCTAAACTATCACCGTTCAGTTCTGGAGCTTTACTGCACAGACATGACGGTGTTAGGGATCTTCACATGTAACTCTCACCAAAAAAGCTATTAAGTATATTTTCTAAAACATCGGACTAATCCATTAAGTCTCAGCGATATCCTTTTATTCCGCATTGTTTAGGACTTTGAACAGAATGTTTCTCTTGACACACATTTCTTAAGTCATATTTTGTAAATCCTGCAGTTATGTAGTTGAACAAAACACTAGCTCTATTCTGATCCATGAAAGCAGTATATGGCTTGTTCCCACTGTTTTTTCATTCTGACTTTCCCTTTTCTAACTTTCTTTCTATGCAATGTTTAATTCCATTGTGCTCTCTCAATGAAATCAGGCCTTGTGACAGCATAGCACATTTGCACTGTGTCAACACCCTGGGGGGAAGAAAACATCTCGGCCCTCCAAGTTTACTCTACTGCTTTGTATTGTGCAAAACTCCAATTCATTAGGTCACCATAAGAGGGCGGTAACACCCACATGTACACTTCCTGGCAGTTTGGCGGGTAACGTGTACTTCCAAATCCTAGCCACAGACAATTATGTTTCCAACAAAAATAAACCATTCCTGCCTGGAATGCTGAAGCGAAAACCATCTTTCTGTCTCTGTCTTTTCCAGACACAGAGCGTTGCAGCTCAGAGTCTTGCGCTCTGCATGTACTGTTTGGGATTATGTGTCAAACGGCAATAAAACAGTCCTCTTTTTTAACAGGGTTTCCTCCCCTTGGCAGCTGTTGTAAATCTACAGGCTTGTACACTTGCAGCAGTTTTACGTCTGCATCTTTGTATCGTACTGTTCCAGGTCTCTCTTTCACAATGAAAGTTGGACCCAAAAGAAGTGAATGAGAAATAAGAATTTTGAGAAAAAGGATGGCTTACATGAAAAAGAGAGAGAGAGAAAAGCACACAATGAGCGGTGGGGGTGGGGAGAGCTTGCCGAGGCTGACTCCTCAGTCTATACGTGTGGATGCATACCATATGTGTTCACAATCAGCATGTTTCAGCTTACATCACATGGTGCATGCCAAAAGGGGGCTGTTGTTATTATTACTCTGCTGACAAAGGGGAAATACAGTCATTAATAACTGGAAGGTTATGGAGCTTAGACGGGAGATGATGAAAACATTTACAAAGTTCGCACTGAGCAACTTTTTCCAGTAGGAGTTTTAAAAATTGCAACACTAGCAGCTGTTAAAAGATCAAAAGCTACAACACCTCACTGCAATCCTCCCTCCTTCAGAGAGCTTGTTATAAAGATACACACTTCCTTTTTCTCCAAAGCACCGGATGCTGCCTACCAGCCGGCAACCAACAATTACTCTGTGTGTCTGTTCTCTTATGATGTGGACAATTATTTGTGGGTGTTTGTGAGAAATGTTTGACTCTTGTGTCTCCTCTGTGCTCCAATGCTAATATCTATAAGTATGTTCAAGAATAAGCAAAGTAGATGGTTAAAAATGTATCTTGATTAAGTTCTAAACGTTCAGCTCTGTCTTTTCTTGCTCTCTCTCTCTCTCTCTCTCTCTGTGTGTGTGTGTGTGTGTGTGTGTGTGTGTGTGTGTGTGTGTGTGTGTGTGTGTGTGTGTGTGTGTGTGTGTGTGTGTGTGTGTGTGTGTGTGTGTGCGCGCGTGCGCTTATCTGTCTGGTGCCGTGGGGCAGCTGCTGCAAAGTCTGATGTCTGCCTGCCTGCTGTGCTCGAGTCAGCTTATAAAAGAATGGCAGCATTGAAGGAAGTGAAGGAGGATGTGGAGGACTTTTAAAAAGATTATAATGCTAATGAGTGTGCTCCACTTCAAACATACAATAACCTTGCTGTACAGTAGCATCAAATAGTTTGGCAGAACTTGCTCACCACGATGCTTCTGTCATTACCGCTGGGCAGCTTAACACAACTTAAAGGTTCAATTTAAAAACTATAAGAGGGAATTAGGAAATAAAAACAGGAGAACCTAGGGAAATGTCTATGCGTGACAGTAACTGTAAGCAAATTTACGGCTCAAGGGAGTCACCGAGTTTGATTTAGCTTGTGGTTTAGCTTGAACCTACGACCTAAAATAAGTGGCTCCAATTTTCTTCACGCAAGGAGGCCACAAAAGGCTGTGCGAAGCTGCCGGCCTTGGCAGAGAATCTATCTTGTACAGGCATGAAATACAAGGACGGTTCTTGGAGCTTGTTCGCTGCGTGATGGTGAAAGTGAAATAGGATGGCTGCTTTTCAGTAAGAGCTTCTTTTTGAGTATTTAATACCTGATTAATTGTTTACAAGTTGACAATGACTGTTTTGAACAATGTACACTCTCTGTGTAGATAAATGCTTTTATTCAAGTAAATTGAATTAAACTTTCAAGGATGTTTACTGAGCGGTTCAACTTTAATATACTTTTAATAAGACATTTTGAATAAAAATGCTCTGCAAATGAACATTTTAAATAAAACAGTGCAGTATTTAGAATTGTAAATACATGCAGCTGTAACCCTCAAAATTCTGCTTCACTGCAGAGGTAATATAAAACAATATTAAAAATATATAAAATACAAAGGCCATAAAGAGAAGTGATTACTTACTGCATAATATTACTTTTCAAGCACACAAAACTTTAATGTGAGATTCAATAGTGTTTTCTGTTTTTATAAAGTCCATCCATCCATCTTCATCCGCTTTATCCGGGGCCAGGTCGTGGGGTTCAGCAGCCTAAGCAGAGAAGCCCAGACCTCTCTCTCCCCAGCCACCTCCTCCAGCTTATCCGGGGGAACACCAAGGCGTTCCCAGGCCAGCCGAGCGATATAATCTCTCCAGCGTGTCCTGGGTCTGCCCCGGGGCCTCCTCCCGGTGGGACATGCCCGGAACACCGACCCCAGGAGGCACCCAGTAGGCATCCTTGTCAGATGCCCAAACCACCTCAGCTGGCTCCTTTCAATGTGGAGGAGCAGCGGCTCTACTCTGAGCCCCTCCCAGATAACCGAACCTCTCACCCTATCTCTAAGGGAGAGGCCAGCCACCCTTCGGAGGGAGCTCATTTCCGCCGTTCATTCTTTCGGTCACTACCCACAGCTCGTGGCCATAGGTGAGGGTAGGGACATAGATCGACCGGTAAATTGAGAGCTTCGCTTTTACACTCAGCTCCCTCTTCACCACGACAAACCGGTGCAGCGTCTACATCACTGCAGCCGTCGCACCAATCCGTCTGTCGATCTCCGGCTCCCTTCTCCCATCACTCGCGAACAAGACCCCAAGGTACTTGAACTCCTCCACTCCTTTTTATAAAGTCTCATTTTTTATTTTTACATAAACTAACTAGTGAAGTCTGGATGTGGTGATAGATTATAGCCTCAGCAAAGCCAGGGTAACTGTTTTGTATGTTTTCAAGTAAAGGACGGATACGATCGTGCCTTTAATCTTCACATCTAACTCAGAAAAGGTTAAAGCATAATAAGCATGTTTAGCAGAAAGCTGAACTACTTCCCTAAGTAGCCACCATGACGTCACCCATTTCTGGAGCAGATTGGCATTGTGGGCATTGCCCTATTTTGCATTCCACTGATTTATTTATTTTTCCATTAGATAGACTTGGCTGTATTTGGACATGAAGAAGAAACTGTGAGCAACACTTGAAACGTGACTGGGGGAACATATGTCTCTCCTCTGAAGAAGACAGCTAGTACACTCACTGGAAGGAGTGACCTTAGCTAATGACATCTTATTTACATGTGGGGAAAATTACTTACAATTTCATGAAGCAGTTGACTGGGACTATTGAATGGGAGTCTATTTGAAATGGTGGCATTGCACTTCAAGGCATTTCCATAATTGCTTCACTTAGCTGACTTGGTTACATCATTAATGAGCGCTCTGTCACCAAATCGCTATCCCATTATTTATACCTAAAACAGTGTTTATAATTTTTTTTAACTTATAAACTATACACTTATACAGCTAAATTAGCATCTGCCTCATTTGTTTCTTAAATTAGAAACAGTTTTGCTTTTTTCTTCACTCCCCTTGATTTGTGGTGGTGTTACATACAGGACATATTAGTATCCTGGATGTTGGTGATTCTATGAAGATTCAATCATTCCTTTCATGAAAAAGTTCTGTGATGCATCAGGGGGAAAGGGTTCATCTAAACACCATCTGGTTCATTAGATGGGATGATGAAAGCTTAAAAAAACATCCACACCTGCAGAAACTCAAACTCCACTGGCAGAAAATGGAAATAAAAAAGCTGAAAAACTGCCAACACTGTTTGATTATCTGTCAAGATAATAACACCATCATTTTTTCTCTCTGTGTTTTTGGATGCAGTCATTTAAAGATTTGTTTTAAAAAAATCCCATGTGATGGATGATGAATTCCTTGTGTATTTTGTGTAGCCTGTTGGTCAATGGTTAAGTGCTGAGGTCCCACAGTTTGGGGTCAGGTACCGTGACAACATCTTCACTCATCATGGGCATGAATGTTATAGCCATGGCTTGTAATAAGTTTTTTGAATTGTTTGTTTTCTAGAGTGGAATGATTGTACAACACAAATCTTTTAAAAACAAGACTTAAGTGCACACTTTTGAAATTATTTAGGATTTTCTCAAATCCACAGAAAGTTTAAAAGTATACATACGGGCTCAAATATGCACACTTGGTGCTGAACTTTCTGGTTGTCTGTTAACAGCCCTCAGCTTTGTCTTGTTGGTGATTGTGATTGGCTACAATTATTAGCTTTTTTTGACAGCACTCACTGGATTGACCAATAGGCAGGACAATGTGGGAAAGTCCAAGAAAATATGAACATGAAAGCAGAATTATACATTAAGAAAACTAGGAAGGTCTCTTAGGACCATTTCTAAGAAAGTGCAGATTCAAAGTTAATCAGTTCAAACAACTGTTTGCAAATACAAGTTATGTAGAAGTGAAACTGTTAGTGAAGAGCTGCATATGGTTTCATATTCTTCAGACATTTCCCCAAAATGTCTGGCAGTCCACATTGATTTGTTTCTGAAAGCTCTTTCTTTTATTTGACAAATGTCCAAAATACAACTAATTTAGTCAAAATTTAATAAATTGAGTCTGTATTTGAGAAAAGCAGTTTTGCATTTCTCTATTGCTTGGTTTCAGTACAGTCTTTTGAAGTCATTAAAAGAAAAGTAGAGCTGAGTTGAGTATCATCTTGGAATTTCCTGTGAAAACTTTCTTCATTGGTTTGTTGGAACTGAGAACCACTGTTGAGGCAAATGGAGCTTGATTAATTACTGAAATGCTACAATCATTATTTGTGACCTCTCCATTTCTTGAGTTTAATGGTCCTGTTTTTGGATGTACATTGGACAATCTTTGAGACATGTCTGCTTTTACAATGGCAGAGACATTTTGCTAAATATTAGTGGGGATATCTGCATATATTTGAGCTTGTGTATATGTATGTGTGTGTGTGTGTGTGTGTGTGTGTGTGTGTGTGTGTGTGTGTGTGTGTGTGTGTGTGTATATATATATATATATATATATATATATATATATATATATATATATATATATATATATATATATATATATATATATATATAATCCACCTATGTGGATTAGAGAAAATGAAAAAGAATAATGTCTTAAAGACATTTAAAATGTATAGTATACAAACATCATTAAATACCTCATATTCATGCCCATGATGACTTTATGTAAAGCTCTGAATACAACTTTATTCAAACTGGTGTCCTTGAGAATAATCATTCTAATTTGTCACACAGTGTTGTGTGTCTGACCTTGAATTCCCTCGAGGGGGAGAAATCAAAAACAAAATTCCTTGTGGAGGTCAAACAAATATCACACTCCCGAAGCAACAAAAACATCATACTGTTGTCCTCTGTAGTAAAAGGCAACTGTGTTTACGATTTAGCAACAATAACACATTTTCAAGAATAAAGTACTGAGAGCTTTTGGAATTGTAAGTAGGTCAAGTAGGTATATTTTCACAGACGGTCCCTCTTGTATTTGCATAATTCAACTGGAAACCGGATAAAGTGATAGATGGTAGAGGAATCATGACTGATGTGGGAAATGGTTTGTCGTGGAGGTGGGAAATGGGGTGTGGGTGGTGAAAGGATTTGCCCCGATCAATGTCCAGTTACTAGCCACATCAGAGGAGCTGGTGGGCAAGCAAACAGCAAGCACTGCTCCCCTCCCTCTAATCTGTGCCTCAGTAATCAGAAACACATGGCTCCCTATAATGACTCCACTGTTGTCCCATGAAGTAGAAGAAGGCTGTAAGGGTCACATATGTGTGTCACCTATGTGTATACACACAAGCACAGAGTCAGAATGATGGAAAATATACAGCTAACACTTCCTTTCACATGCCAGCTAACTGCAGCCACATAAAGTAAATAGATCCTGACATCCATTTAGGCGAAAATTTCTTTCTTTTTTTTAGGTTGTTGCTAAAGTGTGTTTATCCAACTGGATAAGAGTGGTGCCAGTATCAGTGACTTGGCCTCTGACTCACAAAAACAAAGATGTCATAAAACAAATCTGATGGGGGTTGTAAAATGGGGAAAATGTTTCTGCAGGGTACAGGCCTGTTCCTGTGACTGCATTTACTTAAAAATGGAGAGGATGCATCCCAAACAACAAAGCTGTACAGTTTGTTGGTCACAGACAGGACTGATTGTCGGGACAGCTGGGGTTCACTGCACAAAAACATAAACCATCTGTTTATTTTCCTTGGGTTTGGGCGGACACAATGGGTCTTGTGCTCATTTTCCATCCCAGTATCTCTTTTTTGCGGCTCTATGATGAACTGAGTAAGCAGTGAGGGGGAAAAAAACCCAAAAAATTTTGGGTCAGTCTGTGGAATTATGTGAAAGCTGAAACCCCAAACCATATTATGAAGTCTGTAGTCCCACTTTACTGCTCAGGTAGTGGATAGATGGGACAGGGGGAAGGGGAGAAAGGGGAAGGAGTAATTGAAGGAGAAGGAAAACAGGCTATGGGCACAAATACAAGAGAAGAAGAGCTTGTGAAAAAGAAGAAAGAAAAAGAGAACAAAATGAAAAAAAATAAAAAGAATCTGACTGATCTGCTTTTTATTAGCCATCCAAACCATTTCCCCTAATATGCTAGTTCTTTTAAATTATGCTGACAAAGGGGGAAAATTCAGGGCAATTTGAAGTCCCAGACAACTGTTTGCACACCCTTCCATGTGAGAGAAGAGAAAAAAGAGTAAGAAAAATCTCCATCTGGACAGTAAGAGAGAGGCTACGGATCAATTATATTTTGCACTATTTATACTGGTTGATTTTTTCGCAAATGAGTACGAATAGTGCGTGAGGAAAACCGCGTGTCTTTCTGAAGTTCTGCCGCTGCAGTCAAGATGCATGCACTGAGCTCAAAGTAGCGTGGAAAGTGTCAGATAGAGCAAATGGGTTTTCACACTGACTTAAAGAACAATACTGATATGTTACTATATCCCAAACTGAGCCTCATCCAGTTTCAACTCTCTTGACCTAGTTTCATCACTTTACCAGCTTGTCTAGGCATCTATTTGGGAGGTCGGCTTGTTGTGCGGTTGCTCTTAATTTGTGCATTAAGAGCGGCCTATTTTAGCTCTGAGCCAACGCGTGGAAGTTTTGGGTTTATGATAATGACAGTCTTAAATCGCAGAGTATGTAGATGTCACTGGAAATCTATAAACACATTTGATGCTGGTGCCCCCCCTGCCTCCCCACTTCTGGTTGCATGCTGACCACAGTCTTCAGTGGTTTTGGCTCAAGAAAAGCACCAGCTCCATTTCCAGTAAATGTCATTTCATAGTTACTGCATTTCCACAGGGCTGAGAAACAACATTTAATGTGTAAGAAAGACTGCAATTAGACAGTGTTTCTCGCAGACAGCCTGTCGACAGGGATAAGAGACGGGGGGAAAAAAGCCCATTTTTGAATCTCCTCTGGCCATGTCTGATGCAATGGATCAGCCAGGGGAATGACAGCATTTGAGAAAAATCGTACTACAGCAGACACAGTAATGTCAGACATTGTTTGAACACTTGAACAAAGAGCAACTGTTCATTTGAACTTCAATCAAACTTTACATCACACCGAGGTTTTATGAGAAATAATTTGTGCAAAGTTCATGAACCGTGTTCACACCGTGAACATTTCAATATCAGATTTTCAAAATCAAAAGAGAGATTTGCATAGAATATTCTTTTTCTTGCCTTTGTTTCTGGTGCATGCCTTTGCATAGAGGCGATACACGTCTCTTTACACTGAATACTTCTTACTGAACCTAATCCACTGTCCTGAACTTACGCGGACAGTGAAAAACGGCTCGTGACTCAGGCCATGCTTGAATTAATAATCTTCAACCACTTTCAAGTGTAACTCGACTCCACTTTCTTTCTGCTTTGCATTGCAGAAAATATTTGTCTTTTTCCCCCTCACTCATAAATTTCTTTCTTCCTTTCCTTGCAGGGACTGAAATGGCTACCAGATGTGGTTCCAATCTGTTCCTGTTGCCATAGAGACACAGGGACTGGAATAGGTTTTTTGAGTCCAGGGCTTTTGGCTGACTCATAGGCCTGAGTTTTAAAGCCTCGCTGTTCCTATAGACATGGCACATTGAGGGCGCCCCAGCTCCAAGTTATGTTTAGACTGGCAGCCGAAATGTCACTGAACCCCCTTCCCACACGCCTACCCCTGACTTTTTGACCAAGCTTGGCATTATCCAGTGTAGTAGCTCCTTTTTGTGCATTTATGTTGCAGTGCTACACGTAACCTTCAATGCCAAGTCAATAAATGAGTAAAAAAATTACTTTAAGTTGATATGAAACAGGACAAGTTCTGTAATTGTAAATCTGTTCTATTCACGAGCAGCAGGCACAGAAATCCATCAAAAGTTGTACACATGCTTAATCAACACGGTTGATCCTGAGATTCTGTGCAATGGTGACATGCAATGTTCATTTCCAATCTGTGACTTTCCCACAGCATGTCAAGGATGAAAAGACAGAGAACATGTTTCGGTATCCTCAGCTGAGAATCTTTTCCATCTGTGAGTTGCGGATGGGCAGATGGAGGCAGTTGTGTTAACATTCTTCTCTATTCTAGCAGTAAATCTGACTTCAGGCTGTTGTCACATGAAAGATGGTATGACTTTTTTTGGGGGGGGGGGGGTGCTCATCGTGAGAGTGTACATTTCAGTATGGTCAGCAGCTCTGTGAAGCTCTACACAGGGATTCTTTAAGCCTAATGCCAATATCAGCAGGCTAACATCTGCTAATTAGCATTAATTAGGCGGATATTTGGTTATGAACCAAAAAACTAAAGTACTGAATTAATTTTGTTTTTAATTTGAATGGCTTTGCCAAATGAATGATCCAAATGGCTATTAAAACTCCACATGCATGCACCATATATGTCAACACCAAATGTCACTGGGTTTCATTCAATGCACAAAAATAAAGTAATGCAAATAGAATAAAATAAAAGTATTTAATCTTCATCGTGACTAAAGTAGCATAATGTCTGAAAATACTGATGCAACAGAATCATCAAGGTTCATCCTCTTTGGACCATGAATTTAACTCGTTCATGGTTTAATTTGTTACAATTCATTCAAGTCCAAAGCAAAGTGGCGGCGTGACTGGCACTTTGCCACTTGTATGACAAATAAGGAAACCATCACCACAATGATTAAATTGTTTGCTCTGCTCTACAAAAGACATCTTTTTAGAGTGCTCTGCAAAGGTCACATCAACATTATTGCTGTCAGTGTCAGTAAAAAGCTTTATCACACTGCTATCTCCATAAAAAAGTATTGGAAACCAGGCTTATGTTTTATAGCTCTGAAAATGTAGCATAAAACTTCTGTATGCATAACACATATGTACAGCTGTAAGTAGAACATCATGTCAAAAGAGCAGAAACCTAAACAAAGCCACTTCATCTTCTGGTTCCAATTACCCATCACATGACCTATCCATCCATCCTCATATACAACCATTCATCCTCCTTCATTGCCTTGTGGCCCAGTTTTGGCTATATCCCCTTTTCTCCCTTCCAAAAGACGAGACATATGCAGCGCGTGATTAACTCCTTAACACAGAGTTTCCACTGTTTTTCCTTCATGAAAGAAGCGCTTGTCCCCTCCTGAAGGAGCCAAACTGACAGTCCCCTGGTTCCCTCAGGGTCTTTGAAGAGCCGCTATGACCGAATGACTGTGAGAACATCCGCAGTACTGTGTAGCCTAACAGCTGAGACTTAAAAGAATGGATAAAATAAAAGTGGATCTGTTAAGGAGAATACAATACATGATGTATTACAAAATTTATACTTCTTTACCATGTTGTTTTTCTAGTGGACTGTACACTGGAATCAGGCAATAGAAAAAGAAGCCAATAGGAGGTCATGATCCCATTAAAATGTCCAGGAGATGCAAAACGGTATACAATGATTGTCACAGGAAACTGATTCAATGAGGACTGTTTTTAAAGCTCTCTATAGCTACATGTATTGCTTTTTTATTCCAAAGAAGTAAATGAGGAAAAACCAACCAAATAACCATACACAAATGAAAAACAAATCAAAACTGCTATGAAAGAACCACAAAAGACAAAATACACCTTACAGTCAGTAATGTTTTCTGCAGCTTTTCAGGCCCTTTTCTACAAAAATGTTCTGTAAGCCAAAGAAAAAAGCACAGACCAGTCAGATAAAAATGGTCATTTCCTAATTACACAACATTATGGTCAAAAGTATATGGAATTGCTTCAGGAGTGGTATTATAGTACGACTGTACAACCCTTTTTGTATGAGTTCGTTTTTTGCAGGCAATAATAACAAATGGAAGGAGCACAAAGGTTACAAGGTTCTTCTGCAGCTATCAATGCCATATAATTACACTCTGCGTCATGCAGTTAAGTTTCACATAAACATAACATCAACAGAGAACAATTACAAAGCCAATGTAAACTTGACCGGAGGAAAGCACTGATACTCCAAGTTTGCTTCAGAGCCCAAACTAAGCAACAAAAGAAAACAGAGAATGCAACATAAAAGTAAATTCAATGATGTCAAGGAAAACATATAGGCACTGAAAAGGTCATATAAGCACAGCTTACAAAGATAATAAAATTTACACAATGTATACAATGTTGAAAAAACAAATCACCAGAGAAATATGTTGTACCTTGATAAAAACACAAAACAGCAATATTTGGTTCACGAAATTAGCTGAGGGTGCGATGTGGACTTTTCAGACGGAAACACACCATGGCACGTTGGTATAACTTTCTGCTTATTTTAATTCATTATCCATTATTTATAGCTCATATTGTGACAGTTATTTTCACGTGTGTATCTTGAAGAAAAATTGAATTTTTCAAGATGGAGTATTTCACTGCAATACCATTTTTTTGTGTATGTATTTTAGGATCAGCAGTTAAAATAGAGACTGGCAATAACATTAGGCAAAAATAGCTTTTTTCACTTAAACCGATCCACAGTTGAG
Source organism: Rhamphochromis longiceps (assembly GCF_057381845.1). Classification (NCBI taxonomy): domain Eukaryota; kingdom Metazoa; phylum Chordata; class Actinopteri; order Cichliformes; family Cichlidae; genus Rhamphochromis; species Rhamphochromis longiceps. The sequence goes on along the minus strand of NC_140568.1, from coordinate 38,595,296 downwards.
GCAAATTATAAGACCCGAGTACCATCTAGTCTTACAGTCTACACCTTTTTATTTTAGCATGGTTCTGATAGCTTAAGATAATCTGATCCTTTAAGGTAGAAAAGATCTTAGTCAAGATTTAGTTCCAGAAAGTACCCAGGTGGCATAACACAACGTAATTTGAAATGAAAATACCTTTGACGCAATATCAACCTCACTTTTTGACTAAACTGAAAGTACACAGAGACACATGGCAGACTTCTTCTGTAGTCTGATCTGCAAAGAATGCCACTAGTGGTGAATATTTCAACAAAACTATATTTTACTTCTGATTAATAGGAGGATACCATATAATGGTATGCTTTTTTTAAATAAAGCATACAAAACTTCATCACACAGAAAGTAAGTGAATTCAAAGTGAATAATAAGCATGAAATAAAATGAGGTGTGCTTTGGGGTTTCATTTTTGGTTTAGTGGTTTAGCTGATTGAATAAAACATACAGTAAGAGCACATTATGTTGGCTTGGGTTAAGCAGAAGTATGGAAAAGCCATGTATATGAAATAGTTGGACAAAGGAGAGCAAAAGGCTGAAAATCCCTAAATACTTTATTTCTGTATGGAAAAAGAAGCAGTAATAATGCTCAAAGCGGAATTAAATCTGTCTCATAAGTACGGATAATTTCGTTAGATGATTCTAAATGTAGTATTTCACGTGTACCTGTGTGTCAAAATTTCAAATTTAGATGTGAAGAATAACATCATTAAAAGCTTGGAGAGTAAGATTTTTAAGATTTAAGATAGACTTTCTTTTGCTAGAGATGCTGTTCTGCAGCAAATACAGCATAAATTAAAGTGTTTCTTTTAAGAATCAACATCAAATAGACCCTTATCTAAAATACATAAAAGAGATGAGGATTATATCCTAAACTAATTCAGGTCAGATCTGTATTCCTGTGTGCTGGTACATCTAATTGGGGGGGAGTGGCTTGGTATACTCCGAGGACCAGTTTTTGGTTATTTTTAGTACCTTTAGTACCTGTGGAGAGCATATATAGAATAGCTATTTTTCTGACACCTGGATGGCAAATTAGTTTTCTAACCTCAACAGCAATTCATATTCAATTCGTGAATATATCTGCAGGCAAATATGAGGCGGTCAAACAGTAAAATAGGCCGGAGACATTATATCAATTTAATCCAATCATGCTAAGTCTGTGGCTGCAAGGTCACGTATGAAAAATGTGTTTTTGCCTAATTTGGTACCCCAGTCATGAAATTATGCAAATTAAATTTTGGATAACCTGAAGTCCTAACACCAAGTTTTGTGTCACGCTATAGGTGTGTCCAGGTTCAGTGGCCATGTTCTTGGAAGGTTGTAAAACCTTATTTTTGGTTATGTTATGACTTCACTTCCTGTTTGAAAATTCTGATTGACTGCAATAAACAGGCACAGAAAAAATCTCACGACTTTTGGTGTATAGTTATCTCTACGCACTTTGCTGAAGGTAGGAAAAACTGAAAAAATATTAATAAAGCGCAGTTTTTCAAAAGGGGGTCTCAAGTCTATGGAACTTTTTTGGTTTTTAATAAATCAAATGAAAACTTATTGCCCTTAAATTAAAAAAAAATGCATGTAATAACTCATTTACTACTAAGTTTTTTAGTGTCAATTTTAAAGCCTTTTTTAAAAAAAAATACCACATGACAGATAATGATGACACCATGCTCTGAAGACAACCCAATCCCAAAACTTCAACTATACCTTTTTAAGAGAAAAAAATGGGGATGTACTTTAAAGGTTAAATCTTGCAGTTTGACCAGCTGGTGGTCCTAGAGTGTTTATTCACTGAGATGAAACTTTGAATAGGGACAATTCTCTGCCCCTTTGTACAGAATTTAATTTTTCAAAACTTTTTATGATACAGTGTACGGGTTGGCATACAAGCCAGTGGTAGAACTGAAAGAAAAAAAAATCTAATGGATGTCTAAGCATATAAGCAAAGTATAGTGGTGGACATACTGCAGAGTAAAAGAAATGAATGAACTTTGGATTATGCTTTTGCACCACTGTTCTCACAGTTGTGTCCAGTTTAGGCACAGGTTGTGGTGTGAGGTTGATATATAGTTGTTACTTTAAAAAAAGGACTCCTGAAACGAATACAATGATGTATATAGGTTATTATAATACACCTTACCAATATGACTCAACTGTTCCTCTTGATCTAAAGCACTTCTTATTCTTGACTGGTCCTGGATTCACCCTAAACTCTAACAGTAAAATTTCAATTCCTTGACCGAAAAACTATGTTGTGGTTAAACTTCCAACAAATTTTAGTCTTTTGCAAATCCATCATAAACTTTGTGCAATTTGTAGTTCAAAACACTTATTTCACAACCTGTGGTGGCATAATAGCTGTCTTTTGCTGTGGTGTTTTACTTTCAGATGTATCCAAAGTACCTTCCTTTCCTTTCTTCCTGGGTGGTTTTTTTATGGGAGTCTTCTTTGGTGTAGGATCCAGTGGGTCCCCTGTCCTGGAGCCGTTCAAGTCCTGCTTTTCCGGGCTCTTGGCTTCAGGGGTCCCAAGGTTGGTTTTTACAGGTGCCACCATTTTCTGTAGGCTACTTGAGGTGGGCAGCTGGGGTTTGGTGGAGCCTTGCTCAATCTGGCTCAATCCAGTGGAGCCGGTTCTTTTGGCTTTCTGTGGAGGTGTGGGCTTCTCCCGGTTTGCCCTTGGTGTGGAGAGACCATTGGTCTTTGTCAGCCCTGTTCCCTCATTCCTGTTGATGCTTTGGGTTTTTTCCTTGAGCTGAGCGGCAAGCAGCGTAGCAGCCTCTGAGTTCATATGAGGATGGATGACCTTTGGGCTCTTGGGTGGCTCCTTAGGGGTCTGCTTTGAACTATCAACACTTTTCTTTTCAGGCGAGGAGCAGTGAAAATTACTTATCTTCTTGAGGGCACTCTGAACAACACCATTGATGTGCTCCATGTGACTGGGACTGCCGTGCTCATCCCCAGACTTTTTTCCTCGCAGAGGTTTGTGTTTTTTAGGGGAGCCACTGGCATCTGCCTCCTGCCCCTCCTGTATCTTCTGTCGGTCATGATGCTTTTCCTTTATTCTTTGCCACTCTTCACTCTTAGATGAGCCATCACTTGAACTTCTCTTTTTCTCCTTTGACACTGCAAGTGCCTTAATTCCCCCCTGCTGCTCAGGCTGGGGAGACCCTGTGGTATTCCCGTGTATCCATGACACCTTGGGTTTAGTGGATGGGTCTGGTGGCCGGGGTTTGGGCTTGCCAGGTGAAGGCGGTGGCTTTCCATTGCGCTTGGCCTCTAATATAGGAGTGCCATCTCTATCCTTGCCACTGTTCTCATCCTCCTTCGACTGCTTGGAGAGGCGGGCGACCAAGGCATACTGTGGCTCACTACCTTCTGTTTTGGTTACACTTGTGTCTTTCAGGGAGGTGTATTCACCAGCGTCATCTTCATCAGGGACAGATTCTGGCTTCTCTGCTGCAGGGCTGGGGCTCCGCTTGTCATTCATGGAGTCTGTGGATCATTGGCAGGTCAAGAGATGCTACTCAAAAATGGTGTTTGTTTATTTCAATCCTGATTATACGTGCTGTTGCAGCATTACATTACTTGATATGATCACTACGTTTACTGCATGTTTGCTGTTGTTCAATTATACTGAAAATAACTGGGTCAATAACTGGGTCAATTCGGCAACTTGATGATCTTACTCAAAATCCATTTTTGTAAAGAGACCCACATCAAAGAGAAACAGACTAAAACTGGCTAAAGCATCATTTGCAATTTCATAGTTCAAGATTAGAAACTGACGGAATGGGTGTTTTCCACCAAACTTTAAGGATTTAGTCACTGTTTGGATGTGTGCAATATGCTGACTTGACCATTCCATTTCCTGTTTATGCTCTTCTTGTTCTCAAAGGAGAATCTAAATTTAAATGGCATAAATGCCAACTATTATGTAGCTATTAGAGAAGTGAGTGAGTCACTGGATAGTCACATTGGGGAATATGATTATCTCGCATGTGTGTCCATACAAGATAGCTGAACTGTTTTTTTTTTTTGTTTTTTTTTTACATGATTACTCACCTTCATGCGGAACACAGTAAACTGGCCCCTCATCTCCGCTCTCAAAAGAAGAGAAGGACCCCTGGGATGACCAGGAGGAGGGGGAGTGCTGTTCAGCCACAGAGGGGGGCTCAATGAAGCTGCAGTTGAAGGTGTTCTCTGGGTCATGGTGGGCTACTGAGAACAAAAAACAAATGCAAAAGTCAAAAGGTCAGTCAGAGGTTTTTTTTTACTGTGTTACAGGACAAACAGTCTGCTCTTACTCAGTCTCACAGCAAAGTTGTAGAAAGCATTGGTTTAACTAACTCTGTAGAAAAATAGGTTTTACATGTGAGCTAACAAAGGCTCTGACACTATGAGTTTCTAAAAGCAAATGGTGATAGTTTCATACCCATTCATAATTTATTAGCTGGAGCTGAATTCCCACAGCTGACGATATTCAGATTTTCTTTAGAGTTTGCTTGGAAAATCTTAACCAACAAACAACGCTCTTTATAATATACAGTATACTAATAAAGAGCTGAATGGTGAGATAAAACATTGCAATGTTATGTGGTTGCTTACTGTCTCTGCTGGGCTTTTCTAGTATTTTGTGGGTTCAGCAAAATGAACCACAAATGGGTTCTTCATCGTCATCTTCCACTGAGTCCTCTCCCTAACAATAAGTAGGTCAAGTCATGTTTCCCTCTCACAATCTCCCTTTCACTCTCTCATTCTTCTGTCCTCAGACACTACAGCATTCTGCTAACCCTTCAGTCTCAGGACAGCTGCGCTTTCTGAAGGGTACTTAAGCTTAATCTTCCCATCTGGTGTGAACCGGACTAAACCATACTGGGTGTTAACTTGCATGACCGGCCACATCAGATGCTCCTGTTTATATTCCTGATGACACATGGGTCCATGCGTTTGTTTAGACCTTAGATAAACCATCTATGGAAGGAATCCCCTAACTACCAGGACACTGGCCAAGACTGGCCTAAAACGATTTGCTAGTTTAAGAGATCTACAGCTAGATTTTTGCAGCCTGACTTGCAAAATGTATCTCTCTATATTCTTGCTGCATTTGTATTAGTGTTTGATATGGATGCACTTTTAAAATGTTACAAAAGAAGAAAATCCAGCAGATTATCTGCTTAGACGCTGTTTTTATATTCTCCCATTATAGCAAACAAGTCTGGTTTATCTGTCACCCTAAACCAGTCTGAAGTTTATTCTCTTGCCTCCCATGTGAATCAATGTGGCTCACACCATGTGACTTTCTGTTGAGCCTTTTGTGCTTTGAACTTTTTCTCCAAAAACAACATGATTGAGTCATGTTTTCCCCTTTAGTTTGCTGGATTTTATCTGAATTTCTACTTTCTAATTTAATTTTACGTTGCCCCTTTCAATCTGTTTTGAAAGTCAAGGTTTTCCCTTAGATATATGACTCACTTGGTTATTTTTACATTGATCTAAAATGGTTCCTTAAAAGGTTTCCTTCTTTCATCAAAACAAGAAGTCTAACTCCCTGAACAAAATATTTGATTTTGGGGTTCTATTGTCTTGTTTTATGCACTGAGGGGTGAATGTCAAAACAGTTGCAACATGTCTGTCTCAACTACTTGTATATATAAAGAGGTCACAAGATAGTATTTTTAAACACAGAGGGCTTACATTTCCAGTATCATTTTAAGATATCCCCATAACAATCTGCTATCTCTATGTTTTATATTAATTAATTTATAAAAATAAATCTGAAGCCAGAATGGAACTTCAATGTAAGATCGAAAACTATTTATGCTTAAGTAAATATTTGAATTATACAGGAAAAAAGCTATTGTATATGTCTTTTCCACCACTTATGCAGGGTCCTCATAGTGTAGCAACAGGCAGACAGGCACAGACTGAAGGACAAAGGAATGTAGAACGGCAAAGATTTCAGTCATGTTAGTCAGCGATCTAACACATGGGCATTTTGCAAGTGATGTATGCAGCGATGAACAACTGCTGTCCTTAAAAATTGCTTGGTCCAGACTGTGAGTCTAGTAAGGAAGATCGCTATGCTGACTAGACGCCACTGTGATCCCTCTCTGCATGAAGGCCAACACACAACAGGGTATTATTGACCCATCTCCACAACAGAACTCCACCACCACAGCTGCTCAGTAGGGTGGTGGAAGTCTGGAGGATACAACAAGAAAGTTGATAGATCAAACACCTGGTCCATCTCTAGAAAACTGTGCACTGAATAATAATATGGTTCACCAGTAATAACAGTAAATAAAAATATACTTCAGCCTAAAACAGCATGGACATATGTTGCAACGTTGCATGTAAATTCTCATATACAAAGCCAGCGTACAGCCTACAGCCATTTGGACACTTCTGTTTTAAAAGAATGAATATATACAGCAGTATAACAGTAACTGGGTCATTCTAGTAAAAGCCAAAGTGTGACTTTGAGAAAATATTCTGACTTTTTGATTAGACAACTCCCAACTACACTGTGAGTATTGCAGCAAACACATTTGCAATACCAGCCAAACTTTGCCCGGATAAATAAAGAAGAAAAAAAGCAGCTGGTCTTAGCATCCGTCCATGAGGAAGCGTTTGGATATAGAGGAGGCAAGGAATGCCAGACAGACACGAATGTGCAGGGTGTGGAGTAAATATGCTTAGAAAGGAATGTTAAAATGCAAGCAAACAGCATTAGTTTCACCAAGAGGGAAATAGGTGACAGTGTGTTTATATAGGTTTTTTTTTATTGAGTCTAACTTTGCTAGGACTAAATGCTGTCCTTTAATTCATCCCTGACTTCTAAAATGTAGTTCCCATGCTGATAAATATTGCATTTTTCAATTTCAGGAAAATAAAGACAAATTGATTTTAAAAAAGTCTTATATTTAAAAAGAAAAGCAGGCATATGGAGGCATAATGTGAAAGATTTTCATTTAGGGTACTGTGGTTCAACTTCCATGTGTTTCCAAATGTTTATTTAGCTTAATTTTCATTGATTGTTTATTATTGTTTATAAACATACCATTTCAAAACATTGACCACATTAGATATTTCTTCACCATGTTCTGCTTTATCAGACCATTACATTTGACTGATAGGACAGCAAGAACTCAAATGGCAAATATAGGCTGACTATAAACATTTTTAAATACTACAAACAAACTGAAAATTGAATTTAGTTTCATGGGAACTTAATTTTTAGGTGAGAGCCAACACCCCCCAGCCCCCATCTCCCCTACCCCTGTTTTATTATCATTTGGTCTTACCACATCTGTTGCCACTGACCCTGATGTGGATAAATCACACTTCTGACACTAGCTGGGGTAAATTTGACCACTTCCTGTTTCCAGCCCTATGGCCCCCCTCTGGAATGTGTGTGTGTTTGTGTGTTCTGTGTGCAGGACTGTGTGGCTTCAGTCGGAGCTGGAGTTTCTAAATGTTGGCAAACCATGCTTCTGTGAGTAGCACAAATGCAAGCAGGGTAGCAAAGATTTATGCAGGACAAACGAAGGAGAAGATGAAGGTTGGTATGAGGGTCTGCCTTCAAGTCTGACTGCAACATTTTTCACATTTACTGTCTAAAACTGTTGAAACTTTAGTTTTTCAAGGCCTAAAAATAGATTTTTCTTTACTTGCATTCTTAAGAAATCCTTTTACCTACATGATTTGCACTTGCTCACAAATAAGCATTAATGTCCCATAGGATGACACAGGCAACACAGTCCATGTGTTGTATTTTCAAATGAGGCATAATGTGGACAGATTGTAGCTTAAATAATCAGTTGGAAAAATGAGAAAGCACATGCTGCTCAGACTTGGAAAAGAAACCAGGTCATTATGATTTAACCCCTTATGCACTACACTGACTTCAAAAACACATTTTAAAGCATCTGTCTTTTTCAGAAAACACAAATCAAAGTAAGGTTGGGAACATCTGTGTCACTGACCAGCCATATATGCTTTTAGTCTGCAAAATGTTACAAAATACAGAGAGATGATTGGATTGACAGATTAACTTATCATTTTAGAATCAGAAAATGTCAGGATAAGTCAGTGTCTTGAAAATATTGGAAATTCCATTTAACAGCGCAGCAAATATCGCTTCTGCTGTCTGATATGATGCACAAATGAATGTATTTATTGCATAGGTAATGGGAAATGATTTGATAACAAACCTTAGTGCTTTAAAATTTAAACAACTCCAAATCCAAAGCAAATAGCCATAATACGTTGACTAGTCTGACATCTGTAGAAAAGCAAAACAAAAAACGAAAAAAAAACCCAAAGCCTGGGGTCACAAACACATCTGTCACACACCACGAGACCTCCACATGGAGCAGCAGAACTACAGCGTCCACCCAAACAGTGCAGCCTTTGATAGCTCGTCACTCACCACCATGTGGGGCCCCCAACAACCACTGGCTTTCTTTTTAATAACACAGCCTCCTCCTCAGCACAAGAAAAAAAATTCTTGTGAAGAAGATGATGGAAAAGAGTAAAGAAAATAGGGAGAAAAAAGCCCAAGTTTAGGGTCGTAATAATATGAACACATGGCATTTGGCAGTGCCAAGAATAATAATGGGCTCTAAAACCAGTGCATTCTTTTCAAATGAAACCTCATACTCGCCTGGCAGCCACCATACACTTTTCAACCCTATTCATCTTCTAGGCAGCAGCCTAAGGTAGCACTAAAAGAAAATGCTTACACTGATTGACAGACATTAGCGTCATTGTCTACATGACGTTAAAATTAAAAACATTTGAAAGCACTGATAGCCACTAAAACACAGCTTTTATACCATCTACGTATACTGCTTACACAGAATATCATTACATTCACTGGCTTTTACTGAATCTAATAAAAATATACATTTTAGCAGACTGTGCAAGAATCAAAGACAACGATTACAGAGAATACAGAAGCTTCTGGTAGCACTGTGGTGGTATATGAGAAATAGTTTTCGGGCTCACCGACTACTTTGGGCAGTTTCTGTCTCCTCAGTGGAATACGGGGAAGTTTAGTGCTGATTCTGCTGAATCGTCCACACAAGATCCGTTTGGCTTTTTTGCTGTTGAAAAGGGATGACGCCATGGAAATCCAAATGAATCATTCAAACTAGGCATTTTAAACCTGGCCCTCTGCCTCTTTTGAGGGCTCAGGGACTGCTCATATTGCTATTCACAATATAATGTCAATATATAAAAGCTCTTGAAATACAATTTATGTGCATTTATTAATTTAACAACCTGTGAGAAAATGTACAAAGAAAATATTTTTCTCTGTTTTTATAACCAGGGCAGGCCTCCTAATAGAAACTCAAGCGCCTAATGTGGACCGCTGAGGTGAAGGCACCTATCTGTCACTCACTTGTGGTTGTCTTTGTGCCGACAGAGGCAGCAGCAGCACAGCAGTGAGAGGAGGACAATCAGTAAAAAGGAGACCAAGGTCCCAGCTGCAATCACACCCATCCGCTGGTTGGGCTCTGAAAGACAAAATGCAGGGAATGGTGGGTGTGCCACAATGTGTTGGTGAAGTCTGAATACCAGTTTCAACAAATAGCTCTCTCAGTCATAGCTAAAACAAAAAAGCGTGGCATGTAGGACATTATTACGAATTAATATGAAATCGCATTGAAGATACCATAATATAGTGTTTAACTCGTGTATTTGTTAATCTGGCAGATTTGACAATAACTGTAGATTATAGCGCTCCCCCCTTTAAAACCAATTGGGCTTTTGTTGTTGATTTTCTGCAATTAGCTTCCTCCTCTCACACCCTCTTTGTTATAGACCCTTCATCATAACTCAATGATTTATTAGCATTCCTCCCACTTGAAGTTTGATACACCCCAAAGACAATCAGTGGTGTATTGTACAGTTATGGGCACCATTTAGTATTGGGAAAGAGAGACAAGCACCAGAAGAGAAGTAACACATAGGAGTAAAAAAGCAATGAGCCTCGGGTTTTACGCTGTCACATACGTCTCTGGTTGTTGGGTGGTCTGTCCTTGACATGTTGTCACCCTCAATTTGGAATGGAGTTGAGGTAAAAGTAGCAAAGGGTTAGTTTATCACTGACCAACTTGCCACCACCCATCATGTTCACTAGCCAAAATTCATGCAGTCTTTGTGTGTGATATTCTCCACGTCTGCCTCCAATAATCTCTTTCCAAACAGTATTTTTTCTCTATTCTCTGTATCCATTCCAGTTTCTCATTTTTCTTTCCTTTCCTCTATCCCTTTCTTTTTTTTCTTCCTTCCTTTCTCTCTTCTGCGGCTGGACAGGAACAGAGCCAACAAACACAGCCATAAAAAGGACACCGGTCTAGGTCTGGAAACACAATCAAGGCCCTTTGGTGTCCCACTACACACACTGACCTAAATAGATGTATTTGTTGCTACTCAGCATATACAGCCAACTATTAGAAATTTAATATGCAGGCAGTATTGCTGGCATGTAATTTACAAATAAACAGTTCAGAGCATTTGAATTCTTTTGGTGTGTACAGTATAAAGTAAGAAATATCTGTTCAAGTTAGGAGAATAAAAAAGACCCACTAGTTTCTGACATACTCGCTAACCGCAACACATCAGTTAGCTCATAAAAAACTAAAAGTAAAAATAAAGATTTTCTTACGGAGATAGCAGGCACCAGACACAGGATCACAGTTCTTGTCATGGCAAGAGCATGTCTGGTTACAGTTGATTCCATACTGGCCAGTTGGACAGGTCATATTGCAGCTTGACAACAGAGAAGAGACAGAAAACATCTGCTTAATGTTGTGTCTGAGTAACCAGTATGTTACATGGAACAAAAGAAGAAAGAAGGGGATAACTGGGATTAGCTCCATATCCCAATCGTTTCTGCTGTGTTTGAGAGAATTTTGCTTTCTTTGTTCCTAAATTTTATTTTATTCGTTTAAACACATGCATCAAAACACAAACTCAACCTTTTAAGTCCCCAGATATATAAATGTGCTACAAACATCATATCACCACGTTCAACCCTTTGCCACTGCATACTGTACAGCTGTCAAGGGTATAAACAAGGCTGTTTTTATCTTTGAGGTGTCGTTTAACTTACTATGTGCCATAAAACCCGGGGTCACAGAGGCACTCTCCGGTAACAACATGACAGATGCCATTAAAACAATGACTGCAGTTGTTTTCACAGTTCTCGCCATATGTGCCATTGGGGCAGCGCACGTCACACCTATCACACACAGAAAGAATGTCTTGATTACACATAATGTCATTTTAAAGCTTAGAAGTATGAGTCATGGTCATTACCACAGTGCCAGAAATAGTCTCGTAATAGCTAGTAGTTAAATATTTAAAAGGAATACTAAACAACAAAACAGCATGCTCTTTTCTTTACACATTTGCATGTGCGCACGTGCGTGTGTGTGCATTTTTTTTTTTTACCTGTCCCCAATCCAGCCAGGGTTACAGTGCGAACACTTGCCATAGATGGGCTCACAGTGGTGACCATCTTTACACGTAGGACACACTTCCTGGCAGTTTTCACCAAAAAAGCCCTTGGCGCAGACCTGATCACACCGAGTCCCATTCCATCCTCTCTCACATGTAATACAGCTTCCTCCTGTCACTTTACAGGGCTGCTGGCCTTTGCAGTGCCCACACCTGGTGGCAGCCAATGAAACACAGTTTTTTTTGTCTCCTCTTATCTAAATGTAATGAGACAGCTCAGTGATCAAAATCTTCATGAAACCAGCTGTATTAGTTTGCTTTAGATTCTTGCTCTAATCATTTGAAGGCGATAAACACTGAACCGTAGCAGTACTTGAAGCAATTGTACTGCACGTTTCTTGTGTTGTGACAATGATTGTGGGACAATGTGAATACCATTACCTCCTGAATACCAATTTCCATTGAATCTCGCTTGGGCATTGTTCCATTAAATTAGACATGTTTAGATTTAAGATTTTAGATATTAAATCCTCTAAAACCCACAGACCTGCAATATCACATGGACCAGGCATGGAAACTCAACATTATGCATCTGAAAAGCTCAGAATTTCCTGTTTAAATAATGGTACACTGCTTTCTGCCTACTTTAAAAAAAAAAAAAAAAATCCCACCTGATCCTGCAGTTTTGACCATAAAATCCAGCAGGACATGGCTCCCTGCAGAACTTCCCACGGTACCCAGGCAGACAGGTACATGAACCATCAGCCTGGTTACACTTGCCATAGAGGCACTGGCAGTTTCGCTCACAGCGTGGACCCCAAAGCCTCTCCCTGCACTGGCAGCGTCCCGAGAACTGGTCGCATGGTGAATTGTTACAGTTACACTGGAGTGCACAGTTCCTCCCAGTCCAGCCAGGGTTGCACAAGCATCGCCCTGTCATCACATCACAGATTGAATTGATGCTGCAGTAGCAGTTGTTGTTGCACTGAGGACCCCAGAAGCCAGGATAGCATGTGCATTTTCCTGTTTCTTGGTCACACTTGCCCTTCTGGCAAAGACAAACATTCTCGCATTTAGGTCCCCAGCGATTGTGGTTGCAGGTGCACTCGCCGGTCAAATCATCGCACTGGCCATTGGGGTAACAGTGACATTCTCCCTTGCAGTCTGGTCCCCAGTACTCTGCAGGGCATTCTGTTAAAAGACAATGCAATCAGGAGAAGTTCTTACAGAGTCTAAGACTACAAATACTAGTAAAACTGGAAGGTTGTACTTAAGCGCAGTAGTGCTTTGAGCTACAAACACTGACATTGGAACTTTGTGTAAAAGCATGTTATGATAACTAATTTGAGAGAAATATAAGAACTAGCTGATGCATAAAGAATGCCATTTATTATACATGTATTTGGTCATTTGGTCATCATCCAAAATCTTGAAGGTACATGAATTCTGAATACCTGTTTTTTTGGACTAGCCTTTGCCAACTTTTTAAGATATTTGTTGTGTCAATAAGCAATATGTTGAAAAACTGACTGTCGAGAGTACTATACTGGAACATTTATATTTAACATGTAAAATGTATTTGCTTAATACCAGGAATGACACAAAATGAAAAATAAAGTGAGAAAAAAATTCTTACTGGTGTTACAGCTAGCTCCAAAGTATCCATGACGACAGCGGCATTCATTTGGCCTGACACACACCTCATTGTCCTTGCAGGTGAAGTTTCCTTCACAGAGGGCTGAGGTGAAAAGTATAGGCCATATTATTCTATTGGTGTGCACAATGAGCCATATGACATACTGCCAAATGTTAGCTCTAAGTGTGGTACATACGTGTCAGACATTCAGTTCCTAGCTGCCCCCATCCACTGCAGCACACTGGTGTTGATGATCTGGGGGTAAAAGGTACAGAATGAAAGGGGGGAAAGATGAAGCACTTGATTAAAATAAAGCAAAACAAATATATTTCAAGTGACAACATTCACACGAAGTTCCTGCTTCTTTGGCTTTGTGCTTCTTACTGATGCAGCTGTTGCCAAATTCTGCAAATGCAAGCAGAATGTGCTAAGCATATGCATTACACATATGCTTAGCACATTGTTGTATAATTACCTCAATATGGTTCATTCCAATTTCTACAAGACACATACACTCAAAAGCTACTAGCTCCTGAAGCTCTACAGGCTTTTCTGCCTCCCCCAGCCTGTGATGGAGTGTGAATATTCAGAGGCAAAGTTTTGCAGACAAGTATTGGGCCTAACAGGAAAGAACGGCTGCATGTCCTCTTCCTCCCATGCCGGTGACCTCTGTGGGGCCCCTGCAACACGTCAGCTTGCCCTAAATTGTTTGAAGATGGCAGTTTGTGTTCAGTTGATGGGAAGGGAGTAGCAAAATTCTATTATCCTGCCAAAACCGGCACGTGTTCAAGATCATTGGTCAAACCTTTGAATTACTTGACTTGTATGGAAGGAAATTTTCCAAAGAATCTCTTTTTTTCTTTTTCATACAGTTTTGTTTAGATTTTTTTTTGTTTGTTTGTTTTGTGTTTTGTTTTTTGTTTTTTTCAAGTGTGCCACACCAAATTTGGACAAACTGTAATCAACCCTTTATAATCGACCCTTTGTTAACCATTAACATTAATCCAATCCATGCCAGAATGCAGAAGGAGAAATTACCTTCACTGTTTAATGGAATTAATTTGGTCTTTACATGCTGTGTGCTTTTCATTACCACAGAAAGAATGCACGGACTACTTTCACAGACGACCTCAATTGCTGCTTTTTCACTGATTTGAAAAGAAGATTTTAGTGCTGAAAACATCACAAAGCCAGCAACTTTTTGCATTCTCAAAACACTGTTAGGAACACTTGAAGCTAGAAAACAATGACTATTGAGGGCACCGGCAAATGATTTTAGGATGTATTGCCATTAAAGCCAGATTCAACAGTTGATTTTCCACTATGAGGAGACATATTGGAATGCTGACTAGTTGTGATAAATAATGAACTACTTCCCTCTGTTCATATGATTCAGGGCTATAAAAATAGAACAATAAATGGATAGTGGGGGAAAAAAAGACAATCTAATGGTGAGTTCAGTGTCATGAATGGTGAAAAGTGCAAAGAGGGGCACAATATCAACCTTGTAGAGCAATAGAGGTCATGTACAGCATGCTGAAAACTTCATAGAGCATAACAATACTCTAGAACAGAATTTCCTTTCTGGCAAATGACAACGTTTTGCCCAGTGAGGCAAGATGACAGCACAGCTTTAGCTTTTGAAGAGCAGCTGCTGATGACTTTCTATCTGAGTGCACAGGAAAATACAGTGTGTGGCTTTTCAGATAAGCTATTTCCCCCCTCTCTCGCTCTCTTTTTTCAAATAAGCTATTTTTGGTCCGATAACATTTTCAACATAAAAAAAGTAAGTGATAACTTTTAAGCTCATCCATCCTAAAGTAATCAGCTACAAGTATATGGTTACTTATCACACATTGTTTAGAACATACTGGAAAATGATCCCTGGATTACATTTGCTGTTTCTGGCCTACCACAATTTACAAAATTCAAAACATCAGTTCGAGCTTGGATACTACAGTCAGCAATTATGGGCTTGGATGTTTTTCTTTTACACAAGTTACTGAAAGGCTCAGGAGATCACCAAGAAATGCCTTTAGGATCACTTACTTTTGCTTTTATGACAGGATTTTAACCTAAATCCTATCAGTTTTGCGTTTCATTAACTCCTCCAAAATCTGGTTCTTAAAAGTGCATTATCAACCACACTATTAAATAGTGCCACGAGTGCTGTAAGGGTCTGTAAGAGCGCCCTCTTCAGAGCAACAAAAACATTTCGGTTCCAGATGTAGCACACACATCTGTATAGCTATGCTTTTCTTCAGTGGACTCCTCCTCTTGCTATCTTGCTATGGCTACACTGAACAGGGAGCGCGTTATATGTAAGGGAGAGGGGGTGGTGGGTCGACGTGACATAATGCATAAAAAACAAAGTGTTTCTAAGATCTCCTGACCTAAAATACGTATCTTTTAAATACTAAAGACGGCGGATGGCTTCACAAAATATTCGGCGACTTTGGAGGACCACTATTTACGCACAAGGCCACCAATGGAAACGTCAAATTTATAAAGTTACGCATTTTTCCACAAAACAAGAAATAAAAAACACTTTGAATAACTACTTATTTCCCAACTCTAGCGGAACCTTTTTGAAGGAAGTTCCCATCCCCCCGAAAATGGAGAATAAGAAGCAAAAAAAAAATGTTATCTTATTGCAAATCTTATTGTACAAGCTGATTTGCAGTAACAACAAATCGAATAGCTCCCATTTTCCCCCTGCATGCTTACCCGGGTACTTTGCACACATTCCTGCCTTTGGGGTTGAGTTCTTGGCTGAAACCGGAGCAGAAGAAAAGACAAACCAACGCAAGAAAAGTAAAAGAGTTCTTTACTTCCATTGTACAAGCAGCATCATCCTTCTAGACGCCGTATTTACGCCGCATTACCCTCATCCAAAAGTTACGACGGCTGGGTTTCAGTGTTCTTTGCACACTCCAGTTTCTTTAATGCACATAAAACGAATGCGCATCCCTTTTAAATAGGCTAATAAATCCTTAAGGTGTTTTAAAAAGTCTCGCCACCACCTACGCCATCGAGAAACTTTCCAAAACTGACCAGCGACGGCAGCTCCAACCGCAAAGGAGAAAAAGTCATAAAGCCAAAGTTGCAATCGCAGTAGTCTTAGTGAACGTCTTTTCTCCTGTTGTGTTACTTATTCCTTGAAAGAGGTCATAAGCCACATGCCTCCAGATTCAAAATGAATCAAATATTTTTTTCTCTTGCCAAAATGTGTCCTCGGAGCTTCTGGGAATGTGTAGACTGTTGATAATCTTTACAAAAAAATAAAATTAAAATAAAGCAGAGTGTCACTATGTCGCTTTTGTTCCTCTCGAATGAGACGCGCTTAATCCTTAACTTTGTTCCTCTCTTGCGCTCTCAGGAGTGGCAGAAGGGAAATTCCTGATTTGTTACTCTATCTTTGGCTCAGTGCGCCATGCGTGAGCCACCAAATTTACATAAGCCTGTGCGCAACAGGGTCTGATTGAAGGAAAAGGGTTAAAAAGAAATAAAGAAAAAATGTATTGTGCTCCGTTCTTAGATTTTAACAAACAGTAGAGGTAATTACCTATATTGATGACATTTAGTGGAAATATTATATTTATTAACAAAAGTTATGTACATAGATCATCTTAGACGTTGACTTATCAGATTTATAAGTATAATTTATAGAAGACTACGCATTTCAACCAAACCGTATTTTAAAGTAGTTGGGTTTTTTTTTTGGTTTTTTTTTTTTTTATTATTGTGTGAGCCTTTGTGTGGCGGCTTCAGGGGGCAGCAGTGTATTACCCACAACTGAGACAATAGCTCCCCCATCTGTCAACATGAACGTAGTGATGCTGATAGACAGTACCCTGCATTAAATCCTCTAAGTGCGTCGCACGTAAGTTGAACATATCACTTTTGTATGAGTGATTTTGTATCCATGAATTCATTTTAACAAACTGCAGCACTATACGCATTTCACATTCTTGTCTATATAGCAGTGTCTTCTGTGAACCTAATTTTGACTAAGTTGTGTCCTACACATTTACAACATATTGCTTCGTCGAAAAATGGAAAACAACCACTGCTGAAAGGATGGAAACGCCCAAATGGATACTAATTTACAGGTGATAAAACAAAGTTTTATCCAAGAAAACTTGAGTAAAGGTCTGACATGATCATGATCGTGCAATGCGCCCATTTCATAATAAAGCATAATTTTTTAATATAATTTGGATAATAACATATGGGTACTATTTATCTATGTATGCAGACGGTGTTGTTGCACGATGCTAGCAGACAGTGCATACATGCAACTACATAACCAAGTGGCTGACATAGTTCATCTGCGCAGTGTATGGCCTTGAAAGTCCCGAGGTCAAAATGGGATACGCCCCCAAGGTTGGATAAGAATGACCTGTGTGACTTCCAGATACCGGACGTAGTAGTTGAGAACAAGCAGAGGAAGGAGGCCGAAGCGATATATGTAGCTATACCAAAGTGATGGCAAATTCAACTGCAGAAGCTGAAGAAATACCAATATAGCTTATTTTAATGTTTTAAGTTATATCCTAAGAAATTGCCATTTAATCCTTGAGTCTAACATAGTAAACAAAATGTTTATTAGGAAAATACCTAATGTGAAGTGGAATGTAATACAAGCATTTTTTTTGTACCTCTACACGTCATGGTAATTCGTGTTTTCTGCGGAAGTTGACAGCATTGCCAATTAAAAAAATACCCACAACAACGCAACGTGCTCACAAAAAAAAGAAGAAAAAAAAAACGCGCTGGTGGAGAGATGCGGGAAACTTCGGGAAGGAAGCCGTGAGTGCGTCACCGTCTCAAACCACCAACCAAGTGATGATAATGTGCCCGTTCGGGCCCGAGTTTGTTTACAGTTGGGCACGCGCAGCTAGCAAACACTATTGGTGTGCTAGCTTCACCTCAGCGCTGATACCCGGGCCAGCTATCCGCTGATGTTTTACGTCAAAACCGTGCCAGCCCTCAAACGGGCGAGGGCGGACATCCACTTTAAACGGTTAGTCTTAAACCGAGCAGTACGTTGCACCGTGACCTCCAGTTCGACGGCCCAGACGGAGCATGACGGTGTCAGAAGCCGCGGCGGGTCAGAGTGTCCCGGACTGTCTGGGAGAGGAGGGAGAAGGAGAGAAGGCGCCGCCGCCGCCGCTGCTAATGAGATCTCCGTAGACTTTGAGCAGACCCGGGAGGCTTACAAGAGCAAAGACTCATTAGAGCTTCTCAGAAGTTTGGTGGTTTTCAAACTTTGTTCATATGACTTCCTGGTTGATAAGAACAAAGAGGTAATGAGGCGCTATCTCACCGCGCAGCCCGGCAATTTAACACGAAGTCTGTTTGTTAATGTGCCTTTAGGTGTTCAGATCACTTTCTAATTACAGTTTTTTTAAAATAAAGTTGAGCATAAATACTGAATTCTATGTGAAACGTTCGCATAACAAGCAAATGAGATGTCACAATCAAAGAAAACAGGTGTAAGCAAGTCACTGGACGATAAATTGTATAGTATAATACAATATTATATTATATACTATATAATACAATTTAATTGCTACTATGTTATTTTTTACTAATAGATATAGCATTGACAGTGATGTTGACAATTTCTTTTCAAACAATATGGGAATATTCCCATTTATGTCAGCCATAAGTAGCGTTGAAGGTAAACAAAAGTTCTGTCAGCTGATCAAATCTGAACCATAGGCTGTATGTAAAGTAATGCACTGTAGGCTATATATGTTCTCATATGAAGACAGGCCTAACAGTTTCCGCTCCACCCTTAAATGCAATGCACACCTCTCAAGTTGCAACCTGTTTTTCAGCTATCCAGTCCATGTTACATAACCTCAGCTGTCCTGTTATTGTAGTGTACTGTTAGCATACAGGCTGCTGTATAAATCTATCAGGGCACAAGGCAGTTTCCATTCATCTAAGACTTTTAAGCAAATGTGTTATATACATGGGAGTAGAGTGCATTAAAACACATCCAGCATGGCACACATATTTACATAATCAATGGGGACGATGTAAAAGACATGATGAAAGCCCAAAACATATTAGAATTACTAATCAGAAATGTAATGTATGTAATGTCCTTCCCTTTTTGCCCAGGTAATGGATCTGGCTAAGAAGATTCTAGGCCAGAAAACCTTTGACCAGTTCATGAAGATGACATTTTATGGTCAGTTTGTGGCTGGTGAGGACCACAATGACATCAAGCCACTGATTCAGAAGAACCACTCCTACGGCGTTGGCTCTGTCCTGGACTATAGTGTTGAGGAAGACATCAGTCAGGAGGAAGCGGAGCGGAAAGAAATGGAGTATGAAAATTCTATTGCTTTACTTAATAATACAATAGACTCAACCCCGTTACAGTGATAACCATTGTTGCCTCACAGAAGGAAGGTTTTGGGTTTTGACATGCTTGTTGCCTAACGTGCACATCTTTGGGCTCACGTTTTTTTTTCCACTGTCCAAGGACATGCACCAGAGATGAATGTGTAATTCTAAATTGGTTGAAGGTTTGGAATGTGTTAGCATGGGTAATAGACTGGTGCCCTGTCCAGACTGTTCTTTGCTTCCTGCGCAGTGTCAGCTGGAATAGGCTCCAGCCCCCCCACACCTCACCTTTGTAATGTGTAATACCTTTGACCTTATCCAACCACATCTGGTTGGATAAGGTCAAAGGTATTACACAGTGATGTACCAATATATTAGGCAGTATTTGCTTTGCCGACTGCCATCAGCTTATTAATTTTAAATGACCTTCAACTATTGCAGTGGCTGATATTTGCTGTGTCCTAATAATGTTCTAGTCTTGATTTCTTGGATCCCTTGTCCCTAATTTGTTTGTTTTCACACCTGTACTGCAGCCCTGAACGTTTATCAAAACCACCCAGTGGAGATGTATGTGAGAAAACAAGTGGTTGACGCAGCTGAATTGCACATTTAACAGTTTTTACCCTGCCAGCGCCCTGGTAAAATGTCGGTGTAATGTCTAATGCATCCATCTGAGAATAGAACAGACAATTGCTTACCCATGCAGCAGCTCTCACCTAAACCAAAGTGAGTAATTTCAGTTTTATG
The DNA here is from genome assembly GCF_057381845.1 of Rhamphochromis longiceps. NCBI lineage: Eukaryota > Metazoa > Chordata > Actinopteri > Cichliformes > Cichlidae > Rhamphochromis > Rhamphochromis longiceps. The sequence goes on along the minus strand of NC_140568.1, from coordinate 38,575,045 downwards.
AACACTTCTGATTGGTATTATCTCCTGTTATGCTGTACAGGATGCAGGGCAATTGTGGACAGTGCCCTGACTTAACTTAACCTGGAATTCATTTGTGAGAACAGCTATAATGTGGTGAAGGAGGAAATAACTCAAAAAATTTATTTCTTGATAATGATTTTTTCCCCTGTTGCACAAAATGGGGAATACAAAAAAAATCATCTATACCCTTTTTTATTTACATATCAGTATTGACCTAGAATTTCACAATTGGTTCAGGCCCAAAATTGCATGCCATTACTGTCAAAGACACATTGAATTCAGGCTATGCTTGTCTGTATTACACATATTACAGATTAAAAAAACAACACAAAGCAAAAGCACATTTTTTTGCATTTTCTTGTAGTTTAATACCAAATATAGATGTGTTTTTATTTTAGCCAGGAGGTCGATCTTCTTTACACCATGAATTGTTGGCATACTTGTGGCTTTCTAGTGTGGAATTGGCTGGCTGAAGAGAATTTCTCACTTGCTAGGTATTGCCTCGTGCAGCTCGTGTGACGGGATTCCTAAGTGATCTGTGAGATGATGTAAACTTGGACAACAGTGCAAACCTTTTGCAAGCAGTATCTCTGTGGGCAATAGCAGGACTTTTACTTTAGTTTCAGCTTTGGGCATTCATGCATTATGAGTAATGCACGAGTGCCATTTTGGTCCCCTTTGGAGATGTTCCAGAGACAAATCAGTAGAGAAAAGGGAATATTTTGATTCCTTTTTCTTTGAAGTAAAAATGACAAATGTACTTGTCAGATATACTTAGCAAAAAAGTTAATATTGAGGAAAAAAGACTGACCTTTTCTAACTCTCAGAATTTCTCTAGTTTTATAAAGCTCAGATGTGATGAATAAATGGGGCTACCTCTAGTCAGGTATCTTATGGTTAAGTCTGTTGACATAGAGTAACAGCTGACAGTGATAACATCTTGAGCCAGACATAATTTTTTGTCATCCTATCACATTCTGTAAAGTGATAAAACTTCTAGGTAAGCTCTTTGCTATAAACTCCCTTTTATTTTAACTGCATATATTTTTTAGACCTCATCACTAGTAACAAGATGTCATGGCACAGCTTTGATATCCTTTGTGTTGGGGGATGCCTGCTTAGAAACATCAAGCGAGGTATCAAATCTGAGCCTAGAAAGATATTGTTTGCCAAACATACACCTTCAAACATTGAGACTGTAGGACAAGGCACATTAAGCCAGCTTGATCTGAGACAGCAGGTTTGACAAGTTCTCCAGTCATATGTCAAGATAGCAACAACATTAGTCAGTTTCTTCCAAAAGAAGGAAGATGCTGTATAAGGAACAGAAGCAAATCCTAGCTTGATGTTGAACGCATGATATTTACAGTGACAGCCTTTGGATGTGTAGACCATCTATACTAAAAATACATTCCCAGTTTTACACTTTAGATTTGACAAATGCACGCTTTTGAAGGCTTGCATGCTTTTTAAAGCAGCTGGGTGCCAGTGTTTTGTGCTGGCGATAAAATATATCCCAAATGTGACACAGAGAGCGTAACACAAATGTTATTTGACACAGACACTGTCCACTGAAGCTGTTTAATTCAATTTAATTTTTGGAGATTTGGCGTCTTATTTTTTAGGGCTGAAAATCAATCAATAGTATCTGAACGACAGCAAAAAAAAAAATCTAGGAAATAGTAAATCTCTCATTTTTAAGCATAAGCAGATTGTATATAAAACACTATCATGCAAGGGAAGGACAAAAGAAAAAAAACAACATTTAAAATAGTACACTTTTAGACCATGTCAGATGGACTCCATTGTAGATTTTGCTTTTAAAAAGAGTCCCTGTCAAAAGCAAGCAAAGTTAAAAGAATATGGCTCCCTTTAGTTTTCCTGGCTTTGAAGCCTCTTGATGTCTCTGATGTCCAGGATGCTTACTGTTTAGTCATCTGTTTGGTTACATGAGCTCCCCTGTGCCTTATGATGAGGGGGGAATAGGTCAAGTGTGGAGTGATGCTGCAACTCCCCTCTGCAGAGGGTGAGCAGCAGAAATTCAGCAAAGCATCAGTAAACACAATTGCAGCCTCGAGCATGCCACTGCCACAAGGCCACAATGTTCACAGAAAATAGTGCAAGTTTTCACATTTTTGAAGTTGCCTAAATTCATGACCATGATCTTTTATCCTTTCATATAACTTCTGTTTTAGCTCATGTGTGTCTGCTGCAGAGAAAGAGAACATAGGTAAGCTGCCTTATTTTTCCCCCTCATTTGTGGACAAACTGTACTGTGAGATGTAATCAAAAGTAATGATATGCAAATGTGTTTTTCACTCACAGGCAAGGACCACAGAGAGAGAAAATATCAAGCGCACAAACAATTCAGCGACCGCCGTGGGGGAGTGACCGGAGCCCGCACATATTTCTATGCTGACGAGGCCAAATGTGACCAACATATGGAAACCTTTATCAAATGCATCAAAGCGTCTGGTAGGCAAACACAGGAGAAGCCACACTTGTATGTGTTTGCATTGAAGTTGTAGTCTATGACACCAGACATCATTCTATCGTACCATCACACTGTTATCTTTAGTTTTTTGTCATTTCATTTATTTTAATGTTATGTGCCACTTGTAGGTGGGAGTTCAATGGATGGTTTTTCTGCCATCAAAATGACTGCACTAGGACGACCTCAGTTTCTGGTAGGCACTAAAGAGCGATGAAAAAGTCAGTGTAAGCTTTTAGTTTTGCTGAATGACACTACTTTCTTTCTACAAAAGCTCCAGTTCTCAGAGGTGCTGGTGAAATGGCGGCGGTTTTTCACCTTCCTAGCGTCACAGCAGGGTAAAGATGGCTTGGAGGCCTTAGAGCAGAGGCTGGAGCTTACACAACTGCAGGTAGTATTTTTTTTCTTTTTCCATGTTTTTCGCATTGATGAATTATGGTGATACTTGTGTAATATGTGCTAAACATGTCAGATAGGTTTTACATTTCCATAAATGCACAACTGGGATAATGCAAGACAGGTTTTTAGTGTGTGTTGTGCAGAACTTTAAATCTCTGTATTCTCATAGGAGTTCATGACCAAACTGGGTGCAAATGGTGACTTCTATGGCTGGTTTACAGGAAGGAAAGAGGACTCGACAGGGTAAGCGAGACCGGACTTCTCAAATAGTTATAAAAGACGTGTTGACACAGAGAAATATTTCATTAGTTGTGAAGCAGTTTTGCAGAAGAAGTAATTCATGAAAAAAAATTGTATGGAAATTTTAAACTAATATTAATTTCATAAAGTAAATTAAACTAAAGAAGATATTCTTAGTTCATGCATTTGATAATTTATTTTATACAATGTTTAATACTATAAAATACGATCCCTTTAATATATGTTACTACTTCTAAAAAATGGAAGAAATAATCATCACTTTCCTTTCTGCTAACCTGACAAAATTCGGCAAGTAATAAAAGTAATGATTAATAATAAAAAGGGGGTAGCTATAAATATGTCTTTGACTTTAAAAACATAATTATCCACAAAGTGGCCAGTAAGACAAAAAACCAAAAAAACCAAAAAAGATTCTGGTAACAAAAAGATACTGGTAATAGTTTCACCAAAACCCTGTTCCTGTAATACTTTCCATCCTTTTTCCTGACAGATGCATTGACATGCTTGACTGGAACAGCCTAATAGATGACAGAACAAAGATATCGGATCTGCTTGTTGTTCCAAATGTAGAGGTCAGTAGCATAGAATCCTGAAAAAGAGAGATTTTTTTGTTGGGATACAATAGATTAAAGAAAACAGTTTTCAAAATTAAGAAACACTTTTAAAATATATTTCTACCATTACTCCTTGGAGACTACAATTGACTTAGATAATACTGCTCCAAGTTTGGCATGCTTTCAGGTTGTAGCAGGCAGGAGAGTTTTAAGTGTCAGCTGTGCCTGCTGAGCTAATTCTGACTTCTAAGCAATTCATTCAAATGTACTGTAGCTGCCATAGGCTGTTGTTATTGATCCAGTTATTTTTGTTCCCTGTTGTAATATGTTCATTTCAGAAGCAACTGGAAAAACTGAAGCAAAATTAGTAATTAATTGTGATGACATTTAAAATAAGGATTTCATTACTAAATGGTCATTTGCTCTCTGGCTGCTATAGTGAAAATGAAGTGCTTTTTGAAGTTTAAATGTTCTTATCTGAAGTTATTTTACTATAACCAGACCTTGAACACAATCAGCTCAATTACACTGCAAATAGTAAACAGCCATTTGGAGTTTTATTTACTTAAAAGTCTGCAACCTTTAACTGCAGATTTTCTGCATCATTCATTGGAATTTCTAGGGTGAATGACTTAGCCCTGGGTTAAGAAGAAGCCATAAAGTGGGAAGACTAATAGGTGTCATGCTGTGTGATATTTGGTTTATTAGTATCTCACAGTGGATTCTCTCCTGGGTTGTTTTCATAGCTAGGTAAGCTGGAGCCTCTGCTGGGGAAGTTCACTGTAGAGGAGGATCAACAAATGAAGCGGATGTTACAGCGTGTAGATGTCTTGGCGAAGGTAATTACATACCAGCCACAAGGACTGATTACCATACATGAACATGCCCACACTTAGAGGCAATTTGCTGTTTAACTACTATGAATAAACACCTATAGATCAACTATATGCGATTAGTAAGATGTTTTTATGTGTATCGGTTAAATGAGATTTGTAAATCTTGTAAATATGATATAATTCCCATAAGTATATAGCTACTATAGTCTATAAAAGCTGCACTGGTATAATTATAATAATAATTAAAAAAATTACAGGGATTATTATTATTATTACTGTGTTTTAATGTCACAGTGTTAAGAATCACTGATTCTTTTGTTTCATTTATTTAATAAAAAATGTTCATTAATTCAACCTTGAAAACTATTTTAATGAAACTCTAGGATATTAGATGATATTACACCAAAATAATGAGATCTTTCATGTTTCAGCATGCCCTAGAGAGTGGTGTTCGTTTGATGGTGGATGCAGAGCAAACCTATTTCCAGCCAGCCATTAGCAGACTAACACTGGAGATGCAGAGGACCTACAACGGAGAAAAGCCTGTCATTTTCAACACCTATCAATGCTACCTAAAGGTCGGGCCTACAGCGGGCACAAAAACAGATCTTCAAAGCTGCAAACTTCTACTAATGCCTTGCTTATGCAAAATGTTTCTGTGGTGAATGGGAGGATTGTTATTGTCACTGAGTGATTAAATCCATGTTCTCAGCTCACAAGAAACCTCAAGTTTTGACAATGTGCTTCTTTAGGTTAGTAATATATTCAGTGTGTTTGAAATAGATCCAATGAACAGTTGTTGAAAATAGCTAAAAAACCCCAAACAAATAAAACCAAAACAGATGGAGATTCCTCTCTTTATTAATGAGATCCATTGACACAGCCGTTGTAATTTTTATCGAAGAAAACATGCTGTGACAGGTCCAAATGCCAGCATGTAAACAGATTTCTATTAGTCAGCCAAGCTGGACTCGAAAGAGTGACGCGACAAAGACGAGAAAACAATAGTGGTGGAAATATGGTGATTTATTTTTTGTGTGTTTTTCCCAGCATTATTATTATCATTATGATATCAAAAGTGCATAGGTTCATAATAGGTTCATAATAGTTGTATTTTTAGAATATTATCTGTTGGTTACAACATAACTACAAGGTTTATTGTGAGTGTTTTATTTTTTATGTTGCTGGCATTTACAGTCATGAAAAAAGAAAATTTTCACAGAGCTTTGTGCAATCCTGTGAAAAACCAAATACTCCTCATAGTTCAATAGTTTATAGAGCCGCCTACAGGAAAAACTTGAAGTCATTATTTTCTGTAGGACTTCTGCAGTCTCTCAAATCATTTGGAGGAATTTTTAAACATTTCACTATGCGGTTGTTACTTTGGTTCACTAGTGGGCATTTGTTTAGGCACAGGTCTCGAGTTGATCGAGAGGTTAATACCTTGATTCTTATAAAATATTTTCTTTTGTCCTTTGGATCCAAGCTAACTAATGAGCTCATATCTAAAATCCTTCCGCATACGTAGAATACAAGGTGTCCAGGTCCTGTGGCTGCAAACCAAGCCCAAATCATCACCCTCGGCCCTGCCATTGTGCTGATATGCTGTGGTGCTATACATCATCTCCACATTGGATAGTTGTTTTGTTTTACAGAGTTTGTCTTCCATAGTTCTTTTTTTTTTTTTTTTTACACGTCATTTTATTTATTATGTAAAGGTAGATAGGACAGGTAACCCAGATTAAGTTGACTAATCCTTCTGTAAAAATAAAGCAGGTATATCATTGCACATTTCTACTTGTAATAAACATGGAAATGCGGTCAGCTCTGTATATAAAACATGTTTTAAAACTGGTACCTAAACTTAGAGGACTTGATTTTCATGATTCGGTGCTCCTCCTTTTTGTTCTGCAGGAGGCCTATGACAATGTAACTATGGATGTAGAATTGTCTCGACGTGAGGGTTGGCACTTTGCTGCCAAGCTGGTGCGTGGGGCCTACATGTATCAGGAGCGAGAAAGGGCCAAAGAGATTGGATATGAAGACCCTATTAACCCTGACTATGAGTCAACCAATAGGATGTACCACAGGTAAGAGCCAAGGCTTGTCAGTCTGTTTGTTCTGCATAAATCTACACATGTAGAGTTTGATTGCTGTTAGCCAAGCTCTCATTTATCATATTCAGAGAGGAACAGTCTGCTTACTGTAGTTTTTTTCGTTTTTTTTTTTTTTTTTTTAAATAACAGAATTAAACTGTCAACCTTTTAGGCACCGGTTAACACCACAAAGGACAGAGTCTTTTATTTGGAGTTACTGCAGTCTTGTTCTTATGGCAACAAGCTTTCGTCTCAAGAGTTTGAGAAGATTTTGATGGAATAATGTAATCAATGAAGAAAAAACTCAGGATGCTTAATTGGATACAGTATAACATGAGGTGGATTCAGAACATGCAGATGGTGATTATGAATATGTGTATTAATATAGCCTTACTAACAGAGAAACAAATGAACAGGGCCAGATTTCTGTTTACATACTGTGAATACTTGATGTTTATAGAGATTTTTTATGGAGTATAGGTTTGTAAAAGTAGTCCCACACCTTACAATAAATGTGATCTGCTGATGAAATTGATTTATTTCAATGTGCCATGAAACAGTGTAAGCACAATAGAATAAAAATGCATATTTTATAGTGAACAATATAAAAGAAGTTACTAATTCCTACTTGAAAGACAAACAAACCTATTATTATGACTACCTAAATTGTCCCTGTTGTGTGTCATGTATTTGTGCAAGGTGTTTGGACTATGTGTTGGATGAGATTGCACTCAACAGAAAAGCAAATGTAATGGTGGCTTCCCACAATGAAGACACAGTGAAACACACCTTAACAAGGCAAATTTTATGCTGTATCCAGTAACTTGAAACTTAAAACTATAATTCTTTCATACAAAATTGCATCTGTATAAACATGCTTATATTTTTATCCTCTCTCAATCAGAATGAATGAGCTGGGTCTCATTCCCACAGAAAACAAGGTATACTTTGGTCAGCTACTGGGCATGTGTGATCAAATCAGCTTCCCACTGGGTAAGAAAAGTACAGAAGCAGAAATACACAACCATGCAATGTCTAGGTACCAATCTGTCTTGTCATAAATAGTAAGAATAATTTTGACAGTGCCAGCCAGACAGGCCATACACCCTGTGATGCTTTCAACTCTGTCATAAGACCTTTAAGTTGCACAAACGTACCTCACAGGCCCCAAGGAGTGCACATGTAGAAGCCAGTCTGCATGACATATGAGCCAAGACACCTCAGTATTGAACAGTCCTCTTAACGAAGTGCCTCTGCTGGATCTCAGCGCTTTGTTTGTCAGTCAAAGCTAGACATAGTGGTGGCAGGCAGTTGTCTGTCAATGTGAGGCTGAAGCTGACATGGCCTTGACCAGTATTGATGTAAAGAGACAGGCATGTGTTTCTTTGTTGCTTTTTTGAGGGATGGAGCTGCCAGCACTGCTTTTGAATCCTGAAACAATAAAGAAGTTGTTTCATAAAATAAAGCAGACTGGAGCTGAGACCCATATTATTTGTCCATCACTTACTGCACCAAATGTACCTTAGTTAGTTTTTATAATTCAGTTTTCAGATAAGCTGTTACTCAGGATGTGCTTGTCAGGGCAGAGTTTATTGTATCATGTTATAATGTTTTGGATGGATTAGTTAAAACAACATTTATTTCGACAGAGCTAAAGAGTTAAGCCCTGGCAAAGCAGTTTCACAGTGTGCGAGCCTAACTGACAGACGAGAGGAAATCTTCAAATAGAAATGCTGTAAACTGAGGATGTCAGTGCAAATACTGCAGTCTCGTCTGATTACACAGATCGTAGCAAACATTCAGTGAGAGAAACCAATCAAGATGATGCTCATGCTGTGGTTCTATAGAGTTTGTCCAATATAATCTGTAAAAAGTATACTCTCCTGTCATTTAAACTAGTCAGTCAAAATGATATTTTATGAAAAGGAATTTCATAATATTGACAAATAAAGAGAGAAATAGTTTTTGTCTACATTTATCAATCCCATTTTCTTTTGTTTCACTCCAGGCCAGGCAGGCTTCCCTGTCTATAAGTATGTTCCCTATGGACCAGTGAATGAGGTAATGCCCTACCTGTCTCGGAGAGCACAGGAGAACCGAGGCTTCATGAAGGGGGCCCAGAAGGAGAGGGAACTGCTTTGGAAAGAGCTGAAACGGAGACTTGCCTCTGGAGAGCTTCTTTACAAACCAGTGTACTGAAAAGAACAAAAGATTTAGTAAAGATTATTGAGGGTTTCTTTATCTGGTTCTTTGGTTAGTGTCCATCATCATAGCTGCCTGTGCTGTCTTTTTTAAGCACATCTCTTGTTTTAATCTATATTTTGAAGTTGTTTTTTTTTTTTTTTACTGATGGACTATTTACATAGGTCACTAGTTTTTCTTTTTCCTACTAGTGTTTTTCAGCATTCTGCTCTTGCAGGATTTTATCCACCTTCACTCCATTCACTCCTTCTGTTCTGCACCTCTACATCCATAAGCATTTCTCATTTTGTTTTCCCACTGTCTGTAGAGCTCTAATATCCATCATATGGGCAACTTTACTGCTCCAGAAGGACTTCCTAAAATGTCAACAAGACTGGGCTGGGCATCTTTTTTTATTGCTCTATTTATTTTCAAGGAGAACGGGAATCATAAGAATAACATGCTTGATATAAATGTTAGCAAAGTAAACTATATAGGTATATCTACTGTATATGTGCTTCTCAGTACTGTATGTTTGTTTTTGAGGTTGCACTGACATTTTTAAAACAATACAAGTTTATGTGTCATGAAGAAGTATAACTGCCTCATCAAAGCACATCTCTCTTCTTCATCCTTGTTATTATATTCACTAGGAGAAGTTATATTTTTGCCCACAGTATGTGTTCTATACTCAGACTGAAAGTTTCCCCAATTTTGGTCAATTCATGTCCAAATCTTGATTTTAAATCCAACTCTTAACTTAATTCAGATCAATCCCAGATCTCTTAACCATCTGTCTGCTCAGTCTCATAAGTAATTGTTAAACATATAGTTTTTAATTCTTGATCAATCTTTTTGATGATGAGCTTTGTAACTGTAAAGCAAATACAATAATATCAACAATAATTTCATCCTATTAGTCTTAAAAGGTTGATTAAGTATTTTCTTGGCTTTATCACTGAAGTGTATCTCCGTTATAGTTTCCTACCTATTAATAGTTTTCTTCCCTTCCTGTGATTGTGGTTCTGTTTCTATGGTTAATAGGCTAAGTACTGATGCCATGCTGGTGGAGAAGTGAACGTTTAAATCTGGGTCTGTTATAGTGGAATTGTTGAGGCTCTTTCTCATTGTTTGTGGCTTGTTGATGTGGGCACTTTGTCTTGTTTCTCCATTTTGACTGATCTACAGCATGCCCTTATCCATTTGGGGTGTCTATAAAGCAAGCTAAATCTGGTCTCAAGAGGCTGAAAGCCCCCTGAATCTGGCATTGATATCTGTTTTTCTGGTCTGTCTGACAGACTGGACCTCTTACAACAAAGATACCTCCTAGCATGTTGGAGCACTATCTATTACATTAGACAACTCTGTGCAATTCTGATTTTTGACAATGTAAATATGTTTAACTCAGAATGTATTTGTTGAATTTGCATCTTACCAAATATGCTTGTGAAATTGCTAAATATGTGAATATAAAGTATGTGAAGTCATGCATATTTTTGATGTCCTTGACGGAAATGCTATAGCTTTGAACTGTTTGTACAGCTTGAGTTGTTTGAGGTTTTAATTTGGTGACATATTCTGCTTGGTTATTGATGCGCAATTAGTATTTGAGTCAGAGGGTAACCAAGCTTCATGATGATTATGGCCTTGTCATTTTATGAGAGCAGTCGGTGCTCTGTAGACCATCATTTAATTACCCATGATGCTACGCTCAATACAGATCACAGAAATTGGATGCATTAATCATTACTCAGAAGAAACTTTAGTGGCTGTTCAGTTTTGCTGAGGCAGAGCACCGCAGAGGTGTCACAGTTGCTGTGTTCTATCAGTTTAATTAAGAATCAAGTCTACTTTTGATGTAAGATGTGCCTTTGAGTATACATTTGCCAATAAACCCCTTCTTATAGGGTAGTGGAGTTTTTCTGGTTAGCATGAGTAGATTCAGAGGACACATTAAGAAGTGAAAAATTCTACCCAAGTTCTAGGTCAGCAAAGCTCTAAGCACAGCAACAGTTCTCTCTACATCAAAAGCACACAAGAATGTAATAACATCAGCATAGACTAATTTACTTTATATAATGAATGTTGACATTGTATTATGCAAGATGTGATGTGTGGCATACATAACTGGCTTCTTTGGGCTCTTGTTTCTACCATTTTGGACCTAAGTTTGTGTCTTGGCTGTGGCCATTGGCTTGGAACACAACAGCCCAGGGTTTTTCAAATAATGACTACTTACGATGTGACAGGTTTTGTTTAAATACATACAGAACATCAATTTTCAGGGGTGTGACTTTGAAAAGTTTTGTTTTTCTGTAGAACAAAGGCTAGATTGGATTGTTGCCGCATTCTAGGCGTCACTTAAGCTCTAATCAGGATTTGTATGCCAATAGATAAAGTGACAGTATGGTGGCTTTGAGCCATCCAAGAGTATTATGTTTTGGTTTGTTTTTATCTTTTGACAGCAAACTGAGAGATTAGTGGCTCACAGTGCACAAAATAGATAACTAGGCCAATGCACATTAACTTCAACATCTCTAATCATATCCTCAATTTTAAGATAATGTTAAAATTAAGAGTAAACTTCGGGGGAAGTGTGCAAAACTATATTGTAAAGTATAAATAGTTAAAAAAAAGTCATTCTGAATGAGAAAGTAGGAAGAGTTTTTAATTTTTTTTTATCTTTGTAAAATCCTTACATGCAGTTTGTCGTAACACCTGACACCTAACATTTACACAATTTTAATTGCCTGGGTCAGCCAAAAGTTGGCGAAGCGGAAACGGTAAAATTAAGTTAGCTGTTTATAGGCTTAATTAGTTTGAAGGCCGATGAGTTGGCTATGGTGTTTAAATTGTTTTCTTCTTCCATACAAATATTACTTAATAAAGTGGAAATAGAGAAAAGTGCAGAAAGAAGACTTCCAAGAATAGACAATAGACTCTATTTCCTGACATTGCACCATAATCACAAGATCATTTCTACATGGCCAGTCAGAATGACAAGCACAGTATAACTCAGCATCAGTGAAAATGCTGCATGACATCTTGTCAATATTTTATAACAACATCTGAGACAAAGTTGGCTCAAATGTCTAACAAGGAGGAAGGGCTGTTAACTTTCTGCAAGACACTGACATTTCCTGGTAAAATAATTGGCAATGCTTAACAAGAAGGTATGCATAAAATCCTAAGTAATTACAGAAACACAACAAACCAGAAACGTTGCTGCTTAGTCCTAATTAATGAATACCTCACACATGGTTCCTGAAAAATACTTAATAGGCTATGCTCTATAGTCTGCATCCATTTTACAAATGTACTTTGACATTATATGCTTATTTGCTCTGTAGACGACCTTTAATAAATAGTTCAGTTCATAACCCCTAGTGAAACAAACCAAAACTACCACACAGTGCAGTTAAAAAAAGACTTTATTACTGAGACACACACACACACACACACACACACACACACACACACACAGGTGTCAGTCATCATAACAAACAAATGCTGCTGATAGTGTTTGTTTTTTTAAGATATTCATTATGATAGCAGAACTATAGTAAAAATAATAATACTAATAATAATAAATATATAAATAATAGGTCAGATGTTTTATGCAAAAGGATAATGAAAAAAACAAACATCAAGACTAGAGTCAAACAGCCCCTGTTACGACTGTCTTAATGTCGGTTCCTGCGGACTGGCAACGTATTTGATGACACCGCCATGGATGGCCAGCCATTCATCCTCGGCCCATCCCAACCCGCAGACTTTGTTACCTGTCTAGTGATGTTTGTTTTACACAGGAGCATGTAGGACTGCCTTTTTGTTTAATTACAGTTTTCTTAAGTTTTTGTTAGTTAGGGAGGTAAGTTGCTGTCATTTGGTTTAATTCTTTTGAGTAGGCAAGTTTGATTTATCCTTGAGATAGGCTCCTTTTTGTTTGCTGTTCTGCTGTTAGGTCCACCCTAAAGTTATAGTCTGCTCCTTTCCCTGTTTTAAATCCACTCATTGTAAATAAATCACCATCAAACTGTACTAATTGTGTGATGTGCTTCTTGGGGTCGGACGGGGATGGATCACCCTTATGTTATGGTCTGGCCACCCCTAGACGGTCCATAACAGCCCCCCAAAATTACCTTGCATGTCTTTTCCTAATCATTCATCATGTTATGCATTGATATAAAGGAGAATTCATAAGGACTTGAACCACACGGCTGTACTTGCGCTACACTCTGTAGTAATGTTATTGACATGGGTCTGCCGTCGAAATGGCTCAAATGACCCAACTGGGTTGTGGAGGGTTAGTATCTTGCCCAAGGATATTTGGCATGTAGACTGGGATTGAACCACCAGCCTTATAATTAATAGGTGATCTGCTCCACCACCTGAGCTACAGTTCCCGCTGGCACGCCTTACATAGAAGAAGCAGAGCCTAGGGTCGAGGGGGATGATGTGCCCATCACTAGAGGTGAGGACACTGAGGTAGTTAAACAACTCCATAGGCCCTGGGGAAGATAAAATTCATAATTAGTTCCTTAAGGCCCTGGATTTTGTTGGGTTGTCTTGGAATTGGATTGGAATGGTTTTGCAACATCCATGGGAATGTGTTTCCTACGGAGCCCCGCAGGGGACATGGGAGAAAAAAAAAATTAGGGAGAAAAAAAAAAATTAGGGAGAAAAAAAAAAATTAAGACGGACTTTTGCGAGATCTCGCAAAACAAACTCGGGATTTTGCAAAAGTATTGCGAGATCTCGCAAAAGTTTTAGCCGCATTCTTCGGAGGCCGCCAGCTCGAAGCCGACCGGGAGGTCGAGGCACGATGTGCCGGGAAAGCGGTGTTCCTCCCGGCTGTAGTAGGTCTCGACCTCCCGTTAGCTTCGAGCTAGTGGGTGTCAGATCTCCAAAAACGTCGGAGCACTTTTGCAAATATGTGATGTCTTGTAAACCGAGCAGGTATCTGACGTTTACACAACTACATTCACGCCTCAAAATATCTTAAAAGTGTATTTTGTGACCCAGAAAGAGTAATATTACAACTAAGTAGCTGCCGCCATTGTTGGAATTCAACTTTTGCGAGATCCCGAGTTTGTTTTGCGAGATCTCGCAAAAGTTTTGCGAGATCCTGAGTTTGTTTTGCGAGATCTCGCAAAAGTCCGTCTTAATTTTTTTTTTCTCCCTAATTTTTTTTTTCTCCCATGTCCCCTGCGGGGCTCCGTAGTTTCCCATGTTTAAGAAGTGAGAACAGAGGGTATGTTCCAGTTATAGGGTGTGCACTGGAGCTGGTCTATTTTGGTAAAGAGATTAGCATGAAAGCAAAACTGTCAATTTATCAATCAATCTACACCTGAACTTAGTTATGGTCATGAACTTTGGGAAGGGAGTAATAATTGGACTAAAACTAATTAATAATAATACCAAAGTCTATTAACATACTAATACAGCAGACATAACTAGTGTTAACTGAATTATGTTAAACCTTATATTCACTTTGAATATTCATGCATTTTAATATAGGTCATATTTATACAGAGCCTGTTTTTTAAGAATATTTTTTCACATGAGGCAACAACTTTATACTGAGCAGATTTTATTGTTGAAGCTTAATGTTTGTAATTCGTAGATTTTATAAAAAAAGCTTAATGTTCATAGCTAACCTGCCACTGAAGGTTCAAAATATATCAGCTATTAATAGCATAAAATGAAAACCCCACTATTAACAAAATTTACATGATTTGTATGACTTGCTGGTGAAGTTGATTTTTAGTTTTCATGAAAAGTGCTTTGAATTGTGGAACAGTATTATCTTTTTTCCTTCCATAAAAGATGGTCCAGTGATAAGGAAGGCAACAAGGGAAGCACTGAAGGGAGTATTTCGTAAAAATGTAGAAGATTTGACCAGCTGTTCTTTCCAATGTCATGCAAATACTTCCATATCTTTTATTTGAGTTACATTCCTAAGCAAAATTAACTGTTCATCTGCAACCCATAAAAGAAGATACACAGAATAATGCCTGAAAAACTCTGGTGAGAACAAGACAAGCTGGGAAATGACACATGAAAAACTAGAGCTACATATAGAGGGAGGTTAACTGATTGGGATACCAAAAAACAAATCATTATTTTGTACCGATACACTATACACAAAACACTTTTGCATTTATTTCTGTGTAATAGTCTAAGATAGCTATTATGCCTGAAATTGAAAACATCTTTCACTTTTGTATATGTCATCACTGATAGCAAAGAACTGATATATGAAGATTGAATTACATAGCAAAATATATGGATAGCACAAGGTTCCTGTTATCCAGAATTAGTATAAGTGGGTATAAAAATGAATGAAGGGATGGATAGGCAAGCCTGGGGAAATCAGCTTAGACTAAGAGCTAATTCCCAGTCTGGCATATATTTAAAAGTGTTGGTGGACAACACTGAGTTTCAGCAAAGTTTTGATTGTGAATGTCTCCAGCTGCCTCTGCTGTCTTTACTGCTCATCTGCATAATGTGAATTTATTGCAGTCTTACCTAACATCACCACCTGTTCTATCAACCCATGTTCATGCTCACAGCTATTTCCCCATGGGCAGCAAGCACCAACAAACCATTTTTTACCAAACTGCGTCTGGACGATGAGCACTTGTTTGTTTTTTCTTGAAAATTATCTAAATCTATGAGTAGTGAAATCGTTGGCTGACCTGACCAACCAACTGTTGGTTAGTTCTGTCTTTGTTCCGTTGGCTCTTTAGTGACATTTTTCCACTACTTTGCTTTTCATCACAGATGGAAATGAAAGGAATCTGTGTTCATCACAGCTACTTAGTGAAAAATATGATGAATCACTGAGCTCAGTTGACCCTAGAGCCCAGACCTTGTCCCACACTGAAGGAATCCCCCCTGGCCTCAGTAAGCTCTGATGTGAACCAGTGAGTAAACAAATGAGTCGTAAACACAACAGATGGGACCTTCGATGACTAATTTCACTGGCCCATATAGAGTGGCAGAAAGGGGCACATGATCAGAAACACTGAAAAGAAGGGAGCAATGGAAAGTTTGTGTTTTTCTGTCTTGCCTGCTGTCAAGTTTGGATCATGGAAAACACTTTTATTTCACACACCAAAGCATCGCGTCTTCCCACTTCCATCGGTGTCATCTCTGCGCTATCAAATTGAAATCACAAAAAAAAAAAATCTCGTGAGTGGATTTGTGTGGCAGAGTGTCGGCCTTTATCGCAGTTTTTATGACAGGGGGGGATGAAAATTCATGCAGATAACATATCACACGCCTCACACATCGCTGAAATTAATTTTTTTCTTTCAGTCACTCTGTCATCACTGACTGGCTTGTGTTTTCAGTAATCTCATTTGGAGGCGAGTAAAGCTGCCCAGGAAGAATTAAAAACACAATGGCTCTGACAGCAACCTCCAAATTCTCTCCCATAAAGTCACCAGTTAAGGGGGTGACTTGATTTCTTAGAGTTTACTGTTGCTACCATCTCCTCTTTCTCCTTTTATTCTGTGCCAATGAATGGCACCCATACATTACAGATTATTAAACCACTTTCATCTTCTCCCTTTGAGATGTATGCTGGTTTCTCTTTGTAAGTGATAAGCACGGTGCAGCACGAATGACTGACGACTGCATTAAAAAAAAGGAAAATTGGAAAGAAGATGGGAAGCTCTCTGTGTGTGTTGAAGAGGAAACTGCTTAGAGAATACCAACAGTGTGGAAAAGGAGCAGAGCAAGTGATCTGTCACAGCCACTGGCTTCACAGCCTCATTCCAGTTCTTACCCTGAAAGCACAGATATCCCACTATTGCCTCTAACACACACACGTGCAAACAGATGAACACACTTGGTATTACCACACCTGCACATGCAATTATGTATATACATATAGGTGTGGAAGCAGATATGGAAACAAAGTCACGCAATCGTGTACCGGCTGTGGGTTCACACAAATACTCGCAGGCACCCACACTTTTCTTCCCATCAGTTCCCACATCTATCAGTGTGGGGTGAGAGATGATTTGGAGCGGCTCAGTGTTTTGATCATTAGTTTGGACTCATGGAGTGCAGCAGCAGTGAAAAATGAGACTGCTATCTCATGGCCACCTGTTCTTTTAATAAGAAAAAGAACAATTCCCAATCACAGGATGGATTGAACCTGATGTCTGGGGTGTGTGTGTGTGTGCGTGTGCGTGTGTGCGTGTGTGTGTGCTTCCATGCATTAGAATTTTGTTCTGTCAATCTATGTGAAATCTACAACAGAGGTGGGATAAGGGTATTGCATAAAGTAGAAAAATCATACAGCAGAAACTGCATGTGTGAATATGTCATGTGGTAGACTCCATTTCTTTCTTACGCATCACTCAGTTTTTACACAATTACAGTTTTTCTCTGTGAAAGGAAAGTTTTGATAGTTACATTGTTTAATATTCTTGCTCTGCCATGACATTATTCTAAAGGAAGCACTGATATTACAAATTATACATAAAATTACATTTGCTTTATTTAAAATCTTTAAACTATTTATGTTTCTACTTTTCTGGCCTCTTGTTCTTTTGTGATTTCTGACCTCTTGTAGAAAGAAAAGGAGATATAGTGTGATGTTAATAATTGATTCCCTAAACTGCTAAGGCTAGAGACACTAGAGGTGACTGAACTCGATTTTGTTACATTGGTTGAAAAAATTATTTGACCCCCTTCTGAATTTGTACATTTCCTCACTTACAAAGAAATGAACAGTTTCTATTTTTATGTTAGTTTAGTTTTCATTGAGAGAGACAGTGTATCAATCATTAATAAGCTCCTCCCATGTAGTTTTGGGGTGATCTGCCACCTATCTCATGATCATTCTTACCCCATGAGGCAAGCTCTTGCTTGAAGCTTCAGACTAAGTGTCACTAATGGTTATTTCTTCCATTTCTGAATAATCGGACCAACAGTTGTCACTTTCTCGCTGATGGTCTTGCAGACCATTCCAACTTTGTGCAGGTCTACAACTTTGTCTTTGTTGTCCTTCGACAGCTCTTTGGTTTTGCCTATTGTGGTGAAGAGGTTGGAATGGAAGGAATCAATTCTGTGGACAGGTGTGAGATCAGAAGTTTCTGTAACTGATTGATTGTAATCTGTCTGATGGGCACAAAGCCAGCACACAGTGTAAATTTGTTGCGGGTTGTACGAGATCAAATACTTGTTTCATTCCAGTAATTAATTTAACTTTAATGTAGTTTTTCTGGATTTTTAGCTGATATTTTCTCTCTCTATTAAAATGAAATTACCATAAAAAATATCAGATTGTTCATTTTTTGCAAGTGAGCAAATGTACAAATTCAGCAGGGAATTATTCCCCCACTGTGTACAAAATTGTGTCCAAGATCTTTTTATAATTTGTACAGTGAGTGAGATATTTTTCATTCCCTATAAAATCCCCCACATACTTGTATGCAGGTTGTTTGATGATACATGTTTATATCTTTTTAGAGAAAGAAGCATCTTAACAAACAAACACAGCATGGTGGCTCTTGGTTCGGGGATCAAATTAAAGTGCCGAAACAGTAGGAGGAACCTTTACATGACCAGTGATGCTGAGAGCAGAAGGAGTGCAGGGGATAGACTGGTTATCTTGCAGCTCTGCAGTGAGCAGACAAGCAGCGATCAACCAGATTGGTGTTAGGATTCGGTGGTGATAACATCGAGTTGCTTTTTGCCAGCAGTAGTTAACCATGTTAAACTGAACTTTATGAGTCATTTCCAAAATGGGGCTATTTCTTCTCCCCGCCCCAATCAGCATGACTAGATACCAGGGGAAATAAGACATATTGCCCACATTTAATTGATGAAACCAATCTTTTACCCTCAGAGCCAGATCAGCTCCAGTTCATTTAGTAATCCTGCCACCTCTGTCTCCTTAAAATTATTTCTCTCTGTTTTTCAGCCTTTTGGGGAAATACTCATAAAACTACTCAGAAACTTTGAGAATGAACTGCAAGTTGCCTTTAGACACTATATTGTTGTGTTGAAGAAAAAAAAAAAAAGAAAAACTTCAAAGCTACTGTCGGACAAGTGACCTATAACAGCAATCTTTTGATCATGAATGTTTCAGTTTCGCCAGAGAGCGTAATAAGTGACTTTTATCCGTTTAACCTACATCTTTCAGAACATGAGACTGGAATGGGGATTATGAAGGAAAAATCATTTTAAAAGTTTGGTAAAATACTTCATTCTGTATGAATTGGCAGAAAGCCACTGCTGGGTTGAGGATTGCTTAAGGCAAAATATTGTTTGCAGATTTCGATAACCTTTGCATGTATCTAAATGAAAGATTTCTTATCACAGCAGAGCAGGTGAGCATACCGACATTAGCAAACATCTGGCTTGTGCTGGAGTTTCTTGCGGCTTTGAGCAACAGCTTCATGCTGTCATTATAATCCACTATGAGTCTCTGCAACCTGCCTTTTTTTGTAGCTCCAGATTGGCAGCATATGGGTAGGTACAAAAATGCCTTCAAAGATGCTGTATAATATCTACATTTAAGACCTAGAATATTTGATTCTGTGTATAACATGTAGCATTGTCTATCCTCATTACTTGAAACATCATAGATCATTTATTTCCCTAAATATTTTGTGTCATTACCCATTCTAAAATCAGGAAATACAGTTTTCACTCACTATGGGACTCAGAAGTCTCTAAACATATAAACATTGCATCATTTTTCATATAATAATAATCTAAAATGCACACAACATGTTCATATTTAAATCCCAACTAGCTATAGTTAGTCTCCAAGGTCTGCCTGGTTTAATAACATGCTCTTAATAAACAGATAAAACACAGTCTTGTAAAATCTTATGCACCAAAAATCCAGGGAAGCAAATAGCTAGCAAGATAGCAAGTATTACGTGGTACTTAAAATATCAAGGACCTCTTGCGGTGGTAGGCACATGCTCCTTCTCTCTAATGTTCAAGATCTAATTTTGTTCATTTTTGGGTGAGAAGGAGCAGGAAATAAAATCTGAACAGAAAGCTAAAGGACACAATTATGGTCTACAATGCAATACAGAATTTTATTGTGTAGAAAAGGCTCGGAATATGAGTTAAATAAATTAGTTTTTATGATAAGTAAAACAAGTTTTTATGGAACATTTTAAACCACAAGTCCAATCTTTCATTGTGAAGAAGCTGTTTTAAGAGATACGGCAGATTCGTTAAACGGAGTTGAACAGAAGAGCGATTGGAGGTGAGCTGAGAGCCTTGTCAGCAGTATTAACTCACTTGATCCTAAAATATGAATAATTGCTTGGCTTATTTTGGGATGATGAGTCAGAGATTCCCTCCCTATTCTTATGCAACCACAGGCGGAACGTGAGGTGGCAGCTTATGAGAGCTCCAATTTTGTGGGTAAGTCTGGCACATCTTTATTGATTTCTTCTTCTCCCATGTGTTTATGTAGGCTCCACTACATAAAGAAGGCGTGTGAAGGGGAACAAATGGACATCTCATCCGTTCTCGTTCAGTGTTTAACACCCACACCTTGACTGAAGCCTCGGTGAGATGATTTCTATATGAGGAGACTGAACCCACACGTTTTTGCCTCTCCAAATGCTCAGTAGGGGTGAGCCTTTGGATGTACGCCCAAGAAAAACACACTACCACAGAGGCAAACACCAGGGGGCAGTAGTAGTCTTCAAGCCCCCTCAGTGAACCTCGACCCAGCTCTGTGTACGCGTGTGAGAGAAAGGGATCCTCAGCAGCATCTTCTCCACAATCCTCAGTCCTAAAAAGCCTTTTAAAAGGCTGTATGAAAATTCATCGTGCTTTCAAACTGACCTATTTTGGGAGATTGGTTGCTTAGCTTCTCTGAAATTTTCCTCTTTTTTTCCCCACTCATATTCTCTCTTATCATGATGAGGATTTTGAGAAGACAGAGGAAATATTGGCAAGTTGCTGGAGCAGATTTAAAAGCAACGGAAGCAGGAGCATGGTTTGAGATTGCCTGTGCTAAAAATAGAGCTGTAATACCCAACGTATCTCTTATTTTCCATGAATTGCCTAAAGAACATATGGCAGTTATGCACCCACACACAGCCAACATCCACACACACAGAAATATTACACATTATTCCTCTTCCGTTCATTTTTTTTTTACTCTTTTATGCCTTTTCATAAAGCTTTTTGGACAAGCAAAAATGCCACCATCACTCTGTGGTAGCACTCCATTTCAGGAGAAACGCACGTAGTAAACAAAGTAATCCCCTCCTCCATATTTTAAGGATTAATATCATATTTATTCATAAGCTTAGCGGGAAGACTGCTGTCGTGCCTGTGAAGGGACACTTAAGCTACACACATTCACAGACGGACATGCGCAAACAGCCATTAAGTGTCATGCGGGCCGGCTCAAACACACGTGTCCTTGTCTTCTTTTCGTGATAACATGATGTGTGGGTGGCAGATTGATTTGGTCCAGCGAGGGAGAGAAACAATCAGATCAAAGAGGAAGTTAAAGTGAGAGAGAGAGAGCAAGAGAGGGAGAATGAGCAAAGGGGAAGGGAGGACGTTGCGTTGGGGAGGTGAGAGAGCGAGAGACGGAGCTCTTCCACTTTGACTTGATAGATTTAACTCTCATTCAAAGAGACAGTCTTATGACACATGGGAAAGAGATTCGCTTTTCTTTCCTTTTATCTGTGCTACTAGCATCTCTTCTATGTGCACAACCCACTCATGTACACATCCATTTTTGTAAAAAACACCTGAAACTCTGCTGTCCACACTCTCTGCTCTGCACACAGAAACTCACAAACCTCTAGCACTCATCTTTCCTGCTTCTCATACTTCTCCCCTTCTTTTCTTTCAGAGGTGGCTCCAGCTAAAAACCTCAGGGCTCAAGGGTTGCATTAGGGAGGTCCACTGTCTACAGTCCCCAATCACTGAGCTGTACGAAGGGTTTCAGGACACCACTATCTATCTGATTGCCTGTGTGATAAAAGAATAAAGCTGTTAAAAGAGGATGAGAAGAAGAAGCAAGAGGGGGGTGTCACCATAACAGTCTTTGGGGTGCCATAAGTTTCCCTCCCTCAGGGGCAAGATTGTGCGCCTCCGATTTCCCTGCATGCTCAGTACCCAGACTGATAAGTCCAGGCAAAGTGTGGGGGTGATTCCAGATAAGTGCTTGTGCGGTATCTTGGTGACATTTTGTTCATGACTGTGTGAGAATGGTGTGTTTATTGTGTGTTTGCTTGTGGTCCCAGGCGAGGATTACCTTAGCACTCATTATCACTCATGGTGAAGATCATCATTACAGCCCTGCTGGCCTAGCATGGCTCCCCTACATCCCTCCAGTAGCTCACTGCTAATACCCACACTGCTCTGAGACACACTGTAGGCTGCGACTAGCAGCAAAGGGCATATACTGTACATAAAAAGAGAACGTCTGATGCTTTGCTTCCATCAGGAAAAAACACCAAATATTAGCCATAAGTGAAACACAAACATCCTCTGAAAGCACGTGCGTTGAAAGCCTGCAGATGTACGACTCTGTTGGTATTGTTTCATCTAAGTGAAAGCTGCTTACAAGCTGCTCCAGCGGTTTACAAATCTGTCTCTGGAAAACAATTTCACTTTCACAGACCTCCCTCTCCCTCACACCCATTGTTCTCAGTCTTCTGTTTCCCAAGTGGGCATTACAGCAAGCTCACCCCTTGATCTCACTTTCTGGATCAAATTCATTCTTCCGTGATAGCAGCTGCATAGCAGATTAACTGCTTTGTTATGCAAATTGTTAATGTGCTGAAGTTACTACATGTGCATGATATTGATCATATAATAAGTAAACTGCAAACTGAAACGTTTGAAGGCAGAAGGTCAGAAATATTGTGTGTCAAACTCCAGCTTTAAGCGTTACAAATAAAATCCCAAGAATAATTTAGAATTCATGAGTTTATAGTTCACAGATCTTTCCAGTTTTTATTTAGACCTCTGAAGGTTTTTTTTTCCTCTGCTCAGCTCATTACCAGCAAACTTTCAGGATGATTGTAGCCTCTGTCCACCCACTCTGTCTTATTAAACCCCTCTTCTATGTGTTATGTGTCTTATTTGATTTGTCTTTTAATTTTGCTTCTTTGATTTGCTGGTGTGAAATTAGCTCTTACATCCTGAACCACCTTTCCACTGCTACGTTTTCTGTAGCTTTTCAGTTTGACTCAATTGTTCTTTCTCACAAAGATTTGTTTGTGTTAGTTTGTGGAAATTCACTGAACTCTGAGTTCACGTTCTTCATTTAAAAGGTGCTTTGAACAATAGGCCAGTGATGCCAGAGCTAGACACTTCTCCGATCTCCAATAATAGATGAAATCTAAAAATTTTCCTTTGATACTAATAGTAGTTTTATTATTTCTGCATCACCTGCTGCAGCTGTTTTCTCATGTGCAAATTGTAATATTTTCCTTTCATTGGAAATAAGATAATGAATAATCAAGACAATATTATCCCACGTAATTCCTACACTATGTATTTCAAATCTTCAGAAAATACTTACATTCATGAGTGAGATGGAATAAACAACTCTATGAAACCCTAGTTTGCCCCATTTGACATTCATGTAATAAATAACAATCTTAAACATGTCTCCCTTCTGTTACTACTGGGGTGGGGGGGGAGCCTTTGCAGTCTCAAAACAACCCTTATCTCGAAGTCGTCTTCAAACCTCAAAACTATGCGAATCGCAGTATTCTGATCCACTAACAGCAAGCATCTCTGGTTCAGCCATCATTTTCCTTTTCTGTCTCTCTTTGTGTCACAGGCCAGAAGGCTAGTACGTGGGAGTGGAACCCAAAAGCAGACTCGATGGACAAAACAAGATGATATTTAACAAGGTTTTATTGTGCACAGGAAACATGTACAAAAGGCGACAAGAGGAATGTAGCAAGGGTCTCTGACACAGAGGAGAGGGCGGTTAGATCCAGAGCTGTGGTGCGGATGGCCGAAGGTGAGTTTAATCGGTTCGGGCTTACTTTCAGGTGGGATGTGAGAGGCTTCGGGAGAGTAGCCGAGTGAGCGTCTGGCTGAATGAAGGGGTCTGTGAAAGGTGAGGTTCCAACCTTGTGACTCCAGGAATCCAGGAGTGATGGCAGGCGAGTCCAGTGAGTAGTGCTGTTTCCAGGAAAGGGGCTTCGAGCAGGTTTGGAGAGTGTTACCAGGTGTGGCCAGCATCCAGGACATTACACAGCAGGTGAGGTTAATCGGAGGCAAGAGATCTAGGGACACAAGGAGATGGGAGTAAGTACAAGGGCCCCCCCCCCAAACAAACCAAACCAAACCAAACAAAACAAAAACCATGAGCTGTGGGAGACAAGGAGGCCTAGTTATCACCATGAGGTAGCTGACAAACTAGCAAAGAGTGCAGGATTGCACTGGCCTTAAGAGTCGCTGATTGCTGTCAATGGATTACAGGTGAGAGAAGCAGGTGAGGAACCAGAGCCTCATCCACATGGGCGGACACAGGAACTCACAGGACTCAAATGGAAGAATACCACACACTCATTCACATCATGACACTCTGATAGAACTTTTGCTGTTGGTAATCATTTGCAGTTGAGCATAAACTGAAAGGTATTTTTTATGAGTGGTATGTAAAAAATATTGTTACAAGCCTTTAACCATTGTAATATGTCTAATTAGAAATGATTGTGTAAAATGTGATACAAAAACGATGAGGTTTTTATTTATGTCCGTGTGTGACACCAAGTAGCAGGAAAGTGTCAGTCAGAATTCTTGGGGTCTCACCACAGTGTAAGATTTTCTTCTTTTTGCATGTGAAAGATATTTAGAAACTCAGGCTGTGACAAAGGTGATTATTCATGCTACTTTTTTTCCATTTCATTTAGGCTGCTTTAATTAATTTCTCAGTTTGCAAACCATCCTGGGATTTTTAAGCAGTGATTCAGAATGAGTCTGCAAAAGCTTTGACCAAGAGGTCCTGTGAAACTCTTTCCTCCAAGTCAAATTCAGATTCTAGTTCGAAATAATTGTGATTACCTTATAGAACCACACACCTTTCTCCATTAAAGATCTAGCTTAAATGGCCTTCATAGAGCTTTTCTAGTCTCACTGATCACTCAGAGAGCTTTACACTTTAAGCTAGGTATAACTTTTCCCCATATATTCACATATATATTGATCTGCACTAAATATTTATCTACCTTGCAGCCACACCTTACACTCACCAATTTACCAAACATGTCTTTGGACTGTAAGAGGACCTATACAGGATTTACAGATACAGGAAAGAGAAAGGCCCAAGCTAACCAGAAAATAACACTATGCCAACACTCTTTCATTATCACTGTGACCCTTTGTGACATGTAGACCTTTCAAAACCTTTTGTAGGTAGTGGTGTAGACTTGAAATGTGTTGACTCT
This sequence comes from Rhamphochromis longiceps, assembly GCF_057381845.1. Classification (NCBI taxonomy): domain Eukaryota; kingdom Metazoa; phylum Chordata; class Actinopteri; order Cichliformes; family Cichlidae; genus Rhamphochromis; species Rhamphochromis longiceps. The sequence continues at coordinate 38,549,779 of NC_140568.1, read as the reverse complement.
GTGAATAGCTTAAAAAACAGTTAACTTCCTAGGACCTGGCGTCCACATATGTGGACATCACATTTTGGGTTATTTAGACCAAAATACTCAATTTTGCTCTACAAGGGCCTGATATCCACTTACGAGGACATTATACTGCTACTGTTCTATCGAAATTTTAAACAAATATCCTCATATGTGGCTTTCATTTTTCTTAGAACCAAAAATCTGGTAAAAAAAAAAAAAGAATCTGGTAATTCTTTGTTTTTACATTCATCGGGTCCCAATATGCCCAAATATCAAAGAGAAATTAAAAATGCATGCCGTGGAAGAGTTCGGGTCTTAGGAGGTTAAGTTCAAGACCCAAGTATTTTAGAAGTGCTGTTGAGAAGTAATAATTTCATTTATTTTATACCTTATTTCTAATTCCACTGCCTTTATTACTTTTTATTTTGATTCGTGTTGTCTAATGAAGAAAGATACTTAATAAGTAAAATGGTTTACGTCCACAAAGGAGGGAAACTACAATGAGGTCTTGAAATATACGCCACAGAGCAGCAAAGAAAGGCTTTTGTCACACCAAAGTGAAACTTTTCCTCCCTTTTTTACTATTTGTCAAAAAGTAATCTTGAAAACCTGAAAGCTGTCATCCAGTTCTTATTGCAAGTTGAAATATAGTCTTTAAAAGTACAGCTGTATTATTATTCATGAGTGACATCAAATAACATTTCACCTACATTTTAATGTTGACAGAAGAAAAGTGGTGGGTTGTGAATAATAATGTCATCTCAAGAGGTTCTGATTATCTTGCTGCATGCCTGGAGAATAATAAGACTCAGCAGCCCCCATAACCAGACAGAAATACTACTAATGATTTTCATCTGCTTTCAACATAGTTTAGTGAGAACTTTAGCTGTTAAACATACTGTTTTTATAGCTTGGCCCAAAGCCAGTGAAACTTTTAGACTTCTTTATGCTGTAATGTACTGATTTCGATGGATGAACTTCAATCACTCATTCAATAACATCAGCGTAGAGGCACACACTCCAGAGAATATGTTCTTGGAGCTGATCCTCTTCTCTTTAAATGCAGAGAAACATAAAAGAAAAAAAGTCCATCTAAGGCTTTAAAAGCTGATTTGATGTGTGATGTTGCACATAAGAATAGAAAGGGAGCTAAAGGGCAGAGAGATGGCAGAATCGATGGTTATCTCTGTTCATTTGACAGTGACATATAGAGAAAATCATTCTGCAATATGCTTAAACATTTTTTCTGGTTGCTTCCCTCCCTTTTTGCGTCACCTTTGGTTTGACATTTCTCCTTACACTGACATAGCTGCAGTGGAAAGGAGCAATGAGGTGTGGCTGAGGTGTACAAGACTATTTTTAAATGTAAACAGAGGCATTCACAACCATCGAGTCACATCTGTCTCTGTCTGCAGATCTGCCTCCTCCTTTCTTTTTTCCACACATGGCCCAAAATATTCACCCACACGCACACTCAAATACTCGGTGTCGTTCTCTATCCCATCATCCCAATTCACACTCCCTTTCAGATGTTTAATCACTGCAGAGGATTGTGGGATACAGTGCTGATAGGGAATAAAAAAAGGAACAAAGCTGAGCAGATATTGGTTGTGCAGTAGACGACTCAGATTCCAGCCTCAGCAGTTCTAACCTCAGCTGACCTTGAGGTGTTGTTAGAGGGAGATGTGGAAAGCTGTCTGCCTGTCTGGCTCAGCACGGGGCCTTCCTCCTTGTTTCACAAATAAACACGTATGCACTCATCGCGTAACCTACTTGCTTTTCAATTTCCTTCTCTTAACTCAAGCTCGTGCAAAAATATACAGTGTTTTCTCTAATCCACCAATTATACTGTCTCCCTCTCCCTCCTTCTGTCACACACACTCGTACACACAGCAGACTAATCTCATCACTTGTAACACGTAGCGGAAATGAGTCTCTCTCTGCCATTACCAGCTGCCACTTCTACCACAATCTATTGCTCATACATCGATCAGCCACAACATTACAACCATACGTGGCTCCACCACGTGACTGAAGAATCTCTGACCCTTTGAATAATGGAAGTGAAACATCTAAGAGCTTTGGCTATCCGGTACCAGATCCACTGGGTCTTGTGGGGTAAACTCTCCATGAATTGGACTTATTCAGGTACATTCCTAGATGGTAGAATTTAGGGACGGAATCCTGCAGGGGTCTTGTTTCTTGACCATGTGTCCTCGATCCAACACAGCTGATTTAAATTGCTGAATTACTTCCTCAACATGCCTTGAAGTTCTCCAGGCTTGTTAATCAACTAATTATTTGATTCAGGTGTGCTGACCCTGTGATATCTAAAATCTGCAGGACACCGGCCCTTGAGGTTTGGAGTCCCCACCCCTGTCGTAAAGGGTGTGTTTGATCTACACCCACTTTATGCACAGCGTTGTTGGTACATGTTGAGATAGCAGCATGTATGTTTCTGGAGTCTTCCAGAAACACATTGTACCAAGATGATCAGTGATGTTCATGTCACTTGCTAGTGATAATAATCAGCGATCAGCGTACAGCACATGCTGTTGCTGCAGGTCCCTGTCTGAAGGTACCAGAGCATGTAATTGTGCAGCCTATTGTCACCAGGACGCAGTGTCAAAACAACACCTGATAATAAGGGCTGCTCTTGTTTATGCTTGGGCTGGTGTTGGTCCTTGTTAGCCTCAACCACAGAGGAGACAGAAGTCATAATAGTCATGACAGAATGACAGAATGACAGAAAAAAACTGTACACTGCAGTCAGTGGTTGTATTGTGCATGCATGCCTGTTGATCTTTGATTTACATGTTTTTTTTAAACACTTCTTTCTCTTTATAACGAACTCCACTGTCACCTGTCCTGTTCATGCTAACTTTTCAACCAGTCAGCATTCTACCTTAACATAGCCTCATCACATCAATGTTGGAAATGATCCCCAGAGATTTTAATCCATATTGAGATGCTGGAGATTTGTTGGCTGCACATCCATGTTATGAATTTCTCATTCCACCACATTCCAAAGCAGCACAACTGGACTGAGATCTGGTGACAGAAAACTATTATTATTGTCATGGTCAAGAAACGAGACCTTGGTGACATGGCGCATTGTCCTGTTTGAAACAGTCATAAAAAGATGGCTATGCTGTAGTCATAAACGGATGGACATGGTCATCAATAATACTCAGTAGGCTGTTGCATTTAAATGATGCTGAGTTTATACTGAAGAGCCCAAAGTGTGCCAAGAAAATATCCCCCACAGCATTACACCACCCACAGTAGCCCAAAATGTTGATACAAGGCAAGATGGATTCATGTCTGTGACTCAGTTTCATTTTCTCTGCTGACAGGAGTGGCACCCGTGTGATCTTCTGCTGTTGTAGCCAATCTGTTTCAAGGTTTGACATGTTGTGTGTTCAATAGATCGTCAGTTTCTGATCCACCAGAACCAAGAACCATGCCATGTTGAAAGTCACTTAAATCACTTTTCTTCCCCATTCTGATGCTCAGTTTGAACTTCAACAAGTGGTCTATTTGTAGTCCTTAAAAATGTGGTTGGTAAATGTATATTAAATCTATTACAGGCCCTGTGGTCTTCAAGTGCTTACCTGCCTTACCATCTCTCTATGTATCCTTCCCTGCACCTGCAGTCATTTGTTATTCGCCTCCAGTGCATCCTCCTGTTCTTCGCCATATTGTTCTGTCTTCTTTTTTAACTCATTTCAAATAATCAAAAATCTTATGTGAAAACAGTGCAAAGTGTGATTAATTGCCTCAAGTGACGTTACCTGAGTGGTTAGTATCCACTGTTGGGAATGTAAGTAACAGATTCTGGCAAGGTAGAACGTGACAAGGAACATCTGGTATAAAAAATGATAATAATAATAATAATAATAATAATAATAATAATAATAATAATAATAATAATAATAATAATAATAATAATAATAAAAGATTGCTTCTTTGCAATAAATTGCATTTTTGCATTTCCCACTATAGACAATCTCACATATTTTTTAAAAATAATTTTAACCTTAATCACCCAAATAAAATAGATCAGCAATTTAAACCGTTTTATTTGTTGTTTTTGTTGTTTATTAAGGATTAAAAAAATGCCCTGAGCAAGTCTAACATTAGTAAGATCTTAACAATGTGTCGAAAAGGGATAACTAAGCTGTGGCACGTAGGAGTAACCCGACAAAAAGTTTTATGGATTAAAAGGTCATCTTTTGCCTCATGAAGTGAAGTAGAAGCTAAAGTGCGAGCGAGAAAGGGATTAACCCTGTCCCCTAGGACAGCAGGATATTGTACGTGTCTGTTTCCACAAGTGGGTGTGTATGTCTGTGTGTGTTCAGGAATAGCATATGTGTATTCCTCTCACTTCGTCTGTGCATGTGGGATGCACTAGGTAGGTGGAAGGTCGTCTGGCATTTAAGTATTTGACAGTATCACAGGCGTGTGTGAGTGGGAGTTGGGAGTGCGTGGGTGTATAAGCGTGGGTGAGGGGAAGATGATATGGTGGGGGTGGGGTGGGTGGAGAAAAAGGGTGTGTTTTTGTGTGTGCGTGCTTGTGATAGGAGGGATATCCACTGAGTCACAAAGCAGATACTGCAGATGTGAGTGGGTGTTCTCAGTCTCAGCAAGGCCAGGTTTATCCAGCAGCCCAGTGGAAGCCCAGGGATACATTCCCATCTCGCTCTCCACTGAGGACTCCACAGCCTACCAGCTCATTACCAGCCTCAGGCTAAACTGTGAACGTTTGTATATATACAGCCTAACTGGTACGATGCCAGGCCACATATTGTAGCTTGGTGAAAGCACTGGCATTGAAGTCTGTGATATGTCAAAGCAATGCATCATCATCATCATCTTGAATTGCTCATCACACAGTGGAGGAGAGGGGTTAGGTGTAGGATGATGAAAGGTTTGCCTGATTGTAGCTATTTCTAAAAGAGTGTGATGAGAGGTGTGATGCTTTTGAAGGAACACAAACTGTGTTTTTTATCTTACAAATGCATGTACAGTAGCGCTATCTGAAAGTTATTCTTTTGTGGGTGAACATTTCAATAACGTTTGTGACTCCTGGGCAATAGAACCCCCCCCACCCATCATTAATAAATGCACAAACCAATTACTCTTCAAATCAGTTATTCAATTTTCCCATTAATTACCCATCCAAGCAATCAGTTAACAGAATCAGCCAATTACTGTTGATCCAAAAACAATAATCCAGCTCCTTTCTCCTGACACTGCTCTGCCCTCCTTCCATCTCAATAGATAAATGTGATGGGAGAAATACTGTAGCTACAGCATCTGATGTTTCTGACTACAGGGTAGCCTGGGGTCAGTTTTCATCATTACTTCCATGTTCTTTAAGTATTCTACTGTGGCTTGCTTTTGACACATTGGTGGTATTTTCAGTATGTCAGGTATCTGCATGTAATCAGCTTTAACAGTCAGAAGCACTGTAGCATCAAGAAGTCAGGACATAAAGGCTGTACTGGTTCACCTGGCTCTAACATAGATCAAACAGCAACAGGCTGACGGTTTATAATGAGCTTATTTGAGGTGGCATTTAGAAGTATGTGACAGTTAACCTTTATTGACCAAAATGAAAAACAGAAATAGCCGTAGAACTTTTTAAATGAAGTTTGGAGTGTGTGCCCAGTAGAATAACATTTCACTATTTAACTTTAATAAATTAAAGCAAAAAAGGACACATTTAAAAGGTTTGTCATTTGTTAATGTTAATGTCACTTGGTGTAATTTCCATGCTTTTTCACTATAAACATTTGGAAGCAGGAACTAATTATAAAAAATACAGTATATATATATATATATATAACCCACAAAAGGCCGAAACCAAAACCACTGAGTTTGCTAAGTAAACTTAGTGTCAGTCTAAACTGGTGATATCACTATGAGTGTAACACCATCTATGCAGGCAAACATGAGACTTCCAAAGTTAACCACTGCACATCCAAATAAATTCAAACAAATTCAAATAATAGTGTGTCACACTGTGTCCCCTAGTTTGTACTTGTCTGCACAAATTAGTGGAATTACAAAATTATGTAATAAGCCTGAACAATAAAGTCATGTTTTAACATCAAAGGTATGCCTCTGAATGAATGTTTTACCTAGAGATCAGTCTGCTGCCTAATTAGGACAAAGATACAACAAAAACATATCATAAAGAGTTCTAGTGTTTTCTGGCTTGCGAACAAAGCTTGCACAGCTGCTAGGTGGAGTTTTTTTTGGGGGGGGGGTTAAGCAACACTAGGCTGCAAAAGTGACTTTTTAAAAGCTGAAAATATTATAACAAAGAGTCTCTGTATTGGATCAAACCTCCCCTCTAGAAGAAAAAACTCCTCTTTTTGCGATACGGCAGGGAAATTATGTCTCTTAATTGACCCAAAAAATGTGAACAAATCTATCTATATTACACCCACATAATAACCAAAGTGATTAACCCACTACATTACATTATACCACCATCTGATATTCGTCGCTTGTATGTGTGGCCACTGTTGCAATATGTCATGCTCTGTCAAAACTGCTCCCTGTGGTCATTGCCTGTTTCCTCTATTTCATCATCTTGGTCTCATTATAAGTACCATCCTCTTTCTTGCATGTCTTTTTTATTTATTTTTCATCTCTCTCTCGCTCTCTCTCCTTTATATTCCACCACCCATGACACCATCGGCATGCAGTATAATCACATCCTTCCCCTTCTCCTCTCTTTCTCATACTAGCTCCCACAGTTTCTCTTGTTCTTTCTCTCTCTCTCCCTCTTTCCATCTAATGAGAAACAGTAAAACCAAGCACAAGGGGTATCCCTTATGGTCTAGGGGACAGTGGTAGAGGCCTGTTTATTTCAGAGTGATTAACACACAGTGCCACAGTTCCACATGCACCACCAGTGGCTGGCAAATGAAGTATCTGACAGATGAATGGCAGTGGAAGAAGAAACTGAACACAGAGGAAGACTTAATGGATGTCCATATAACTGCTTGCCCTTGTGTACCACAGAGCTAAAGATGTTTTGTGGATGTGTTCAACATTTCAAACTGGTCTACCACATATGACTTTTTACATTTTCCATTTTACAATATCTAGATCAATAAATTACAGCTATTCGTTTTTTCCCCCTTAATATTACACTTGCATACTTCTTAACTACCTTGTCAAATACATTGAGATGTAAAGTAGTCCATGAAGTGTATCATTGCTATACTGCAGTGATGTTACTGGGATGAAGTCAAGGTGGATGGCTTGGGGGTACGAAGTAAAAGTCGAAGCAACAAATGTGTTCAGCTGTGTTTTTAGATTTAAGCTACAGAAAAAAAAAACCCCTGCTTGTTAAAAGTATGGTTGATTTAACAAACCCAGAAAGAATGATTACATCACAGGTCTCTTCAGCTGTACAAATCATTTTAGCACTTCTTGCTACCACCAAATTTACCATGTTGCTCCACTATCACCACATATTTCCAGCAGCCACATATGTTATCATAAAGTTTGCACAGTGCATGCTGTCACAGTCATGTAGAAATCTGAAATATTATGATCACAATCATTAGAGGTTTCCTTAGAAATTAGTTAATTTAAACTTGCACTAAGCAGCCACAAAATTTAATAGACTGGACAAGCAGTTTTTGAGCATGCACACACAGTGTGCAGATTTCCACGTAGTGCAAATCGTGCTCTCCGTGGGCTGCGCAGCAATAAATAAAGGACAAATAAAAGTAATGACTGAAGCTGGTTAATGTAACGTCAAATACCTCATGCAACTAGTGGCTTCATAAAAAGATCTGCTTATTGTTTTTACGCTAGTATATTTAGGTTAAAAATTGACACGTCGATAAAGAAAAAATATATATAACTGATTTAAAGACTCTGACATAATGACGCCATCAAACTATTTGATTGGCGTCATTATCATAAAGTACATGCATTTTACTCCGAAGTTCCATTGTTTTTCTCTGCCATTGTTTTTCTCTGCATTTGCTTTGTGATCTTCTTCTGGTTGTCTTTCTGTGTCACTTTTCAACAAAGAACATCTGCAGTATTATTTTGAGTGCCTCTTCATGCAAGGGGCTTTGAGGGTATGATCAAGATGAAGGGCCTCAGCCATTTGAAAGACAATGCATTTCTTTATATTTTTTCCCAGGCAAAATGCAAGTGAGCTCCCTACATCTTTATTTAATTTAGACCTTTTTAATTCAAAGTCACTTCTCTTCAGAAAGCAAAGGGTTGATCCAGTTCATTTAAAGCATCTGAGACAGCTTTGAGCTGCTATGGCAACCAAGAAAGATAAGGAATAAGCAATCAAGTAATGTGACACTTTTTGACAGTCATTATTGCTAGCCCAAAGCTCTTGGGCAACAGCAGCAAATTTAATGCATTATAATAATAAGCAATTGTGCGTGCGTGTGTGTATAACAAGTACGCTGTGAAAAGCGAAAGTTAGATTGGTACATCTGCTCATGATGATTCAGCATCATGTGATATTCCTGCAATAATTTCTTCATCAGTAGCACCCTTTGGTAACCTCTGATTTGCCTATTCATTATTGCCCTTCAATCACTTTTTTATTGTCTGTTGTAAACTCTTCATTGAGAGTGACGCTTGTGGCTGTTACTTCTTATGTGCTTAACATTGCAGGCAACCTTTTAAAATTGACATTTTGCAAGCATTCTTGCTATTTTTGATTTAATATGCATGCAAATAGGGATTATAGCAAGCTGTAAACGAGTGCCAGAACTAAAAGGGATGGGTTATATGGGAGGGAGGGTTGTGGGGAAAGAGCTGGGCAAAATATGTGATAGCTTTATTAGTTGAACAATGCATTTAAATCCCTTGTCATTGGGGGCCAACAATTGTTTTCAAATCCAGAGGTAGCAAAAGCAAAGTGACACTTAAAAATAAAAGTGCAAGCAATTTTCATAACCAAGGTCATACATTGTCTTTTAAATTAATTATACTGGAGTTGTAAATTTTATAATTTAAGAATATACAGAACAACATAAGCCCATGAAAATAGGCATGCATAGCATCTGTATCAAAAGCATTCAATGTAATGCAATGTTATATCAAAAGCATGCCAAACTACAGCTATATACAGTATAACCTAAGCATTGCATTGTGTTGGCTACCGGTACTCATCTTTTTACCTGCAAAGCTGCTGTGAAGTTAAAGATGGCTGTCCTGACTGAAGTTGGCTTTGGCTGATTGCTTCTGTAAGGCCAAAAGAGATCTAGTCAGGAACACAAATTAAAGCATCCTACAAAACATCCCCTAAATTCTTCACTGGCTCTCTAGGGGTGTTAAGCTCCTGCAGAGTCCCCCAAGTCCAAATCTATTCTCATAACTGGGGTTCCTAAACAAGCTAACTGTTATGTTTTGGCTAATTCTGTTAGCTACCTACTAAATATCTTAAATATTTAAAGCCTAACAAGTTTTTTATCAGATGTGTACATTATATTGCTTTAACTATGCTTTGGGATAGATCTGCATTGCCTCTGGAACAAGGGAGATTGATATCTGTGCTCCATGAACTATCTGCCTATTGGCAAGGTTGCACCAATCACTGAAACTAGTTGCTGCTTACGTACATGTTCTTGAAGGATGTGATTTTGCTACACAATGAGATGTGGAGCACAAGATCAACAAGCAGTTCTTTATGTTTATTGATAGGCTCAAAAATGTGCAACTATGATTCAAGGCAAGTCGCATAAGTGGAGTAAGTCTGAGTGAGGAACAGTGAAGAGTAGACAGGCAGGTTATCTAAACTTAAAGAGGTTGCTGATGCAAGAGTGATGATTTGGATCATGGGGGAGAAGTAAGGTAAAACTGGTGGGAAGACACACTTCAAAAAGTCTGCATTTCTAGATTGACTAGAAACAAAGCACAATAGAGGCGATACTATGGCAAAGCTGGCAGAATAATGTGGCAACGAGTGGTTGTAAGGGCTGTTGTTTAAATCCAGCAAGTGATGAGTTGAATGTGAGCAGGTGTATCATCCAGGGAGCCAGTGTAAGACCACATCTCTAGGGAGGCAATACAACACAGAGAGAGAGCAAGGGAGTGGAGGGAAAGATAGAGCCAAGCAGAAGAGAAAAAGGCAGGTCAGCACTGGAGGCAAACGGGATCAGAGCAAAGACTGCACCCTGACTTACCAAACTCTGACAGATCTCATGTACCTCAGATCTTCAGGCAGATTCATACTTCAAAAGTTCAGGCCTTCATCTGATGTAAGCTCCACTTAGCTCCTTAGTGGGTAACACTAAGCGAAGGTAACACAGTTAAATTTAACACTTTATTGCTTACAATTTCACAAAATGAAAAGAAAAGAAAGCAGGAAAAAAAAGAAAATGACAAATGGTTTACAATCACAGCCAAAATTCACAGGTGAAGCTCTAACACAATTTAAGCAGGTAGGGTAGACTGAAGTTGGTTGTCACACTTCTTAGTTTATCAATCAACACTTAAGGTGGTGGCCCCAAATGGGTATTAATTGTAACAAAAAGCAATTAACCACCACCAACAACAACACTGACACAAGGTGTGGGGTTGGGTGTCCCAACAGTTATCAATGGGGTTTCTGTTAAAAAATACTAACTTTAGTAAATAACACAACATAACTGTTATTAAAGCAGCAAAAATAAGTGAGAGCAGATTCACATCCAATGGCTGCTTTTTGAACTGAGCTATCATTGATATCATTAAAAAGGGAAATAGGGAATATGGTGTCATTGCACATTTGTAAGCAAGTAAAATTCTGGATGTTGAAATAAGCTCATCCTGTTTCTGTTCCTGCTAACAGGTGGTGGGCTCTCAGCATGAAATCAGTTTTCTTTCAATATGAATAGGTGGTCATGTACAGCCGAGATAGTGCCATCATAGTAGGCTTTGGTAATTATAATCTACTTACAATGAACATCATCTTACATTCTAATAGCAGAACAGGAAGTGTATGGGTACCAAGCGTTGCAAGAAAAGGGACAGTTTGCGAGAGATGAACAAAGAGGATGCAAAGGCTCCATCTGCTGAGAGCATATGTTGGAATTTATATTTTTGGAATTTAAATCAAATCAAATCACTTTTATTGTCACATCACATGTGCAGGTACATTGGTACAGCACATGTGAGTGAAATTCTTGCGTGCGAGCTTCACAAGCAACAGAGTTGTGCAAAATACAATAATGTAAACAAGCAAAATACAAGAATGGCTACATCTGAAACTAATAAATATATGTACAATATATAATAGTATATGCATTTCTGGATGTGTATACTAAATATTTTTCTACGTGTGTGTGTGTGTGTGTGTGTGTGTGTACACATATTTTACAAATTAAATAGAGTAAACAATAAATAAAATATATAAAAATATACAGAGTTGAGACATGTGCAAAACAGTGGCATTACTGTACAGTATGGAGTGCATAATGTTAAAGTTCCAGTAGTGAAGCTGAGGTGTCTATGACGTGTTCAGCAGTCTGATGGCCTGGTGGAAGAAGCTGTCTCTCAGTCTGCTGGTACGGGACCGGATGCTGCAGAACCTCCTTCCTGATGGAAGTAGTCTGAACAGTTTATGGCTGGGGTGACTGGAGTCCTTGATGATCCTCCCCGCTTTCCTCAGGCACCGCTTCCTGTAGATGTCTTGGAGGGAGGGAAGCTCACCTCCAATTATCCGTTCAGAGCACCGCACTACTCGCTGGAGAGCTTTGCAGTTGTTGGCGGTGCTGTTGCCATACCAGGTGGTGATGCATCCAGTGAGGATGCTCTCAATGGCACAGTGATAGAAGGTCCTGAGGATGCGGGGGCTCATGCCGAATCTTTTCAGTCTCCTGAGAAAGAAGAGGCGCTGCTGCGCCTTCTTCACTGTTTTGTTTGTGTGTACTGACCACGTAAGATCCTCAGCCAGATGTACACCAAGGAACCGGAAGCTGCTCACTCTCTCCACAGCAGCGCCATTGATGGTGATGGGGGTGTGTACTTCTCTGCACCTCCGGAAGTCCACTATCAACTCCTTTGTCTTTGCGACGTTGAGGGTGAGATGGTTGTCTTGACACCAGTGGGTCAGGGCGCTGACCTCCTCCCTGTAAGCCGTCTCATCACCATTGGTGATAAGACCCACCACTGTAGTGTCGTCCGCAAACTTCACAATGATGTTGGAGTTGTTAGTGGCTGTGCAGTCGTAGGTGTAGAGTGAGTATAGGAGAGGGCTCAGTACACACCCCTGTGGAGCACCAGTGTTCAGTGTGATGGGGGATGAGGTGATGCTGCCCAGTCTGACCACTTGGCATCTGTCAGACAGGAAGTTAAGGATCCAGCTGCAGAGGGAGCTGCTCAGTCCTAGATCCTGCAGTTTCCTGTCCAGCTTCGAGGGAACGATGGTATTGAATGCTGAGCTGTAATCTACAAACAGCATCCTCACATACGTGTCTCTCTTCTCCAGGTGTGACAGGGCAGTATGTAGTATATATATATATCTTCTCAGTTTTGGCACCATGATCCTCATCAACTACACGGACAGGAGCTTAAAGTGTAAATAGTATGAATCACATTTTTCACATTAATATTCAAGTCATATCCCAAACATGTTAGTATCCAATGCTACTATGACTGATCCCCAATTTGAGAAGCTTAGTTGAGTCAGTCAATGGAGAAGAAGCGTAATGCTTATATCCATAAATGTAGATTGTCCATATTTATGGATATTTATACATGTCAGGGACTGAGACAGAGGTATTCAGCACTATGTGGAAATGTCAAGTATGTCTCTAAACAGTTGTGACACGCTAAGTGATGATCAAATGACATTTATAGTATTCCAGGCTGCCAAATCTTCCCCATAGCAGCCAAGCAGACAGGGGTTAGTGCAATTTAACCTCTGCTCATTCTCTTATCCTTTGGACCACATACAGCATTGGAGAGGGTGATTATACTCAGAAAAATGCATAAGCCAGTTCATTATGTATTGAACCCTACTTGGCTGAGCCACTATATTGATGCACAAAAGCAAACACAATGTACAGTGGGTCTCTTTACCCTCAATATTGTCCCTGTAGGTGCAATTTTTGAAACGTAATGCTTGTCTAGTTAATGCAATGTGTGTGTCTGTGTACATGTACCTCTGTTTGCAATTCCTAGTGCATGAATCATACAGAATCAGTCAATTACAATTACAATTCCAACTCTTTTTTTCCGTCTTCCAACTCAAATACATCACTTCAAACATCAAACTAATGTTACAATACAGCTCTGTGCTCTCCTCCCACACATACAACTCCTCCTCTGGACAGGACCAACAAGAAATGAGATTCCACATTGAGCCAATTAAGCTGATGGGTAGCTGCTGTGCTGGCACGAGCATATGTTTACGATCTCATTATAAACACTCTTCCTTGTTCTGATAGGGACCGCCTCATCATTATTCTGTGTCGAGAGTAATTCCCAGGCCTTTAATTTGGCAAGGCAATAAAAAGAGCCAGCCCTCCAGAAGTGGGAACTTGTACTGAGATTGTCAGAAGGCCACCTGCGATTCAGGTGGTGGTAGCAGGTCATGCTGCTGGCAGTGTGGAAAGAAGATGAAGGGTTAAAGTGCTGCAGCAGTTTGGGAGATGTTTCACCATTGTTAATTGAACATGCTTAAAGGTGTGAAATACAGGGATTCCCTTGCAAAAATGTGATGTCATCATTGCAAATAGTGATGGAGTAGCATGGTAGAATAAAATCTATCCTTCCAGTGGAAATTAAACATAAGCTAAACTAAACAACTAAACAATCTTTAGAGAAAAGCAGACTATGGTGAAGATTTCATTTGAGAAGTTAAACTGGAATTAAACTGGATAAATTCAAATTAATACAGCTGTAGTGTGTGAACACCCATAGTTAAAGATTGCAGAGATGGCAACTGGGACATGCATGGTCACATTGTGACAATGGTGACAATGGTGAAGTGTATTACTGGAGTTGTTTCAATGTGGGGTGGAATTACATCAGGTTACATCAGGGATCAGCTTTGAGCCCCTTCTTGTGGTAATGGACAACTTAACAGATGAAGTCAGGCAGGAGTCTTTGTGGAGTATGATGTTTGCTGACCAACAACACTGATGGTGTTTGCACACAAAGATGAACTCAAAGTGATAGAAATGTTTGGTGCACACATGGGGCACTGTACTTTGAATTAAAATGGTTAATAAAGGATTTAAAGGGTTAAAGATCAAATATAGAACGTTTCATGAACATTCATGAATCTTGGGTCTTGAGCATAACACAAGCAGCAGCATACATCCACGTGATTTACGCACACTTTCCCAGTATGGATTGACTCGAGGAAAAGGCAAACTTGAAATACTTGGAGGTAAAAAAATAAAACGAATATCATAGTGGAAAGTTTGAAGGTAAAAGTTTCCCTGCACAATAGAAATGTAGACTTAACCTTAAAATGAGCCATGTCCACTACTGTGATAGTCACTTCACCTTGAAGTGGCAATAGTTTAATCTTGACACTTTGCTCAAATTCATTGCTTTGAAGTGTGGGGGATTTGAGTGGGGTTGAACCAGATCAAATTTTACTCAAGACTCTGCAAAGATTTTGGTGGCACTCAACATGAGGTATTCATACTGTCACCTTGATTGACTCAATAGGCTGTGAAAACCAGCCGTTGGCAGTTCACATGGAGTCCTCTCTTTCTAAGCATCAGCAGTCAGCCAGTCAGCCAGGCAGCCATGCAGCCATCCGGTTGTTAAGTGAAAGTGAATCTCCATCAATAATGATTAGTTGGTGCCAAGCACTCTGTCTCACCCTTTATCTCCAACTGTATGGATATAGATGGTTGTTTCTTTTTCACCAATATACAACCTAATTGCTTCTTGTGACTAGTCAAGAATAGAAAAGAACGTTTACACACTGCCTTGTGTACCAGTTTCTGGAAGGAGCAGGATCATACATTATATCAAGTGTCTGCAGTTTCTGGAATGAATGAGATAGCCGCTAATTATTTGTAGCCATGTTTTCTGTTACCCTATTCTCTGGATGTAAAATGCAGCTTTATTTTCCAGTGTGTTTTTGTCACGCTTGTTGGCCAAATTTTGCAGAACTCTTGAGAATACAATTGTTAATTCTGCTAGCCTTTTCTCACAATTAAACCCCACCTTCACTAGCCTTCAAGTCAAGGAATTCTCCAAAGGGTTTCTTGCAAGTAAACAAATATCAGCCTGTGTGTCCTCAGCTCAATGGCCACCCAAAGCTAAGCAGGCCATGCATACATAGTTTACAACGTGTAGGCTGCAAACAACATGCTATGCTGAGCCCATTGGCTGTTATGTCAAGATGAGTGGACAGGAGAAAATTAGATTTTTTTCGACCTACTGAGTTAGTTATACACATCCTATTACAGATGCAGCAAGGTTTAATTCATAGACTGAAAATAAACAAAATTTGCAATAGCTTCAAAAATGCAATCTAAGGTAATCGGTAAACAGGCAGAGAGGCAATAGCCTTGTGAGAGCATTTGATTGGCACATTCATTTTTCTTATTT
Source organism: Rhamphochromis longiceps (assembly GCF_057381845.1). Taxonomy (NCBI): domain Eukaryota; kingdom Metazoa; phylum Chordata; class Actinopteri; order Cichliformes; family Cichlidae; genus Rhamphochromis; species Rhamphochromis longiceps. The sequence continues at coordinate 38,534,212 of NC_140568.1, read as the reverse complement.
AGCTGCAGAACTACTTCCCTCACCCTTTTACTTTGAACAAATCATATTTGTGTTTTGCTAGGTTATACGTATGTATATACACACTAAAATTCAACTGTAAAGGAAACCACTTTCTCTATAATGCACCATAACTAAAAGCATTTGTAGAAAATAGAAAATGGATTACTTTAATGTGCAGTGCAAACTGCATGGCAGAATAGATATTGACTCGTTCCTGTGGACCCCCCACAAGTGCAGAGAGACAGAGAGAAAAAATAAAAGCAGTCAAGTAGTAAGTGTAATAACACCCATGAGAGGTACCTCAAAAAACATATCTGCAAGTCCCATCCAAGACCCCTGAAACATTGCTGCGGTCAGTGGTGGGGAATCAGATGTGATGATCCTTTAAAGATCAGTGATGGGTTTTTATCTCTTTTTCTCCCATTTAGGTCTTGCTCTGTCTAACTATTTCTGAGTGTTTACTGAGTGCAATTTCTGATATAGGACCCTTCTGGTGAGTCGGAGGGCAGAGGTCTCTGGAGAGAGTGCATCCTGTAATTCCTCTAAACAAATAGATAGCGGGTTAGCCAAAGAGCATCTGTTGTGGCACAAGACCAACAACACACAGCTGCCTGGCTGGATGCAGCCAATCTGCCTCCAAGACATGCTCAGGAGGATAGAGATCAGAGAGAGAAACAGAAAGAGACAGACAGAGAATTTGTGTGAGAGAACACTGTAAGTGCTGAATAGGGAGAGGGAGAAAAATGTATGTGAGAAAGACGAGGTAGCAGAGCTGCAGAGAGAAAAGCAAGTAAACCTGAAGGACACAGTGAAAAAATGATTCAGAGTGGGAACGTGGTATGTGTGAGGGAGACAGAAATCCTGCAGATATATGCCAATCCCTGAGTCTAGAATTGAAATGTATCCAAGGCATAATACAAGATGCATCACATTTCTATTCTTGATAGTTGCAAGCGTAAACACATCATAAAAGTCCAACACAATGTTAGTATCTTCTATAACCATGCTCTAAATCCTCACAGTGCATATTTTACACCATATAAATCAATTTCCATTAGCGATTCAGAAAAAAAAGTACTTTTAAGTACTCGACATTTGTGTAGTTTTGATAAATAAAACAAAAGTTATCTTTCTTTTTGCACTCTCCAAGCCTTTAGTGATTTAAAAAAAAATACAGTTTAAGAATTTATGACATTAAAGATCTAAGCAGCTGAAAAAACTAGACACTGACCATGTTTTTAGAGACTTATTTAAATACTATTGACATGAATTATTTGACGTTTTGAAAGTGACGGGAATCGGTGTTAATAGTGGCCACATGACATGTTCTGATTCACTTAAGGTCTCATTACAATAGTCCAAGAAAGATCTATAGAGTGCAGCAAATCTTCCACCATTACATACTGCAGTATTTTTACAGTAAAACTCCCACTGGCAGTATGACCCAGGGGGTCAACTTCACAGTGCACAACCCCTTTAATGTGTGAAAACCAAAACAAACACAAACAAAAAAATAAGCAGTCTTATGCTGCTGTTGCAGGCTGTTCCACAGTTTGATTTTTTGATTTTAAAGACGCTGGAGATCCAGTTTTTTAGAAACATCCAAAGCCAAAAAGGTGAAAAGCTTCATCGTGAACAATTTTATTAACTAATTGTATGTTTGTTTGGAAAATCTTTATCTAAGAATCAGCCAGTGTTAGCAAAAATAATCTAGTGAAGCTAAAAATAAATGGGCATAATATGGAAATACTGTTATGCCCATTTAATGCAACTAGCTCAAATTTGTACTTGTGAAAATTATTTCTCACCAATGAAAAAAGTGTCTGTGCCAACACATCAGTATTTATAATATAATATTAATTTATTTTAGTCGTGTACACTAAACAAACAAATAGACAAAACAAACGACAGTTGTACATATTGATTGCTTTTAAATTCAATATCCGGTACATTTTATCCACAACTGTTAATCCATACTGATCACACTATACAGGGGCAATGCCTCACTGCAGGATGTAAATCAAAGAGTAAATACAGGCAGGAGTACAATCCTGCTTGTATTTACTGTACATCAGTGTATTGAATCTACTCATTGATTGTGGGCTACAGCTTTATCATTGCTTAAACGATCAAGCTGACATCATTCTGTATCTTGCTGTGTGGGTCACCAAGCTCACAAAAACAGTTTTAATTAACCCAGATCTCTGTGGGGTGAGTTTTTCCTAATCCTTATGTGATCACGGCTGGACACCACCACCCGCTTGTGTTGATGTTACGCAACTCTTCCTGCTAGCCAAGAGACATTATGCAAACACACACACACACACACACACACACACACACACACACACACACACACACACACACACACACACACACCTAATATGCCCTCCCCTCTTTTAAGAATCAATGTGCTGTGAAAGAGTTTATTGCTGATAAATACAGCTGTTGGCAATGTAGCTTGCAGTTCTCTTCTCTGTTTCATTTGCTTTCTGTTGGCATGCTTTATCCAGCATTGGGAATAACCAATTATAAAGCAATATAATGTCAAAAATGTGTCATCTTATCTGGAGTACAGTGTATTGGAAATATGAGTAGTAAATGTCAGGCTTTGGTGTCATTTCACCAGAATCAAAGGGTAAAGTCTTTTTTCTCCAGTCACACATGGTTGCATTGATGTTTAACTGTCACAAAGTTGGTTTTTTTGGGGTTGTTTTTTTTTTTTTTTTAAAAAGCACCACAGAGAAAGCAGAGACATGTCTCATTCAAGGCCAATGCAGCCTCAAAAGCCCAGAATGCAATGCAAGAAATGTTGTCCTTTAGGAAAAACACACTGTCACTTTTAAAATAAACAAGCTTATATTTTATCTTGGACCATAATATTTAAACAGATGTAGATGAGAAATAAGAAAATAGATAAACAAAAGGTCATCATGTAATATATTTGGTATAGGGCAGATTGTGATACTGGGTTACATAGATTTAGAGAATTACATGGTATATGCCAATTGCTCTACAAGCATGCCTAAAATAATTGTATTATCTTCATGTAAAATTTTAACTTTGAATAATAACAAATACAAAAAAGAATCACCTCAGAGCTGAAATTGAAAAAGAGCTCACTTAGTTTTAATATCTGTTTTGAGTAGTCTCCATTATCGTCTCATAACTGAGCATGCTCACTAGGAGCTCTACCATAGACACTAATGCTTTCCAGCATGCCCTGTAGGGTGCCTGTATACACCTTAGTGAACTGTGTGTTTTTCTTATTAAGGACAAGATTTCTCTTCCCAGTCACACTTGGTGCAGGTCAACCTATAGACTGTAGTAAAAACTATTTGTATTCTGAAGTGTTCTTCACTGCAAAGTGAATCAACTGAGTTAGCATTAGTGGAAGGACTTCTGAGTATCAGTTTCCTGCAATTCTATCTTAAAATGCTTTTCATGCTGCAGGGATTTTCATGTTTTAGGAAGAAATGCAGCGCTAATAGTGTTAATAATGGCTTTATTTCAGCAAGTTGAACCATTTAACCATGCCAGTGAACTATTATAAACAAGGATACGTCATACTGACATATCCTTGTTTATGTAGCCCATACTTCCAGAGCTCTGAGTGCTCCGGGAGTATGGTGAGTTTGACCCATTGCTACAGGCCATTCGATCTTTATACAACCATTGCAAGAGCTTGGTTCGCATTGCCGGCAATAAGTCGGACTCATTCCTGGTGGGTGATAGGCTCCACCAGGGCTGCCTTTTGTCACCGATTCTGTTCATAATTTTCATGGACAGAATTTCTAGGCGTAGCCAAGGCTTTCACTTGGGTGTTCTCAGGATCTCATTTCTGCTTTTTGCGGATGATGTGGTTCTGTTGCCCTAATCAGGTGTTGGCCTCCAGCTCGCTTTGGAATGGTTCGCAGCCGAGTGTGAAACGGTGGGAATGAGAATCAGCAGATTGACAGACAGATTGGTGCTGCAGCTGCAGTGAAGCTCACGCTGATAGGGTGAGCAGTCCGGGAGGGGCTCAGAATAGAGCCGCTGCTCCTCCACATCGAAAGGAGCCAGATGAGGTGGTTCGGGCATCTGACAAGGATGCCTCCTGGGTGAGGTGTTCCAGGCATGTCCCACCAGGAGTAGGCCCTGGGGCAGACCCAGGACACACTGGAAAGATTATATCTCATGGCTGGCCTGGGAATGCGTTGGTGTTCCCCTGGACAAGCTGGAGGAGGTGGCTGGGGGAGAGGGAGGTGTAGGCTTCTCTGCTTAGGCTGCTGAACTCGTGACCCGGCTCAGGATAAGTGGAAGAAGATGGATGGATGGATGGATACGTCATAATGCAGTGCAGTTTGTTCTCTGTATATAATGTAGCTCCTATTAGATAGACATGGCATAATTCTAATAACAGTTGAGTTAAAAGACAGGACTGAATTTTAAAACTCCTATCTAAAATGATCTAAATTCATTCAAACAACTAGATCGAATTTTTAGCCATGAAGAATGCCCTGTGTTCTGCATCCAGTAACCTTTAATATGTTACATTCATAGCAGGTGGTGGTATATTGTGATAATATGAATGAGGAGACGGTACAGGTGGATAGATGCTTTGCTATGAATCAGTTCAGCAATATTGATAAAGTGATGTTCATATTGTGAACCATGGATGACCTTATTATTACAGTGTGGATGTATAGTAGATGCCTTGTAAATAAACTCTGAAAAGGCAGAGCAAATATCTTACTGTTTGTTATAGCACCAGATTTCTTTATTTATCTTCTTGTAAACTGCCAATAAGTAAATATCTCAAAATCACAGCATAGTCAGCTGTTTTTGTTGTTACAGTCAAAATTGCAGGAACATTAAAACTGTTATTTTCACCACTTTGCTCGGGCTCATTGCTCATCCGCATGCACAGGAGATTTTATTGTCGCAATGAGAAAACCTGAAAGTGACATAGCAGCTTAATTCACTCTGATTTGCCATATTCAGTATGTCTCAGCACGTTCAAGCACAACATGAAGCGATTTGCAAGTGTTGAACACTGACAGCCGATGTATATACCTTATGGGCTTTGCAAAAGCAACAAACACATCAATCCCTCAAGGACGCCATTTTTGTTAATCCTACTTCTTTAGACTGTCATGGGGGGGAGGGGTTTAAAAATTAATTTCATCACTTTAAAGCTCCCTATTGCTACAATCCCCTAGTTCCTTTTCAAACTAAAACATCTTCCCTGAAACCATTAATCTCTATATTGTACATATCTGATGGTAAGTCAGAGGGCTTGAAACATATTAGTCTCTCCCTTTAAAAAGAGAAGCCATCACATTTCTTCATTAAACCTCAACTATAGCTAGGATGGCAGTCTTTTAATCTGGTGGTTTGGTACTTTAATCTGCCTCACATATGGCCTTCTAGATAAATCAGACAAGCTTCACTCTTCCCTGTACAGCACTGCTCCACTGGGGTTATCAACATGTTTTTCCCTCAGCAGTAATAATAACTATAGCTGCAATAAGCCAAAGTCAAGTCTCATTTACGCTTTCTGCACTGTAGGGTCTCCTCACACTTAGACAGCTTCTGTCACCTATTAGAAAGACAGAGCGAATCTACTTCTCACTTAGCTCGAAGCAGGTGTTTCTATGGAATATTGTGCACTTATTTGTTTGTGCTGCAAAATGAAGTTGTAAATAGACGTGCCAAGTGCTCGTCTATGCTGTCAGAATAATTTACAATTTTTAGCTCACTACTTCCGGGCTCGGTTTTAATGTTTTGCAAAATTGATATGTCCACCTTCTCAAGCTTAACTTCAACATAGATGATTTAAACTGTAATGAGGATTTGCCAAACTGTTTTTTTTTACCAGAAATATAGATAACTATATAACAGCCACATTTCTAGCAGTTTGTGTGACTAGGCTTTAACCTCAAATTCACATATATGAGTAGGCATATACACTGGATGTCTGATTAGCTGATCGAAGTTTACCAGAAAAGTTTTGGGTAAAAGAAAAAAGAGAGGAAGTAGAAGTATCTAAAGCATAACATAGCATTTAAAAAGTGAAACAGTGAAAAGCTGAAGGTAGAAGAAACCAGGATTAGTCTGCTGATGCTCAAGGCAATTCTTCTTGTGCCATTCTTTTTTGTGAACCTATTATATTGACATGCAAATGTATAATGCTCATGTATGTTTCCAAACGTTAGCTTGATAGCATAATTGCCTAAGTCATTTTTTTGTGTTTTCGGAAAACAAGAAAAAACTAATTTTCTAAATATCACATGCATATTTTTAATTGATATTTTCACAGAACATTTAAGTATATGTGAGGAAAAGTATGGAAAAAGAACAAAACCCAACATCATTTCTTTTGTCTAATAAAAGTGACTTAGGCAGATTATGCCTATGACTTAGGCAGTTTTTCTTCAAACTATAAAATGAACATGACATACTATAATGTAACCATAACACACTGTAACTTTTCAATTTTAATCACAAAATGGCAGCTAGAGTAAGGAGACTTACTCACTTCACCTCACCCACCCATTAATTTGCAGAGGAGGCCTGTAGGCTCATAAAAGAGGTGTGCGTGTGTCTATGTGTGTTTGTATCTGTCTGTGTGTGTTTGTCTCTCTCTTCTCTCTCTTTCTCTTCGTGTGCGGGTGTGTGTGTGTGTGCGTGTGTGTGTGTGTGTGTGTGTGTGTGTGCGTGCGTGCGTGTGTGTGTGTGTACTATTTGGTAGGCTATGTATACTACTGATGAGGAAGATCATCATAGTACTTGTGGGCCACTCTTGGTAGTACATTTTTCATTGACTTTAAGTCACTGTATTTCCTCAGGGTGATGGGCAACTGAGCAGGAAAGAGTGGGATCCACTTGAATGGCTTGTTGTCGGGTATGCTGATGCGCCGAGGCAGGTCTTCCCAGTCAGATTCAAAATCCAGCTTGTACCTGATCCGTCCATCAGTCAAGTACTGCAAAGCCCGGAGGTCATGGACTGTGGGGTCCCCAACTTTTTTGCCGGGTCGAATATTGGTGACATAGGTGCCAGATAACTTCATGAAGTCATTGTGGTATAGTTGAGTCACCCTGTATGGGGATGGATTAATGCGTGCAGCCTCAAAGATGACAACGTAATCTCGTGGAGTGTAAACGTCTTGCACAATGCGCCGTTCAATTAGACTGTGCATGGAGTCACACTCCATCTGTGTGTGGCCTGCAACTAGAAATTTCTGCTCAATGCTGACACCATGCTTCATGGCCAGGTAAAGGTAGGCGTTGCTGATGGTAGCACACCGGTTCTGATACCCGCAGCCATCACTCCAGACAATGACTTTCTCAATGTTTCTGTTGGCCTGTAGGACAGACTCAAAGTGGTTGGACTGCAGATGTGCAAAAACCTCACTGCTGAGGGAGCCTTCATGTTCTTCCCAAGCATAACAGTACCCATCTCTGTTGTTCATGTTGAAGCAGGTAAAGTTGTGCATCTGTAATTTAGTTTTGTAGTACATTGTACTTGCTTTTGTCTGGGGGCAAAGAAGAACGCGTTGAAGGTCCATTGTCCACACTGAAAGTGTGTCACTGGATTCATTTTTGTCTGCAGCCTTTTCAGCTTGAGCCTGACTCTTCAATCTCAAGTGTGTAGCAAGAGCATCCTCATCTGTATTTCCTACCTTGGCGCTTACACAGATGTCACATTGGTCTTTTTTTGGAATGAACACAGAGTAATCCTGCTCTCCAAAAACCTTCCAAAAGTATGTCTCACTCACAGCACGCTTTCCATTCTCATTGGCAGCATTCTGGTATTCCTTGTGAAGCTCTCTCAAAACTGTTCCTGGCTCCAGGAACTTCTTGTTCTGATAAGAGGGAACCTGGCGGCAGTAATGGGATGGGACTGTAGGTATTCCAGAGAGCCACTCTTTCAGGAAGGCCTGGTCTCCATCTGATATTGGCATATGAGGACCAGTCTTGTTGATCTTGGGGTTGGGCTGGGTATGAGTGTTGGGTTTCATGCCTGCAGTTAACCATGATCCAATGGTTCTCAGGGCAATACCAAGTGTGGAACAGAAAAGATTTTTGCACACAGGTATTTTGCATCTATCTGAGAGTTGCAGGTGGTATAGCAGAGATGTTGTTCTCCTTGAATCAACACCACCTTTCTTCTGTTTTATGGGCACATTTTCAACAACAGTCTGGATATACACCTTGCGTGTCTCCCAGGAAGGCATGGACCAGAAATTGTTGAAGATTCCTCTTCTCTCAACTTCAGTCAGTAGCTCACAACTTCTTTTCGTTGACTTGAAGCAGTGCTGTGATGTGCATGGTGGGCCCATGGCCTTTGGTGGTCTCTCCTGTCCCATTGTATTCTTGTAATTCTCTCCCTTCAGACGCTTTTCTTTGATGACATTTTTCTTCCACGTATGGGGCAGTGGACGCTTGTGACGAACAGCAGAAGTGCTGGGGGTTGGACTGGCTTCCTCTTCCTCTGCTTCCACCTCCCCTCCTTCCTCTTCCTCCCCTTCATCTTCGTCTCCTTCCCCTTTCTTTTCCTCTCCTTCATCTTCCTCTCCTTCTCCTTCCTTTTCCTCTCCTTCCCCTTCCTTTTCTTCTCCTTCATCTTCGTCTCCTTCCCCTTTCTTTTCCTCTCCTTCATCTTCCTCTCCTTCTCCTTCCTTTTCCTCTCCTTCCCCTTCCTTTTCTTCTCCTTCATCTTCCTCTCCTTCCCCTTTCTTTTCCTCTCCTTCATCTTCCTCTCCTTCCTCTGGCTGCTTATCAGTCTGTTGCCCCATATCAACATAATTTCCTCCTTCTCCCTCATCTATATCCACCAACTCCTCTAAGTTCACATCAACTTCCTTTCCTGATGATACAACAGAAAATAAAATGCTGTTGGAGTATCTTAAAATGGTAAATCAAGATGACATCTAAATCTACTTGTGTAGTCAAAATGTCTGCTATGTAAAAAAAAAAAAAAAATCAATTTGTACTATTAATATCAAATCAAATCAATTTATTTTTGTATAGCCCAAAATCACAACAACAGTCGCCTCAAAGGGCTACATGAATATTACTGGCAATAGAGTTCAACCAGTATCAGTCATTTGAACACAGTCAATATAAAGTCCAATTTAACAATTAACAATGAACCCAGGGCGTCCCCCGTGCGTCCCCCGTCCTTAGACTCTCCTCCTAATAAAAAGCAAATGTTTGAAACATAATATAATTTGCAAACTTGCTGAAAATGCTCAAATTGCCTTTGAAATTGCCAAAGATTTACTCTGGTAGCATGCTGCTGTTAGCTAGCTGCTAGCTTGTACTACATTACTATGCTAATGCTACACTACTAACGCTAATGTTAGCTAGCCATCATACTTTGTTTGCAACAAAAAAGTAATCTTTTAACATGGTCATAACCTCTTTGATTGAATGAAAATACATTTAGTGACCAAAAAACTAAAAAAATATGAACTTTTACCAGATGTAAATGAATCAAAAAGAAGAGCAAGGGCTTCACTTGCGGTCAACCTCTTCTTCTTATCAGCCATTTTGCATACATCAAAACTGCCTAAGTCAAATTGATTGTAGCAAAACTGCCTAAGTCCAATGGTAAAACTGCCTAAGTCAAATGAATGACTTAGGCAAGTATGTTTTTTGACTCTTATGAGTGTTGTGATTGGCCAATGACATAGGCAGACGGACAGGATGATGCAGCAGTGGTAGGGGAGTAAAGTTAGGCAAAAATCTCAATTTGACCAAAAAATGACTTAGGCACTTATGCTATGAAGCTAACGCAAATCTGCATTTTCATGTTTTTCTGGGAGATTTGTCCTTCCAAATGTATAATCATATGACTAGTTTGTGATGTGTCTATGAAATCCTGTTCAAGAACCCACGATTTTTATGCAGTTACTTGTAATGCAATTTGAATAAGTGAAAAATTAACCCTATCATGGGATTACACATGATAGTGCTGCATATACATCTGTGAAACCTTATCTGGAAGTGCCGCTTTAGCTCACATAATCCTTGGCATTGCTTGCCTCCATATGACACCAGCCAACACCATTAATTTAAATATCTTCCTCAAAGATGTCTTCATTTCCCCAGATACTTTCAAAGAAAACATCATCAATCATGTGGTCCTCTTGAGCTCTTTCAGTTTGACCTGCCTCGTTGTTTGTAGGCACTCTAATTCAAAAGTTCCCCAGTGAAATGATTATAGTTCAGTGTCTACTAATGTCCTCAGTAATTTGTATATGTAGAGATGGCATTCATTCAAATGTCTAAATGCCATCATTATTAGCTTAGATGCATAATGCCTTATAATACAAAGCTGAGAATTAAAATATTAAGTACTTGTTTGGTTGCTTAACCAAAGACAAATCTCAAAAGATCATTCAGTCAAAGAGCAACTGATCAGTCTAGTTCATGATGATTTTGAAATATTTCAGAAATATCTAACAATGCTTCAAAGTGACTATTATAAAAGAAAAAATGGTTTCATATTCACTGCAATCACCAGAAAGTGAAATGCTGTGACACAGAGGCTGAGACCTCTAACTGGATGTTGTTAGGATTAAATTGCAGAATGAGGGTTAAGAGGTGGGTTGGATTTTATCCTCTCTGTTGGCACATATTTTCAGACACGATAGATTCGGTAGGTACACTGAGCGTCACAGAGAGTTTTTTGTTTTTGTTTTTTTTTTCAAAATCAGGGATTAACCTCCATTGGTTGTAATTAGATGGAGCAGGCACTTCCACTCCACTACAATGGATTTGTGTGTCTAACACTCTGGTGCTCCATTTTCTCTGTGATTCATTTGTCATTTGTCTGCACTGAGCGCCTGCCTTGGACAAAGAGCTCAAGGAGGTAAATGGGCTGTGCTCCAGGAAGTTTAGAATTTGGCAAGGATGTGCCACTAGACCACAACTTCCCAAAAGAAGAAAAACATACACACACACACTTACATATATGCTGTTAGCCCTTCTTGGGAAAGCACTGCCTGTTTTTCTTCACCAGTGTGAAAAATAGTGCCATTTTGTCAAGGCTGTAATGTCTCAGAGACCCCTTAAATATCCTTTGAAAAAGTTGACCAAACTGACAAAGTGCCCATTTTCTTACAGCTCATACATAAACCAAAAATAAAACCCTGTTCACAGAAAAGTGCAGGAACGTAATCATTGATTTTGCGTGGTGTTTGTCACTCAGAAACATACCACGAGAACAAGTGTAATAAAAAGCCTCCTTTCCTATTTTTGATGTCCAACATTTGATGGAGTGTATGTGTCAAAGTAATGCAATCAAAGTCTTACCATTATCTGTGACACCAGCTGTTTATGATAAAAAAAGCCATATTTTTAATCCCCTGTAATGGGAGCAAGTTAGAAAGCAATATATCTTGATTCATTTGTGCATCATTAAACATTTACTCTGCCAGCTCATGTGTTTTAATTTTTGGGAACCGAATTCTAATTAGCTGTGATCGGTAAATATCTTAGATCTTTAATCGTAGATTAAAGTACAGAATGCATAAAAGTGATCTACACTGCCCCTGTTGTGTTTGATTTCTTTGTCTATTAACTTGCTCTGATTGGAGGACTATAATTATTACTCTACAAAGTCTCTTTACTACAATTTGAGTTGATTCACTGAGCATAAGATCAAGGTTCAAGGTTCAAGGTTCTTCATTTGTCACATGCATAGTTATACAAGTATAACACACAGTGAAATGTAGCCTGACACGCTCCTCGACATGTGCAAAAAAGTTGGGGGGGTGTAGAGGAAAAACATTATATATATATATATATATATATATATATATATATATATATATATATATATATATATATATATATATATATATGTAGTATATACATTGGGTGAATGTGCAGCAGTAGCAGCAAGCAGGTGAATTCTGTACATTAATATGAATAGACATCTGACATAAGAGAGAAAAATCTATTCATAAAAGCCACCAAAATCAATTTATTCAGCTAAATTTGAGATATGAGCTGTAATTTAGACAACTAGAACCTGATTAGGAGAGATGAGTCTTGCCTGCAGCAGGCTGACCTGTTTACATCACTGTTTGATTGTCACGGTTAACTTTCCTTCCACCATCTGCCTTCCCATTTTTCCTCACAACCGTCTGCTACATGTAATCACGCACTTAAACAGTTAACTTTTTATTTCTCACTATCTGTTGTATATGCTTGTTAAACTTCAGTAAACTTGTCTCTAAAAAAAGAAAAATGCACTGAGGGTGTAGTTTTGGTACTTTAAACAGATGTCACTGAGATACAGATGCTATGTTTATCATTAAAGAGAGACCTGTGTACAAAAAGGCTATCTTAGTCTTTTTTTATTTTTTGCAGTTTTGCAATTTTAAATGATTTATTGGCTCAATTGTTGTTGAGCATTTGCATTCAGTTTGCTGCATTCAGTTTATATGCAACAGTATATAAAAGCTTCATAGCAGAAGCCAGTATATATAGCATTCACCATTTCTGACATAAAATGCATATATTATTTTATATTATTGAAACATCCTTCGCATATAATTAAATGGTGTAGTCTTTATTTACCAACAGTTTTAACATGCTGGTGTTCCATTTGTTCTGCGATTCATCCGTCATTTGTCTGGATTAAGAGCTCAGTTTGGACAAAGAGCATGAGGAGGTAAATGAGTTCTCTGCTAGTGACTTTAGGATTTGGCAGTGATACGTAACTGGACAGCTACCCCTCAAATGGACACAAATATCTGTTCATCCAGTCTTGGTAACTTGTAAATAATTACACAGATCCAGCAAACCTTCATGGCAGAATCACAAGATTGTGCATTTGATTCCTACACGATGGAACGCCACACCATCATTCCTCATTTTGCACTTTAGAGTTATTACTTCATTGATAAATAAGCTAATCATGGTAGTGCCATTAAGATGTTCAAAAGATGGCCTACACTGGCTTTACAAAACTGCTTCACACAAGAACAATGGGGTGAGGACAGTTTGATTGTCTCATCTTACAGATCCAATAATGGACTCTAGCATGAGAACCACCAGGGTCAAAATAGACAATCTGCCTGCAGAAAGCAGACAAGATCGCGAGCTGAAGAACATCCACCATGACAGTTGTATTTACCAGCCAGAAAATCAAAGCAGCCACTTAATGAATCAGCCCATCTCCGCGCTGTCAGGCGTTTCAATAAAAGACAGTACTAAACAGCATCAAAATCCATAGTTCTATAGAAGACAAAAACCCAACGTGGAGGATTATCCGTTCAGCAAATTAGGCCAAAGAAAAACAGCTAATGTGTTAAAATGGGAGAGAAAAGGGAGAAAGAAAAAATCTTTATGGGTGTAACAAGATACAAACAGGCCAATAATCCGCTTTTAACAAGATGAGTGATCATGGCCTTTTGTTAGTGCATTGAAGTCACACAATCAATGCTGGCGATTTAGCCCCCCGTTTACTCCGGGGCCCCCTCTGTAGTGAAAGTCTGGATCTTCATTTATGTGGCGCAGGTTTTGCACAAGGCTGTGTCCTCGCCTGCGGGGATTGTTGATTAGGAAAAGTGACAGAGAGGCGGAGAGGAGTTTCGGGCAAACAGGAGAGAATGGAAGTGGGAGCAAGAGGTGAAGACAGAAAAGGAACGACAAAGTGGACATGAAGAATAAGGATGGAAGCACAAGGGGTGGAGGTTTGAATAGAGGCAAAGAGACTCTACTAGTCTACTGCCCTGCTGTCAAGTAAATGCCATCTGGGTGTTTTACAGATGAGACTGCAGCTGTTGGCATTTTGAATGCTCCTCCTACACTTTGTCCTTTTCTATTTCTTGCTTGTTTATTCTGCACGGTCTACTCTTACACAGGCTCTATTGAGAAAGGCCCAACATTTGACATAATAAAGCATAAAATTCAATATCCAAAACACTAACATGTGTTATTCAGATTGAAAATAACAGAGTTTGTATGAAAAGAAATGAGGAAATCATCTGTGACATACACACACAGCTATGGCAGGGTGAGGCGATGTGGCAGTGTACTAAAGTAAAATACAACTGCAATGGAATTGCCAGAAAACCAACAGATATGTGTTGATAAAACCTCACATTAAATTATGCCGCTGTTTGACGTTGTTTGTAGCATAAAGTTAAATACTGGCAGACATCTGCTGACATTTTAACATCATTATCGAAATTCAAAAGTCTATAGATTTTAAAATATGACAGTCTTTTTCTTTGGAATTACTGGAACTAATTTGCCAGGGTCCAAACCTTTAATTTATGAACAACAGTTGGTTAACAGAATGATTTTGCCTAGGCAAGGGGGTCTAAGAATTAACCAATAAGTGCCATGAGAGGGGCTAACACTGACCGCTAAGCATTTTTCAAGTGTTGCCAAGCTGTGCAGTAGGAGCAAGGACCAATAACATAACAGAAATCAGGAGAAGAAGGAGGAGTAATAACAGTGGCATATGCAGCAACATGTATTCTTAATATTGCCTGACATTAGAGTTTGTTTTTGTTCAGCTTGACTCTTGCAAGCAACCTTACATGATTTTCTATGTGAACATCCAGGGAAAGTATTGTGAGAAAGGTGAATATTTATTTGACAACATGTGTATGTTCCATTCTGATATATTCTCTTTTGCTGTTGCAAATTTTTTTTAAAAAGTGGGAAAAAAATTTCAGGTAGATCCATTTGATTGCTTATGAAACATCAAATTCCCTACTTGGGAGATAGTTGTGTATAATTCTGTCTGATATCATGCAAATAGTCCACTTTTAGATTTGAACCATGGTGATCAGCATGCCACACTGACTTTATCAGTCATTTTTTTCTTTCTTCACGCACAGTTTAGGTTTTACCCCGAGGCTTCCAAAGTATTTTGAACATTTGTGTCCTACTAAAATGAACAGGACCTCCATAGCAATTTTCTCTGAAGGCTGTGAAGCTCATGAAAAATTGATTTTGAAAGCCTTGAAATAGTTTTACTCTGCTTCAAAAACTCAATGCTCATAGACTAGCAAAAATAACAATAGCTGTATTATTGAGACAGGAAATGCCTGACAAAAATCATCCACTGCCTCCAATAATATGAGTTACTTTCCCAGGAGATTTGGAAGAACTGTGAACATATCCACAGCCAGGGCATCCTGATAAAATTGCCCTGCTTGCTCTTAATTCCACAATATTCTCTCTGCTGTTATTGTCAGTCTCTGAAATGTAGGTCAGAGGGAATTTGTTGGCGTTGTATTGAAAGGTAGATTTACACAGCCGCTCAGCACTGCCACAACTGCCTCGCTGCCTGGACGCTAAGTTTACACCCATCCCTAGAGGTAAAGCCTGCAATTTCCTTCCTCACACTCATTCTGGCTTCTGTTAGCCCTGTAACAACCATACAGGCTATCAATTGGCTTCAATTGCAGCTATAATTTTTACATTAGCCAAGCTAATGAAAAAAGGTTCCTGTTGCTCATGTTAATTTTGCAGCCTACTACAGAATAAGCGGAGCTGTACAAAAACACAAGTACTCTGACGGAAACATTATACTCACAGCACCCTTCCAGCCCTGCTGCCCACAGAACTGCCACCTGAGTATGTACATCTATTTGACTTCTGTCTGATCAGTCTAAACAGGATTAAGTGCTTGTAGTCAGTCCCATTTTTCATGTAGAAATAAAAGATTATGTGTTAGGTCTGTACAACTATAAATCCGCCTGCACAGTGGTGTCATTTAGACACTGCCTATGACAAAAGCTGCTGCTTTTGTGCTGCTTTAGCTACACAGCTGCTTGCACACAAGGTTTGAGCTTCAAAGTAACCAAAATCACCCTAAAAATAGAAACCTTTGCTCTCTTACGTGCTAATTAGAAAAAAAATAGCTTGTTCTACAACACCTCAAACACTTTTGAAGATTTATTTTGATTTCCCACAGACTACTTGGGAAATATTTCATTTGTATATGTGTTTGGATTTTTCCTTTTTGCTAAAGAACCTTTGAGGATTATTTCAAAGTTATCGTGCAATAAGTTTGGTCTTATAATATTTTTTTGTTACTCTTTAAGGATGTTTGCTTTTTCTTTTAGCCACGGAGAAATGCTTAGCTGTATTTTAACACTGTAGGTATTACAGTAAATTGTCACTGGAGGCGACTGCAGTCACAGGTCAAACATGTGCATCGTCATATTAAGAAAGAAAGAAAAAAAGCATCTTTTTGGCCCTTGTCAGACAAACTGTAATCTTGTTTATGACCAATAATAACACCATCACTGAGTTGTAGCCATGAATGGGCTTTTATTGTTGCAATTTGGTTGTTAGCAAAAATTAACTGGCATTGATAGCTACTCTCATTTGATCGTTATCACAAGACAATCCCATATTGTTGGGCTGGCACTGCACTTATAGATAAACAAAGGTTAGTTGACACCAGTCTGTCTGTAGATGATATATTGTACGTTCAATATGAAAACAGTGTGCACTGCTTCACTACTGTTCTCAGGTTTGAACTGAGAACAGAGAATTCTCACATTTAGCAGGTGTGTTAGAAGTGTAACCCAATCAGCACGATGCTATAAATGTTATAAATAAATGTTTTCTGTGTTTTCATCTGGCCAATATGGCTGAGGCTGAGGGTGTGTTCTAGCTGTTGCAAGGGAAATTTGTTTCTTTCAGTTACCTGCCAATTATCATTTAATCATTGTTGTTTGATTCCTGAAATTTTACTAACAGTTTTGAAGGACTGATTTCACTTGGTAGTAAAGTAACAGAAAGATTATGGCAAGGCAAGGCAAGTTTATTTGTATAGCACAATTCAACAACAATGTGATTCAAAGTGCTTTACAGAGACATTAGAAACAAAAACAAATAAAAAGCATGATTTAAAACTGATTAAAACAAGCAAACAAACTAACTAACTAATTAACAAACAAACAAACAAACAAACAAACAAACAAACAAACAAAACTATATAAAATCAAAACAGATAAAATCAGAACAATAGATAAAATCAGTAGTTAAAATGTTAGTTTTGAAATTTAAGCTTAAAAGTGTGGATTTGGTGCTTTATTCAAATGCAGCTGAGAACAGGTGAGTCTTCAACCTGGATTTAAATGAACTGAGTGTTTCAGCTGATCTGAGGCTTTCTGGGAGTTTGTTCCAGATATAAGGAGCATAAAAGCTGAATGCAGCTTCTCCGTGTCTGGTTCTGACTCTGGGAACTGATAAAAGACCGGATCCAGATGACCTGAGGGATCTGGAAAGTTCATACTGGGTCAGGAGGTCATTTAAAAGTACTGTGAGCTAAAACAAGTCGAATGTAAAAGTCTATCTGTACTATTTTATGTAAATGAGATATCACCGTTTTTTCTTTCTTTCTCATTTAGTAAAATTAAAAATAAGTGTAAAATCTCTTGGCACACAGGAGTAGATTATTGACCAACAAAACATTTTAAATTATTAATGAAAAAGCATCTACTCCCATGCCATAACTTAGCTATTACCCTGGTTCCTGAACTTCTGAATTGCAATTTGCTGATCACATTTAAAATTTTCTCCAGTGATTCAATGCAAAGTCCATTCAGTCTGAATATCAGGCTACTATTCCACCGCTACAGCAGCCAAAATGTCAATGGCCAATCACTAATGGTGGCCTTGCTGTAGCTCTTAAGGTCTCAGTTAATTGGCTATTTAGACCCAGGGAAATGGCACTGCCAGAAGAACAGTCACCACTACACACCTGGGAATGAACAACCAGCCATTCAAGAGAAGGGAAACAGAGGAGAATTAATCGGTCAAGTTGGAGAAAACAATGAGGTAATGGGTTAGAAAACTCATACTACATATCTTTCAAGGTTATAGCGCGAACCTAATGACCCATGTAAAACAGTCTAAAGGGTGATTGGAGCAAGATTTTAAGAGATGTACCAAAACTGGGGTGATGTGTTTTTAAAGCAGTTAGCAATGCATGCATCTAATTTAAGAGCGTAATAACAAAACAGGTGCTAACATTATATGGAGCAGAATGAACTAAAATGTTGAACCAGTAGATCTGAGAAATCTATCCCGAGCAAAGTAGTTTTATTTCCAGCTTCATCCATTGTTGCACATTTTGAAATCCTAACTTCTACTGAGAAACCATAAATGCTAATGACACCAATTGAAAGCAGAAAATAAAGAGTTGAAGGTCTTAGATGACAAAAGTTGACACAAATCAGTACACATAGAACATATAATCTATATACTACAACAGAAGTAGTCCAAGTACACACTGAGACTTCTGAAGAAACTTTTTTGTGTGTTATCGTCACCTTTTGCTTCCAGGGAAGTATTGCCTATAATAATATTATTGCCTATTTATTTTATCAAAATGTTACTCACTACAAGAGGAGCTGTGGTCATGGAAAAATGACGATGTGCAGCAGAATAATATTAACTTACTGTATATTTTGCCTTTTTTAAGCAAGACGCAAAGGTGCCTTAAAAGTTAAATGGCAGTCTGAATTATGAACTGTGTGATTGTCACCATGACTTTAATTACAGTGTAACACTAAACAGTTGAATTAAGGTAGGCCAGCTTAAATAGGTCACTCAGTGAATTACAAATGATGTAATAGCTGCTGTGGCACACATGACTAAGCATCTAAAAAATCATAAGCTCAGTGGATAAGCCCCTCCTGTAATATCTGAATTCTGCCTTCACATTTGAATTTGATACTGTAAACATCTGACAAACTTAAACAAGGATCATTAAAACAAACAAACAAATTATAGAAATATTATTTATGAATCATCACAGAGAAACACATTTATACTTACAGCCAGTTTGCAATCTCCACGTAACCTAACAATCTTACTGCACCAAATACAATCAGCCCAGCAATCCCTTTTAAGCAAGCACATGGCGACGGAGGGGAAAAAAACCTCCCATTTAGCATAAAGAAAACTTGGGCAGAAACAGACTCAGTGAGAGTGGCCATCTGCCTCTGCCAGCTGGGTTGAGTGGAGAGTGAAAAGAGAAGAGAGGATCACTGTCGAACAACAAACAACCAACAACATAACAATCTTTCAATCAGGTAGATACGGGTGCCTGAGAGATACTCGCAGGAGGAAGCTCAAGCACAAATAGCAGACACAAAGGTAATGATATGCAATGCTGGTTTAAAATAAGAAGTGAATTATTGGAAGTTAAGAAAAACCTAAGCTAGGTTTATTTAAAAGAAAGTAGACGGGTGTCTTTTTCAAGGTTTTTCAATTTAAAACACTACTTATTAATATGCATTCTTTGGGTTAAAAAGAAAAAAAGTACGACAGCTGCAAGTAAAGAGAGATGTGTTACTGCACATCTCCCTTCTGGTCTCTGCCAAATTTCTAGAAATGAGACCCACAACATGCAAAGTGGGTCTGATGCTGTCTCTCAGAATAAGACCAGATTTTCTACAGAAAGTTTTCCAGTTATCTATGTAGCTCACATTTGATCCTTTGGTGGACACCAGCTCGACAGTCAAAGTCGGCTATAATAGGCATCTGTACATGTGAGTCAGGGGACCAGAGAAAAATTGATTATTTTGGGGTGGTTTTTGCTTGTTTTTCTTGCATACTGCATATACACTGAGTGTGTTTGTGTCATGTACTCTTAGTTCAGACACAAATTCTAAGCTATTTCCTGTATAGACACATCTTTGATACAAATTGAACCTAGAAGTCAGACTGGCAATAAATAGCAATTTTAAGAGTGAAAGCAATTTTTTCTTTTTAGACATACACTCCAGACAGAAATACACACACAGGTAGCTTCAATACAAAATGCATCCACCTTAAGTTCACATTTTGGTGCACTTGCTTTGCTGTAGACCATTGCCAGATTTGCCTGGTATTTATTGAAATTGTCTTAAAATAATCACTTAAAATACTGCAAAAGATGACAAAGCAGAAAAAGAAGTATGAACATAAAATTAATTAGAGATTATGTATCGGAATTTCAGGAGCGGGACCACGCATCCAAACACACTCCTTCCAGTTGTCATCTATATAGGTTCCCCCAGTTCTGCAAGCTGCTCATTCTCATTTCGTGCCCCATTCTCCCTCCCTCCTTGTTCTCAATTCTTTAACTTCTTCACTCCTATTTAGTGCATGGGGATCTGCCAGGCCTGGGAGCTGTCGCCAGTCCCCTTCGAGGCCTTCTCCAAACCACAGCTCAAATTATGCCCAAGCATTCACCTTTACCTACTAAAATGCTGTCAAACCTAAAATGAGGACGTGGGTCCAGCTGGTGAAAAATGTTTTTATGTCCAAGTTTAGACTGTAGGCTTTGCATCTATAGCTAAACCTGGTGATAATGAGGCACAGATTTTCTATTACTGAATCTGGAATTAAAAAATTCATGTTTTGAAATATTCATCCTCTAAGAATATGTCCTGTCATTTAAACCAATATGATAATCTGAGGTCACTTATGCATAACAGCAACCTCCCTGAAGTGTTGGGGCTCACAGACCTGTGTGTCCACATCACCTGTGTTGCTTCTGCAGTGCAGCAACTACCAACCCTTTCTTTCCACTTTGAATTTGCCTTTGATAGTTATAACCTGTAGGGGATTTATAGTACACACATTGCCCCCGCTGTCTTCTTTAATAACATTCCACTGTGAGATGTTCAAACGTATCCCAGACACTAAAATCAAGTGAAAGGTGTCAGTTATGCAATATATCAGTAGATGTTTTAACAGCCTATTTTGGCTCCAGACTGAGTCACAAAGGCAACATGCTGAATCTCTAGACGAGTTTCATCTACCAGCATGCGTAAATAAAGATATGTATCAGAATCAGAATCAGAATACTTTATTGATCCCTGGGGGAAATTATTTTTTGTTACAGTGCTCCATTTTAAACCAACATTAAGACAAGACAGACAATACGCTAACTAAGAATAGTACAATATATACATATATATACATACATACATACATAAGTCACTTATAAATAAATATTTGGAAAAGAAACATGTGTAGTTGTAGCAGCAAACAGTGTGTTAAGTGGATGCGTTGTACAGGGAGATGGCCACAGGCAGGAATGATTTCCTGTGTCGTTCAGTGGTGCTTTTCGGTAATCTCAGTCTCTCACTGAACGAGCTCCTGTGACTGACCAACATGTCATGGAGTGGGTGGGAGGTGTTATCCAACATTGTCTTTATCTTGGACAGCATCCGCCTCTCCGACACCACCTTGAGGGAGTCCAGCTCCATCCCCACAACATTGCTGGCCTTACGGATCAGTTTATTAAGTCTGTTGGCATCTGCGACCCTCAGCCTGCTCCCCCAGCATGCAACAGCATAGAGGATGTAGTACCAGTCCTGAGTCTCTCCCTACTGATGAGTGAATCAGATGTACCTAAACTGAAATATCCCTGTTTATTAGGTGATTGGCAATTTATATCAGTCAAAAAAAATAAATAAAATAAAGTGATGACAGTGGAGCGGTAACTAGTACATTCAAGAACTGAAGTTTGGCAATTATTCTTAAAAGTCATATAGGTTGCTTCATTTTAAAGGCATGCCTGTTTTTTGCTTGAATGACTAGTGAATCATGAGGTATTGGTAAGTTTAAAACAACACTCTGGTGTGGAAAGTGTTAATGTTTCTTGGCCCTCAGGATCCCTTATTGGCTTTTAAATTTAGGAGGTTAAATCGATGTGAAGAATAATTATAACTTCTACATTTATTAAATTATCACCTGTGAAGCTGAGGACTGCGGGGAGTAAGTAATGGAAACACCGCTGTTAACACTTGTTAGTTTCCTAAATTATTATGAAACAGTCAAAGTTATAGTAATAAATGTAACAAGGCATATTATTTCTCTTCCAAGATGAAACACAGTTCATACTGATAGTCAGGCAAAAGCACAGTGCTTCTGTCTTGGCCTGTCCTCTGAAGGACTCTGCTTTTTTGGCCAGGTCCTTTAGAAGGTCTTTGTGAAGGGTTACAACAACACTGTTCAACCACCTACGGGTTGTTCCTGAAAAGCTGAATGATGCTCAGTATATGTAATTCTACAGTCATTACTACTTGAACATTCAGTCTTGGCTTAATGCATGCAAATAAAACAAAAGAGGAATGCAAATTACAAATAACGGAAAAGACTGTTGCAACTTTTTCATTGGATAGGCACACTCTAAGAGTAACAAGAGAGCTGAGACTAAATATTTTACATAACCTCTTACAAAAGTACATGAATATGGGTCAAGTTTATTATGTAAACTAAAATATATATGCAAATTAGCACAGTGCATTTGCAAATTATGTTTCCTTTGATTAAATTGCCAACACTTGTAGACATCAAACATGAGGCTTTCAAACAGCTGAGTTCAGCAATGCAGTGACCTATTGCATTTTATCATGTGTTTAAACATACCCATATTTGTATTTTTTTAATCTGAATATAGTATTAAACATGTACTTCAGAAGTCCTCTAAGCAATAGATTACACATGAAAAGGTCTGCATGTTGTAAAGGCTACATCACAACTGAATCTTTGGACAGTTTTTGTATAATTTCTAATAATTAAAAATTTATAATATAATGTAATTCATAATTTACAGCTAGTTAAAAGCTTAATGATACAGCAATTATTTGTCAAATAAATAGTTTTAAGAAGAAACACAAATTAATCACATTTACTTAATTTATAGACATTCTAAGATGGTCACTATGGTTGTCAGATGTTATTCTGCAAAATGCTGTTGCTCCCTGAAGGATGAATTGGATTGTGTGAAATGATTTGATACAGTATGAAAATCTATACTGCATTAACACTCAATTAAGGTCTAACTAGACCGCATCCCTATTGGTCATCCCACATCTCAGGAATGGATCAGCCGTCTCATGCTACACTGACAAACAGCATGGCGCCGCGACAGATACCACAGCCGAAAAGAGAGGGCAGGGAGACAAGTGAACTCAGCATTTTAACCGGCAGAGCAGAACCCGAGCCCTGGAATCCAGTGGAGCCTTGCAGTACGAAGAGTGACAATGGATCAATACCTGTGATTAATTAACTTCTAATGAGTTCATCTAGGCGTTGAGAGACCTCGAAAGTTGGACATGTCCCATCATCTCTATCCTCCCCTCTATTCTTTCCCTCATCCCCTATACTGCGTTTATTGATTCGGTGTAAACCCAAATGAATAATCTTCTCTTTTTATTTGTAACAGCTCTCCTTTCTCTTTTAGAGTACCCTTTCATTGATTAATTAAATAATTTGAAAATATCAGTACAGTAACCTGGATTGTGCTGGATTATTGATTTTCGGTTTCGAGTCAATATCTGTCTTGGGTCACTGCACATTGCCGGTACCTCATTGTTAACAATTCCTATTGTGCATCAATAAAACACAGCACAGTGAAGATTAAATGTCATTGAGCTGACCTGATTTCCTATGGCTCTTAAAGCTAGAAGTCACGGTGAAGTCAGAGCCACGATAGCAGACAAGCATTCCCACATGTAATTACCCCAGCAGTCATTATGATGCTTCAGAGAGTGAGAGTGAAAGCTTGGAGTACAGAAGCAATGGAGATGAATGGTCATGTGAATAGAGAAGTGGATTGGGGAGCCTGTGTAGCTAGGTCTGCCATTTTCTCTCTATTTCTCAGCGCTGAGGGCCAAGCGCGAAGTTATTTGTCTCACAGTGAAATTAGTAATCGTACCGCCATCCATCATTGGCTGACCTGCTATTGATCGCCACTGCACCCTCTCTTTTCAACTAAATTATATTACAAAAAAAGAATAACAAATGTCTGCACAATCTGAGTGGTCCACACTTTTGTCTGCCTCAGCAGAATATTTTGAAAGAAGAAAAAAAACCACTTTATTGTCTAATGTTTGTGAGACATGTCAAGCGATCCTATTCAGAGAACTTAGTGGTGTTTTCAAGGTGACAAGTATTGTACCGATTTAAACCAACACAGACTTTGAAGCGGGGGCAATTTCTGCTAGAACTGCTTATTATATACTCGTGACACCTTAGTGACAAACACTGTAGAACATGCTGATACAAGCATCAACTTGTAAATGTTTCAGAGGTGAAATGCATGCCCTCTACTGTGGAAAGAGTTTGCACATACTGTATCTAAATATAAAATTTCAATTTCAACTACAGCTATCAAAATGTGCTGCAGTGCACCAAAAGGAGGTCAACATCAGCTTTTTTGTGTAGACTTTTTCCATTACACAGTCAATAATACATACAGGCTCTGTGCTGTGATTAGCCTGCTATTGATCACTGCTTCCCTGTGACTATGAAAACACTGTACACAGAGTTCACTTGTCAAAGGATATTCAATAATGTCCCACAGAATGTCAAGATTTCAACAGGATTTTCTGCTGTGAGTTATATTACTAGCTTAGTAGCTTGAACTCTGTGAATGATAGAAACACTGTCACACAGACAGACCCATAAAGTTGCCATTTGTGGCAGAAAGCTACATAGATCGCTATATAGCTTTAGAGATTATAGAGAGGGGAAACTGTGGTGGAAAAGAACATTAAAGTGGTGTCAGTTACATTGTAGCTCTCTAATTGCAGAAATAGCAGGAGCTTATGTGATCTTGTGATGAAATGGATTCTGGTTGCAGCTGTTACCAAAATAAATAAATAAATAAATAAATAAATAAATAAATAAATAAATAAAGTGTCTAACTGTAATTATTGCAGTTATTAAAACTGTGTTTGATTATCAGTCTTATCCATTCAAATACTTTTCACTGTCCCCCAAACTTGATGTAGCTGTGGTGGTGCAGAATGCAGTGTGGGGTTATTTTGAGTAAATGAAAACAAAAGGCAGTGCAACAGAGATATTTTACCTAAGTCTGTTGTTGCATCTGTATCTTGGATGTTAAGAGTGCTAGGGAAACATTAATCGATGACAGTCACCCTGTCTGCGTCACAGTGGTCACCCACCGCTTCACAGTATGAGCAAAGTAAATTAACTTTAGGTCAATACATAATTTAAGAATTTCTGAACAGTAGAAAAATTCTTGAACTTTTTTATAGACCGTCAGTGTTGTACGTTGAATTTACCTTCTATTGCAGAAACAATACATACGCAGATAAAGATAAAGTGAATTATATGCCTGTCAGTGCCAGGTGTAGGCTTTTGTTTGCTGCTTTCTTTGGACTTCACAGTTCTGCTCATAATATCTGAAATATGAAATGGTTTAGGTATTGAGTCTATAAGGCTGGGTTAATACTATGCATCCCATTCACTCTTACCGCGATAATAACTAAATGGCCAGTCTAAATTGTGATATTTAATCTCTGTGCTCATTCTTTTTGGTTTCTGGGACTCAGCATCAAACAGAACCTGTGATGGTCATCACACATCCCACATATCTGGTAAGCACAACTCCATTTCTGTCAAGTTAGAACCATCCTAACTGGAAACATCACAATCTGGAATGGGTTGTGCAGTCCATGACCTGAGGGGTTTTGAGTGGGTGATTACATGAGAACATGAGCATGACCAGTCCACTATAGACTAATGTGGTGAGGGAGAGTCTGTCCAGAGCCCAAAGGATACTAAAAGACAACACTGACCCCAGTCACAATCTGTTCACCCTGCTGCCATCTGACAACCGATGCAGAAGTATTTACTGCAAATGCCACCAGATTTCGAAGTAGTTCCTTCCCCCCCAGGCTGTGAGAATACTGAACCCATCCTCCTTACTTCACCGTGTAAAGAAAGAAGAGATATTGCCTTCAGTTATCACACTCCTTTCCTGTAGAACGAGTTTGAATGTCATTAACTTTCCTGTCTCGCATAGATTGTGCTTGCTCCTGTTTGTTGTTTTTATTGTCTCTCTGTGGTCCTATTTTGTCTTCTATACTTCCTGTATCTGCCAGAGGTTTCTTCTTGTTAAAGGAGAACTATTTATTCTTAACTGAGAACCATTTCTTCCCATAACCAGATAATTGGGGCTCACTCTTTAATTTGCAATATAGGGGTTAAAAATTAATGACAAACAGACACTCTCTTCTTTAACTGTGAACACTGAATTCTGCAACGTAATGGAATAGAATAGCAAGGTTGATGTATTAAATCCCCCTTTGAATCAGATCAGCACATGGGTAAAACAATGAGGTATGTGGTCATCTATATAGTCCTCTGTTTTAAATCTGACCAATAGGCTTCATTCACATTTTCCTATTTACAAATCCCTAATCCCTGTGCTTTGAAATGGGACACTTGAACAGACGTCTCGACTATGTAATCACAGTACAGTACAACAAACTGTAATCGCATTGGATCTATGTTCTCTAAAATGTACTGTAAATGTCTAAATACAATTTTTGACACACAGCACAACCCATAAAGCCTCTTCACATCTTCTTTTTACCTCTTTGTCACTGTGACTGTTTGCTTTCTGACAGTTGCATGAACCCTCTCCTCATTCTTATCTCCTTTCTATCCTTATCTCAGCCCTTCAATTCCCCTTAACCGTTCCAACCAATATCCCTGTAGATTCTTTGACACACACTAGATAGCCTCTCAGACATCCACTGTTGTGTCTCCTTCTAATGTCTTTGCGCAGTGGACTTTGAACTGCCCCGAGCACCCAGCAGAGACCTGAGAGGGCCTGTGGTTTGGCCTCCAATCTGTCATATCTTACCTGCAGCCATGGAGAGACAACCACTCTCAGTTCAGCTGTTGGACTCGATACACACTAATATACATCACAAATATAGATCCCTTCAACAAGCCATTGAACCCCAGTGCTTCTCAGATTGCTGTTATATTGAGCTTCTGTGTGGAAAAATATATTATGACAGCACTTCAAAACATGTGGCTTAGCCACGTGGTAAATGTGAGGTGACATTTATCAATACTGGAACCAAAAACAATGTAGTCTAAACTATTCTACGATATATTGCCAAAAATATTCCTACACTCATGGCTACATGTTTATAAAATTAAGCACCGAGGGATGCAGACTCTACAAAGATTTCTGAAAGAATGCCTGAGCTCTTGAGAACAACCCAATGTCAGCATGATACCATGATAGGATGCCACCTGTACAACAATTCCACTTGTCCTAGCTACTAAATGTTCCACGGTCAACTTTTTGTAGTATTATCATAAAGTGGAAGCAACTGGGAACAACAGTGCCTAGAGACCTTCATGGAATATGATTCCATGGCTGAGCAGCTCCATTCAACCCTTACATCATCAAGTGCAACACAAAACATCAGATGCAGTGGAGTAAATAATGCACCCATTGGATTCTAGAGCTCTATGGAGTGATGAATCGCTCCCTCTGGCAAGTCAAAAGGCATGTCTGGGTTTGACCCCAGGTAATTTTTCAGAAGTTGGACTGCTTCAGAATACCAAGAGATGTTGGACAATTTCATGCTCCCAACTTTGTGGAAACCGTTTGGTGATGGCCCTTTCCCGTTCCAACCTAACTGTGCACAAGTGTGCAAACCAAGGTCCATGAAGACATGGATGAGCAAGTTTGATGTAAAAGAACTTGATCGACCTACACAGAGTCCTGACCTCAACCCAACAAAACACATTTACGATGAAACAGAGCAGAGGTCTTCTTTTCCCACATTAGCATCTGTGTTCACAAAAGCACTTCTGGAAGAATGGTCAAACATTCCCATGAACAGACTCATAAATCTTGTGGAAGTCTTCCCAGAAGGGCTAAAGCTGTTATAGCTGCAAAGGGTAATCTGACATCATATTAATTCCTGTGGATTGAGATGGGTTGTCACTCAAGTTCATATGCATGTCAAGGCAGAAATATTAATAGTTAAAACGATTACTTATTTCCCAGAATGTTTAAAGGCTTGATTTAGTTTACATTCCCTTTCAAACCTGAAGCATATTTTGTCACGATCCTGGGTCTTAGGACCCAGTGTTTTGAGTTTTAGTTCATTTTGATGTTTATAGTATGTTTAGCTCATTAGGCCTCCTATGTTGATTTGCTTATTAGTTCCCCCTTGTGTTTCAACCCATGTTAAGTCTCCCCTGCCCTTCATGTCTCTCTGTGCCCCCTCTGTTCTGTTTATGGTGTGTCTTTGCATGTTTGAGTTTCTTGTTTTCTGTCACCCTGCATTGTGCATTATGTTCTCATGGTTGGTCTTTTGTTACTCCCTCTAGTCTAGTCTCTTGTGTTCAAAGCTGAGTATTTCCCTCTGTGTATTTTGGTTCTTAGACCTCTGCCTTATGGTTTGTCTCTGTTTCTTAGTTGCTGTCTCCACTGTGTCTAGTTCGCGTCTCTGTGTGATACTTCCTGTTTTACTTTGAAGGTCCATGCCTCATGTGAGTGTTTCTAGTTTTGCGTCTCTGTCTCGTCCAGTCCTGATTTCTCCCAGCTGTGCCCTCCTTCTGTGTCTCATTCCCTCGTTATCCCTCTGTGTATTTAAGCCCTGTGTTTCTCTTTGTCAGTGTCGTAGTCTCCCTCATAGCTGTGTGATTTTTCCCCGTGCTTTAGTCTCCCCAGTTTAAGTTCAGTACTGTTTTTTGTGTTTCACTTTATGCCAGCATTAAAGCTGTGTTTTTGAGTTTACGTTTCGTCTCCGTGAGTTTGCGTTTGGGTCCTTCTCCTGCCTGCCACACAGCCGAATCATGACAGAAGACTACGACCATTACATGGACCCAGCAAACCGCTCTCAGCTGCGTGAGCGTCAGGATGCTGCCTTTGCTGAGCTAGAGGAGGAGCTCCGCTTGAGGCCGTGGCGCACTCCTGACTACGGGTGGATTTTCCGAGGAACGCGGCTGGCTCTCGGTGGTCCCCGGAGCTGCCGAAAGCCCCCACCTGCCGCTTCACCTGCACCCAAGCCGCGGCCGCTTCAGGTGGGAATTCTCCGCGTCCCTTCAATTGCCCACGCTCCAGCCTCCGTGTCGCCGTTCTGCACGCCGGAGGCTTGGCTATTCTCTCCGCCCGCTTCCCCTCCCCGTAGGAAGCGGCGCACACGCCGCAATAAGATGGACCATGTTAAGCAACTCCCGGTGGTGAGTAACACTGATTATCCTTCTTCCGCTTCTCTGGACATTAAGAACAATAGACACACTCCTGATCCTGTCGATGTGTCCCTGATGGACGATGACATAGACTGGGAGAAGTTTTTTCATTTTGCTCCCTCTGAACAGGGAGAAATCACAGACAATAAGCACTCGCCAAAGGCTGTAAATGCTGTTAAAGGGAAAACTGTGAACCACTCTACCAGGTCAAACACACTCAGTTCCAGTTCCGTCTGTTCGGGTTTTGTCAGGTCCGGTTCAGTCATCCCCAAGTCAGCTCACTCTACAACTGTCAACCCAAGGATTTCAAAAACTATTAAAACAAGGACTGCTAATACTAAGACTGCAAAACATGAAGTGGACGGCGGGTTCATTTTTGATAGATCTGTTTTTGTCGACCCTGAGCCTGCTGTTTCTAAGACTGTTTTTTCTGAGCCTGCTCCTTTTCCTGCTCGTGTTTCTCCTCCCGGGGCAGCTCGGGCCCAGCGTACCTCTGCACCCGTACCAGTTCCTCGGGTGGGGGAGGCTGAGGCCCAGTTGGTCCCCGCTCTGGTTTCCAGGCCGGCTGAGGCTCTGTCCCTTTCTGCACCCGTACCAGTTCCTCGGGTGGGAAGAGCAGTTGCCCAGCCGTTGCCGGTGCCTGTTCCGGTCCCCAGGGTGAGGTCAGCCAGGATACAGCCCGTCTCCGCACCCGTACCTACTCCTCGGGTGGGAGTGGCTAGTGTCCGGCATGTGCCTGCGCCCGTCCCTGTTTCTACTAAGGGCTCAGGAGAATTCGGTCTGCAATCCACACCGCCATCACTACTGCATGCCTTTCAGTCTTTAGCTCAGTCATTAGCGCTGTTAGCCACCCAGTCCATAGTACACTTTCCCGTGCTTCCGTTAGCTCAGCCCTTAGCCCACTGTGCAGCTCAGCCAGCTCCCCATTGTTCAGCTCAGTCATCTGTTCCGTCACCCACTCAGCCTTCTGTTCAGCCGGTGGTCTCTGCACCTACTGGTCATGCCACGTCAGCTGGTGGTTCCGGAGAACCACACCAGCCTCATGCCTCGTCCGCTGGAGGGCCCGAGGAGCCCGTCCAGCCTCATGCCTCGTCCGCTGGAGGGCCCGAGGGGCCCGTTCAGCCACCTGTCTCCGCTGGAGGGCCCGAGGGGCCCGTTCAGCCACCTGTCTCCGCTGGAGGGTCCGAGGGGCCCGTTCAGCCTCCTGTCTCTGCTGGAGGGTCCGAGGGGCCCGTTCAGCCTCCTGTCTCCGCTGGAGGGTCCGAGGGGCCCGTTCAGCCTCACGCCGCATCAGCTGGAGGGCCCGAGGAGCCTGTCCAGCCGCCACCTGCGACCGCCTCGTCGTCGCCTGGTCCGGCTGCATCCGAGTCTTTGTCATTGCCTGGTCCGGCTGCATCCGCCTGTGCTTCTGCTACGCCTGGTCCAGCTGCATCCGCCTGTGCTTCTGCTACGCCTGGTCCAGCTGCATCCGCCTGTGCTTCTGCTACGCCTGGG
This sequence comes from Rhamphochromis longiceps, assembly GCF_057381845.1. Classification (NCBI taxonomy): domain Eukaryota; kingdom Metazoa; phylum Chordata; class Actinopteri; order Cichliformes; family Cichlidae; genus Rhamphochromis; species Rhamphochromis longiceps. Next base: position 38,503,708 of record NC_140568.1, on the reverse strand, counting down.
CCAGCCTCTGCCTGTGCTTCTGCTACGCCTGGTCCTGCCTCTGCTTCAGCGTCGCCTGGTCCTGCCTCTGCTTCAGCGTCGCCTGGTCCTGCCTCTGCTTCAGCGTCGCTTGGTCCTGTGCCCTCCAAGCCTCGGCCGGTACGCCTGACACTTGGGCGCCGCCGTCGCCTTCCGCACGGCCGGCCCCCTGATCGCCATCGCCTGAGTCGCCGCCGTCGCCTTCCGCACGGCCGGCCCCCTGATCGCCATCGCCTGAGTCGCCGCCGTCGCCTTCCGCACGGCCGGCCCCCTGATCGCCATCGCCTGAGTCGCCGCCGTCGCCTTCCGCGCGGCCGGCCCCCTGATCGCCATCGCCTGAGTCGCCGCCGTCGCCTTCCGCGCGGCCGGCCCCCTGAACTGTTTCCATGCTGTCGCCTTCCGCACGGCCGGCCCCCTGAACTGTTTCCACGCCGTCGCCTTCCGCACAGCCGGCCCCCTGAATTGTTTCCACCCCGTCGCCTTCCGCACGGCCGGCCCCCTGACCTGTTTCCACGTCACCGCCGTCGAGGTCGGCCCCCTGAACCGTTTCCGTGTCGCCGCCGTTGCCGTCCGCACGGACGGCCCCCTGATCAAATGAACTATGGACTTCTGGACCGTCACCCTCCGGGTCGGCCCCCTGAGGAGTTGTGAACTGTTCCCTGCACTCCTGTGTTTTTGATGGACATTGTGTTTTTGTGGCTTTGTTTCTGGCCCTCCGTCCTGGACCCCCGCCGCCCGCCCTGGGTGGGTTGTTTTTGGTTTTGTTTTGTTTTTCCTGGTTTTGGGCGTCTGGAATCCGCCCTTGAAGGGGGGGCTCTGTCACGATCCTGGGTCTTAGGACCCAGTGTTTTGAGTTTTAGTTCATTTTGATGTTTATAGTATGTTTAGCTCATTAGGCCTCCTATGTTGATTTGCTTATTAGTTCCCCCTTGTGTTTCAACCCATGTTAAGTCTCCCCTGCCCTTCATGTCTCTCTGTGCCCCCTCTGTTCTGTTTATGGTGTGTCTTTGCATGTTTGAGTTTCTTGTTTTCTGTCACCCTGCATTGTGCATTATGTTCTCATGGTTGGTCTTTTGTTACTCCCTCTAGTCTAGTCTCTTGTGTTCAAAGCTGAGTATTTCCCTCTGTGTATTTTGGTTCTTAGACCTCTGCCTTATGGTTTGTCTCTGTTTCTTAGTTGCTGTCTCCACTGTGTCTAGTTCGCGTCTCTGTGTGATACTTCCTGTTTTACTTTGAAGGTCCATGCCTCATGTGAGTGTTTCTAGTTTTGCGTCTCTGTCTCGTCCAGTCCTGATTTCTCCCAGCTGTGCCCTCCTTCTGTGTCTCATTCCCTCGTTATCCCTCTGTGTATTTAAGCCCTGTGTTTCTCTTTGTCAGTGTCGTAGTCTCCCTCATAGCTGTGTGATTTTTCCCCGTGCTTTAGTCTCCCCAGTTTAAGTTCAGTACTGTTTTTTGTGTTTCACTTTATGCCAGCATTAAAGCTGTGTTTTTGAGTTTACGTTTCATCTCCGTGAGTTTGCGTTTGGGTCCTTCTCCTGCCTGCCACACAGCCGAATCATGACAGAAGACTACGACCATTACATGGACCCAGCAAACCGCTCTCAGCTGCGTGAGCGTCAGGATGCTGCCTTTGCTGAGCTAGAGGAGGAGCTCCGCTTGAGGCCGTGGCGCACTCCTGACTACGGGTGGATTTTCCGAGGAACGCGGCTGGCTCTCGGTGGTCCCCGGAGCTGCCGAAAGCCCCCACCTGCCGCTTCACCTGCACCCAAGCCGCGGCCGCTTCAGGTGGGAATTCTCCGCGTCCCTTCAATTGCCCACGCTCCAGCCTCCGTGTCGCCGTTCTGCACGCCGGAGGCTCGGCTATTCTCTCCGCCCGCTTCCCCTCCCCGTAGGAAGCGGCGCACACGCCGCAATAAGATGGACCATGTTAAGCAACTCCCGGTGGTGAGTAACACTGATTATCCTTCTTCCGCTTCTCTGGACATTAAGAACAATAGACACACTCCTGATCCTGTCGATGTGTCCCTGATGGACGATGACATAGACTGGGAGAAGTTTTTTCATTTTGCTCCCTCTGAACAGGGAGAAATCACAGACAATAAGCACTCGCCAAAGGCTGTAAATGCTGTTAAAGGGAAAACTGTGAACCACTCTACCAGGTCAAACACACTCAGTTCCAGTTCCGTCTGTTCGGGTTTTGTCAGGTCCGGTTCAGTCATCCCCAAGTCAGCTCACTCTACAACTGTCAACCCAAGGATTTCAAAAACTATTAAAACAAGGACTGCTAATACTAAGACTGCAAAACATGAAGTGGACGGCGGGTTCATTTTTGATAGATCTGTTTTTGTCGACCCTGAGCCTGCTGTTTCTAAGACTGTTTTTTCTGAGCCTGCTCCTTTTCCTGCTCGTGTTTCTCCTCCCGGGGCAGCTCGGGCCCAGCGTACCTCTGCACCCGTACCAGTTCCTCGGGTGGGGGAGGCTGAGGCCCAGTTGGTCCCCGCTCTGGTTTCCAGGCCGGCTGAGGCTCTGTCCCTTTCTGCACCCGTACCAGTTCCTCGGGTGGGAAGAGCAGTTGCCCAGCCGTTGCCGGTGCCTGTTCCGGTCCCCAGGGTGAGGTCAGCCAGGATACAGCCCGTCTCCGCACCCGTACCTACTCCTCGGGTGGGAGTGGCTAGTGTCCGGCATGTGCCTGCGCCCGTCCCTGTTTCTACTAAGGGCTCAGGAGAATTCGGTCTGCAATCCACACCGCCATCACTACTGCATGCCTTTCAGTCTTTAGCTCAGTCATTAGCGCTGTTAGCCACCCAGTCCATAGTACACTTTCCCGTGCTTCCGTTAGCTCAGCCCTTAGCCCACTGTGCAGCTCAGCCAGCTCCCCATTGTTCAGCTCAGTCATCTGTTCCGTCACCCACTCAGCCTTCTGTTCAGCCGGTGGTCTCTGCACCTACTGGTCATGCCACGTCAGCTGGTGGTTCCGGAGAACCACACCAGCCTCATGCCTCGTCCGCTGGAGGGCCCGAGGAGCCCGTCCAGCCTCATGCCTCGTCCGCTGGAGGGCCCGAGGGGCCCGTTCAGCCACCTGTCTCCGCTGGAGGGTCCGAGGGGCCCGTTCAGCCTCCTGTCTCCGCTGGAGGGTCCGAGGGGCCCGTTCAGCCTCCTGTCTCCGCTGGAGGGTCCGAGGGGCCCGTTCAGCCTCACGCCGCATCAGCTGGAGGGCCCGAGGAGCCTGTCCAGCCGCCACCTGCGACCGCCTCGTCGTCGCCTGGTCCGGCTGCATCCGAGTCTTTGTCATTGCCTGGTCCGGCTGCATCCGCCTGTGCTTCTGCTACGCCTGGTCCAGCTGCATCCGCCTGTGGTTCTGCTACGCCTGGTCCAGCTGCATCCGCCTGTGCTTCTGCTACGCCTGGGCCAGCCTCTGCCTGTGCTTCTGCTACGCCTGGTCCTGCCTCTGCTTCAGCGTCGCCTGGTCCTGCCTCTGCTTCAGCGTCGCCTGGTCCTGCCTCTGCTTCAGCGTCGCCTGGTCCTGTGCCCTCCAAGCCTCGGCCGGTACGCCTGACACTTGGGCGCCGCCGTCGCCTTCCGCACGGCCGGCCCCCTGATCGCCATCGCCTGAGTCGCCGCCGTCGCCTTCCGCACGGCCGGCCCCCTGATCGCCATCGCCTGAGTCGCCGCCGTCGCCTTCCGCGCGGCCGGCCCCCTGATCGCCATCGCCTGAGTCGCCGCCGTCGCCTTCCGCGCGGCCGGCCCCCTGAACTGTTTCCATGCTGTCGCCTTCCGCACGGCCGGCCCCCTGAACTGTTTCCACGCCGTCGCCTTCCGCACAGCCGGCCCCCTGAATTGTTTCCACCCCGTCGCCTTCCGCACGGCCGGCCCCCTGACCTGTTTCCACGTCACCGCCGTCGAGGTCGGCCCCCTGAACCGTTTCCGTGTCGCCGCCGTTGCCGTCCGCACGGACGGCCCCCTGATCAAATGAACTATGGACTTCTGGACCGTCACCCTCCGGGTCGGCCCCCTGAGGAGTTGTGAACTGTTCCCTGCACTCCTGTGTTTTTGATGGACATTGTGTTTTTGTGGCTTTGTTTCTGGCCCTCCGTCCTGGACCCCCGCCGCCCGCCCTGGGTGGGTTGTTTTTGGTTTTGTTTTGTTTTTCCTGGTTTTGGGCGTCTGGAATCCGCCCTTGAAGGGGGGGCTCTGTCACGATCCTGGGTCTTAGGACCCAGTGTTTTGAGTTTTAGTTCATTTTGATGTTTATAGTATGTTTAGCTCATTAGGCCTCCTATGTTGATTTGCTTATTAGTTCCCCCTTGTGTTTCAACCCATGTTAAGTCTCCCCTGCCCTTCATGTCTCTCTGTGCCCCCTCTGTTCTGTTTATGGTGTGTCTTTGCATGTTTGAGTTTCTTGTTTTCTGTCACCCTGCATTGTGCATTATGTTCTCATGGTTGGTCTTTTGTTACTCCCTCTAGTCTAGTCTCTTGTGTTCAAAGCTGAGTATTTCCCTCTGTGTATTTTGGTTCTTAGACCTCTGCCTTATGGTTTGTCTCTGTTTCTTAGTTGCTGTCTCCACTGTGTCTAGTTCGCGTCTCTGTGTGATACTTCCTGTTTTACTTTGAAGGTCCATGCCTCATGTGAGTGTTTCTAGTTTTGCGTCTCTGTCTCGTCCAGTCCTGATTTCTCCCAGCTGTGCCCTCCTTCTGTGTCTCATTCCCTCGTTATCCCTCTGTGTATTTAAGCCCTGTGTTTCTCTTTGTCAGTGTCGTAGTCTCCCTCATAGCTGTGTGATTTTTTTTTTCCCCGTGCTTTAGTCTCCCCAGTTTAAGTTCAGTACTGTTTTTTGTGTTTCACTTTATGCCAGCATTAAAGCTGTGTTTTTGAGTTTACGTTTCGTCTCCGTGAGTTTGCGTTTGGGTCCTTCTCCTGCCTGCCACACAGCCGAATCATGACATATTTACATTCAAACGGGAATTTACTGTTTGGGTTTTTTGTTTGTTTGTTTGTTTGTTTGTTTACCCTTTCAGTGGCCTGTTGCAAGTAAATAGTGATAACTGTGAGCTTTTTTGGATAATGTTTTGTTTTTAATATTTCAGTCTTAAGCTTATACCGTACTTCTTTTTAAATTTGTATTCAGACAAAGGGAACTTCCAACCAAAGGCATGAGCTTTTCCAAAAACATACAAAAGGAAAAAGAAAAGTAAAATATTTGAGCTGAAAGTACCAGCAACATAAGGCAAGGATTGGGTGAGATACTGGATAACGCTTTGGATAAAAGCCATGGAGTTGTCTTTTAAATCAATTTGTTATGAAAACCAAATTCTCTCAGCATATTAGCAGAGCACTAATAATAGCTCTCTTTCAGCGCCGCTTAGGAAGAGAAAACCCTTTTGAATTTGAATCATTCCATTTTGAAAACTTTGCTACTGGCAGAAACCCAGCTCTTCCTGAGTGAGGTCTAATTGACTCTGTTGTATTAAAAGGAGTGCCTCTAAATGATCCATTTGTATCTCCATGTGTGATTTATTGAGCCTGTGGAGACTTATGCTGAGGTTTAATGTAACAAGTAGAAAGTGAAGACCATATTTAGCTACAATATAACTGAGTACATAGAAAAACTGAAATCCTAAAAAAAGGAGATGTATCTTTCTTTCTTATCAGGTTTTATACTTTGTATTAAAATGTATGGCTTTTTTCATTCACAGTCAATAACTGATATCCTGGTAGTTATATAAAAGTGCAATTACAACATGAACAATAATTTTAGCTATGAAAGTTTCCACCTTGACATTTTGTGCCCCAATCTATCATATACTAATTAGCATAATGCACCAGATTTATGCCTCTGTGAAGGTTGCGCTGTCCTCCTCACAAACTTCGACAACTCCACACCACTCGTCTGATCATCCATTCTGGAGGCAGTGCTTGACGTTTGAAAATCAACTGCCTGTAAACCTTCCTGACAGGAGAATGAAGACATATTTCCCCTGTCTGTCCATGTATCCCTGGTGATTGTCTGGGAGGATGAGAAAATCATCAATAACGAAACTTTAGAAAGCAGAGGGTGGCAGTTGCAGTGGTTACACAAACCTCCCACTGACACCTCCATGGGATGCAGGGAAATTAAATTAAATCAGAAGGAATCACTGCGCCACTCATGCTGGCGCGCGCACACACACACAGACACAGAAACACACACACAAAGCAAATGTGATCTTCGTATTTATTTACCCACACAAAAACAGAGTGTGGGAAAGCTCCATCTGCTCTACCTGCCTCAGTCACTGTCCATGTGAAGGGCCCTCAAATTTCCAAATTCATCAACACAAGAGGAGCGTCCATCTGTTTCCAGTCTACATACGTGGCCAAGTGTGTGTTTGCCTTTTGAAGACATGCCCCAACTCAATGACGGCAAATTACAAAGAAAGAGAGAGGAAGGAATTGAAGGCTCAAGCCATTAATTTCCCTGGAGAAAGTGTGCACTCTGCTTGGAGGGCCAGCCTGACCTTTCGCTGACAACACTGGAGCTGCAGAGACAGGAGCAGTGGACAAATGAGATATTAGAATACACCAGCAAGTGGGGATGGAGGGGAATACAGACAGCCAGGAATGGATAATCACTGTAAGTATGTGTTCTGACTCAAATATACAAGGAAATTTGAAGTATGTGGTAATCTGATGCTTTGCCTTTGGATTATATTGCAATGCTTTGTTATTCATTTAAAATACCTGTACTGTGTTCTGGTAAATGTATAAAATAGATATTATTTAGCAGGTATATTTTGTTTAGTCCTGCTCATGACCTGACTGGGAAAAAAGAAATCTTTGTACACTACATCTGCAAAAAGCAAATAATAATCCAAAACATTTTTTATTTGCATCTTTGAGCATATTAACTGTCAATCAAAACGTGAACTGGGGGCACTCAGACTGCTTTAGAACTTTGAACAGTGCAGTTTTAAAATAGTAGCAGTAAGAATTTGTGTTTGCTTTTCTGCTGCTGAAAAATATATCCAGCCATTCAGAAGCCTTGTCAGTGAACATGATGGATACATTACTGTGTTTAAGTCAACCCTGGTGTTACGGGATTAACCAACATTAATTACAGTTTAATTACACTGTTGGATTCTGGTCAACGTGTATCATGCCCTTCACCCTGTAAGAGCTGGGATAGACTGCAACTCCCTAGATAAGCAGCTAAAAAAGTGGATGACTTTAGATGTAGTATTCACTTTAAATATTGTGTTTGCTTTTAAGACAGAAGGAAACCAGCAATCCAGACTAACTCCCTTTCTGAGGTGAGACACTTATACCATGTGCGCCTCAAGAAATTATAATTATTTTGCAACAATGCTGTTCAAGTGCGGTTCTCCAAGTAGCATGTTGGAGAACCACGTGAGAGTTTATGCAAATATGTGTATACAGAACAACATAACTCAGAAAAAGAAATCAGAAGAGATAAAACAAAATGGGTGATGGTGATGGGGCAGGGTTATAAACCTGTTCATCTCAAAGTAAACAGACACACACACACTAGTAAAATGAGCATGATGAAAAATAAAAACCCATGCCTTGTTGGTCTGCAGTTCCTATGAGGCTCAAGTAAGAAAAAAATATAATAAAAGTGAAAGCAGCAGACCAATAAAACTGGAATCTAAGCCCATAACAGTTTCTTGGTCCATGAACATGAGGCAATTTAATGGTTGTGCAGCATGTGTCATTTTGATGGACAAGGTCACTCTAAACAGGATACGAGTCTGGTGGAACTTTCCTTCATTTTTCTAATGCAGAGATCTCCTGTGAAATTTATGTGCATTGTTTGCTTTGGGACCATACTTACCTGAAAGAGCTGAGGCTGAGAAAAGTAATAAAGGGAAGAGGTATGAGGCCATTGTGAAAGTTATAACCAATCCTTGAATGTAGGCCAGGCTGTAGCTCTGAAGTCTGGCCTCATAGTGGTATCAAAGAAGACTGATTTCAACTGGACAGTCTTTTATTTCATGCAGGATTTATTTGAAAGATGATGTTATGCCTCTCTCTCTTTGTGTGTGTATGTGTGTGTGTTGTTGGACAAAATATTCAATTGCTCACTTTTATTTAATAAACAATATATGTGCAATTTCAGGAATGATTTGAACAGGGCAGCAGAGTGCTTTGGTTCTTGGTACCCTTCTGTGTGGTTTTTGCATATTCCCTATGCCTGGATGGTTTCTCTCCCACAGTCCAAAGACATATATGTTAGATTAACTGGTGATTCTAAATTCCTCATAGGAGTGATTGTGAGTGTGACTTGTTGTCTGTCTTTCTGTGTTTGGACTGCAACAGACTGGCAGCGTGGCCAGGGTACACCCTGTTTCTCATCATATCAAAGCTGGGACTGGCCAGATCCCCACTGTAACCCTACCAGAACAAAAATGGATGGATGGATTAATAATTTGAATTTTGAATTTTGAATTTAAGGCATCAAATCAACTATAAATCCTGGTGAGAGTCAATGACTAAAAACATCTTTTGCAACAACCAAGTCTAACTTATAAGACATTAAATAATAAAATGCCAGAAGGCTTTCTGGAGAATGAACAAGCATAACAAAGCACCTTGTTCAAGGGTACATTAGAGAGTTTTCATGGGCTAAAATGCAGTAAGCTTTCAGCCAACCTGCAGTCCTGTATTAATTAGAACTGTAAGGATGTGAGGATCACTGCAGTAATCTCATAATATACATACTCTACCCACACACAGAGAAAATCAACAGCAACCCCAGCAGTGACTAATGACTAACACCCACTTGCTTGGTCTAAAGAACACAGTAGCCACTTTAATTCAATGGATATGGTGCACTAATGCGCATTGCTTTGTTGAGTGCTGAAAAAAGACAGGCTGAACACTGGAAAATAGCTGAGCTTCTTAGACCAGAAACCTAAAGCTTTCAAATGCTGATAAGCATTCACTAAGTAGTGTCATATCAGTGGGGACCTCAGACCTGTCACTCATGTTTTTACCATCACATTGATTTTGTCTGACACATTTTCATCTAGGTACCCACAATTACAGTTAATAATGCAGGGTTCAATAACTGGACAGAGTTCAAAGTATTGCATAGTTTTAGCACAAGACTAGTGGATTAGAAGTTAGGCAAAAGTTGTAATCGTAAGCTACATTATATTGCCAAAAGTATTCACTCACCCATCCAACTCATTGAATTCAGGTGTTCCAATCCCTTCATGGCCAAGGGTGTATAAAATCAAGCATCTAGGCATGCAGACTGGTACTGGGATAAGATACCACCTGTTTAACAAGTCTAGTCATAAAATTTCCTCACTACTAAATATTCCACAGTCCCACAGAGTTGGAACAGAGCTTCCACAGAGTGGGAACAACAGCAACTCAGGTACAAAATGGTAGGCTACGTAAAATCACAGAGTGGAGGTTGGTGAATGTGCCACCAGTGGACTCTAGAAGAGTGGAGATGTGTTCTCTCTCTCTCCTCCCCCCCTTTTTTTCTTTTCTTTTGTTCTCACCAGTGAAAATTCTCGATTCCATATCTGTCAGTCCAACGTATGAGTCTGTTTGGTGGTTGCAAGGAGAGTGGCACTTGTCTGACAGCATTGTGCCAAGTTTGAGTCCAGGTTTTGGTCCAAGTCTGCCCCTTAGTTCCAGTGAAAGGAATTCTTAATGCTTCAGCATACCAAGACATTGTGGAAAATTTTATGCTCACAACTTTGTGGAAACAGTTTGGGGATGACTCCTTCCTGTTCTAACATGACTGTGCACCAGTACACAAAGCAAAGTCCATAAAGACATGCATGAGTTATTTAGTTGTGGAAGAACTTAATTGACCTGGACAGAGTCCTGACCTCAACCCGACAGAGCACCTTTGGGATGAATTAGAGCAGAGACTGCCAGGCCTTCTTGTCCAACATCGGTGTCTGACCTTTTGAATGCACTTCTGGAAGAAAATTCCCATAAAGACTCCTAAACCTTGTTAAAAGCCTTTTCAGAAGGGTTGAAGCTGTTATTGCTAAGAGTGGCCTGACATCATATTAAGCCTATGGAATAAGAATGGGATGTCACTCAAGTCCATATGCATGTGAGGGTATGAGCAAAAACTTTTGCATATCTGGGTTGCGAACGAGAAAAAGCAATGACTGCTAGTACATATGTGTCTTAAATGTTTTGGGGTTTTTTTGGGTTTTTTTTGTATTTACCACTGCAAAAATACATCCAAGTGAGGCCCTAAACCTCTGACTGCTGGATTTGAACAGTCACATTAGCTTGTGTTCAAGCGTCTGCTAACTCTTAACAAAATTTAAGTGTGTAATTAATATACTGAAAAATAAATCCAGGCTCTTAATAAGGCTGTCTCAAAGAAATAAAGGTTCAAAGTGGAATATAAAATTGCAGGGACTTTTGACTTTTCTAACTATATTCTTCTAACCTCAGAAAAGGTCCTTTGCCATTACAGCGTTCCGGATTTGATGTGCAATGTAAAAATGAAATTAAAATTGTTTAAAAAGGAAGTTATTCAACATTTGACCCTCACCTCTTAAATTATGTGAGAAATGATGCACATGCACACGAATCATTCGATATGAAGGTGAGTTGCTTGGAAAACAGCAACACTTACGGTAAGACACAAAGTGTTCTCAGATGTGTTTGTGGTTAATAAACTTAACAAGCGAATGTAGGAAGACACACATTGTGCATTTACATACATAAAGCAAGTACTGTATGTTAGTTGTATGAAATGCATTTAAAACATCAAAGCGATTACATTGACTTTGTTTAGGAAAGAGCAATTGGGTCTGAGAGTATTGACTAATGCCTGCATTACGGATAGTTGATGCACCAGCTTTAGCGGTCAAAGGTGAACTTGCACTCCTGCCCAAACCCTCCGTTTCCTTTTTCTGCTTGAGAACCATGCATCCATTTGTCTATCATGAGCAAATGTTTAAAGAGATAGAACCACTGCATTGAGTCAGCTAGTCCAGACAAAATTTGACAGCTATTTCTACCCTTTCTCTAAAGCAGTTCAGCTTGTTAAAAGTATTAAACTACGCTGATATATTTTGATGCAAGGATAATAAAAAGCTTCGTTTGTTTGCAGAAATTTACCTTATATTACCTTGTAATTAATTAATTTAAAGTTAAAATGTTCCACTTAAAGAGCATAAATTTCTGCCTGACTAAGCAGCTGCATTATGTTGTATAAATTAAACTTGATGAAAGGAAGATGATTCACAGTCATTCACAAACACGTGTTCAAATATTCTAGTTGTTCCATTTGTGCAGCGTGTTCTTTGATCTCATGAAAATAGATCACAAAGCTAAGACTGTTGTTTACTAGCATTAACAATTAGATGGAAATACGCCTCCTCCATGTGTAAAAAAAAAAAAAAGGAGAGGTGGAATTGCCATTTTGCGTACTATCACTGTGAAAAAAACAACAACAACCAAAAACTGCTAATACAAATAAAAACGCTATGGTACATAAGGGTGTATACATTAAGGTATTCTGCAAAACATTTCTTTGATGAAAAAACATGAGTAGTAATTGTCCTGTTTGTGGTTTCGTCCAAAAGATTGATTCTAAAACTTCAGTGTTGTGCTATTGTATGTATAACGACTTCTAAGCTGTACATTACCCTGTTTAGCTGGTGTGAATCACGCCTGAAATAACCTCTTTCATTATCACAGCATAATTGCAGTCAACAACATGGCATGATTAATCAAAGTGTTTCTCTGAACCAGCTGGAATTGCCTCTCTCTCATTTAGAGGAGCACATCCAATCATGACATCACAGGCACATCACAACAAATTAGACGAGGAGGTTTCCATCTAATGATGTTTATCGCTTGATGTGTAGATGTAGGGACTTAATCACATTTCCTTCACTTTGTGTGAAACTAAGTGTTTATCCTTGAGCCGGGCTAATACAATTGGTTTTAGGGATGCTGTTAGTGAATCATGAGTGGAAACTTCTCTACAGAGAATGTTCAATTACATCCTGACAAGTAGGGAGGTTTCTCAAACTCCACGCAATGCTTTTCTCCTTTAACCCAATTAAAGGATTTGACGAAAACACCACTTTCATTATTCATCATAAAGCATGTCAGCCTTGTCAAGTAGGACTGCTCACAACCTGATCTAAGTGCTGTTAAACAAAACATCACTGTGAACAGTGAAACATGTTAGATACACAGATATTGGCCGCGGGTGCTGCCGGCTTGTTTTTCCCCCAACTCCTTCCAAGGATTTAACCCTGTGAAGATGGCCTGCTGAGATGACGGTAATTAAACTCCACATTTCCATTGATCTCCTTCATCTCTTCCTATATCCTCCCTACCTCCTCCCTCATTCCAGCTCACATCCCAAGGAAGGATCCTGAATAAGTAATGGCTCTTTCCGAGTGTGGGTGTGTTAATTGGCCTGTCTTTATGAGCGCTGAGTGTTCGTGCTGACCTTTTTCAGAGATAGCCTTTAGCCCAGGGCCATAGGCTTACAGAGAGACAAAGTGAAAGCTGTTAGCCATGGGATTACATCGAGGTGGTAGCACTCTACTCACTGGGGAAGAAGTCCGACCTTTGAGCTTGTTGTGTTTAGCAAACATCAAACAACCAATAATAGCTTAGTTTAATTTGTTTTTGATCAGGACAACAAATGATCACATCCATTATTGCATGTATGTGCTTGCTCACTGAGTTGATTATTTATACTACGTGAAAATACTAATGCTATTGCTACAAAGTTATCAAAATGCTAAGAAATTACTTCCTATTGGTTGGCATGACTCTATAAATGAGGAAAAGCCGTGATTGTAAGATACATGAAGGGTTTAACATGATGACATGTGAGAGATAGTTTTTAAATGATTTTGACTCACACACAGAGGAATATATCACTCCTTGACAGAAGGCAATTTGGACCATTTGTCAGTTTATTTTTGGGCTAAATTTGTACAAAAATATTTGTGCTTATGTGCCAACCGATAGCTCAGAGTACCCAGCCTTCTTGGAGTCACTGACTGGGGTGCTTGAGGGTTCTCCACCTCATCATCCTATTGGGCATCAGATTGTATCATATCATCAGATCTGCAGCCTTAATGTTCTGAAAACTCTGGTAAAGAGAGGACCTGAGCTATCCATTGATCACCACCTGGTGGTGAGTTGGATCAAGTAGAGGGGGAGAATGCTGGATAGACCTAGCAGATGCAAACGTATTTTAAGGGTGTGGCGGGAACACCTGGCAGAGGCCTGGGTCCAGGAGATCTTCAGCAACTGCACTTGGTGCCTGTTGTGGTAATCCCTAAATATATGTATACCAGAGGTGAAGGAAGTCATCAAGCTGAAGAAAGAATCCTACTGGGCTTGGTTACCCTGTGAGACTTTTGTAAACAGCTGATGGGTACTTGCAGGTCAAGTGGAATGCAGCTTGGGTGGTAGCTATAGCAAAAATTCAGGTGTGGGGGGAATTCAGGGAGGCCATTGGGCAAGACTTCTGCCTTGATGCAATTCAGGAAAACCGTCAGGTGACTCAGGAGGGGAAAGTGATACATGTGATACATGGTGTATTGTGAGGGTGGAGTGCTGCTGACCTCAGCTGAGGATATAGTTAGGCGGTAGAAGGAATGCTCTGAGGACCTCTTTAATCTAGCTTGACAAGCCTTCTATAGATGAAGCGGAGTCTGGAGATGAGGGGAATGATTTGCCCATTACTGACTGTGAGGTCAACGCATACCAGCTACCTCCTGTGTTCACTGAGATATTCAACATCTCTTTATCTCAGTCGGTGATCCCCACATGCTTCAAAGAGTCCATCATTGTTCCTGTCCCGAAGAAACCCCACCCTGCTTCTCTCAATGACTACCGCCCTGTAGCCCTCACCTCAGTAGTGATGAAGTGTTTTGAACGCCTGGTCAGAGACTTCATCATTTCTTCACTACCAGACACACTGGACCCACTACAGTTCGCTTACCGTCCAAATCGTTCCACAGACGATGCCATCTCTCATCTCCTCCACACATCACTCACTCACTTGGACACTAGAAGGGGGAATTATGTTAAAATGCTCTTCATAGACTACAGCTCTGCATTTAATACTATAATTCCCTCCACACTCACCACCAAGCTGGAGCATCTGGGACTCAGCTCATCTATGTGTCAGTGGATCTCCAACTTCCTAACTGGCAGACCACAGGCAGTAAGGATGGGCGGACATGTCTCAGCCTCCACCACTCTCAGCACTGGAGCCCCCCAGGGGTGTGTTCTGAGCCCCCTGCTGTACTCTTTGTACACATACGACTGTGTGGCCACTACCAGCTCCACCACCATCATCAAGTTTGCTGACGACACTGTCGTGGTGGGTCTGATCTCTGATAACAACGAGACGGCCTACCTGAAGGAGATTAGGAATCTGGAGAACTGGTGCCAGAGGAACAACCTCCTTCTAAACGTCAGTAAGACAAAGGAGCTGATAGTGGACTTCAGCACTAAGCAGGAGAGGAACTACCAGACCCCTGTCATCAACGAGTGCCCAGTGGAGAGAGTGGACAGCTTCAAATACCTCGGAGTTCACATCACGCAGGACCTGTCATGGTCCTGTCACATCAACACCGTGGTGAAAAAGGCCCGTCAGCGTCTCTACCACCTCAGACGCTTGAGAGACTTCCAACTGCCCTCCAAGGTGCTCAGGAACTTTTACTCATGCATAGAGAGCATCCTGACGGGAAACATCTTAACCTGGTTCGGGAACAGCACCATGCAGGACAGACGAGCTCTACAGAGGGTTGTGCGATCAACTGAGCGCACCATCCGCTCCGAGCTCCCTGACCTGCACTCAATCTAGAGCAGGCGGTGCTGGACCAAGGCCAGGAAGATTGTGAAGGACCTCAGCCATCCCAACAACAGACTGTTCTCTCTGTTGAGGTCAGGAAAGCGATTCCGTTCCCTGAAGACCAACACAGAGAGACTGAGGAGGAGCTTCTTCCAGCAGGCGATACGGTCTCTCAATCACACCACCACACAGTACTGACCCACACATATAGTTCTTACACACACACTGGACATTCTGGACATTGTTTTCACTTCATCACTTAAATCACTTTAAGCATGTTTGCACTGTACAAGACATAATGTGGATTGCACAACACTGGTCACTATATTCTTCATTTCCAGTTAATACTTGTACAGCTGCTGTTATTGTGTATATATTTATTTATATTTCTTCATACATCCTTATATAGTTCTATACTGTGTATTGTGTATTTTGTTGTACAGTTATTTTATTTTCAACTTTAATTTATATATTTTATCTTATTCTTTCCCAGTTAAATTTGCCCTTCATTCTAATTTGTGTTGTACAGTTATTTCATTTTTAACCTTAATTTATATTTTATTCCTTCCTAATTAAATTTACCCTTTTTAATTTTTCATATTTATTTCCTATCTTATTCATAGCCTTTTCCTTTTTTTTTTTTCTCTTTAGGTCACGAGCAGTTGTCTAAGCATTTCACTGCATATCGTACTGTGTATGACTGTGTACGTGACAAATAAAATTTGAATTTGAATTTGAATTTATCAAACAATTTCTTTATGACCAGGTACCTGGGGTGGACAAGGTTTGCCTGGAGTTACTGAGAGGTCTGGATAGCGTAGGGCTGTGTTGGGTAAAATGACTTTGCAACATCATGTGGAGATGTTGGGTGATGCCTCTGGATTGGCCTTCCTGGGGAAAGACCATGCCAACGTACTGGAAAGGAGAGTTTATCTGTTAGTTGACCCTTGGATGCAATAGGAACAATAGGGTTTTTATCCTGGTAATAGAGCACTGAATCCAGTTTTTGGCCTCTCAAAGATATTTTAGGGTACGTGGGAGTTATCCCAATCAGTATACATGTGTTTTGTGGATATTCATCTGCATCTCTTGGCTTCTTGCTATGTGCCTTTCAGGCTCTGTACAACCATTGCAAGAGATTGGTCCGCATTTCCAGAAATAATTCAGACTCATTTCTGGTGGGTCTGTTCTAGAGCTGGGCGA